>NC_140580.1:723263663-723863663 GCF_964204655.1 Triturus cristatus | reverse complement strand
AGGAAAACTTAGTATAAATATTGGGACCCCAAACCAAGAACTTTAGATCACTTTGGGAACAAGAAAAAACCTTTGCTGAGGAGTGGAACCAGAAGAAACTGAGGAGAGACTATCCCTAAGCTGAAATGCTGCTTGGGGGATTGGCCTTCAGTGGTTGCGTGACTGCCAAAGAAAGGAGAAAGGTCTTTGTGTGCATTTTCATTCAACTTGTGTAAGGATCTCCAAGGGCTTGGAAAAGTGCTTGCCTCCTGCTGAAGTCTCAGGGACAACAGACTTTAACCATGAGCTCCCCAGAGTTCTTTGGAAGTGCCTGCAGCTGTATTTGGGCCTTCTGAGGGACTGCGTGTCACAAGGAGCTGGAAGCATGACTCAAGAAGAAGAAGCATGTCGCCGTTGCAGCCGCTGCCGTCGCATTACTAAACAAGGGTGTCGCCACTGTAGCTGTCGCATTTCACCGCATCACGAGAAGCGTCTCACACCACTGAAGAAGCTTGTTGCCATCGCAGCCGCTGCTGCCGTCGCATCACTGAACAAGGGTGTTGCCGCTGGAGCTGTCGCATTGCACAACATCACAAGAAGCACCTCGCATCCACGGAGAAGCTTGCCGCTGTCGCAGCCGCTGTCGTCGCATCACTGAACAAGGGTGTCGCTGCTGCAACTGTCGCATCGAGCTGAAGCGTCTCACATCGTTGGAGAAGAGTGTCGCCGCCAAAGCCACTGTCGTCGCATCACTGGACAAGGCAGCTGATGCATCGAGCCGAGACATCTCGCAACATTGGAGAAGCGTGTCGCATCAACAAAAAGACGCCATCTTTGTTTCCTTGAACAAGATCTTCAACGCATCACTGCCTTTGCGTGTAAGGACCTACTGCATCACCTTCACTGCAACACTTCTGTTGCCCTGCGTGTCGCATCTTAAGGTACATTGACTCAAAGTGTCCCATTTAAGATCTAAAGAGAACTAAGTCAATTCTACCATTTTTAAGTAACAGTATTGTGGATTTTTGTCATTTATGGTCTTGTGTTAAATCTATATAAAGAATACTTATTTTTTATATAAAACTTGTGTGGTGTCCATCTGTAGTGTTGTCACTTGATTACTGTATGTGTTCACAAATGCTTTACACACTGCATCTGAGATAAGTCTGTCTGCTCGTGCCAAGCTACCAAGGGGGTGAGAAGGGGTTATTTTTGGAGTGTACCCCCTTACCCTGACTAGAGGCAAGGGTCCCTATTTGTCACAAGTACCTACCTGTGCCAAGTAGAGACCCCCAAATCTAACAGTCATGGACTCAACGTAATTCCATAAAGTCAAGCCATGACCGACACTGACACCCACCACAGCCTGGATCTACACATACATACGTACTGAGCACTGTAAGAAGTCATAGATATAACAAAAGAAAATTTAGGAAAGACAATACGTACTGAGCACTGTAAGAAGTCATAGATATAACAAAAGAAAATTTAGGAAAGACAACATGTGTCCGGTTCCATGTGACCAGAGGAGACACAGGCACTCTCCTTGGGTGTCAAACCATGGAGGGCTTGCGTTTGGTCTTCTTTACCCAGTAGGTGCAGGACTTGCACACCCTTGAACATTCTAGAAGAGTTCCCACAGTTGTTCAAAAGATTGGGGTGCCAGAAGAGCCTGAGAGTAAAACTGTACATCAATGAGGCTGTAAGACCCGTAGCTCTCTGGCACAGGGGAGTGACATTCTGCCTGTGCCCGCTAGTGGAGAAGGAATCTGACCAACTAAAACAGCAAGGGGTGATTGAGAAAGTCACTAGGCCCA
This sequence comes from Triturus cristatus, assembly GCF_964204655.1. Lineage (NCBI taxonomy): Eukaryota > Metazoa > Chordata > Amphibia > Caudata > Salamandridae > Triturus > Triturus cristatus. The sequence goes on along the minus strand of NC_140580.1, from coordinate 723,861,867 downwards.
CCCCATTGGTATCACCTCTTGTGATAGCCCCCAAGCCCAAGCAACCTGGACCGATAAGACTATGCATTGATATGCAGCTCCCAAACAAAGCCATGTGCTGTGAGCTGCACGTAACACCCACAGTCGACGACATAGTGGCAGACCTCAATGGAGGCAGGTGGTTCTCAAAGCTGGAGCTCAATGAAGGATACCGCCAGCTTGAGTTCAATGAGACAAGCATGTAGATACCTACCTACTCAAGTCACTTAGGTCTTCACAGGTACAGACACCTCAACTTCGCAATCTCATCAACTGCAGAGGTGTTTCAGAACGTCATCCGAGAGACCTTCTCTGGGCTGGTTGGCATGCCAAATATTAGCAATGACATCTTGGTATATTCTGACACACTGGAGGACCATCACATTAGGGTGAGGGCAACATTAAAGCAGTGAGCAGATTGTGGGCTGACCCTCCACAAGCTGAAGTTTTCATTCTACACCAACACCATCCCACTCTTGGGATACCATTTCTCAAATGATGAACTGCAAGTGGACCTGAAGAAGGTCGAAGCCATCAAGAAAGCAGCCTTCCCACGAAATGCATCAATGATGGGAAGCTTCCAAGGAATGGCCAACTACTCTGGGAATTTCATCCCAAACCTGGTCACTCTATCAGAGCCACTATGAGCCCTAACAAAACCTTGACAGTCAATGGTATTGGGACAACCAAGCCAACCTGGCATTCTGAATGATATAGGAGGCAGTCCTAAATGATGCAATAATGACATATTTCAACCCCAAGCACAAAAATGGAGCTGGTGGTGGATCCCAGCCCCATTGGTCTTGGCTCTGTTTTACTGCAAGAAAAACGTGAGGGATCATGGGTTCCCATCGCCTACACTAACATGGCACTCATGGACACAGAGACCAGGCATGCCCAGATTGAGTGTGAGGTGTTAAAAATCCGGCGGGCATGTCAACACTTCTACCTCTACCTCTGCGGACAGAGACTTGGGGTTGTGACTGACCACAACCCACCGCTTCCTGTCTTTGCTGGCACTGCCAGGAACAGACCACCTCACAATGAACGGTGGGTCGTGCAGCTTCAACCATACACGTTCAAGGTCATTTATCACACAGGGGTGAACAATGCAGCAGACTATCTGTCCAGACACCCATCAACACAAGCTGGCACCAGCACCACTGAGGTAGACAAAGGGGTGGAGTAATTCATGAGAATGATAGTCCATGAGGCTTGCCCAAGAGCACTTTCCATCCCAGAAATCCAAGAAGTCATGGGAAGGACGCAAGCATCTCCAAGCAAAAGAGGCAGTCATGTAGGAGACAGTGGTGCAACTACCTAGACTCTGCTAAAGTGCTAACTGCAGATAAGCAAGCGGCGATGAGCCAAATCTGGAGAATCTATGATGAACTCAGCATGAAAGAGGAAGGTCATCTCCTCGAAGGATGGCAGCTCGTAATGCCCAGATGACTGTGGGTGAGAATCATTGAGCTAGAACACCAGGCTCACCAAGGCATTGTGAAGACCAAGGCATGCCTCAGAAACAAGGTGCAGTTCACTTCTGTGCCATTGTGAGCAGAGACGCACCCTCTGCCTCAGAAATCACAAAGGAAGCCTGAACTTCTGCAGTTTTCCTGGTGGCTGGCTCACCTTGGTAGTGGCTGACAACCATACCAAATACCTATACAAAACAACTGGTTATAGGGTCTAAGGGAATTTTTAAAGACCTGCGCAGACAACTCCCCAAATCACTTGAACTAACACAACAAATAGAGTCTGCGGGTCTAAATCGATCTCTCAAAAGAAAGGAAGCGACATGACAGCACATTCAAACATGAAAGAAGTCCTCATAAAGAGGGCCAAGTCCCATCACCCACCGAAGTGGCATGCTTCATCATCTGGGACCTCCCATAACTACACCTAGTGTAGTTATAGAGCTGCAACTCCTTCGATTACTGTAACAAGGAGGAGTTCAGGGATGTTTTGATTCCTGTAGTTGGGAGGACGAATTATCTCAGAATGAGAAAGACTGCCATGAGAGTGGTGAGTCTAGATGCAGTGTGTGGAATAGGGAAGTGATTTAAAATTGATTATCATTAGAAAAATAATTTTATTCTGTATCCAATGACATCAAGCTAAAAACAGCAGAAATTAAGAGGGAAACGCGTCCACAAACGTTATAGGGCCGCTTCATAATCGAAGGAGTTGCAGCTCTATAACTACACTAGGTGTAGTTATGGGAGGTCCCAGATGATGAAGCATGCCACTTCGGTGGGTGAAGGGACTTGGCCCTCTTTATGAGGACTTCTTTCATGTTTGAATGTGCTGTCATGTCGCTTCCTTTCTTTTGAGAGATCGATTTAGACCCGCAGACTCTATTTGTTGTGTTAACCATACCAAATACCCAGTCATGGAACTTGTGCCGTCTACAGCCTTTGTGTATTTTAAGCCTGTGCTAGAATAGATATTTTTATTGTTGAAAATCCCTGATGATATAAAGATGGACAACGGACATCAAATACCCAAATACCCAAAAGAGACCCCACAGTGGACCCAGGCGAATGGAAAGGTGGAGCACTTCATGAGGACTCAGAATAGAACTCTGCGGATCGGAATGGAGCAAGGGAAAGATGCAGAGTGATGCCTGCACCACATCCTAAGGGCCTTCTGGCAGACCCAGCACAGCACTATGAGGTGTGGCCCAAGTGACATGCTGATAAGGAGACACACTCGAGACATCATTCCAGTAGGACCCAACTGTATCCGAGCAACTATCGTCACCAAGACGACAAAAGACCGAGATAGTTAAGCACTGCGAGGCTGTTGTTTCGAATCTCGCCATAGGAGACAAGGTGATCATGAGAGATCGACACCTGTGATGGACGTTAAGCACCCTGTACGAAAAAGGGGTGTGGGAAATCATCAAAATCTAGGGGAAAATGTTCACTGTCCAATGGGGACTGTCCACCGTATCTAGAAATGTCTCCTGGTTCAAGCGGATCAGGTCGGTGGTGAATGAAGTGGACAACTTCCAAGAGGCAGTGGATGAAGCACCCGAATCTAGCTTAGCAACACCTAACCAGTGGTGGCTCCTCCGCTACGGCGGAGGAGCGTCACCCCACTGCTTCTCAGCAGTGAAGTAAAGGAAACATAAAATAATAAGAACTTGAGTTATTATGAATTATGTTTCCTCCTGCTGCAGCTTTGCAGGTGGGGCGGGGCTGCTCCCATGACAGAGGAGCAGGGGAGGAGTGGTTTGCCCACTCCTAAGTGCACATGACAGTGTGGCCGGCCCTATTGGGCTGGCCAAACATTCATGCGCACTTCGCATGTTCTCCATGCAGGCTGCATTATAGACTGCGTGTATAAAATTCCCAGGCCCCCATTTCCTGGCTGAGCGCTGAACCACGGTGATCAGACCAATCACAGCATTGCATTGCAACGTTGTGATTGACTCAGGGGAGCCTGGGTGCCTGGGTGCTTCCTGCCTGCTGCTTCCTGCATCGGGACCAGAATACAGGAAGAAAAGACAGAGGAGAGGCGGCGGCTTCGGCCTTCACAGGTAAGTGTTTTTTTTTAACCTTTTTATCCAGCCCCTGTCCCTGGCCCGCCTCACAGCAGGATGTGGTAGCAGCTGCTGCTGCACCTAAACACTGTCGGGATATGACATCAGTGGAGTCAGAGGGGATGATGATGGTCCCGAGAGAGACAAGCAGTTGAATGTCCGCAACTCATATGGGCATGGACGATGAACAACCCACAAGCCAGGATCAAGTGGTCGTAGCCAGAGATATGGACTCTGGATCAACCCTGCACCCTGCCAGAGATTGAAAGACTATGTTTGTAATATCCCAAATAAATGAATACCCCGTTTTGTGCTATAGTAGTAAAGGTTGAGAGGGATGTGAGCCACAGGACGCCACAAGATGGATTTAAAGGTGCAGGGACATTTGCTACCTGCCCTGCAAGAGAAGCTAAAATATATATTTTTTAAAGGCTGAATGGGTGGAGGGGCCATGGAAGAGTGGGAAGGTGGGAGGGGAAAAGCAGCACATGATGGAGAGACCAACAGAGGGTAGAGTAGAAGCATGTGAGGGAGTGCACAACACAGAGTGAGGTGGCAGGGGTGGAGGCAAACGAGAGGAGCAAAAATGAGAAATAATTAGACTACATCAAGTAACACGGGGTGGAAATTTGACTGGAGGAGAGACACACGAGTAAGATAGCTGGAAAACACATGCTCTCAAATGGATTGCTTTACTAAAAAGAAAAGAAGCAAGTAGTGCTCTGAAAGTGAGCAGTGGAAGGATACAACTCAGCCAAACAAAAGGATGGTAAAGAGGCTATTTTTAGGGAGCCACAAACACAAGAAGAGGAAGGCAAACTATTGAATAAAAAGCAAGCAAATGAGAGTAACAAAAAAACCAACCAATAGTAAGTAATGGGCATGCTATAAATCCATAGTAAGTTCCTAGTAAGCCCACCAAAGGACTTTTGCAACCAGTCAACCTGCGCTTCTGGTACGTGAGACCTAAGAACAGCAAGGAAAATGGCACAACATGGAAATTAGTCTATGGAAGAGGGATACCAGAGGAAGAGGAAAAGGGGTGAAGGTCGCTATCACCCATGGAACGGCAGTCAGAATACAAGTGAGAGGCAATTCTCAATTTGTAAAAAATATGTGGAGGTGACCAAAGCTTTCCTTAAGAGCACACGGATGGGGCTTCCAAATGCAAGGGTAGCTATTTATCAAGGCTGCATTGTCTTGATTACAGCCCGACTCTTTTTTCCTCTTGCACCCCCTACACTTCCTCTAAACTTTATCCCAATTCAGCAGGTTCTTTTTCTCTTTATCCTGTTTTTTACTCTCATTCAAGTCCTCCTTTGTTCTTCCTTTTTTCCCTTTTTCTCTCATGCTGTGTCAGCTGATGAAAAATAAGACCAGACCCCAAAAATGTCTGTTGATGCCCCTCACCTGCAGCCATTGACCCAAATGAAACATTAGGGAGTGGTGAAACAATAGACAGGTTAAGCAGAGTCTGTGACGTGGAAGCCCGGGTAGACCATGGCATGTGATGAGTTCACCTAGATTCATTTCACAGACATCTGATCTGATTTCATTAAAGGCTAATGCTCGTCTGTTTTAATCCAGATACATGCAGACAGGTATCTCAGTGTTAGTCAGCTTACCCAGCACCAACATCCCTAGCCTCAGGTAAAACAAATAGATAGCTTGCCTGTAATAGGACCCCTCAATGATGCCCGACTCTCTGGCTCCTCAGAGGAATGACTTCCTGCTTACTCAGACCCAGGTGACTGACAGCCCTTCACCACAGGAGACTTGTGCATGAGTCACACGTGACCTCTGTGTAGCTGCAAAAACTTGGCACCCAGGCATGGTTATATGACTAGCATCAGAAATTAGCATTTTTTAAGATATGCACCACCCACATAACTAAACCACAGAACAGCGATCACCCAAGGAATGCTGATGGCTTCATAACTTATTTCATATATATAAAACAAGCTTCCGCTTCTTTTTTTGTTTTCTGTGTGAAGAAAGGCATTTAAAAGGTAGTGATTTTCATTGGGGGGGATGCCAAATTTGGGCCGTTCCACTTCTGGCAACCTCCACCATGTAGCCAATAAATGCATTGTAAATGGGAACGCCGTTCGCCAAAAGCAGAAAGCAAGACTGTGAGCGATATACAGAAACAAGAGTAAAATGATAATATTGCAAACTGGGATTTTCCAATTTGTGTTTGGAGAACGGTTGCCAACTGTGAAAGCTGCTGTGGCAAGTGGTGATAACATCACAGCTCTCAGACACACTTTCAAATATTGCAGACAGTATCTCACACATAAGACAAAGTGCAAATGCAAAAATCGACAAACCATGTAAACGTTATCACATATACAAGAACAACATAATCGTATCGCTGCCGGTTTCATATATGGATGTGTTCTGAGAGGCTTATATTTATAGAAACCTACAAGTATGTTCCACTGCCCTACATGCGCCTATTACCGATAGCGATGTCTAGATAAAGTACAATACTTGTCCTTAAGAAGGTGACGAATCATTTACTATTCGCCGAAACGCCGTGTCGACAGTTTTTTTATAGTTTCGAAGAGTTTTTAACATTTTGGAAGTATATTGTTTTTAACTATATGAATGATATATACAATGATTATGTTGTTTATGTATTTGTGATAATGTTTACATAATTTGTCAATTTATGCATTTGTACTTTGTCACATGTGTGAGATACTGTGAATGGATTTTTAAATATAGTACAATATATTTTTTCAAATAATGCACAATATATTTGAATATTTGGTTCATATTGAGTCATGTTTTAATATGTTTTTATAATTCATTTAGCACCATTATTTCATAACTTAGCAACCTTGATGTTTTTCTGTTTTTCTCCTTCACTGTATATTTAAGAATAATTTTTTGGTGTAGTTTTGTACACATCATATCACAAAAGTCCTCCATTGGGTTTGCCGTGCTTTTATCTGCACTAGTGCTGTTTCTTTATCCATGAAAAGGGAAATTTTTGTTTTTGTTCTTTACGTACCCGTCCCTTTTCTGAGCATTAGGAAACCCTTAAGTTTTTGCGGTATTTGACCAATACCATCACTCTTCTCAGTTGGCATACTGAAACATGCACGAGTAAATGGCCAGGTACGACACTGGGGGTGAGTCCAGACCACCAACGAAAGAGATGAGATTACCACCGCATCCACCGAGTTTTGTGACTTTCACCAGTTGCGTAGCACAGGCCCCCGCAGGCCCCGTGGAGCAGGGCAGGGGGGCGGGGGGAGGCCAAGCTTCAGGGTGGCCCCCTCAGCAAAGTTCTCTAGCAGAGAGCTCCTGATTGATTCCGGAGGGGACCCCTCCATGTACCTTGCAGGGGGGCCCCCTCAAGTTTCATTACACCGGTGACTTTCACATATCACCGCCTGCCAGTGAGTGGACTAGTGTAGCCAGTAATGCACCTTTGGTGCACATTGCCAACACTACACCAGTGACTAACAATAGGGATGGACAGGGCGAAGTGGCTGTTCTCCTCCTCTGAAGAAACACAGACATCCATTTTGTGATGTGCTTCGCCTGCCAGTGTGCCTCTTGACCTGTCTAACAGATGTGGCAAAGATGATACAGCCCCAACTCTCACAGTTTCAATTGTACTTGTCATAACTTAGCTCTACAGTCAAACTGAGGCTGTGGGTGCAACACCAGTGAATTAAACTTTGGGTTTTCACTAAATCTGGGAGTAATTTTCATTACGTTGTAGTAATCAGAGAAATGTTGGTAATTCTGTATTACTCTTTGATGCAGCTTCTCTGAATCCTTGTAGTTCTTTTTGACCCTGCACTCCTTTGTTACTTAATGTTCTGATTTGTAATGTATCTAGTGTGTACTATGTAACAAGCCCAGGTACCCCAATGCCTAGGGCCCTCTATATAAATACCAGAAATAAATACATGAATATTACAAAGATGATACCCAGCTTTCGTTTGAGATTAATGGAATGAATGACCAGTATGCTAATTTGCAGGGGTTTCAAGAAGGGTTGGGTGAATTTGCGTAATTTTTCCAGGGGCGGTTTAGAGCATCACCCCACTTTTCTGTGAGCAGTTGAAAAAGGAAAAATAAAATTATAATAATAAATGTTATTATCATATTATTTTTCCAGCTGGTTAGGGGTGGGGTGGGGCTGGACATCACAGGAACAGGATAGGGGGTGGTGGCACTCTCTTTAGTGAGTATGACGGTTTGGCCGGCTGACTTGGGCCAGGCAAACAGTCATGCGCACTTTGCATGGTCTCCACAGGCTGTATTACACAACTTCAGTCGAGAACATGCCCAGGCCCCCACTTCCTGTCTGAGCGCCGAACCATGGCGCTCAGACCAATCACAGCGCTAAAGTAATGCCGTGTCATGATTGGCCAATGGGTTCTGGGAGCCTGGGTGCTTCCTGGTTCCTGCCTCCTTCCTGCTACTGCAGTAACGAAGAGGACAGAGAGGCGGCAGCCGGCATGCAGTTAAGTGGTATTTTTTTTCATTTACCTCCCCATCCCCCTTGCCTCACCACACCTGTTAAGTGGCAGGCACCACTCAATTTTACCCCTCACGTCAACCATGAAATTATTGATTCATGAAATACCAGCTCCAATGTATTGTCCACTGAGTATCCAAAGACCCACATTGGGCCTTGCAGTGCAGCATATGCTGCTGGGCACACATCCAGCTTTCCAGTTCACATAAGGTCTTCCAAGAGATAAAATGGAAATTTTCCTAGCCCTATCTCAGAGTAAATATAAGATTATATTGAAGACAATAAAGCGAGTATAACATGCAACTCCCTTAATTACTGTGTCTACCAGCAGCAATAAACAAGAATATTGTGACATCACTGTCTCAAGGTTTACAGGACACAAGCTCACTGGTGATACCCTCTTTATTCTGGGATCCCAGGCAAGGCTTCTGATTGAGACTCCAAACAAACAGCAACACAAAATTAGCATTCGATCCCAGCAGCGCAAGTGAAGGTATCGCTTGCACCTTGATAGTGCTGGCGCGTGGAGCCGTGCGCGAGGATGCAGCTCGTGCTGCTTCTTGCTTATGTGTGCCCACTTGATGGGCACTATTTTGAATTCCTCCAACGGTTAAGCCAAATCAATCAATGAACCAATAAAATGATCATTCGTCGCTTCTCGACATTCTTTTATTCTTTCAAATTTGTCGGAGAGCAACAAGAGTCCGACTGTCTCCTGTTCCTTTGTGGCACAGGTGTCATCGGGGCCACTGTTTACTGTGACGGGTGGTAAATGGAGCGTGGCATTGAGCTCTTTACAGCAAGGCATCGATCTGCGGAGGCAGAGGCGTTTCCTTTAAGGGCGGAGCACTTCCTGCAGACGGAGAACTGTCGGATCGAAGGGAAGCCTTCATTTCTGACTGGTCGGCAAGAGAATGCAGGGTTGTCAGACCCTGAAGGGCGAGTGTTTTTGACATCGCCTCACCATCATCCTGAAGGTGGGGTTTTTCCGCATAAAGACAGAGGCTACCTTCAGAACAGGTTCCACACTGCAAGGGTGGCTGAACGTTTCACAAACGATCCATGTTGTTCCATTGACAAGAAAAGCAATGGATTCAAAGCACGGTGCATTTTAATTACTGTGCCTCGCAGCAAATGTTTTCCCACCAGTTGCAGGTTTGTTCACTGTGTCACTGTTCATTGATGCTTAGCAGGCTTATTTAGTTATTGTTGTAGTAGTACCTTGGCAATAACGTAGGGGTGCTAAATACTAACTGTTTCTGAGAAAAAACACTGTTCAACCACATGTGGAATGTGGCATATTCTATTCATTGAAATGGGAATGCGGTATTTCCCTAAAATTGTTTCAAAAAGGATCACATTGAAATAGAGATTTATTGCACCCATATAGATTGAACCACCACCTACATTTCTCCAACACAAAGGAGACAACAGAAGGACTTGTGGGGGCTTATTTACAAGCCCCTTGCGCCACCTTTGCGTCATTTTTAACATGGGAAAAGTGACATACGGGTGGTGCAAGGGGCTTGTAAATGAGCCCCGTGGTCATTAGGACATTGCCCCAAGTAAGGCCCCAAGATGGACACATGGATTATAGTGAATTTGATGAAGCCCATGCCAGAATGGAGAAGAGATCCAAACCTACTGTCAGCACTACATTAGGTAGATTTAAATTTTTATTCAGACACCAACGAGAAGCAGAATCCTTTGACAAATTCGTAACAGCTCTTAGAACAATATCAATGTCTTGCAGCAATGGTGTAATGGCTGGTGAGATGATCCATGATCAAAATATTGTCAACATGAAGAATAAGAAAAGACAAGAACATCTGTGTGCAATGGGTAACCCCAGTTTGAATGACTGCATTGCTTTTGCTCATGCTATTAAACAATCTGAAGTTTGGATGAAGACATTGATGGAGCAAGGACTCGTATAAAAGAGACTTGCTCGGAAGCAATCCTCTCATACAATTCATAACGTCATACTAATTGTGCATCGTAAAATTAGTATGCACCACATATCATATTTTATCAATATGAAGCTTGCAGCTTCCTTACGTGTTTTACTAAAAAGTAACCCGAGTGAAACTTAAAATGGCTGCTAACGTGGGACACTGTACTTCACATGCGTCTACTGTATCTATGCAGGATGACGTTCTGTCGCTTGGAGGGAAATTTCTGCACCTGCGCAATCGCATCTAAAATGGCCACTTGAAAGCTCACATGGTAAGCATGTGCTGCGCTGAAACTATAACAAGCTATTTTACTAAATGCTAATGCAGGGAGAGCTATTATAAGTAAATGGGATTAGAGTAGAGATAGATGGTATACAGTGAAATCATTTTATTTTGAATTTAATATGTTTGTTTTTGACCTCTCTACTAGTTTGTATTTGGGCCTCCGAGTGAGACGGAAGTCCATAGTACACGTGACTTTCATGCAGGCACAGTAATAACAAGCCAAGAAGCTTGAATCCCGTCCGAGGCCATCTTTGTAACATGTCCTGGGAACCTGTTGGACATCCTGCATATTGAACAGACAAGTGTTATATGTATTCATTTTTGTTGATAAAGATGTGAATACGTGTGAGAAATAAAGCTTGGGAATAAGAATTAAGGGGCGGGAACATTAAACAAAGAACCAAAGAAAATTATTAAAACTTAGCATGGTGTGATGATCATCCCCCCTTGCCTGTCCAATCAGAATTAGGAGTTTCATAAAGTTGAAGCATTAATGGGTGGTACATGAGCATAGAAAGGTATAATTGAGGTAGTTTAGTTGATTTGTGGAAATTTAGTTCGTATCTGAACATTATCTGCGCCATCTTGTCTCTCCCCAAGCGCCACACGCAGAAAACGCGCGACGGCCATTTTAGGCACCATGGTCTCATTGCCGATCGCCAGCGCGTCCCTCAGGCACTGCAAACATCCCCCGCACGCCGGCCACCCCGCTCTCTCATACATGGGCCATAAACCCTCTCCTTCTTCGCGACCCTGCCGTGGAACCACATCCCGCGCCTGACCAACACCTCCTTTCATCCCATACATGGTCATACATCCTTTTGATAACCCCCTTCCTCTGCGCCCGATTGTCCGAACCGATCCCAGGCCATCACCTAGCCCTGCGGATGCAGTTTATTGCCCCTACCGTAAGGGAAACACCTCACATCAAAGGGATTACAGTAGATCAAGGCCCCCACCCCCTGAGACCCGACCAGTCGCACACACCCCCGGGAATTGGCGGAATGTCCAGCTGTGTGATAGCCATCTCCTACTGTGGGTGGGGTGGGGACTTCTACTGTAGATATGTGTGGGAACGAGCTTGAAGTGGAGATTCCAAGGATGTCTTTCCGTACATCAAAGTCTCAACAAGAATGTGTCACGTGTAATAAAGCAATAAACCTGTGTATAAGAGGCCAGGCCTCAGAGATGTGGTTAGAGCACCTCGAGACGATACCTTGCTGTCCGATCTGATGTGTTCTGCTCCGACGGAATAAAACGTTGTTTCCTGCCTTCCAGTCTCCGGCGCCTGCCTCTTTTGTTGGTTAATCATCGAATGGTATAAGAGGCGATTACCGCCGGGCAATACTTGAAAGGTTATCGACTGAAACTGCCGCTACCATTTAACAATTGGCGTCCCAAACGTGGGGCCCATCAGCGACACGTGGATCCAACGGGAGAGGTCCCGACGACAGAGTGAACGACTGCAACGATCGGGAAGAGCTCCTGCCCGATAGACCCTCGTCTGGCAGCCGATCATCCGAACTTCACTGGTTCCGAGCAGACCTCTCTCGAGTGATCTACGGTCCTGACTGGGAACCATCAGGAGTGCCGCGGCAAATACGAAAAGTAGAGGACGATCGGGCGCTGGAGGCGGAAGACAAGAAACTGTCCATGCGGTCTGGGTAAGGTCGTGTAACACGACAAATTGCGAAACGATTGATTGATTGATTGAAAATACTAGTATTGCTTATTTGATTGATTCTTTTTGAGATATTCGCTGCCTACAAACGGGGAGAGTAGAAGTACTCTCTCTCCCTTTGCAGATAGTGAAGGGTAGGTAACGCAGACTTTTGTCTCCCTTTGTAACCCGTCGTGCCTATTTTTTTCTCCCCACTGATTGATTGTCCGAACATTGATTGTTTTTGACGAATAGTGCTTTTTGAGATATTCTCTGTTTGCAAATAACGTAGAATAGAAATATTCTGTCTAGTCTTTGCAGATAGTGAAGGATAGGTAACGCAGACTTTTGTCCCCCGTTGTAACCCGTCGTGCCTATCTCTTTCTCACCATTTGATTGATTGATTGTCCGAACACTGGTTGTTCGATATTGGTTCTTTGGAGGTATTCTCTGCTTACAAATAACGTGGAATAGAGATATTCTGTCTAGTCTTTGCAAGCAGTGAAAAGATAGGTAGTGCAGACTTTTGTTCCCGTTGTAACCCGTCATGCCTATCTTCTCCCCACTGGTTGGTAGTTGGTTCTGCCCGGACCGCTTATTAGAGATGAACCATCCGGCTCCACTGGAAGGCACCCCTAATAAGGACATGTTTACTAAATATGGACTAGTCGCTGTAGCTTATAGCAAACTATGGCATAAATAGACAAAGAAGGACTCCGAAAGTCAGTGGCCACTGATGGGATCCTTTGATAACCATAAAATAGAAACGCTAGAAATAGCTCTACGTAGCAATAAAACGACGCCCACTATGCTCGACAGTATCGGCATGTGGCGCAAAGAAACAACGCAACGGAAAAAGAGAGAAGAAGTAAAGGCAGAAAAAGAACTACGAAAGGCAGCTCACCTTGTCGCTAGAAAGTTAGAGGAAGAAATAAAGGAGAGAAAGGAAGCTAAACAAAAACAAGAATCTCAAACGTCAGGCCAGTGCCCTGTTAGGACCCCCTCTACGCTCTACCCTGAGTTGCCTTCCAAGCAACGGGCGAACAATGAATTGCTATTAGGTCCTCCGATCATCTACATGCCCCCTCCATACGCTCCCTTCCAACCTATATGTACAACACTCCAACAAAGTAGTATGATTAATACGCTTTAAAAACTTGTAGGTATATGCAACACTCCAACAGGGTAAACACGTTAAAACACTCTTTATTAAACAACTATTTACATGGCAGCCTGCTGCAACATCCATCCCAAAGCATTCACCGTCCGCTTGACACAGTCCATGCCCCTCCTTCCTCGGAGTATCAACATTGGGCTGCTTTGGTCTGTCTTTTAGTCGGCTTTGGGCTATAAACACGCCTACAAAATCCATCGGCCTGTGAGACGGCATCAGTAGCGGACTGTTGTGCGAATAGGCCGGAGGCAACACGGCGCGCCGAGATCCGGGCGGCACCGAGGTGGTGTCCAGCAAGTTGTTGCGCTGGTCTGGCCATCCTACAATGCTGCGCCGAAAGACGGCGTGGGGTGCCCTGGGGGGAGGCGACGCGAACGGGCCTCCCCCGCCTCCCCAGGTGGAGGCTCCTCAGTTGCAGTAGGGCACCCCTTAGCATTTCACTCGCCGACCAGCTGAAAGAAGCACCCCTTAGCGTTTCACTCGTCGACCAGCTGAGAGAGCACCCCTTAGCGTTTTACTCGCCGACCAGCTGAAAGAAGCACCCCTTAGCGTTTCACTCGTCGACCAGCTGAGAGAGCACCCCTTAGCGTTTCACTCGCCGGCCAGCTGCAGCAGGACAGCCATTAACGTTTCACCTGCCGGACGACCACCCAGGCGGAGGTTCCTTTTCTGCACCAAGTTTCCATTAGCGTTCCACCCAAGAAGTGGGCCCCCACAGTTGGTTGGTCAGGGGACCCACTCCGGTGGCTGTGGTGGAGAACTGCTGCTGCCACAGGACTCTCAAAATGGCGGCCGGCTCTTCGGATTCGGGCCTGGTCCACTAAGATGGCTCTGGGCTACCTTGGAACTCGGAAGCTTGCCTGCTCGGGCATGGGCCCCACCCTTGAAGACGTCCTCTCAGCTTTGCAGATTCTACGGGAGTCATTGGCCCTCGACTCCCACGGACTTCCGGTGGGGGCAACCGCCACTATTGCTCGATCATTCCACATTAACTTGTCTTTGCCCCGGGCGGCAGCCACCTTGTCCCCATTTGGTGCCGTGAGAGAGACTGATTCAGGGCGTCGGCAGAGAGACACGCCTGCTGTCCCGCTCTCCGAAAGGACCACGGCGTTGCTGCGAGATGGTGGTGCCCTCATGCTGACGCCAGCTTCTGTTTGAATTACCATGAGACACTGTAGACTACCAACTCGAATCAGTTCCGGTGGAACCTCAGCATGACCCGGTAGGAAAAAAAAAACTTTGCTTTCCCCACCTTCGAGTCACGATTCATGCTGTCTGTTCTTTCTGTTGGCGTTAATGAAAATTTTTGAACTGTCGAAAGGGATTATGGTCCGGCCGCTTGTTAGTGGAAACATTTAGACTCTACCCTGGACCCACCCGACCTCGCCTCAAAATGGCGTTCCGGTTACTTGGCATTGATGTTATGGGATATGTATACGGTCTTTTTGCACATGGCGGGCGGGGGACGGGGAGGGTACTGACTGGGCATGCAAACAACCTTATTGATGCTGGTCTTCTCATTATTGATTATTTTTATTTTCGCGTTAAGGTAGTGTTGCTCATGATACTCGACGCCTCTTGCACCGTGGCCGGCCTATACGGTTGTAGGCCCGTATTTGTATACTGACATTTTCACAATAAAGGGTTTTCGAAGGAATTATGGAATCAGCGTCATAACAATCGCCTAGGTTGATAAGGTTTTGAATAACGGCTGTCATTCCCAAACAATAGAAGACAGATAATGCAGACCCTTTGCCTGAATTTTGGATTGATGAAAATTTGTATCCATCACACCTGTCTTTTTCCAGAGTTGTTAGAAAATGGTTGACTGTAGCTTAAGGCATCTGCCGAATGTAAGGTATGGTATTTTGTCCCATAAAATACGACTAATTAAGAAACAAATGCACGAAGAGGGAACTCGAATTTAGGGACAAATAAAATGAAGCATTTTTGGTATAGTAGAAAGGAAGGATATAGTACACAAAAAAAATGCGAAAAGGATAGTCAAGATCTGTGGTATTATACATTCCTGCAGCTAGTCTGGTACGTGGTAAGTAGAACTTTTTCGTGTTTATGCGCGCTGATGTGCTTTGAATGCTGCCCCCCCTTCTTTTCTTCTCTGCAGGTTACATCGGAGTTCCGACTGAAGAATGGAGTGGACATAGACCGCACCGTGCTCCATGTAGGGAAAGACATAGACAAGCTCTGTGAGATGGTGCGTGGAGTGCAGACCATCACTGGGAACGTGAAAAACTGTATGGTATGACTGTGCGTACGTGCCCTGATTGTACGGTATGAATGTGTATGCATTGCATATGCCTGGGTCGCTGGAGAGAACGTCTTTGTATGACTGAAATGCTTGTCTATCGATCAAGGGGATGGGAAAATAAGCCCGAATATGGTAACTCCTCGTTTGAAGAAACGACTCTCCCTCTCCCGGAAGCTAGTAAATTGGAGGGTGACTTACACCAGAAACTTGCTGTGCTTGATGTATGTACTGTTACACCCTATCCGGTATTTGTGTGTACGTGAACGTTGAATTTATGTTTTCCCCCAGCTTGTGTTTTTGTACGTAAAACTGACCCGTACTGCTCTATGTTGTGTGTACACCAAGTAGCCTATTATCGTACACGTTTGTCTCTCTCTCTCTCTCTCGTTTTATGTCGTACGTGTACCAAATAGCCTACTTGATGCGCACGTCTCTCTCTCTCCCTCTCTCTCTCTCTCTCTCTCTCTCTCTCTCTCTCTCTCTCTCTCTCTCTCACTCACTCTCTCTCTCTCTCTCTCTCTCTCTCTCTCTCTCTCTCTCTCTCTCTCCCTCTCTCTCTCTCTCCCTCGCTGAAGGCTCCCTTGCCCTCTTTTTGAATAGATGACGACACTGTACCTCCTCAGTATATGTATAATTGGCCTAAACACGACAGTGTTCGAACAAATTGACAGAAGCAAAACGACCGTATTTTGCCACACTACTACCTCTCCTTTCTGTAAAATGATGGGACTTAATTGGACAGGTAAGACAACTGATGTCTCCCAATCTGGCCCTTATAACGGGAACTATATGTCAGTGGTTTTTGTTGTTTTAGGGCTCTAACGACTCCACCTCCATCGCTCAGAATCGCCCCGCCCATTGCACAGAAATAGAGCGTCTAAACACCCCGTCCTTCCAGAATAGTCCCAGTTCTGTACTAGCCGTCCCTGGATATTTTAAGCAATACAGCTGATGACCTTGTTTTTAAAGATACATCGCCTAAAACTGATAAAGGTTAACTATTGTCTCCAGCAAGAAAAATGTTTAGCTTCTGTTCCTCCCCGAAACAGATATTTGTGAGCCCATGACAGTAGCACCTCGCACTTTTTCATAAACTTAGCAGTCCCTGGAGAAAAATATGAATCAACAGGGCTTGTGTTAGAAAGACGAGTCTCTACCGGAGAAGCCGGTTCGAATTTTGATAGACCAGGAAGTTGATAGATGTCAGACTTCTTGCCACATTTATAAGGTACAGGAATCAACACCTAGCAGACCTGGTGATGGAAATTTGCAGGAACACTCATGAACCTGCACCACAGCAATGATTAATGAGTTAGTAGCATACACCGACATAAGAGTTAATAGATATCCACCATAGAGTGACCGATAAACGTTTCCCCGACTACTTGGGGTTGGGAGAGAGAATGAAGTGTGTAAACGTCTTCCCTACCAGTTCTCTAAGATTTTGTTTCTTGTACTCATTCAAAGATAACATGCGGTCATCGGAGGAGAGGGGTCGGACGTGACGCACAGCCTGGCTGCTGATCATGGAACATCTATGGCCTCGACCAAGGGGGAGCCATGGAGCAAAAAGATGCGGGACGAGGCACCGTTCTCAGCATGGAAAGCGATAGAAAGAAGGGCTATCCCGAAGCCCCCCTGCTCACTGATCAGCTCGTGCCTGAAGTCCCAGCCCGTCGAGCCCGATTGATGGGCTCAGTGCTAAAAGATTCTGCTCTCCTTGGTCCGCTTTTTGATCCGATCCCACTCCACCCCCTCTTGCCTCGGCCTCCCAAAGCACGCCCCTTTCCCCCCCCCCTTTTTCATATGGGATTTTGAACTTGACTTGACAAAAGAAGAACGAAATGCGGGTACCCCGTCTCAAGGTACCTATGATAAGATCAGTTAGGGAACAGGACAAAACAGGACTGTGATCCGAGAGCAAAGAATGGTCACACCCTGCAACGTGAAAACCTGGATTTGAGCTGGACCTTAGCTCCACCGCCGGTGCTCAACAGTGCCAACGAAAGAAGAAGAACAATGAGAGCTTACCAGTGATGGCTCGCTGTAATAGGACACTGGAAAGAAGAACTCCCTTTTGGACATTGCCCCCCCCCCCCTCTCTGACTGTAACTCATGTTGAGTTGAATTCCTCTCCCAACCACTTTCGTATTGACTATCTTCCAATCGAGTTTTCAAGATATTACATCGGTCACTTCCAACTATACACTGATAGTTAAGAAACATTAACCTTGTATAATGATAATCGTATAACATCAGCCGTGCACATGACTATGCTGTCTAGTTTGACCCACACGAAGTCTAGGCCTTAAGTAATGTACGTAATATTCCTTGTTTTGCCAGAACATTTCTTACGGTATCATGTTTGTGTTCAAGCGAGCTTCCCTCCTCCTATCTCCGGGTCTCACATATGACGCAGCTGATATAATTTTGTATGCGCTACCTCCTCGCCTATCACATCAACTACATGTAATTATGTACAATTGTGTCAGATTATTCCTGTCTGCCCTAAGACTCTGAACTTTGAAGCAGAACGAATGAAAGCCCTGCACGAAGTAGAAGTACGTGGTATTATGGGGATAGATCCGAAATAAACAAGCTGGCGAGATATGTTAAAAGGGAGGACTGTGGAAATTTAGTTCGTATCTGAACATTATCTGTGCCATCTTGTCTCTCCCCAAGCGCCACACGCAGAAAACATGGTCTCATTGCCGATCGCCAGCGTGTCCCTCAGGCGCTGCAAACATCCCCCGCGCGCCGGCCACCCCCGCTCTCTCATACATGGGCCATAAACCCTCTCCTTCTGCGCGACCCTGCCGTGGAACCACATCCCGCGCCTGACCAACACCTCCTTTCATCCCATACATGGTCATACATCCTTTTGATAACCCCCTTCCTCTGCGCCCGATTGTCCGAACCGATCCCAGGCCATCACCTAGCCCTGCGGATGCAGTTTATTGCCCCTACTGTAAGGGAAACACCTCACATCAAAGGGATTACAGTAGATCAAGGCCCCCACCCCCTGAGACCCGACCAGTCGCACACACCCCCGGGAATTGGCGGAATTTCCAGCTGTGTGATAGCCATCTCCTACTGTGGGTGTGGTGGGGACTTCTGCTGTAGATATGTGTGGGAACGAGCTTGAAGTGGGGATTCCAAGGATGTCTTTCCGTACATCAAAGTCTCAACAAGAATGTGTCACGTGTAATAAAGCAATAAACCTGTGTATAAGAGGCCAGGCCTCAGAGATGTGGTTAGAGCACCTCGAGACGATACCTTGCTGTCCGATCTGATGTGTTCTGCTCCGACGGAATAAAACTTTGTTTCCTGCCTTCCAGTCTCCGGCGCCTGCCTCTTTTGTTGGTTAATCATCGAATGGTATAAGAGGCGATTACCGCCGGGCAATACTTGAAAGGTTATCGACTGAAACTGCCGCTACCATTTAACAGATTAGTTAGAGCTTGAGAGACCGAGATGCTCAGAGACCGGGATGCTGTCCGAGAGCTGAGCAAATGCTGAAGAAGAATCATTTTGCAGACTTAGAATTTAAGCCAATTTACTAAAAGAAGATCGCGGAAGAATCGAGGAGGAAGATAGTGTCAGAGAAGGGTGCGACGCAGGCGTCGGATCTAGAGGAGGTCATCTATCCTTTTCTGAATCCTGTCCTGAAACCTGTTTTGAAGTCTTTGGCGCCTGATCTTTCCCAGGTGACTCTTCCAGCTCCTTGGCAAAGGGGTTGGTTTCCACACCATTCTAGGTAAATTTACTTCTGTGTAGTATGTCATTGTACTGCTCTATCTATCCACTCCTTTCTGAGTACTGGCATTGTGAAACTTTGCTCTAATAGATGACTGATTTATTTGATTAATTTACTTTCCTTCCTTGGAGAAACGGAGTTCGTACTGTATTTTTGATTTTGGCTCACATAAATTTAACTAGATAAAGCATTTAAACTTTTCCTGAGTCTGTGGTTATTTCAAAATAGTAAGGAAATATAATTATATGTCATTTCACCATCAACTAGTTCCAACTAATAGGTCCATTGACCAGAAGAAATAACTTTTTAATCAGTGAAAGATTAGTTAAGAATGACAGGTAACTAATCTCATAAAAAGCATTTACAAAAATTGACCGCCAGCAGTATTTACTAGCCTGTGAGAACGTGTGTGTTTATGGGCCCAGGTGAGTATATGGTGTTTGAGTACCTGAGGTTGGTAACCCGCTGGATCACTTTTTCTGGTAGCAGAGCAATGGTTGTTGTTGACTAGTTTGGTGATAAGTACTGATTATTGATTTATGTTTTAACAAATCCGTTTGTATTTGTGTTATGTTGTCTGGAAATTCACTGGAAGTGAATAGCGGGTGGGAAATGGAAGCCGCACTGCAGTGGGGTTACTCGTCTGTTGGTATAACACTGAGAAGCTATGCAGGGCTGGCAGTGTTAAAATAGGGACTATTTTCATATAAAATTGAGAGTGATTGACAGCAAAAGTGTTCGCTGGTGAAACTTTGGTCTTATATCACCTAGAAAGGGTAACACCGAAGGAGTAACAGGTTCATCTGAGCTTGAGTGAAGGGTAAGCGGAAGGTTTTACTCGCAGTATATGAAAAGTAAGCGGAAGGTCTTACTTGCAGCAACAGAAATAAACTATTCTTTGGTTTTAGTGTAACAGACAGAGTAGCGAATGTTTTTACGTTGTTATTAATGAAAATTTTGATGCAAAGTTGTAAGAAAATACGTTTTCCTGTTACTTTGTGAAGGGAGGGTCAGTTGCCGGAGTTGCACTGACGTCACAGAAGGAGGCGCTGGGATTGGTTGAGACAACAGGTGTGTGACTGACACGAATTTGTAAAGGAGGGGTCAGTAGTAAGGAGTGATACTATGACAGATGTGACACTAGGTCTTCTGTGCTATCCAATGATGTGGATCACAGTATTAGTCAAGAATGGTTGGGGGGAAAGAATACAAAGGAGCTGTATATTTCAAATGTGGTTGCACTATACATGGTGCATTATTCAAATTTTTTAGAAAATCATGATTTTATTAAAGACACGGAGGCTCAAATTATGCATATCTCTTTAATTTTCTGTAATTGCCAACTCACAGCAGCTACACAACAATGAATAGGAATGTTTAAGTGTTCCAGTGGTTACTTAGTTCCCCGTGTGGCAGCCATTTTCCTTCTTTGTTGCTGCTCACAGCTACATGTAAGTTCGCTTTTATTCTTGTCCACAATTTAAAGTTGAATAATGATGCTTTTGTGCCTTTGAGCTAGAGATTTGGTATTTATGGAGTTAGCTTGCATAGGATACATTATTTATCCTCTGTAAAGCTTTGTTTTTTCGACTGAGACTTTTTTTTTTACCAGAATCATTGTTCTAACACATGAGATTAGTACTTGCGGTGGTTATTTAGAGCACTTTTATCGGCTTAGTGCTGGGTCTGATGCGCATAAAATCTGTGAGGTGATCCAGTTTTGTTTGTATTTTCATGACTCGAGCGCCCGGAGTGAAGGCTCCGGTGCGCTTGAGCAATTAACAGTCTGTGTACCCGGGAGGATTCCCAGCACTTGAGGCAGGGAGTGCTTCGATCTCTCGTGACAGATGGTGAGCATGAGGTTACTCGATGCAGTATTCGGTATTGGGGACTCGCACTCAGGAGATTAGTTTTAACGGCAGTTGGTGCGCACAAGGAATGCCGACGCCACAGTTGGCAATTGAGCCTCGTGTGCAATTAACAAATTAAGTACAACTACTTCAGCACTGCTGCAAGAGTCAATCGACTTCCCATTTAAATAAAATATATTAATCTGGGCACTTACCATTATCAGCGTATATATCCTTGTCTCTTTCCAGTTTGGATTGTTGAACACTTTGAGGCCACTGTACTAGCGTCAGGTGATGCAGCGGCCAACTTGGATTGGACAGACTCAGAAAGTTACGGATTGATCATAGACAGCCATCTTTTGGGCTGTCAAAAAAGCCTGTAGACGGTTAATTTTCCTGTGAGCTACTTTTGAGAAGAAGTGCACCAGACTACAGTGTTCTTTCGAGGTTAACGTTGGGGGAGTTAATTCTTAAAGCAGTTGAGTTGATTTGGAAGATAAAGGAAGGGTTTTATTGTGAGGCAGGAAAAGGAAGAGTTTTATTGTGCGGTAGCATTCACAAGAGGATATGGAGGATAGAGCCATAGATGGAGGAATTGATTAAAGAGTCCAGGAGTGTGCAGTCTCTGTGTTGGCAACACAGTTAGGGAAAAAAATGGACGACTGCATGGATAAGTTAGAAATTAGATTTGGAAGAAAGGCAGAGGAGAAACAATTTTTGACAGTAGAAGAGGTGGCTATGGTAAGTGGTAATGGCAAGAAGGTCACACAAAAGAGGCAACACCTCACTAAGGAGAAACTCAGCAAGAAGAACAGGGCCTTTAAAGAAAAGCCAACAGGGACTAGCGTCAAAGAAGGTATATGGCAAGGCTATAAAGGCAGTACGAAAACAAAGTGGTAGAACACGCACTATGAATTGTATCAGCTGTGATGGGTTGTGGCGTGCCTCAGAGGTATCACTCTCCGGTCCTTGAGTGTATGTGATATATCAAATGTAGCATTTCCTAGATTAGGGAACATCCCTCTGAGAACACCAAAGCGTAATTGCTGAGAGGCGATATTTCTAGGTTCAGTCAAGAAAGAAAATGTGTATTCCAGATAATGTGGAAGTTGCTGGGACCCTTACCGGCTGTTTGTTCGGACCTGCCACTGGACTGCTGTTGCTGCCTTCTTCGCTCTCTGCCCTTGGAAACCACCAGCAACTCGCCGAACCCGCTTCGCGGGTCCCGCAGCGCATATACCATCAGCGAGAGCTGCTGCTGGGAGAGGGGCTGTCTCCTGTCTAAAGACTTGGGGCGTGTTGTTGCTGGCAGGGCTGCGAGCACGCTAGCAGGGACTCCATCACCCAGGAGTCCTTGCGAGCCCAATCTGCTTCACCTGGGCTGCTCTCCCTGATGGCCCCGCCCCCCCACCCACGGAGTAAAAGCAGACTTCAGGACTTTGTTTGTGGGACCCTTACCGGCTGTTTGTTCGGACCTGCCACCGGACTGCTGTTGCTACCTTCTTCGCCCTCTGCCCTTGGAAACCACCAGCAACTCACCGGACCCGCTTCGCGGGTCCCGCAGCGCATATACCATCAGCGAGAGCTGCTGCTGGGAGAGGGGCTGTCTCCTGTTCAAAGACTTGGGGCGTGTTGTTTCTGGCAGGGCTGCGAGCACGTTAGCAGGGACTCCATCACCCAGGAGTCCCTGCGAGCCCAATCTGCTTCACCTGGGCTGCTCTCCCTGCTGGCCCCGCCCCCCCCGCCCATCACTCCTTTTTTGTTATTTTAGAAGGACGCACGGCCGCAGCGTGGGAGCGCGCAGGATCGTCCCGGGAGAAGCCCGGGACAAGGGCGGGCCCTCTGTGGCCTGTAGGGTCTGGTCTGGGCCATAGCTCTTGGTTTTGCTCACCCCACTGTATTTTGATTCTTGTTTAGCTGTCTTGGGTATATTTGTTGTGAGTAACTCTGCCTACCCTTATATTATTTGCTGGTATTCTGACGTTGTAACTGTGGTTGTATATGGTTTTAGCTAGTCAGTAACCCCCGGTCATAGTGATGTGCACACGTGAAACTCGAAGCAAAGTGCTTCGAAGCTGACAGGCACATTAGATAACTTTATTGTGCGTACAAACACTCTAATTGATGAGGGGATTGCCCTCATGGAAAGAAGAGTGTCACAGGATCTCGCACAAGCGAGAAGATCATTTCTAGGCCTCATAGCCACTGCGCGCACACCAAGTAAAGCCCAATGCACTCACCAACCAAACCCCATTCAGTCTATACCTGCAACCCATTCCATCAGTACCAGTCAATCTGTACCCCTGGACTCTGCTTTTTTGATGCCCCCACCAGTAGCCCCTCTTACCTCTCCCATGGCTTCCTCGCTAGCTATCGACGACCATGATAAAACACTTGCACAAAGAGGTTTAAGGGAGGGTGCCATTCCCAAATGCTCCCTAATATCTAGTAAGGACAGTGCTGATTTAGTAGTTATAGTTGATGGGGCAGGAGGCCCCAATGACTCTGTTAGCACTTTTTGTGGGCCAGAGGTGGGGAGGGCAAATGTGGATACCATAGATAATAGTGGAGGAAGAGCTGAGGCGCATCGTGCTTCACACCCGATACCATTGGGTATTCCCGACGATACAGCCTCAATTTATAGTTTAGCAAGTCTCCTTGAAGAGAGTAGTCTGGATGAATCTTCTGAGGGGGCCGAAGACAGGAACGGTATATTTATGAGCTCCATATCTGAGCTCATTAAATCCTTACTGTCTCCCCTGGAGACTAGACTACAGGGTATTGAACATCAACTACAGGCTCTAAATCTGGAGTTAAAATCCAGACCCAAAGTTTCTGCCCAAAAGGCAATTGGTGGACCAGCACTGGCTGGCATCAAACTGCCTCTGTCTATTAAACAACCAGCAGGGAAGAACCCTTCCCCTCCAAAGTGTCCACTAAAAATACCTACACCTAAGGGTAATACAAATAATACTACTAAGTTGCCCTCCAAGGCCCCCAGTAAATCACAGAAAGTAAATTGTCCCATTATTCCTGCTCCCAAACCCCTTTTATCTCTTCCAGCGAATCCTAAGATACGCCGGAATATTAATTTACCTCCTGACGCCCACTCCTTTATAATAGTTCTAACAGGTGTCCCCGAGGTTGCCCCCTCATCAACAGAATCCTTTTGGGCTCTCAAAAACAAAGTTTGCCACTGGTTAGATAGAAACTACCCACTTCCACCTAACATTCGCAGTAATTTGCTTATGGTGGAGAGAGCACCATGGGTGGGTGAGAATAAAAAAAATCTCCAGGGCGACTGCGTTGTTGTAACATTTGAGGACCCACGTACGGTGGAATATATCCGTGCTGGGCCCCCATGTAATAACAACTCTTCAAACTTAGTTAAACCCCTCTCCTATTTCTACATGCTTGCAGATCACCGCAGTAATAGGTGGAGCTGGTTAAGAGCTCAAAATTACACAAGAAGGGGGATGAGAGAGGAGCCTTTTATGGATTATAATTCTAACCAGTGGGATGCGGGTGAAGATGGAGGGTGGAGCACAGTACACAGGAGAGTCCTTTTGGTTCTACTCAGTTTCAAGGGGAATGGCATAGTCATCAGCATAACCCCCCTCCATTGCCCTGTTTCAATCGCTTCAGTGGCCTGGAAGCAGTTGATTGACATTCGATCCAGCACTCTGGCCAAGAGGTTATGAGGGAGGAGGTAGGGTTACCACGGGCTGTAACTCCAATTGGAACGGGGGTTCAAGTGTTTGTGGATAATGGTTGCCCTAGCAGGGGTGAATTGGATTGTAGTCCAACAGCCACACCCGTTGCACCAACTGTAGTACTCTCTTCGATTAACATCCTTTCTTGGAACATAGCAGGGCTCAGGAAAAATCTTGAAAATCCGGAATGGAATGACTTCATTGACTCCTTCCATATTTGTATGTTTCAGGAAACTTGGAGTTTGTCGTCGCAATATAAAAATGGGTACTCTACATACTTTGTCCCAGCAGTTTCCATAGGAAAAGGCCGCCCCTCAGGTGGTCTGCTCATCTGGGTAAAGGTGAATTTGAATTGTACTATTATTACACACAAGGTCCAATCCAATGATATCTTGCACATTTCCCTGAAAAGCCCACACGGGGGTATTGTTCATTTGTTTTGTGTTTATGCAAGAGGGGTACAGGGTGGTTTAACCTCGCAAACAATTGAGCTGCTTGATGTAAAATTGTCTGAGCTTCCACCTAGGTCCAAAATCCTGTTGGGGGGTGATTTTAACTGTACATTTGAACCCCTGGATGACGAGGATGTATTGGGTTTGAACTCAGAGGACTGGAGACAGACTATACCCCCTTTAGTACTGGCCCCTATTAAGAAGTGGTCTGCCATAGCTATACAGTTGAACGCACTGGCTTTGGAACATAATCTACGGGCATTAAATGGCCGGACCACTTCTGATCGTAACGGGGCAATGACCTATAATAGGATAGGCTGCCCATCACGTATCGATTACATCTTTTTAGATGTTCATTCATGGGCTAGTTTAGTAGATATGGAGGTCAGGCAGTCTTCAGATAGTGATCATAACCCATTATGTATGGGAATCAATTGGGCTAATGGGATTAGTAAGAGCGGGGGGATGGAGATGATCACCAAGGATGTCCTCCCCTCTAATTGTAACCGGAAACTTAGATGGGAGGTGGTAAAATGGGAAGAGGGGAAAATTAATAGTATTGGGGACTTAGTTAAAGCAGAAACCTCCAGCCTCGCAGCGGTGGACCTGGGAGAGGTTCACTCTCTGGGGCCCAAATTATTGGGCCAGTACCAAAATTTCACAGATAAAATAGGAAAGTATTTCGTCAAAAACACCCAAGGGAACCCCCCAGCGGATTTTAGACCCCTGAAGGCGAACGCGTGGTATACAGTGGAATATAGGAAAAAGAGGAAAGCCATTGGTTTGGCGATAAAATTGAAGGACCCAATAGCAGTGAAACTGGCAAGAAAGGAGTACCGTAGTTCAATAGCCTCAGCCAAGAAAAATTGGGAGGAGGAGCATTGGCAGCAGCTTAATATCGCTGCCAGCGGGAAGAATTCTACTATTTTCTGGAAATTGATCAATGCTTTAGACCGTAGGGGAGTTGACCCCATTTTAAATCATATTAATGAACAGCAATGGCGCGCCCATTTTTTTAAATTGTATTGTGAGGAAGGCGATCAAGTCCCTCCATTGCCATTAGCAGTGTGCAATGAGCGCAACCTTAGTTTGGAGTTGCCCAGTAATGAAAACGTATTCTCCCCGCGAGAAGTCAAGGTCGCTATTTTAAATATCCTTCCAGGCAAAGCGGCTGGTCCAGATGGCCTGCCCGGGGATCTTCTACTTCATGACCCCCAAATTTGGGCAGACTATATAGCAAATCTAATGAATCTCATCCAGCGAGGCCATCCCGTCCCGGAATCATGGAAAGGGGCGGAGGTGATCACGATTTATAAGAAAGGTGATAGAGAGGACCCTGCCAACTACAGACCAATTAGTTTAATTGACAAAATTCAAAAGGTAGTTGGCAGAGTCATTATAAATCGAGTTGAGACATGGCTAATGGATAATGATGTTCTAACCCATTTCCAGGCTGGGTTTAGGCGGAATGTTGGTGCAATGGATCAAGTCTTACGGTTTTGCGCGGTCTATTGGAAGTCAGTATCAATTATTAAGGGTTGTCTTTACATGGCTAGACCTGAAAACCGCGTTTGATGTTATCCCACGCGCCAAGCTATGGGAGGTTTTAATAGCCATGGGGTTTCCTAGTTCCCTGCTGCAATTTGTTATCAAACTCCATGAGGATAACTACGCAAGGATACGTTGGGGGCGTTAGGGCCAATTGACAGGGAGGGTATCAGTCAACAGGGGGGTGCGGCAGGGATGTGTGATGGCTCCGACACTGTTCTCCCTCTTTATAAATGGGGTGGTGGACCATTTGAGGGAGGACCCTGCGGATGCCCCCGTCCTTGCCGGGGAGAAAACCCCCACACTTCTTTTTGCGGACGATACCCTCCTGATGTCCAAGACCCCCAAGGGTCTCCAAAAATTGCTTGACCGCTTCTCCCTCTTCTGTAGCGACCGTGGGTTAACGGTCAACACTTCGAAGACAAAGTTAATGGTTTTATCTCCAAATAGAAAGGTTAGGAATGTTCGTCTTACTTTGTATGGGTCCCCTTTAGAGGTGGTGAATGAATTTGATTATCTAGGGGTTAGGTTGTCCAACAACATGAGCTGGGATTCCCATATATCAAAAATGGTACTAAACCTCAAAACGGTCTCCGGTGCCATACTAAAGAATCAGCGCCTCTCTATTAGTAGACCGGTTGCCCCTGCCTTGGTAGTCTATGAAGGGAAGGCTTTAGCCTCGGCAGTCTATGGCTCCGAATTATGGGTGCTGAAAACACTAAGGTCCTGGCAACTGCAGAAAATAAGTTTATCAGAGATCTAGTCTCACTTCCAGTTTCAACCCCTCTGTTACCATTATTTTTTGATATGGGTAAAAAATCAATCTCGGACAAAGTTCAACTAAGGCCGCTGTTATTTTAGGTGCGCCTTAGAAGAACCCAGGAATTAGCCGGATATGCACGAGTGTTGGACGAGTTAATATCCCTAAATGTTTCTCACCAAATAAAGTGGCTCAACAACCTTAAGAAACTGGTAGTATTAATAGGCCTGGGGGAGTCCTGGGCCACACAAGTCCCCCCTGCAAAACAAATTGTAAAGAAATTATACTGGGACTGGGTTGAGGCCAAGCTTAACAATAACCTAAACCTGGGAACTTTAACGATGAACTTTCTTGACCATAAACCATCTATGAAGTTGGAACCCTTTTTAGATTTTATCCAACTACCTAGAGATAGAAGTTTGTTCTTGAAACTAAGATATGGCACTCTTCCCCTTAAAATTTTTTGGGAAAGGTGGAAGGCCAAGGGGGGGCTTGATCTAAATTGCCCAGGTTGCCAATGTCCAGAGGAATCCCTTGGCCATTTTTTATTTGCTTGTTCAGCCTACAAGTTCGTTAGGGCTAAATGGTTGAAACCTGTATGCAGGGAGCTGGGAGTAAGGGATCACAGATCAGCCCTGCGTATTATTTTAACCAATACTGTTTCTATGTATACCATCTGTGGGGTTGCTAAATACCTCGCGGGTGCCTGGTTAATCCGCTCTAGGCTGCTGGGTAATATATAAATTCTCATGAATGAAGAAAGCATTGTTTTAAATTCTGTTTTTATTTTTTGTCCCTTTTTTCGCTATTTGCTGTTCTGGATGTAATTGTAGTACTATGGATGGATTGTTTTTATGTACTTTGCATGTTTGTACTTTTATGATAAATATCTATCGAATAAAGTATTAAAGAAAAAGAAGTTGCTGGAAAATCTTTAATGCAGCAACGATATTGAATTAAGCATATCGTGGATCAACAATGATTCCATTTTAGAAGCATTCCATTTTAGAAGCATCTTGGGTGTAAACATTTCACTCGCGTTTAGTCTTTGTCGGCAACGACAGGAGCCCACATCTTCCCGTTTAGATTTCCCCTGATGAAGGGCATTTAATGCCAAAATGCATTGGGATAAGTGAAATGTTTACTCCCAAGATGCTTCTAAAATGGAATCATTGTTGATCCACGATATGCTTAATTCAATATCGTTGCAGCATTAAAGATTTTCCAGCAACTTCCACATTATCTGGAATACACATTTTGTTTGAACTTTCTTGACTGAACCTAGAAATATCGCCTATCAACGATTACGCTTTGCTGTGCTCAGAGGGACGTTCCCTAATCTAGGAAACGCTATGTGTGAAGGCTATAAAGGCCACAAAAAGGGATCACAGAGCTATTGCCTGTGAGAAGTCATCTAGTAGTGGAGATATCGTAATCTCCTGCTCTTCAGATTTTGATTTGTCAGATGATGAGGAGGTTGAAAAGAAGAGAATAAAAAAAGAGAGGAGAGAGGAAGAAGGTTTGGACCAGGTTGAATGCCCATTGGGTGACCTTATGTTTGACCCTAATACGATTCAGCATCCACTATTCACTCAGTGGGTCCCAATAAAGCATGTCGCTGAGTACATGGTGTACTGGATAAGGATAAGGAGGGAGATGCCTAAGGAAGTTCGGACTAGACCCCGTTCCAAATGCCCGAGACCTTTCCTAGCGAATACGGTGGCTTAAACCCCCTGGTTGGATGCTAAGATGCTGATTTTCCTTAATAACTTGGGAAGAGACCCAAGGCGGGGGCTCGACAAAGGCTTAAAGGGTTGTCAAGATGGCCTATTAGATGTCTATGGTCCGCTGATTAAGATTTTTGATCTTTGTGAGGAGGTATACCTTCAAGAAAGCACGGATGACGTATCAGAGCTAAGGCAATGGGTACAGAGAGCGGTTTGTTTATTAGGAAATGCAAATGCTTCTCTGTGCTCTAAACTGGCAGAATTGTCAGGGAAGGAATCAGGCCTGGAGGCAAAAGGTCTACTTTTTGGGGAAGGGTTTCTGAAGGGAAAGGCTCGATATGCAGGAGTCTTTAACTCCATTCAAAAAGTGCAGAAGGATATCAACAAGGTTTTTGGAACGGCTGGCACTGCCTCCAGCGCGGGACCCTCAACAACTTCCCTAACCAATCCTGGTGCTGCTCTCATGCTGTTAACTAGCATGAGATCAGTGCCACGATTGGTCAGACCAGCCTTTTTCATCATTCCTGAGGGCACTGGAGGCATGGGCTTGGTCTAACCCAGCTTTCTTAAGACAGCTGGGTTAGAGGTGTCAAAGTGTGCATGTCTGGCTGGCCATCACAAGACGGATGACCAAAAGAACATGCACACTTTGAACTGCCCAGGCGGCCCACCCTCCTCCATGCTGCTGTCACTCAGCAGGCCCCACCCATCCTAATGCTCGATTCGGGATGGGTGGATGAAAAATAAAATAGTAACAAATTATTTTTCATCTCTGGGGCTTTGTTGGGGCATTTTGGTTAGTGGGGCGACGCTCCCCCGCTCAAACGGAGGAGCCGCCACTGGTAAACTCCACAAGATGTGGGAGGGAGGATGGCTGTAAGTGTGCGTAAAATAGATCATGCTTGCTAAAGAGCACAGACTACTTCCCTGGTAGAGGTTGGAAGACAGAATTTAATTTACAATTCTCTGTATGATCCAATTAGTCCTGATTTGGGAAAGACCAAACACTCTGTTAAAACTTCCTCCTTTGTCTCATTCTAGAGCACAGTTTTCTACAAGAAAGAAAATTGGGCCAGGTGTACTAAGATACTGGTCACAAAAAGTAGTTTCTCTACTTTTTTGCGACCATTATTTTATTTTGCAAGCTGACATATGTACTACATGCTACTCTAATGACGTGCTCATTTTCGATAGGATGAATAAATATACCAAAGCTGGTTTCTAGTGATGAGTCAACACTGCAACTTACAATAAGTGGCTTTTTACTAGAAAAGGCTCATGACACCCAACTATACCTATGGATTAGCACTAGCAGTCATTAGGAAGTACAAATGCCCAAAAAGTTGTAATCATGAGGATTTAATTTTTAGGTGTATGCATGCATGTGTAAGAGCAAAATGAAAATGCTCAAAGTGAATGCGGTCAACTGCTGCGGTGGCCTAGTTTATTGAACTACGCTTTGTGCTGTGGTGGAAGTGAGCATAATGTGAATGATATTTGAAAAGGCTAATGGTGAAAGGCTTTTAATAGGGAGGCCCTATACATGTATGTATTTTCTATGATATGTTTTTCTGGAAAGATAAGGCTGGAAAAACAGCTTCTGCTGTTTTTATACCAGACCTAAAAATTAAGTTGGCATTGTAGGGAGTTGTCATTCACAGAATGCTCCGCGTGGTCCTTTGAGTAGCTATAGCCCACACAGGAAGCATTTTGGTTGGCTGGATAACTCTCAACATTCTATATTGGGTACTGTAATAGTCTCAATAAACTGGAGTATAAACGTGTAATCCTTGTGACTCATATTTCTTTTGGATGTGGTACCTGTGTGCAAATTATGCATATTGCACACAGGCATTAATTCCCACCTCGTACTGCAGAACATACTTTTTTGTAATCGTTTTTATTGGTTCTAAAAACACAAACAGAAATCATAAAATAACAGAAGGCATAATAAAAGAATGACATTACAGTGTTCATAAGGTTATATTCTTAATACAAGCAGTTCGGAGCAGTGGATGATGTGTAATTAGCCCCACTGAACGCATTTTCCACCTCAGTGGCAGCTTCGGGCTCTTCCACCCCCTACTAACTCCCCTCCCCCCCCCCCCACACACACACACATTTCCTCTCTGCAGAACATACTTAAACAGTGGCTCTGACTGAACTTAAATTGTACAAGCACTATAAAACATGCACTGGGAAATGACTGTGCCACATTCAGCCCCCAACGGCACATTCCTCACTGTATAACTCACAGTCTGTAGACAACCCAGCAAAAGGGACCACAGGAGGAATTCACCTAATCCATAAAGCAGATCAGAATCTGGAGAAAGACTTGTGAGGTGGAATTACAGAAACAGTCACCTCTGTGGTTCCTCGGCGATGCTTAGATATACGTCGATGACGGAGGCAAGGTGAAAAGGTAATGAACATGAGATGTCAAGAGACAAGAAACAAATGTACTTTATAATTTTGTGAGAACACATACCACTATAATGCATCATTTTGAGATGAAATACGATTTTATTGCATTTTTTGTAACACTGGTATTTATTTCTAAGAAATAATCTTACGGTCACGTGTTACAAAGAAGTTTTGTGTGCCACACTGGCTTTGAAACTTCATACAAATGCGCCACCAGATACACAGACAAAGAAAACACTAGCATAACTCTAGTAATATAAGACATTTGCAAATCAGGACATTTAAGACACAGGGTGAAAAGTAAGAATCCAAAACAGAGCATATATAAAACGAACAAAAATAAAATAGTGACACTAAAGTAAATAGGGGCATATTATCAAGCACTGAGTAAAAATTATCGCCGCTTTAGCGTCAGAAAACTGCCGCTAAAGCGGCGATAATGGGCTTGATAATATGCCGCAGAGAATTCCAATAGAAGCCCATGTTGACACCAGAGCATGGGCTTCTACGGGAATTCTCAAGGGCATATTATCAGCCCATTATCGCCGCTTTAGCGGCAGTTTTCTGCCCCTAAAGCGGCGATAATTTTTACTAAGTGCTTGATTAGTGTTAGCGGCGATAATTTTAACGCCGTTTGTTGAACTCAAACTCAGGTTAGATGTCCTTCACATCTAACATGGGCTTCAATTGGAATTCCATAGAGCATATTATCAAGCCCATTATCGCAGTTTTAGCTGCAGTTTTCTGCCGCTAAAGCGGCGATAATTTTATCGCCTGTCTTGATAATATGCCCCATAGTACTTTAAAATAGCATTGATGAACAAACAAAAGAAACGTATAAAACTAAAATATGGGTGGTATCCTCGTTAAGGCCTAAAAAAACAAAAAAGATAAATTAACACAGGTTGATCATAAAAAAACAATATAATACATTATTTACTTCAAGTAATCCCTTGGAAGCCCATCATACTTATTTTGAATCCTCCGAGTCAACATTTTAAAACAATGCTATTTAAACTTCATTTCAAAATAGCATCGAGTTCAAACTATATATAATGAGAATCAGTCTTTCCAAGACATACAAGGTGTCCTCTTATATTAAGAGCTTGTTTTATGTAGATTTAGCTGCCCACCTCACACACATCTTTTGATGCCAAAGGCAGTACAACTGCAAATTGGTAAAGTCATCACCTCTTCCATGTTGAGATTGAAAAGTTTCACTGACCAACATGTACCTTGAACATTTATTTGCCAAATTGGTCGTTGTGTATTGATGGGCGCATATGCCTTAATTAAATATTCAGGAAACGCTTGTCTGACCTCACAGGGGATTCTTTGGCCTCACAGCGTGTGCTCCAGACACTGCTCTCTACAGTCACGCTGTAAAATCCTGACTTTTCAGTCTATTTATGTCTGCCTTTAAACCTCCATGAAAGTATCCCGCCTGTATGTGTAGAGAAACTTTTCTATTTAACTTCTCAGTGGTAAAATTGCGAAATTACTCATCTTCCAATGTGTACACTGAGGTGAACATGGTTAGACCTTCAACAATAAAATCTCTGTTCTGCACACTTGTTGAGTCAGCACAGGAAATGAACAGGCTACGTTTAACCTGGGATCTTAATTTATAATTGGACATTTAGAACT
Organism: Triturus cristatus; assembly: GCF_964204655.1. Lineage (NCBI taxonomy): Eukaryota > Metazoa > Chordata > Amphibia > Caudata > Salamandridae > Triturus > Triturus cristatus. The sequence goes on along the minus strand of NC_140580.1, from coordinate 723,828,577 downwards.
AGAAACTGAGGATGTAATTGGAGTTTATCCATTTTTTCAGGTGGTCGGCACAGAATGTGCTATTCAACACCTGGGAGAGATTTACCGATGTGATTTCTCATTGCAGGAAAGAACCACATTCTTCCCTAGGAGAATTGAGTATGCACTGTCTAGTTCTCTTGCACGAGACTCAACTAATGTCTGTCTTAGCAACATCCAGTTTTGGATGAACCTAAACCGATTGACTTTGAATAGGGCCTGGCTGATGACCTCGGCTGCAATTGTTAATAAACCCCATCTCTGACAGTCAGCAAGACATAGTAAGCTGCAGAGCACAAAATCAAATGCAATGCAACTTTCTTTTTTTTTGTCCTCATCTCACCAAGTATGCATCTAGAATTCTTCAGAAGCCGCCCATCCGACCTGTGCGCCCCGCGGTTGCTGCATTCGCTCTGGTCTGTGTCCGGTACCAGACCTGCCCCTTTGCTAGTGGCTTGGTGTGATCATAGGACCAAGAGGAGCCAAGGGTAGTTATACTAACCCCAGACCTCTACTCCACATTGTAAAGGCCTGCCAAATGTTCAAACAGTTCTAATTTCCTCCTCCCTGGTCTAATCGAGCCATTTTAAATACAACTTCAACCCAGTCTTCAGGCTTAGGAGGCAAAGGGTCTCTCCAATTCAAACAGATTTCCCTCCATGCTAATAATATAAGATATAACAATAAACCTATGTGCATATAACTCATCTTATTCCTTAATGTGGGGAGAGGAGTTGCCCTAACGGCTAGGGCACTCGACCTCAGACCTGGGGAACTGAGTTCAAGTCTCGGTAATGACGTTGAACATCCTGTGATTCTGGGCAAATCACTTAGGGCCATATGTAGGTAAATAATTTTTACCGATTCTTAAATACCGAATTTTACCGAATCGGCATTTAAGAATCGGTAAGTTATATGTAGGTCAACAATCGGTAAACATTACCAATTCGGTAAAATTCGGTAAACATGAATCGGAATTTACCGAATCGGTAAATACCGAAGTGGTATTTTCCGATTCGGTAAATACCGAATCGGTAAATACCGAATCGGTAGTTCAAAAACACATGAATTGAATCAGCCAATCCTGTGCTACTTAAACCCCACCCAACCAGGAAGTGGCCACACCCAGGCAGGTGCACACAATCAGCAGACTCTGGAGAGGCTGGGAGTGCTGAGGAGAGGAAGAGAGCAACTGCCTGATTCAGCCCTGGAAACTGCAACAATGGCCAGCCAGGACACAGAGAGGGAAGGAGGGGAGAGGAAGCGAAAGCTGAAATTCAGCCAAAAGGAGCTGCAAGTACTGGTGGAGGAGGTCGTGAAGCAGCACCAGAAGCTTTTTGGCAAACAGTCACAGCAAGTGCCTGAGTCAGAGAAACGCAAGATCTGGCTTGGAATCCAGGCACAGGTGAATGCCATGGGAGTGACCCCCCGGGACATCGATGTCCTCAAGAAGCGGTGGTACGACATCCGTATCATCACGAAGAGGAAGGTGGCAGAATTAAAAAAAGAGGCCAGCCAGACAGGAGGTGGACGCAACAGGGCACTAGCCCTGACAGAACTGGAGGAGCTAGTGGAGACAACCATTGAGCCAGAAAGCATCGTGGGGATTGGGGACGCTGACAGCTCCGCCAGAGGCACCTCCAAACAAGGTAAGATGCTTGCACAGCAATGTGCCCCCCCCCCTACCCCTATCCCAACTCCCCAAATGTGCAATGAGAATCCCACTCCAGTACAGGTGTTAGTGCATGCTAGCAATGCATCATGGGAGATGTAGTCCCTGAAAGCCCAAACATGATACGATTAGCACAGAATAACAGGGCATGTGACACACAGTAGCGAGAAGCAGGCAGAGGACATTGAGATACTGTTTAGAAAATGTTTTGTCATGTCAGCAAATCAATGCTTCAGGTACACTTAGCTGATGTCGCTTTTCTGTCCACAGGCACTACTGCGCACAGAACTGCCCATGACAAGGGAGAGAGGGCACACCACAAACACAGCGTGGAGAAGGCCACCACCAATACTGCCCAGGGAACGGCACCACAGGCAGTCACACCACCCCAGCCAGCATCGCCGCTCCTGCCAACATCCCCACTCCTGCAGGTGTCACCACCATCTTCACCACCTGCATTGCACAGGTTGAGGAGGCGTCCTGCTGCCAGGTTGGATGTGACAGACTCATCGTCTGAAGACTCGAGGGGGGGCGGAAACGTCCACTATACCCCAGGATGTCACCCATGCCAGTGTGCCTTCCGACTCTGAGGGAGCACACACAGTTGGCAGACGGCGCCGCAGGGCTCGGCCGCAGAGTCCACCTCCCCTAGGGCTGGGCCATGGAGTCTCCTCAGGGCTTGAGGCCACCATGGTGAAAATCCAACGCATCCAGGCACGGGCAATGGTGTCCGTACAGCGACAAATGCGTGGCCTCAATGAGACTTTTGTAAACATTGACAAGGGCATCAGCGCCATGGCAGGGGGCATGGCTGAGATGGCAGCGGGCATGCGGGACATGTCCCAGTCCATCATGCTGCTGTGCTCAAAGTATGATGAGGACAGGGCAGCACGGCGCAGGGGACATCAGAGAAAGGATCTGACCTCAAGGGCAGTGAACCGGCTGGCGACTGCCACATCGCTGCTCTGCAGGCGCTCTGTGGCGATGCAGGAGGGCCTTGCGCACTGCAGCACAGATGTGTCCAGGGGCATGGTGAGGGTCACGAGTGCACTAGAAGTGCTGCTCACCAGCCAGTCTGCAACAACTGGCGCTTTGGATGCTGGTGACACAGAAGACACGACCAGCAGGAGCAGCATAACCCCCCCTGTCCCAGACACACGTCGGAGCAGCAGGCGGCAAGGTGGTGACACTGGTACCCCAGCCAGTGAGGACGCTCACTCAATGCCATCCCGCACTGGTGCGCGTGGGCGCAAACATTAATGCGTCAGGAAAAACAATGACACCATTGGGTGAAGTAACCCTTAACTGACATAAGTTCATTTCTTTATGTTGATGGAATAAGTTTTCCTTTGTGTCGTGGCGTAGTGCTGCCTGATTAAACTACGTTATGGCATCCGACTACTGGCTGTGTCCCCTTACTCATTCAGAAATAGTTGCATGTGATCTCTGCCCGTCTCACTTTCCCATCTGTTGCTGTTGGCACTCCTGCTGCGTTGGCCTCTGGCTGTGCAGACTCATCATCATTGTCCTCAATATATGTCATTTCGACCTCTGTACCTCTCTTCGTGGCAAGGTTGTGCAGCATTGCACAAGTGGCAATTATCTTGCAGCAGAGGATGGGTGTGTACTGGCGTGCACCTCCACTTTTATGGAGGCAGCGGAACCTGCTCTTTAATAGTCCGAACGTGCGCTCCACCACATTGCGTGTAGATTTGTGTGCCACATTATATCGTCTCTCACTCTGGGTTGATGGGTGTAGGTAGGGAGTGAGGATGAATGACCGCACGGCATATGCACTGTCCCCTAGGTGAGTAAAAGGGAAACATCAGTCACATGCCTCAATACACTATGATTTGCACTGAGTACTATGGAGCGTCACTGTTACTTACCTAGCAGGTATCCTTCTCCAAATTCTCCCGCAAGCAGTCGTGTGTAGATCCCACTGTTCTGGAAGATGTAGGAGTCATGGCTGCTCCCAGGGAACTTCGCAACAATATCAGTGATGATGTTCCCTGCATCGCAGATTACCTGCACATTGATGGAGTGGGTGGACTTTCTGTTTCTGTAGATGTGCTCAGTGGCAGCTGGTGGGCAGATTGGGATGTGTGTGCCATCAATACAGCCAATGACATGGGGGAACTGTGCCATGTGATAAAAGTCAGTTTTAGTTTTCTGCAGTTCAGCCTGTGTGTTTGGGAAGCTGATGTAGTGGTGCATTCTCTGCATCATGGCATCCAGGAACTTCCTGAAGAAACGGGACAGGCAACTCTGGGATACACCGCCCACCGCAGCTGTCACCCCCTGGTAACTGCCAGATGCGAGTAGGTGTAGGCTGCAGAGAACCTGCACATGTGGTGGTATGGGATGCGCTCTTCTTGTTGGCTGGTCCAGGAGTGGGTGCAGGTCCCTTATCAGGTCCATGATGGTTTGGGGGTGTAGCCTGTACCTTTCATGTATCTCAGCGTCAGTCAGTTGAAATAGTGTGATTCGCTGTCTGTAAATGCGTTCCTCCCGTCTCCATATCCTCAGTCCTGCTGCCTGTAGACGTAGGCGCCTTGCAATGACATACAGAGCGGCCATGTTGTCCACGCTGTTGCATTTTGGGATTGCTTATATGCACTGTTGATGCTTACCACCTGCTTTCAATCAGTGTTAATTACCGACTCTTAATTACCGAATTTCATGGATTTCTTAATTACCGAATTTACCTACATATCTTTTCCCGTTTTACCACTTCATATTTACCACTTCATATTTACCGAATCGGAAAATATGAAGCGGTATTTTAGAATTCGGTAAATATGAATCGGTATTTACCGATTCATATTTACCGAAAATGGTTTTTGGCCTCCTACATCTCACTTGACTAAATACCGGTCGGTAACGGGAAATTTACCGAATTTCGGCCGTTACCGACCGGTATTTAGCTACCTACATGAGGCCCCTAATCTCCCTGTGCCTAACAAAAAAATTAATGTGTGTCTTCATGTAACGTAACTGGTGCTATGTAAAGTGCTCTGATACCTGAATGGATTCGGGTCAAGTTTGCGCTATATAAAACTCTACAAAAAAAAACAAATGTGCCATTGTCCCCAAACAAAACAACAGTCACATTTAAAGTAATTTTTTCACCAAAGATACCACACAGAACCTCCTCGATTCCTCTCCAAAAAGCAAAAATTATAGGACACTCCAAAAAAATATGAAGGTTGCTGGCTTTGATGAAATCGCACCTTGAACATTTGGGAGTGGAGAGTGGAGCAAACATGGCTATCCTAGCAGGGGTATAGTATAATCGATTGATGACAAAGAAATGATTCTTTTTAAGATTTGCTGGCTTGACATACTTATATAGCAACTTCAATGAGGGTTTATATAGTTCTTCGATGTTACATTCCAAAGGTACCTGATTCCATACTAGTTGTTGTGAGGGGCATTCCTTCTCCTCTGCCTCTAAAGACTTCTTATACCATTTGGAGATTTCCTTGCTCTTGAGATTAACGTCTTGAAAGGATTGCTCCACCTCCCAATCCCCATGTATTTCTCTCTTCTCTGCTGCGAACCAGGAGGTTAATTGCATGTATTTAAATCTGGAGAGGCAATTTACGGTCCTAGCTTTTAAAACCTCCCATGGGTGAACCCCATCTGATGACACCAGGTCTGACCATATAACAATACCCGCTCTTTTGATTGTTGTTGCTAGACTGTCCTTAAGGCATTCCAGGGTCTCAGGGGATTCCCAGATTGGGGCAAACTAGGAGTAGTACCCTATCCCCCATCTTCTTCTGACCTTATGCCACAACCTAATAGCAGCCTCTAGTACTTTCAGCCGCACTTTTTTAAAGTACCTTGGTGCCCCAAATTTGCATAAGAAACCTTCTCCGCCATCCAACCCTGTCATTTCAACCAAAGGTCTACCCCAAGATAACTCATCTGGTTTCGTGAGTAGCATCCAGATATTTTTAAATTGGAACGAAATACAGTACCACTTCACATCCGGAAGGGCCAATCCTCTTTTAGTAAGCCTACGCCTCAATTTTTTCCAGGCCAATGTGGCACCTTTATAGGCCCAGATAAAGCTTGTGATTTTACTCTGGATTTTACTAATGTCTGCTTTCGGAAAAGTGAGGGGGATGGCATTAAAAAGGTATGTTAGTTTAGGTAGAATAATCATTTTGATTAAGTTGACCCTGCCATATATTATTAAACGGAGGTTCTTCCACCTAGCTAATAGACGATCAACTTCTTTTATAGTCCTATTTAGATTTATCTGTGGGATTTTCTTAATATCCTTGATGATTATTATACCCAGAAGATAAAAAAACAGAAAAAACAGTCAAATCAAATTTTTGTTTTCCCTCACTTTTTAGCACTTCCTGTTACATGAGCCCCTACTTATACTTTTCCTTTTTCAGCATGGTTCACTAAAAACGTCCATAGAGAACTCCCAAAAAGTGTTGAGATCATCATCATGTGAAAAAGAAATACACATCTGCATAATCTAAAACTCACAGACTCTAAAATTGGCCTTATGTTCTTCATCACTGTTTCTACAATTATTCTGCAAAAAAAAGAGAAAGCATGGAAGAAAATGCCTCTTTTTGCACGATCACCTCATTTGTCTGAACTGATGTTGTTGGTTTATGGATTCTGTACACAAGAATCCAGCTAACCAAGTCCCAGTGCATGCACTCTGACCCCCAAAAAGGTTTTGAATTGGTTAGAAACCCTGATTGGCACATTTAGCTTACCTATATTTCCTTAGTATATGGGACTCAGTGTACCCAAAGCCTATGAGTTAAATGTCACTAGTGGGCTGTAACACCTTTTGTGCCACCAATAAAGTGATAATACAACAGGCATCTCCTCCACTAGGGCAGAGGAGCATCGCCCACTGCTTTCTCGCAGTGCAAGAAGCAGAACGATAAAATAGTTATAACTTCCCATTATTACCATTTTATGTTTAGTTGCGGGCATCTGCTCTGCGAGCAGGGGAGGAGTTTTGTGTTCACTCCTGAGGGCGTAATGACTGTTTGGTCAGTCCCCTGGGGCCGCCCAAACCAGTCATGCGTACTCTGCCTTTTCTCCATACAGGCTGCAATGCAGCCCGCATGGAAAACATGGCCTCCCCATAAGCCCCTGGCTGGGTGATGTCCCCACCAATCACAACGCTGCCATTGCAGCACTGTGATTGGCTCAGGGCAGGTATGCTGCCTGCTTCCTGTTCCTGGAGAGCAGAAGCAGGAGCTGAGAAGACGCTGGACCTGGCCGGCGGAAAGGTAAATTTTTTATTTATTATTTATTATTAAATGTAAACTCCCCCCTCCCTGCGCGACCCCACCCCCGTGTGACCCCCGGCCCCTCCACCCTCGAGCTGCGCCGGCTGCGACTGTACTACTGTACTACAAATCATGTGTTCATGCCTGACTCTGCAGGCTTAGTGTGCAGATTCGACCTGGCAAAGTAAACCTTTTGCAAGCCTAAACCCTCCTTTTTAATACTTATACATCACCTATAAGGTAGGACCAAAATGCCCATAGGGCAGGGTGCATAGTATTTAAAAAGTTGGACATGTGTACTTAAGTTGTACATGTCCTCGCAGTGAAAAATCTCGAATGTCACTTTCCACTGTGGCAAAGCTAGCTATCCCATGGTAAAGCACAGGGTTACATTACTGTATTGTATTGTAATTGCATCTATATAGCACTTTTTACCCCTGATGGGGCGTCAAAGCATTTTTTCTGCGAGTACCACGCTACTCCAGAACCCATAAAGGATTAGTAGTGAATTAGTATAGTGAAATATGAAAGTAATTTCAGTGGTGGATATGTTATTCAGTTATTAAGATTGAGAAGCATAGTGGAGGGATAGCAGTGGGATATAGCTTTGCATTTATATAGCACTTGCTACCCCTGATGAGGTGTTTAAGTTCTTTTTCAGCGAGTAGCATGCTACTCCAGAATCCATAAAGGAAAAGTGGAGAATTAGTATAATGATATATGAAAGTAATTTGAGTGTTGAATATGTTAGTCAGTTATTGGCATTGAGAAGGATAGTGGAGGGATAGAAGAGGGAAAAAGATTTGATTTATATAGCACTTGCTACCCCTGATGAGGTGTTGAACCGCTTCACGGCAAGTCGCACGCCACTCCAGAACCTATGAAGGATTAGTGGTGAATTAGTATTGTGAAATATGAAAGTAATTTGGGTGGTGGATATATTAGTCAGTTATTTGGATTGAAAAGGAAGAGGGAAGGTTCTAGAAATGTTTTTTTCTCTTCTTTTTCTTTAGTTTATAGCTGTAGGAGGGGTTTGGGATGAGTAAAGGGGATGTGGAGGGGAGTTAGTATAGGGAAATATGAAATTAATTTGAGTGATGGACATGCTATTCTGGATTGAAAAGGAATAGTGGAAGGATAGAAGACGATAAAAGAGGGCACGAGGAATAGAAGAGGGAATAGTCTAAAAAAATTGAGTTTATAGCAGTAGGAGGTGGTTTGGGATGAGTAAAAGGGAGGTGGAGGGGGAAGAGTCAGAGATATGGGTTTAGAAAGGCTTGTTTGGGAGATCTGAATAGTAAAAGAGGTATGAGATGATACAAAGCGGGGTAGAGGAGGGAAGAGTCTAGAAAGGGTTAGTTTGGGAATCATAGTGGTGGTATGGGATGTGGGATGAATGAGAGAGTGGAGGTATAGGATATATTGATAGAGGTATAGGGTGAGAAATAGGGTAGTGCATTGGAAAGAGTAGTAGAATGAGGTTTGAGATGAGTCAGTGAGTAGAGGTAGAGGATATATTGAGGGTGGTATAGGGTGAGAAATAGGGTAGTGCATTGGATATGTTAAATTAGTAGATAAGTAATAAATATATAGATGCATAAGTACATGGAAGGCATACATACGTATAAGGAAGGTAGTAAATGTCGATTAAAGATGCATTTAATAAACTCCGGCTTTCAAGTATCGTTGTACTTTAAATTATATATATTTTTTGTAATTCAATAGTGAAGCAATTGTAGATAAATAGTTATGATAAAAGATTTACTTATTTATGCAGTCACTTATATACATATCAAAAACATAGAATAATGTAACTATCAGTAATATGTACATTTGTTAAGCAGAACTAATGAATATCTATGTTTTGTAAAAACATAATTATTATAGACGTTTATACAAAGTAATACACATATATAGGTACATATCTATAGCCCAGATAAATGCTTATATGCAGAGGGATATACTGTTTATTTCTGTTTGGGTATGGTGGTTATGTGGGGAAGAGCCAATTCTTGAGTAGTTTTCTGAAGATAAGGTGGTTATCTGTGGATCTTATATTGGGGGTAAAGAGTTCCATTGTTTAGATGCTTGAATAGAGAAGGGTGTGCCACCCATGTTTTTTTTCCTTATATATTGTGATTTTGAGGCGAGGTGCCAATCTAGAGAGGTGGTTCCTTTGTTGAATGTGTTTAGTGATTTTATTACTGATGAAGAGCAGTCCTGTTCCATGCATTGCTTTGTGGGTGATACAAAGCAGCTTCAACGTGGATCTTCGGGCAACCAGTAACCAATGCAGGGCTTTCAAGTAAGAGGATAAGTGGTCATGTGGCTTTACATGTAGGAGTAGTCTGGCAGCCATGTTCTGAATCCGTTGTAGTCTTTTCATAGTCGTGAAAGGTGAGCCACAGTAGGGGTTGTTGGCGTAATCGAGTTTAGACAGAGCAATCGAGATGGTAGCCTGGACCTTGTGTGAAAATCCCTAATGGGGGAATATTAGTTGCAGAGTTTTTATAGTAACAAAGCTTGATCTTGCTAGTTTGTCCACTTGGGCATTCATTGATAGCTTGGAGTCCATGGTCATTCTGAGGTTTCTAACTTCCTTCGATACTTTAGGCAGTGTTCTCAGATCATCAGGCCAGGCAATGAGGGGGTAAAAAATTTCCAATCGCCACACGTGAGTATTTCTGTTTTGGAAGCATTCAATTTGAGATGGCTCCACGTCATCCATTGAGCCACAGCTGTGAGACAGCTGAAAATTGGTGACTTCCCAATGTCTTTGGGGCATTCCAGTTGAAGGAGTATTTGCGTGTCATCTGCATAGTTATAGCACGGGAGGTGAAATTGATTGATCAGTGCCGGTAATGTCTTCATGTAGATGTTGAAAAGCATGGGTGAGATGATAGAGCCTTGAGGGACCCCTGCTTTCATGAAGTACGGTTTGGCCAGAAAGGGGGGGGTATGGATGACATTAGTACTGTTGTGAAGTTTGGATGTGGTCCAGTCTAGCAGTTCCCTCTATGCCGGCTTCATCAAGTCTCTGTATCAGAGTGTCATGGTCAACCATGTCAAAGGCAGCTGAGAGGTCCAAGAGAAGTATTGCAGTATTTCTGTTCCAGTCAACTGTGTTCTCCAGGTCATCCCAAATGGCAACGTGGGCAGATTCTGTATGTGGAAGTCATAACGTATGCCATTATCTTCAATGAATTGGGACATCTGGGTGAATGCTTTCTATCAGTTTGCCAAGGAAAGGTCCATTTGTAATTGGTCTGTAGTTGTCAGGGTTTAGCGGGTCCAAGTTTGTTTTCTTCAGTAATGGGTGTATGTATGACTTTTTGAGTTCTTCTGGAAATATTCTGGAAGTTAAGGAATTGTTGATGATTCCTCATACTGGTGGGACAGCAGAGGTTGTTAGAAGAATTCTATTGAAAGTTTGCGGTGGATATGGGTCAGAAGGGCTGCCGGCTGGCCTGCTTGCTTAGACTAGCTCCATAAATTCATGGTGTGAAATGTGTTGGAAGGAACTAAGAGGCTGGACTCAAGTATTCTTGGATTTTTGTTTTGGAAAAGGGTTGGTGCTTTGTCTTTGTTTTAAATATGAGTCCAATGTTCCTGCTTTGGCCCTATAATGATTTGCCAGTTTGTCTGTGAAATCTTGAGTAATGGAATGAGCTCCTTCTAGGCAATTTGGTTTATGAAATTCATTGAGAATTTTATAGAATTCTTTATTTGCACATTAAGCATTTTGAATTCTGTCTGAGTAGTACCTTTTCTTAGCTTTTTTGATAGCTGACTTGCATATTCTGTTAAGTTTCTGTAGGTGAAGTTTGTCTTGATTGGTGTTTTTTTTTAGCCAGGCACGTTGCAGCTTTCTAATTTGTTGTTGTATGTCTTTTATCTCTGTATTTCTCCAAGGTGCCTGTTTTCTTTTGTTCTGTTGTGTCGTTTTTAGTGGTATTAGAACATAAAAAGCTTCCTGTTGCCACTCAAATAGTTTTTTTAATATAATTTATTGTCGATAGATGGAATGCATGTAAGGTGGTTTTAGGTGCATCACTTTATGTTTTATGTTGGAAAGCAAGCAAATTGTGGTATGACCATGACACCTTATAATGCATAACTTCAGTTTGGGAACAGCTAGAACACTGATACAAGGAATCATACCAACAGTAATTTAAAATCCAATCTAATAGCCAAATGGGAATTTAAATTACCATTTTGAAAATGCCACTTTTCGAAAGTTGGAATTTTCCTGCCAAAGCCAAATGTGTCTTTCTTCCATTGTTCAGCGTGACCTGACTGTTAATGGATCTCCTGTAGTGAGATGTGTATTGCTCCCTGATAGTGGACAAAGGGCTTGGTGTGGGGATATGTTTTCCCCCTGACAGGATGGCCATCTGGGGTGTAGGCAAGATCTTGACTACATTTCAAACAGGATGTAAAACACACAGGAAGTGCTAGGAACATTTAACACATTAGTTACAGAAAGGGCCAGGAATTTCCCTCACCTACAGGCTGGCTTTGGACGTAAAAGTGGCACTCTCAGTCTGACCTTCAGAACACATCTGGACCTACAGAAGACAAAAGGACTGCACCTGCTGTTGAACCTATGAGTGTACCTGCTCCCACTCAAACTCAAGACTGATAAGCGGACTTCAAGAATCAGGTGGCGGATTCCTGTTGAGCTACAGGGACTCACAAATGCATGAAAGCTACCTTCCTGAAGAACCCTGGTGACCAGTTCCAACTGGACTTGCCATGGACCCTGTTGGTTTCTTCATTTGGATTGAGTCCAGACCCAAAGTCATGTCCCCAAGGACCCGAGGCCCTTGGAAAGTGTGAGAGTGCACTCCTTCTGCCTAACCTTAAAAGCTGGGAGTTAGATTTTTACCTGCAGAACTGACAGAAGACTGGACCAACCTACTAAGTAAATACAACAATGGTGCATTGCCACTGGACCAAAGATGTAGGTTGCTCCTCTTAGAAGCTTTTCTGCTACTGCAAATCTGTTTTATCTGGACATCCCGGAGAAGGTATCTGGACTCGTGGAGCCCTGTTTGGCTGTTGCCTAGCATGGGGAATTCGAGCTCGCAAAAACACAACAAAATTCGAAGGTGGAAATCTTTTCGGGTGCAGCCGTCAAATGTATCTGGTCAGCAAGGGACCCTCCTTGGGTGCGCATTTTGAATTTCTCCCGCTCTGAGCTTTTCCCTCCGAAAGTCAAGAGCTTTACTGGGACTTCGTCCAATAAGTGCCCAGCCTTGTGTAACCCATCTCGGCCAGAGCCTGCTGTCTTGCTCTGCAAAGGATTTTTGACTTCCATTTCTGAGACTAAATCAGATGGTAAAACTTCTAACCAAGTCCAACCTGGTCTCTGTATCTTATCAGTGCTCCATCGCAGTTGGCCTGAACTTTTGACTTTGTGCTGGTGTGGTGTGACCAGTTGCCCTCGTTTAGCACTTTGTGCTTTTCTTTTGGCGCTACATTAACTATTCAAATTTCAAAATTTGATATCTCAGGTTCCGATTATTCAATTTTTGTCATTTTGGTTTCTATTTGTCCATTAAAAGTTTCTCTACTTTTATACATTGGAGCGCAATTTTTATTTTTTTGTGTATTTTACTTTTTAACTTTCTTGGTACTATTAAATGCTTTACACATTTCTCCTAATTTGAGGCTGTCTGAACTGTGCAACAGCCACCAAGGGTTGAGCTGAAGTTTAAAATATTTAGACCTAACCAGACCTAGAACAGAAATATGGATTTTATTACTTGATGAGGACCCACATCCCTTCCCACTAATAATCCACCTTCCCACAAAGGGCATAAAAGATTTTGATAAATCTGCTAATGATGGAAAGGCCTAATTGTATTAAAGATGTGTAGGTGAGTATTATGCCTTGCTTTTTTGCTTTATTGTTTACAGCAGCCAGAAGAAGTAACAATAGAAGAAGTGACAATTAACATATGTCCCTTATTAAAATAAAAACTACAGTACCCTTAAGGCATGGGACATGGACTACAGAAAACGTTTCCCAGGTGTCCAACTAGGTGAATAAATAGTATAAGGAATTTCAACCCCTCTTACTTGATACTGCAAACTGAGGTTGTGAAGAAACAGCAGCATTATGAAGAAAATAGAAGCATGGCAAATAATCAAGGCTATTAGTTTTTCACCATCTTCTGAAAAGCAGGAAAAAACAGAACAGTTCAAAAATATACATGGAGGGGAATAACCACAATAAATGTAAAAATGTCCCTTCAATATAGTGCGGGCTAGTACTTACCTCTGTGTCTTTAATAATATTACAGCTTTCAGCCAATTTAAAAATTGGAAAAACTGGATTTGGTTGCAAGACAGGAGAACCACCATAAAGGTATTTGAAAGCATATTAATTACTTACATAGAATCATGTTTAACTGGTTTGCAATGAAATATCTTGAAAATAGAAGTGAAGACCAATCTACTGCTCTCAATATATCCTCCGAGATCCCAAGTAGAGAACTTTAGAAGTCCTAGCTCCTCTACATAAATAAGAGCATATCAATCTCAGCTTGTTGTATGGTTGTATGGTCCATTTTGAAAATGTGACAGTGGAAGCAAGAAGGTGAGGTTCTCTGAAACAAATAAGGAGCAGAAAGGAGGATGTTCTGAGATCCAACATGTGATCCTTATATTCCTTCAGACAATTAACTACAAAAAGCTTTGAATGATCAGCAAATGCAGGATATTTCATTGAAGGCATGCAAGTCCTCCTACGGAGCATGGAAATTGAAAATGCACACCGGAAGGAGTATACTGTCAGGCGGAGAGAGCCAAGGTGTTAAGACTTGAAACTCTTTAGAATGATGCAAAATACAGAAACATTATCAATGTTGTTGTTAAATACTTTAAAGAAAGATCAGCATCATCAGACTGGCCAGTAAACATGTTCAAAACTAAATTAACATCTTATAACATTTCATATTTTAGTAACTGATGTATATTTATCCCAACTCTTGAATAATAGTCACCATCAGGAAATGACGATACCTAGCAAAAGAATTGAGATGATATCAATTGATGATTAGAACATACTTCATGTTTTTTTCACTAAAAGGAAGTTTCTCAGAAAACCTGACCTGTCCAAAATTGTTGTTTCTGTGGCTCTCTTTGCAAGATGCTCCTGAATTTCTTGATGAATCAGAACTTGGCCTGTTACCAAAAGATTAAATGAGTTTGAAAACAAAGGCTGAACTGGGTTGCTAAAAAACCCGATTTGATGAGCTTTTATTGTGTGGGTTATCAGGGATCTAAGCAAATAGAACAGCTGAACACTTACGGTGTTATCAATCATTGATTAGCTTCTTCCTTGGGTGAAAGCTCTTCTCCTTAGAGGAAACAAACCAGTAGAACAATCTCTTCTTCTACTTGACCACCCAAAAAGGTATTTTTTTATGTGTTCTCAAAAAAATAGAAGGACATATCCCAGTGTCACCAAGGACCGCACTTCCTCTAACAGGCACTGCAATCAGCGGCTGCTCCTCCGCAACAGGAGAGTCAGCCCCCTGCCTGGCTCAGAGCCAGTAGGTGAAAAAAAAAACAATGTTCATCTTTTTATTTGGCAGGGAGAGGCGGGTTCCGAGGCATGGGCACTTCTAAGTGCTCATGTGTGTTTGGCCGGCCATCTCAGGCTGGCCAAACACAAATCCAAGCTTAGATTTCTGCAACCCAGCTGCATTGAACAGCAAAGCTGAAGAAACCCCACAGGATCCCGGTCCTGAGCAAAGTGTCTTTTCAGCCCACTTAGGCCAATCGTCATGTTGCTCTCATAGCAATAGAGCAGCATCGGGATTGCACAGAGAGTTTGTCCCATGGGCTGCTGGACGCTAAACAAAAGCTGGACCAGGAGGAGCACACTAGGCATGAAGTGGGAGGTGGCCAGCAGCTTAAGGTAAGTTCTTTTTTTATATTAGTATTAACACCCCACGCTCACCACCCCTGCACTACCCCTCCGGCGTTCCCTCCACCTGCCCCACCACCCTTTGTTTGTGGCGGCCGACACTGACTGCAATGAATGACTGGAAGGTGAAAGAAGGCTTATTCAGCAAGCATTAGATCGAGGAGTAACCAGTGTTTGCTTACGGATACCTCTGCAGCGCAATCATGTTCTCAGAACTAGACACATCAGAATGGGGAATTAGTCACTTGAGATGTTTTAGAGCCAGTGCCATCTGCAAATGAAGTACAAATCAATGGTACCCACAATTTAAACAAACAATGCAGCATTCAATGAATGAAAAACACTTAACTTCTAGTTGCCCCGACAGCAAGAAAGAGGAGAGGCAGAAATTATTTGATGCTTTATAGACAACATTTTACACCTGTGAAATGTTTTGTGTTCAGATTTATGGGCATTGTACTTTTTATGTTATTTAGGGATATATGTTTTGTGAGAAGTTGGCCTGGTATATGATGCCCACTAATTAAAGTGGACACCTTGCACCAGTCCAAACAACCCTTATTGTGATTTAAGAGGTCAAAGATAACCTTAGAAAGCTATCCAAATGGTAGCTGTGGAGAGCAGCCTTCAGGCTTAGTCTTGAAGGAATGTTAAGCAGCTTGTTTTACCAGAATGCAACCTTATTGTATTGGTTAAATGGAAGGAGAACCACACAGCAGTTATACGAATATATATTTATTATTATAACACCTTAAATACCTCACAAGATCTGCTACACGCAGATAAACACAAAGCACACAATACTGTAGCACAGAAACATTCGTAAGTAGCACTCATACACAATGGGCTCCCAGGGGAGATCAAACCATATACTAAAATAGAGGTATAAGAAGGGGCGTCTCTGAAGCACAACGACTGTTTGTTCCTGCTGGGTCCTACCTTTGCTACTTGTTCTCTGAGCGGTGCCACATCAGCAGTTCCTGCCGCCTCCTCCCTCCCGCCGTCGCGTTTGCAATCCCGCGGCCGCAGTGTGGAGGGAGGAAGAGACTACAATACCCAGGCTCCCTCCTTGTTCCCACCCCGGAAGTAGCGCGAAGCCATCTCCCGCGCCCGGAGGCATTTAAAAAACGGACACTATCTCGGCAGAGCGGGCGTCTCTGAAGCACAACGACTGTTTGTTCCTGCTGGGTCCTACCTTTGCTACTTGTTCTCTGAGCGGTGCCACATCAGCAGTTCCTGCCGCCTCCTCCCTCCCGCCGTCGCGTTTGCAATCCCGCGGCCGCAGTGTGGAGGGAGGAAGAGACTACAATACCCAGGCTCCCTCCTTGTTCCCACCCCGGAAGTAGCGCGAAGCCATCTCCCGCGCCCGGAGGCATTTAAAAAACGGACACTATCTCGGCAGAGCGGGCGTCTCTGAAGCACAACGACTGTTTGTTCCTGCTGGGTCCTACCTTTGCTACTTGTTCTCTGAGCGGTGCCACATCAGCAGTTCCTGCCGCCTCCTCCCTCCCGCCGTCGCGTTTGCAATCCCGCGGCCGCAGTGTGGAGGGAGGAAGAGACTACAATACCCAGGCTCCCTCCTTGTTCCCACCCCGGAAGTAGCGCGAAGCCATCTCCCGCGCCCGGAGGCATTTAAAAAACGGACACTATCTCGGCAGAGCGGGCGTCTCTGAAGCACAACGACTGTTTGTTCCTGCTGGGTCCTACCTTTGCTACTTGTTCTCTGAGCGGTGCCACATCAGCAGTTCCTGCCGCCTCCTCCCTCCCGCCATCACATTTGCAATCCCGCGGCCGCAGTGTGGAGGGAGGAAGAGACTACAATACCCAGGCTCCCTCCTTGTTCCCACCCCGGAAGTAGCACGAAGCCATCTCCCGCGCCCGGAGGCATTTAAAAAACGGACACTATCCCCGGGTCGCGGGCGGCGCCGGGCTGAGCCCGGGCAGAGGGCGGGCCGTCTGGGGCCGTCAGGGGCCAAGGGAGGCCAGGCCGGGCCCCCCCCTTGGCTCTGGAAATCAGGACTGAATGCAATCTTAATAGTAAGAGTTTCCCATCCTTGTTATAATATTCTTACTGCCAATTGTGATTGTTAGTTATTCTGCTTACAGACTGTGTAATTTATTACCACCTACCATTACCATTTTGTCTGCCATATGCCCTAAAATGGCCCTCAATCCGCTGGATAACGTAACTAAAATGATAACTCCCCCATTGGGAGCTCCACGGAAAGGTACTTTAGATCATTTTTTGGCAAAAGCTGTCTCGAAACTAGACCACCAAATAGCGGACACAGAGCGCCGTCTGTCGCTTGGCCCATTTCCTAACAAACGCTCATCGTTAGGCCCCATTCAAACAATCCCCTCTCCTACATTACTACCCATGACCAATATTTCCACTCAAATAAGCGATCCAGGTATTCCCTTGCTTTTACAAACTCAGCCACTGATAGCGGATACCCCAATGGAACCTGTGATTATCAATACCAACTCGGGCCCTTCCGCATATTCCATCCTGTCAGAGGCCCCACCCACCATACCACCTAAAGAAAAATCAAAACCTAATAAAAGTAATAACCCCCAAAATAAACCAAGGCCTGGGGCAACAGCAAAGAGAAAGCGGGGGGGGCGAGGGTATGAAAGGCAATCGACTAAAAACACCAAGATTACACCCTAGTCCTGCACAAGTTACCAACGACCAACTTTCTGCTGTCTCTGACTTAAATGACGACTTAATCAAGAGGATTGAACATTTAGTCAAATCCTTATTACTCCCATTCTCTGAGAGAATTAAAAGGCTAACTGAACAACTAGACACTCTAGTAGCAGTACCCTCCTCAAATACTACACTACTGAAAGACCTAGTAACTTTTCAAACGACCGAAACTCAGAAATCCCCTGCCACTATCATCCCAAGGGATCCTTTACCATCACCCAAAGCCAATACACATCCCCTGGCCAAATCTACAACCGCACTAGGTCCTACAGGAAGGGGGAAACAAACACCCTCACCTAATATTCTAGGACGTAAATCCACTAACAATACTAGGGCACCTTCCTTGAATAAGTCCCTAAAAAGAACGGACGTGCGCATAGATCTACCACCTGAGGCGGCACCTTATGCCGTCATACTGACAGGAGTACCAAAACTCGCATCGGGTAAGAAAGAGGGGTTCACAGAACTTAAAAATAAAGTAATTGATTGGTTAAGTAAGCATAGGCCTCTGCCCCCCAATATTAACGGCGAGATACTACATGTGAGAAGGCTGTCCTGGCTGGGATGCAGGCCAAAGGACATAGAGGGCGATATTATAATTACTAATTTCAAAGATCCAAGAGCAGTAACTCATATAGCGGATTGGTTCTTCGAGAGAGGAAGGGAAGGAATATCAACCCGTGCCTTGAGCTATTTCTATCCCCAATCTCTTCTTACCCCTTGTAACAATAAATCCACCTTTAAAACACTTAGAAACGCCAGACACTTGTCACTACCTCAACATCTTAGCACAACAAGCCAGTGGACGGACCACTTCCCCCCCCCATTCCTCCCAGACAGGTTTCACCCTTATCAACAGCTAAACACTCGTAATATACCTCAGTATTCATTATGGTCTGTCCCTACTACCAATCGCTTCGAAGTACTGACAGACTTAGACGATCCGGACTGACAGATGGAAGTATTCCCGGAGGTATATCCCCATGAACAGTCTCTTGTGGCTCCCAATCTCTATCCTAACATTGGAAGCCTTGGTTTGGATGCCCATAACCACTGCGATCAGGGAATCTTAATTAAAGAGGTAATCAACGATCAGATTCATATTAACCCTGATAAACTTCATTTGGAAGTTATTCCCCAATCTGATCTTATCATTGACCCTAGTTCCCTTTCAACTTTAAATCTCACATCTAGAGATGAAAACACCAATGACTCCCTTACGAGGAAGTCACTGGTTGCTCAAAACATTATTTCATGGAACATTGCAGGTCTTCTTAATAAAATATCCCATCAACCCTGGCTAGACATTGTGTCTACTTTTAGTGTCATCTGCCTCCAGGAAACGTGGGCTGTTGACGAACTCCACATACTGGGATATCAGACTTTTCATGCACCTGCACAATTCATCCCACACGGGAGAAATAAAGGAGGCCTGACCATATATCTCTCTACGACACAGGATATAAAAGTTGTTAAATATCTATTCACTGATTACTATCAGATTTTAGTTATTAGTTGGGGCCACGTAAAATCTTTGACCCTTATTAATTTTTAAAATAATATTCCAATTAACAGCCTAGAAAGCCAGACCGATATACTTATTCAGAGTGTAAATACTATTAAGACCCAGAAAGAAGATGAGTCGCTTTTGATCTGGGTGGGTGATTTTAACTGTACAATTTGCCCATATGGATCCAAAGGCATTTGCGGCCTTGGTAAACATAAGGACGATAACCCAACCCATTTTGTTCACTCTAAACTGGGAAACTTTCTTAATAACGTGCTCTTTCATTTTAATCTGTCTTATATAAATGAACTATGTACCCCAAATATTCCCTTTCAACCAACTTTTCACGGGCGGGGCTGTAGTTCAATTATTGATTTTACCCTTATGTCCTCATCCAACGCACGGTTAATTATAGATTGGGAAACGCATGATGTCCTTTTTGGCGATCACTACCCAATCTCCTTCAATCTAAAAATTAAAAAGATACATCAGACCTTCACAGAGAAGTTTACTTATCACCCTAACATTAATTTAGCCACAAAAAATGGCTACTCGATAAAATGGGATAGGGTAAATCCCGTAGATTTCCTATACAAAATAATGGAAACCTCCCGAAATGACATACTTGTCTGCTTAACAGAAAAAGAGGAGTCACTAGAAATTATGACCTCCTTTTCAAAAATCCAACTTGATCTTAAAAAACTGTTAACCAGAGAGCATTGTCCTAACTCTAAAAACAGCCATGGTTGGTTTGACAAAAACTGTACTGGAGCTCTTCAAGCTCTCAAAAGGGCGCTGCATGAAACAAATAAATCACCAGCCGAGATTCGCAGGTGCAGAAAAGCATATAACTTGGCTGTAAAATCGAGGAAACAAACATTAAGGAAAGAGGCCTGGCTGGCCCTAATTGAAGCCTCTAAAGCTAAGGACAACACAGCCTTTTGGAAAGCTGTCAATGCCCCTTATCTACGAAACAACCAGTCAGACACTATAGATATAGCCATTAACGGGGAAACCTGGGTGAATCATTTCAAACTTCTATATGATAAACATGAAGACCTTAATTATAGCAATCCTCTGATGGATGGGATATTCATTCGAAAATCCACAATTTTATCTACTTTATTCCCAATAGACATATCCTTTTCTTGCCTGGAGATCACAAAGGCAATCAAAGATAGCCCTTCAGGCAAAGCTCCAGGCCCGGATGGCGTTCCGACAGATGTGTATAAAGCCGAGCCTGACCTGTGGGCCCCCCTGCTAACAAATGTTTTAAACCACTCTAATCGACATGGGTTCCCACCGTCTTGGTCCGAAGCCATAGTCGTTCCGATTTTTAAGAAAGGAGACAGAGACGACCCCACCTGCTACCGGCCAATATCGCTTTTAGATGCATTAATGAAGGTAGCAGCTCGGGCAATTTTAAATAGAATACAATCCTGGGCGGAAGAGAATAAGATAGTGTCACATCTACAGTATGGATTTAGCCCTGGTAAAGGCACTATAGAACAGAGCCTAAATTTGGCCTTAGTTCTATCAAAATATAATCAGGCAAAAAAGGGAAAACTTTTTGTTACTTTTGTGGACCTGAGTTCCGCTTTTGATTGCGTGAATCACGAGATATTATGGTCCATTTTATCTGAGATGGGTATAGATTTAAATATTTTCCATTTTATAAAAGCACTTTACAGCGACGCAGGTGCCAGAGTACGTTTTGGAAACAAAGGGGAGTGCTCTGGCAAATTTTCTATTAAGAGAGGGGTGCGACAGGGGTGCATTTTAGCCCCCCTCCTTTTCACCCTATACATAAACTCCATTGGTAAACATTTAATGGAATCTCAGTATGATTACCCAACAATTCTGGGCCCTCCAGCCCCATTATTTCTTTATGCTGATGACGCTGCCATCATGTCTCGAACCAACATCGGCCTCCAGAGGGCTGTCCAGAAATTTGCTAATTATATGAAAGAACGAGGGCTAAAAATTAATATTTCAAAAACATTTACGATGGCCTGTGGTCCCGGTACAAAGAAAATGCCTTGCCCAATCTTCTTAGATAATAAGAGGATCGAGACCACAGACCAATTTTCTTATCTAGGAATAAATTTTGATAGGAAGGGAAACTGGCTAGCAGCCATTAACGCCAGAAATTTAGCCTTCATTCGAGAAATAGGCGCCCTAAAAAAGTTCTCCTCGAAAATAGGCGGCAGACCAGTGAAAGAGCTGATTGAAATCTACAAAGCTAAATGCGTCTCTACTGCCACCTATGGAGCGGGCCTTTGGGGGATTGAAAATCCATCTCTGATACAACAAACAGAAAATCAGTTTTTACGCCACTTATTAGGAGTCCCTAAATCAACAGCAACCTATTTTATACATATTGAGTTGGGCATGCTGTACATCTCAGATGTTATTAAAATTGCGCCCATACTCTTGTGGCATAAAATCTGGGTTACTCCGGAGACCTCATTAAACAGAGATCTAATTACTGACTGTTTTAGCCTTGATGGACTGACTAACATTAAATGGCTTGCCTATGTAAAAAATATGCTGAGCGAACTTGGCCATCCGGAGTTCTTTGTGAGGCCATCAAGTATGGAAATGGTGTCTAGAAAAACTCTAAGAGAGCTGGCTCTCAACCATCTAATTTCTAATAGATGGACCCTAGAAAAAACTAAAACAACAGTCACCGATTTCCAAAAAATAACTATTCATGAAGGCCTCCAAAGGTACCTCTTAACTCAGCCAAACTGCTATGCTCGAACGCTATTGACCCGTCTTAGATTTGGTAACTTTTTCCGCATGATCACAT
Source organism: Triturus cristatus (assembly GCF_964204655.1). Classification (NCBI taxonomy): domain Eukaryota; kingdom Metazoa; phylum Chordata; class Amphibia; order Caudata; family Salamandridae; genus Triturus; species Triturus cristatus. The sequence continues at coordinate 723,806,640 of NC_140580.1, read as the reverse complement.
TCCCTGTCTGTAACCTTTGGTCTAATGAAATTTTACTATGTCCTTGTGATAATATTTCTGCCCAATCAAATATACACTGTATTCTATTTTGTAAATTTTATCAGTTGCCCAGGGGAGCCTTTCTAAAACCGATTTTAAAGGCCTGGGGAATCCGTACCAGCAGACCTGCCATGACTAGGCTTTTACAATTAGAAAATGAATGTATTACTTCTGCAGTAATCAGTTTTTTAAAACTGGTCATTAAATTTCGGAACTCAATGCAACCATCTTAAAAAGCATATTATGTCTTTTTATCCTTTTTAACTGTTCTCATTTGTATCAAATATGTAATGAATTTTTATCCATATGTATGTATGCTTTTATGATTTTACTCTGAAAATCGAATAAAGCTTTCATGACTGACTGAGGTATAAGAACCACAACTCGAGTCAAGACAATGTCTAGAGTGTGTAGAATCGCTGGGACCCCAAGGAATCACCCAAGGTGTTTAAGTAGGGACCCCACGGAGGACGGGTGCAGTGTGAGAACACGACCGCGTGCTACGTACAAGTCAATGGAAAAGTCGCAGTTGCAAGTTTAAAGTTTAAGGACCCTTCCCAGTGGTCTACAAGAATACCCCTTGGAACATAGAAGGCTGGCGAGCCACCCCACCCGTGGGTACCAAAGTACCAGAGTTACCTATCCCAGAGGAGCCGGGTGCATAGGGTTGAAGTGGCGTCGGAAACTGCAGTTGCTCTCAATGGGAGTCTTCAAAGAAATGCCACTGCTGGAAAGATGAAAAGTGTCCGGTGGAATCTGCAGGTGGTTTCTTGATGGAAATCAGAGGGGACAGAGTCTCGGTCACTCAGGAATGACCAGGGGCTCGGTAGACGAATGCCCACCAATGTTGGGTGCTTTAGGTGCAGAGAAGGTGACCTTGACTCTACAGCTGCAGGAACCAGGAGATGTTGAGGATGACCAGGAGCCGGATATGAGCTGTCCCAGAAAGGGTGTGAAGTGCTGAGGGGTCAGTGTCCGGCGGGAGCACCAACAAGCCTTGGCAATGGCAACCCACAAAGAAGGTCAAGAAAGGTTACGGTCTGGCCCAGTAAGGACCAGAGTACTCACCACAGCAAGGGGAGTTAGGGCAGACCTGGAGCAATCAGGGTTGTCCCTCAAATGGACCCACAGGCCACAAGCACAGGAGTTGCAAGGGGACCGCTAGCAGTTTCACTAAACAACAGCTTGCAGGGCATAAAGTGCAAGGAGGCCAAAGTCTTTGGTGCAAAATGTGCACAGAGGTTGGGGCTATTGACAGCCCAATGCACAAAGTTGGTTAAAACCAACAAGCATATGCACTTGCAAATGTACTCTGTGCACAGGGGTTCGGGAATTGCGGTCCCCACAAAGGATACTGGCCTCAACTTTGGTGAGAAGGCAGCTCAACCTCAGGGCACATAGGGACCCACCTCCTGTGTTGCTGGAGCCTTTGGAGTCCGCAGGAGCTCAGGATCAGCAGACCACTCAGTTGTGTTACAGTGCGTGCGAATGCAGGGGAGTGACTCCTTCACCCCCAAGGGAGATACTTCAGTTGTCCTTGAGGCTCCACAGGTACTGCAAGGAGTCTGTATGGTGCACGGGCACAGATGATGCTTTGGATGGCGAGGGAGACAAATTCAGGCCCAGTCAAAGTCCAGCAAAGTCCAGAGTGTCCAGAGAGTCGAAGGTCAGTGGCCATAGAGGTGCCTAAAAATAGTGGTGCCACCACAAAGAACAGGGGAACCCTACTCACAACAGAACCAGGGTATTAGTTATATATAATAAGACAATGGTTCCAGTGGATAATAGGAATAATGATTTAAGCAATGAATATGCACAATCGCAATAAATGTGAAAAGGACCTGATAATGTCAGAGGGCAAAATGAAATTTCTAAGCAGTTTACTCAATATTACCTACTGGCGGTCGCCAGTAGGTAGATATAGTTAGGACCTATTTTCCATAGGAAATCCGCAACATTCTATTTGGAATAACGTTGGCGCCGATTGCCGAATCTTCGCAAACTTTTCCAAACTTTTGGCCAGCTCCGGTCCGCTCCTATCCTGAAACTTTCACGGTGATTCGTCAAGCGGGAGCCGAGAAAAAAGGGGGGTCCCTAAACGCGTTTTCCCCATGCATTTTCCCATAGGACCTGTTGATGCAGCTACAGCCTGATCTGCTGAACGGAATTACACCAAATTTGGCAAAGAGGTAGTCCTCAGTTCAGACTCGTGCCTTTTGCCTAAGTGGTGTAAATCCGTTCAGTAGTTCCTGTGAAAATTAGGGTAAAAAAGTTAGTGATATCTATGGCCTCGGAGGATCCGCGCACCCTCCCCGCACTAAGCGCACCATGCCGTGCACGAGCTGTATTGTAATTGGCTGTCAACTCTCCAGATCAGGAAGTGTTGGCAGCCATCTTGTGCCTCGGTAGAACCGAGGCACAAAAAACCTGAAAAACAAAGGCGAAAAACGCGACAAGGGGGCAGGGACTGACTGACAGGCAGTGTGCGCAAGTACTTACTGGGGAAGACGAGCGGACGAATCTCAGTGCGTGACAGTGCAGCTGTCTGGATCTACTGCAGGATGAGCGTGCGAGTGCGCTTCTGGTACGATGACACCGAGCGGTGTTTGTGTGCTCCTTTATAAACAGAGATTCCCGCCTCCGCCTGCCGATCGGCAGGTAGCGATGTGGAGCGCTGATGCACCGTACGATCCGGTGATTGGTGAGCCGAGGGTATGGAAATCGAAAAATGACTTGCCTACGTGGCGGTCGAGATCCCCAGTAAGTACTTGCGCGCACTGCCTGTCAGTGCCGCTTCACCACCCCCCGCCTCTTTGAACGATACCTGATACGAACCCTTTAATTTTGCAGCCATCCTATTGCGGTACTACCACTGAGAGTACTTCTGAACACCTGGCCAATTCATACCCAGTTGCACAATGGGGAGTTATCCACTACGGCTGTAGCACTACATCCGAAGAGCCTTCCGGCCTATTCTTTATCCTAAAGAGCCGGCCTTCCACACCATGAGGTAATTTTTAACTTTCCTACACCATAACCACTGTAATCAGTCAGGGTATGATTAGCTTTCAACTTTCAAACAGCACTAATCATCCACCCCTTGTCTTTCCTTTCTCTGAACCCACCATTAAAGAACCCGGCCAGGTCCTCATGTGAGTTCTTTTCCTTTCACCTTTCCACTGAGGCACATCACGTTCACTCAGGCTGCCCCCTTTAACAATCCAGGTAACCACCTTCAACATTAGTCTTTTAATTTCTCGCATCTGTGCCGGTACATGGGCCTCATGCTTACCTTCATTTATTTATTCATTTTAGATGTCCCTACATCGTTAGTCCTGAAGAGACCACCCATTCACAGTAGGGTCGAAACGCCGTCGACAAGCACATAGAACGGACCATCACCCAGCCTGTATCACTGTATACGTAGACTGTTGACAAAATTGTATTTGAATGGTCGTTCTTTATAACTTATGGAAACCCTTTACAAAATATTATACTTTGTACAGTCACTTTTTTGGTTCCAACTTTCACCTGGAGACACTATGCACAAAGTTTTGCGCTTTTTGATTTAAAAGAAGTGTATGTATTCAATGTTTTTCATAAAATACTATATTGAGTAAACTGTGTAGAAATTTCATTTTGCCCTCTGACATTATCAGGTCCTTTTCACATTTATTGCGATTGTGCATATTCATTGCTTAAATAATTTTTCCTATTATCCACTGGAACCATTGTCTTCTTATATATAAAAATAGTGGTGCTGCATATACCTGACACAAAGATAATGTTCCACAAGCTATATCTTTTTTTTTCGAAAAGCAGTTTGGCGATAAGTAAATAAAAAACTTCTTTGGTGGCCTACTTTTAGTCAAAGAAGTAAAGTTCATCCTCAAACTCAAGTGGTTTACTCAGAAGTTGGTCATAATGATCTAACATCCTCCTCCTGTGTTATTTCAGGATCCGTGTAATTGTGTGGTATGAAATGTTGGTTCATTTTGATCAATCTCTCCATGTTTTGAGGTGAGAGACTGGTTCTTCTGCATTGAACACACGCTCAGCAGACCCACTGGGTACGGGAGAAGCCAGATACTTTTTTGCCAGCCTGCTGAGCTCTGGCCATTGTAACATCCTCTGAATCGCCATTGGTGCTGCCACTTGCTCAACCTCTTTTACCTTCGCCTCTACACTGGACTTGAGGCCTGCAAATTGAAACCAACCCAAAGCAGTGGTTCTGGCCAAGTGTTGTATTCCTATTGTTGTTCCCGCCATAGTTATTGTTGCTGGTGTTGGCTGCTGTGAGACAACAGGACTGCCCTCTCTGGAAGCTGGAGATGACACCCCAGAGCCTGTGCCTGGGGGTGGGACTATAATGTCCAGCCATTCTTCTTTCAAGTCTCTGGCTCACTGAACAATCCACGTCTTGTATTCTGAAATATATCCTTCTGGAAAAGGAATGAAGCTGGGAAGCAGTGTTTTGTACTGTGGATCAAGCATTGTAGCACAGATGTAGTCTTTGGATGTCACTATGTCTCTTTGCAGCCTTGTATTTCTCAGCCAAGCAAAATATTAAGCTCTGAATCCAATTATGCACGCCTTCGCTCACACCTGTGAAGCTTTCAGTCACCAGTTCTAACTGGTCCTGTAGTAGATGCAACAACGGGATATCTTGGTCCATTACACTGTCCTCCTTGCTGACTTCCTGTGTGAAAATCTCAAAGAGAAGTAGCTTCTCTATCAGGCATTTGTCTAAGCCCCATTTGTCCATCACAAAGGACATGTTTTTCACAGTTGCATCCCCTCTTTGAATGACATACTCATTGATCTGCTCAAACAGATGTTGCAACATGTAATAGATCTAGTTCCAAATGCTGGCACCTCCTGTATGAGGGCACATCTTTGACTGGAACTGTATTATCATGCTGAATGATCTTGAACTGCTTCTGGGCTTTAAAAGAATGTCTGAAATGAGTGAAGATTCTTCTGCAGGAGGTCAGTAAGTTGCTGACTATGTTTGCTTTAGTTAGAAAGTTCGGCACAACGAGATTGATGCAATGTGCCAAACACAGGACCGTGAAATGGCCACCATAGCCTTAACTATATTACTGCCATTGTCTGTGGCAACAAATCCAATTCTGAGATCTCTGGGTTGCAGTCATTCAAACACCCTGTTGTTAAAGTCTTCCAAGATGTTTGCAGCAGAATGGGGTTTCTCTATGGCAAACTTGGCTATTGTTGCATGCCACCGAATGCCTTTAAAACATTTTTCAAAGCCGAGACCTAGAGATACCTGTTGCCTAACCTCCACAGAAGAGATACAGTGGGCAGGGATACACAGTAATCAGTGGGTTGACAACTTGTCCACATGTCTGTTGTCAGGTGGCTAGTGTGAACAGCTCTCTGCTGCAAAGCTTGTCGAAACAATTGCAGCACATCGTGATGGAGCGCTGGAACCGCAACTCTGGCAAAACAGATCCAGCTGGGAACCTTTCATTTTGGGCTGATGGCCACCACAAATTCTAAAAAACACACTCCTTTCACAAAAGAAAAAGGGATGAGGTCTAATACTAACATTTTAGCCAGCTTCCCATTGTATAAATATGCCATTGGGTGGTTGCGTTTGCAGAGCTCCTCTTGCCTAACCATGCCCGTAATAGTAGCCTGGATCTTTTTCTTTTGTGGTACCACTGACACAGGCAACTTCCAGGGAGAACCAAGACGTAGTAGACTCAATGTGCACCTTGGGGCAGTAACTGTATGCTCTTTCTGTGGTGTCTCCATTTGACTTTTGTGCCATTGCGAGATTGCTGAGGCAATTGATGTTGGCAAATTGCTGGGGACAGGGCTGCTTTGCGTAAATTGCATTTCACCCAATTACTGCTCATCATCTTCACCTCCCTCCATGATTAGAGCTGATTCCCCTCTCTCATCACGAACACCACCTTAACCACTTTTTTTAAGGTGCGCCTCTCACCGGATTGTGTGGTGTTTTTTTCATATGGGTTTTTTGGTCTCCAGTACCATAGTGTGATCCAGGCTTCCCTTGGCGAACACTCACATGGCAAATGGAGCATATCACAATGTTATCCTCCTACTTGCTAATTGCAAAAAAGTCCCAAACTGGGGAGGTGAACTTTTTCAGTGGCCACTAATGCCACTGCCAATGCCTGAAGAGCTGGAGGTAGATGAGTGTGTCGACAATTGGCTTTCTGCAGGTCATACTTCTACTGAGCTAGAGGTGGATGCAGGTCTCAATGGGGGCCTTACAAATATGGGAGCTGGCCGTAGTGCCACAGCCCTCTAAGCAGGTTAAATAATAGGAAGGGTAATGTCATTCTCCTATGAGCCAGCTCCCACAATGACTGGCTCGTCGTCATCCTCACCCATTTCCATAATTGTAAGGCTTTCTGGAACTTTCCTTTTCCTGAGCCTCTCCTGGCGTGTCTCGGACTCAGCGAGGTCCAATCTATGTCCAGATCATTAGAAGGGCGGCTAGGAAAAGATGGTGGAGTACCCTTCCTTTTTCTTGCTGGAGATCTGGAAGCCAATAGTTCTAAAACAGGAGGCTCGACTTGCTCAGCAGGAAGCTCAACATCCTGTTCAGCTCCTACTTCAGGAAGATCTACTATTGCTGGCTACGTATGTTGACCACTGTGCTCAGTTCTCTTATTAAAAGAGACAAATCCAGTTCAATGTCACTGCTCGTTGGCATTGCCATGATTACAGTGGCTGCCTCGATAAGAGACATGCGCTTTGGCTTAGGCTGGAGTGCTGTAGTTGATGTGAGAGTGCTGCCCCCGACTTGCTCCCCAGAGGCCAGCGCAGCAGGCACAACTTTGCTGAGAAAGGTTCTGTCTGGCACGTCAGTGGTGGAGAGCTGCTTCTTCCGACTGGTCCCTTTCTTGGCAGTATCTTTCCTTTGGGCTATCTTGAAGCTTTCAGTTGGCAGTGACAGCTGCACAAGTGGAAGAGAGTGGAGGACTCATGTCTCGTGTTGTGTGGGCATATCACTTTGTACAGGCCATCTGTTTGGCAGTACTCTGATTAATGTCTCTTGTGCACCTAAAAATAAACAAGCAAGAAAAACATTTAGTAAAACGTGGCATTGCTGTAGTTTGAAACAGTACAGACAAAGACAATATCATTTTTTGTGGTTACTTAAGTTATTATCCTAAATGATTATCAAATTTAAAATAAGCTTTATTCGATTTAAACAATTAAATCATAAAAGCACAATACTCAAAATCAAGCATCATATTTTACACGTCGCTAACATGCTAAATCTGAAGATGCAATCATGCTGGATAAAAGTAGACATCATAAATTAAAATTACATTGTTTTTCTGCTTCTGATCACGTCCTTCATGTATTTAGGTAAATAAATGCTAAATACTTTGTCTTCTAAAATTGTCTCAGGCCTAGCTCCTCTAGTATTGGCAGAATCCATCTTTTTCGTTGTAGGGTATAGAAATTTACAGAAGAACAAGGTATGTATAGTGGACTGGGTAGATATGACATCACATGGACAGGGGCATAAAAAACGAGACCAGTCATTCATATTTGGGAACGATATCAATCTATAAAAATTGCCTAAGCGAAAGCGAGTCAACAACATCCTATCATAGCCTCCTTTTACGATCGTTAGATAAGGTTGCACCCCTGGCTATAGCAATTGGTTCTCTAACAGATGGTTTAATTATGTTAGTAGAGAATCTAATAGTCTCCAGGTGATCCATGCAAGCAATCTTTAGGGATTCCCTTGAGATTAAAATAATGCTGGCCGGGTTGGAAAAGTATTCTGGGCATCCCAGGTCGGCCATAAAGTTTTTGAGGTATTTAAGCCATGGGATGCGAGACACCTATTGCAACTTGGCACAGTCATTTGTCACATCGCGGTTAAAACCGGTGATTGACACAGACCATACCTTGTGCCATAGTAGGACCGGCTGTATTTTAATTAAATATGTTATATACGGAAATCCGAGTTCTGTGTGGCAAATATATGTCGCTGTACTATCGGGGATCGCTAATAAATATCTCAAGAAAACATTCTCAACTAACTGTAGAGATTGCACATCAGCGAAACCACAAATTCCGGCCCTATACATGGCTGTTGAGATACATTTGCCTTTGTAGATTTTTATCAGATCAATAATAGGTAGTTTTCCCAGTTTTCGGGCGAAATTCACCAATGCTGCTGTAGGTTTTGCGAATAGCAATTTTCTTGATGTTATGGCTTTGCCCAGGAGCCCCTTTTTTCAAAGACAATGCCTAAATATGAGAATCAACTGTCAAATTCGACCTTATTGTTAATGATAAAAATATCCAGGCATTTTACACTGTTGTTACCACACTTTATAACATATGTTTTAGTGATATTTACATGAAGGTCTAAATTCGACATAAAGATTACAAATCTAGAAACAACTCTTTGCAGTCCTGTTAGTGTGCGAGATAGTAAAACAGCATCGTTCGCATATTATAATGCTGCGACTGGACAGTTGCCAATGCGAGGGGAGTCCTGACATTCCCTAGACAATACTGTGCCTAATACATGTATAAACAGGGTAAAAAGAAAAGGGGCGAGCACACACCCCTACCTTACCCCCTTCCTGACAGAGAATTTGTAACTGATAAAGCTGGATTCTTATCTATCTTACCATCACTGCTAAATAGTGTAAAGGGGAGAAAATCCAACTTTAGCACATAATCAATCAAATCGAATTTTAACTCTAAAGGACCACTGACTCCGAATCTCAAATTTTAGGGATTTATTACGAAGCCAAAAATAATTGCACATACAAACACCTCATCACGAGGTTAAGAAAATAAATGGGCACTAATACAAAGAATATCCTACGCAGGAGTCTCATCCGACTCAGAAGAAGAATAGTCAGTTCCAGAAGCATTAGGCAACCAATAACTGCTCCAATCTCTATATTAGAAGTCATTAACCTAAAAAGGAAAATCGATTAGTCTATCCCTACTCTATTCCTAAAATGAGATCCCTACTTAGCATTTTCCCCACGCGAAAGAATCGTAAAAGGTGTCAGAAGTGAAGACTTCCTTAGAAGTACACTCACTTTCGTCAGAGCTCATTTTAAGATGCTCCTTCTAGCTCTCCATCTAAACCTCAACTGCTCAACCCACGGGGCACTGTCCCTAATTCAAAATCCCAAAATCATAGAACATGCCCTTCGTCACACCTCTTCAGCCAGGTCTTCCTCCAGTACTTTTCCACCGAAACTTGTATTCCATCCAAAGACGGTTAGCTTGACCTTGGGTCCCAGGCACCTTCTCCGCCGAAAGTATCATCCCTGCATTCCAGTATACTCCCATGCTGGCTTCTCATGCCATCCTAACTCCTAAAACAAAAGGGTTAGTCTCCCTAACAAGCTAGGTGTCCTTGCACCTGTAACAGAAACATGGGAACGAGAAACTTTCCACTTCACTGAGATTTTCTAACATCTCTGAAACCCAGAGCCTTTTTAAAGGGAACAATTTTCGGCCTACAGTATTCACCTAACATAAGAAATGAATAGGCCTTTCTCTTAAACGTAAATGCGGTCAGGCCCTTACACATTTTAAAAACACGTTTCTAAAATCATACTATAAGCATTGATTTCATGACACTTCATATATGAGTTAGCAAAACTACTTGTGCAGACTTTAATATGGTGCACGTTTAAACCTAGTGCATCACATTATACGGGGACCAATTCATTATGCATTGTCTAAAATACATTTTGTTTAAACACTACATTGAACTTCATGAATGACATGATACTTTTCTAATCGCACTATTATATGCTAATTTTAGTACTACATCTCTAGGCCACACATAAATAAAATGCCACTAAATATATGGGTGCGGACTATCAGTGATTATGGTGCACCCCTACAAATTTCAGAACAACATGGCGCTCTATCATAACTAAGCTCGCCTGTGCTTCATTATCGGACACTGGCCTGTGCGTCTTGATATAATTGCCTTAAGAAATTGACAAGTTGGATTTCCACACCCAGGGCCTCTAAGGTGTTCCAGAGTTTGAGGTGGCTAACGCAATCGAATGCCGAACTCAGATCGACAAATGCCAGAAAAAGGTTCCTGCTTTTAAATGATTATCAACAATAGTCTATCTATTCCAAAGTCAAACCACACCACCATCAATTAAATATTTCATTTCCAATCAGCGCAAACAACATACAGATGTAAACGTTTGCTTTATGTGCATCTATGCTGGAGAGACACACGTGGCGGTCAGGGAGGTGTCGGGGAAAATGGAATAATTCTTAAAAAATGAAAGCTGGTGTGTGTGCAACAATGGCCGGCAGGGGGTCCAGGTGAAAATAGAATAATGCCTAAAAAATGAATGCTGTTGTGTGGCTGTGTGCCTATGGCTGGCAGGGGTTGGATGGGTGGATGGATGGTAGGAAAATGTTAAAAAACATTTCTTTTAATTTAGCAAGGAGGCATGGGAACTACAAAAATAAATGCAAGCCTATGGCAAAAGCACACCACCTGGCTACATATAATGGCCACCGGCCACATGGTCAAACAACAACAACCAGCAAACGAGGCATGGCCACAACAATGAACACATGAAGACATATGGCAAAAGCACACTGCCTGGCTACCCAAAATGGCCACCTGCTGTATGGTCAAACAATAACACCAAGCAAGGAGGCATGGCTCCAACAAAGAGCAAATGCAGGCCTATGGCAAAAGCACACTGGCTGGCTACGTAAAATGGGGCACCGGCCACATGGTCAAACAACAACAACCAGCGAGGAGGCGTGGCCACAACAAAGAAGACAGACAGGCCTATGGCAAAAGCAGTAAAGCACAATGGCTGGGTAGGGCTACACAAAATAGCCACATGGTCAAACAACAACACCAAGCACGGAGGCATGGCCACAACAAAGAACACATGCAGGCGTATGGCAAAAGCACACTGGCTGGCTACATAAAATGGCCACCAGCCACGTGGTCAAGCAAGAAGCTTGGAAAACAAAGAGCACATGCAAGCCTATGGACACCGACTAAACAAATTGACTCTTGGCCACATGGCATGGAGAACAAAGACAAATGGTGGTCTATAACAAACACACGCACTGGCTGGACCAAGGAGGCATGATAACACTGAAGATAACATTACCATTATTTCAGCAATGCCAGAAACAAACATTTCACTGAGCTATAAACATTTTACAACTACACACATCCTCCCAAGGCATCAAATATTACCCCACCTATACACTCTTTGCAGAAACAAAACATGGAATACCTAAAAATAAACACATTTTAATTTAATCCAAAACCATCTCTGCCCTAAATGATGTTTTAAACAGCATGCAGCACAGAAACAGTTGTTTCATGCACCAGTGACTAGTGCTGGACCTACTGGCTGGATGGGCCATTGGCAGACTGGGCTACTTAGTAAAATAAATGAATATATTGCACAGTTATTAACAAACATTGTGAAAATGTACTGAACTGCACAACATTTTTCCTTTACAAAAGAGTACATTTAAATGCAAAACAATAACTAGGTTTTTACTGAAACTTTAGGCCACCCACCAAAATAAATTACAAAAATCGAATAAAAGTAAAAATAAATACTGGTGAATGCCCTCTATCAAACAAACAACACCCTTGCACAACAGTTTTTGAACTTACCTGTGATATCACAAAAACAAATTCCTTAAATCCAACGGTATATGTGCAGCAGATAAAGAGAGTGATCCTTCCGGCTCCAAATCTAAATGAAAAGTAACCAGGAGATGGGCAAAGCACTGGAAGGAGCATGCTGGGCAGAACCAGGAAGCTGGAGTATCTAGAGCTCTTCCTTCTTGGTAAATAAAAGAAATGAAATAAAAAAGGTTTCTTGCACTAAAAAAGAACTTAAAAAGTGCTTTGGAGTAGAATCTCAGCTCAAAAATGTGTTTCCGAGGAGATTTAGCTGCTTCACGAGAGGACAAATTGCTTGAGGGGCAGCCGCGGTAGCTTGTGCTCGTCAGCGTCAGGAAAAAGGCACCATCGGCCGCCAAATCTCTTGCTTGCTAGCAACCGGCAAATCTGGTGGTGCTCTCCAGCGTTTGCCAAAACAAATCTCACCAACAGAAAGAAAATTCTGCCACACTCCGGATGGTGAAATTTAGCGGGAACTCCGCACTGCAAGCAAAGCGTTGAGTTCCTGAATTCCGCAAACTCGGCGAGCGGCTGAATTTTTCCTCCCATCCCTATTTAGTTGCTCACTATATATGGTCCAGTTCTTGCATTCCTAATATATCCATATGCTTATGACCCAACCCATGCATATATAAGGATAAGCACCAAATGACTAAACTAAGTACAAAACACTAATTGTGCTGCATCCATTGCTCATACATAAGGAATTAATATATCACACTATTAACAACAGCAGTGTGCTCTAGCACACATTTTTCTGCAAGTAGGTTCTGCAGGTTCAAGTAGTTAACTTTCACAGTCTGTCCCTCACAATAGCTGTAATTCCAGATGGAGCCGACAGTCACCTCACCCATTGCAAATTATGACTTCAACAGAGTTACCGCAGGACCTTTTATGTTTTCCTTCCTGTTTTTGATTCTTTGAGAGTCAACAGCAAAACATGAAGTTACTTTATGCTTTGGGTATTTGGAAACTCTTTTGATGTGAAATGCTACCTTTCACAAAATGCACGATTTAAACATCACATTCGGCCATCTTCTGAAAATACACGTGCAAAAACACAAAACTACCAAATTCATTAAGGTACTAATTATTCACAAACCTAATTTTGCTTCAAGTTTGATGTTATCCCATTATCATGATATTATGATTCATAATAATAATGTATCTCTGTATTAGAAATTTGGAACGTTAGGAACTCCTTTGAAGAGAATGGATTAACTCAGGGCTAATAAAGGCTATTTTAAACACTTTCTGCTCCAACATTCCAATGATTGTGTTTGTGTTTCTCCCTTTGTAATTTAGATCATTCTGCCTTCAGTGGATGGAATGTTCTAAAAACCTTATATCCCTTATGGCTCAGACTATACCAGTTATTAAAGGCCTTCTCTCACATAATAGACCCTTGGCTACGGCTTGGGCCTACTACAGTTTCAGGGCCTTTAAAAACTGGTATAACTGTTGTCAGTGAACTAAAAGGCTATATTTGAACATTCGAATGTTGGCATTTCCACTGGAGTAGCTCTGGGCTTATAATGACTGGTATAAGCCTTTTTGGTTCCAACATTCCCAAGTTTGTCTTCCTGTTTCTCCATTTTTAATTTAACACATTCTACTCTCAGTGGGTGGAATATTCTAATAGCCATGTAGCCCTTCTGCCTTGGGCTATGCCTGTTGTGAAAGGCCTTCACCCTCTTTATTTGCCCAAGCCGGGGCTATAAGGCTATAATAATGTTACTGTATGTACATAGGATTTTATAGCACAGCATCTGATGGAAAAAACTAGTGAAAACGATTTCAAACTCCAAGTTTACATTTAATCAACAATAATATTTCGTTGTTAAAAGGTCAACACTATTAAGTTTCTCCCTTGCAGGAAACCCACAAGTCTTGTTTTCAGCTAGACAGGAAAAGGGGGCTTATGAAGCAAATTAATGTCTAACCTGCACTAGAGCGAGAAACCCAAGCCTTTGTGAAAACAACTGGGCATGTTCAGACAATCGGGTCCAATGGGTTAATTTCCAGAGCAGGCCTCGTGCTCTTTGTTCCCGGTCGTATGGTGCCCAGTCTAGACCATGACAAAACGTGCAGCCATTTCAGAAACGCATTCCTCGGTTTGTGAAAGGGTAGTGAGTTGATTTGTGATGCGTGGGTCGCATAGTGTGCGACATAAAAGAGTTGTATTGAACTTTACTCACCTTGGCTCTTTAGTGGTCTGTCTCATCCTCCATCCTCTGGGACCAGAGATAATGTAGATTCATTAACTGGTGGGTTGAAATATTAGCGAAGCTAAGTGCACGTCGAATTAATCAGTTGCTCTGCATTACACATTTGCTTGAAGGTGAAATTCATGTCAGGCATTTTCAGGCCAGGCGAATGAGATATTGTGGTTTGAAAGCGATTCACATGTTGGAGGCGCAGTCATACCCTCTCCCACTCAGTATGATGCAAATGTGCACAGGGCGAAGACATTCCTAGGTTGTTCAGACAGTGTATTATAAGTACGACTCTCTTGAGTAGGCCCACATTCTATATATGAGTTCGCACATAGAAGTATTGTGGTTTCAGACGTTCATAGGACGAGCTACATGCTTGAAGGTGTTGATGTCTTAGTTTAAAATCGCAAAACCAGTGTTCCCACAGAGTGAAATTTATAACGAACACTCAAACTATAAATCCCACAATGCGCTCGATCAGAGTTAAAATCCAACGCACTACATCCGGCCCTAGTGATACTCACTTTCCTCTGCTCAGGAACAACGGAACTCTGTAATCAACCAAATTTAGGAACATATAAACCAGATAGATAGACAGAATTTTAGGGTACACTATTTTTTGGGGTTCACATTTTTGGGATACCCTGTTTTTGGAGTGCCCACATTCTGCACTGCAACTGTTGACGTTATCTGTGTGGTATAGTTTAGGATAAAGTGGCAATTCAAAATCAGGGATGGTGTAAAACCTCAAGAATAGATGAAGCAATGTGCCCCTAAATGGCACCTCAACACAAATGAAATGAATATCATTTGATTAAATATGTTCTCTGGAGTCAGGTGCAGGGGCGGCTCTTCCTCTAAGGGGGAGGAGCGTTGTCCCACTGCTTTTCAGCAGTGTAAAAAAGGAAAACTAAAATCATAATAACACAATGTTATTATCTGTTTATTTTTCCCGGCTGAAGAAGTTTTGTGGGCGGAGTGGGGCTGGGCTGCTCTGCTCACAGAGCAGGGGGAGGAGTGGTGGGCACTCTGTAAGTGCGCATGACGGTTTGGCCGGCCACCTTGAGCCGGCAAAACAGTCATGTGCACTTTTCAAGTTCTCCACCAGGCTGTATTACCTCCTGGTGGAGAACATGCACAGGATTATACTCCTCATATGAGCGCAGAACCACAGCACTTAGACCAATCACGATGCTCGTGATAGCAACAATATGATTGGCTCAGAGGAGCCTGCGTGTTTCCTGCTTTGATTCCGGCCGGACTCAAGACGCAGGAGAGATGATGATAAGAGATGCCGTAAAAAAAAAAAATCTTCAACCCCCTACGCCCCGCCACCTTCGCTCCATGCAAATCGTCACTGTTCAGAAGTAAAATGTAAATCATGAAGATTTATTAAGAATAATTGAAGAGCATTCCATAGGGCAAAAATGATAGTCAATCACAATGCATGTTAAGTTAGTATAGGGAATTAGCATACTGCTCAATCAAATGCAGCAATGTGCATGCCATGATGTCAAGATTCAGATCCAAACTATTCTAAGTACAAGATATGAGACAAACTGACAAGGGTACAGTCTCTAGAGTCAGTGAGTCACAAGACTTAGCCCACCTCTAAAATTTTTATAGACAAATTTACAACGGACGTCAATAGAAATCGCACAGTCACCATAAGGTGATCAAAGATTTTTTTTGTAACCTTCATTTATCCTTTTTTTTTAAAACTTGTTTTTATTAGCAACATTGCATCATATCACATTTTAGACAAGTAGCATATACATTTTACATGGATAACCATCATACTTTTTATGTTAGTGGTGTCCATGCTAACCAACATGAGCACCACTTACCCCGTGGTATACTGTACATTGCAATGTATTTTAGTTTTTATACATATCAAACCTGATATATAAACAATAAAAACAACAACAAAATGAAACCCATCCCACCTCCCCCCTCCCCAGCAGCGGACAGCAGTCATAGCACTCATTATCTAGATAGACAGGTGAACTGCCATTATTGATGTAGTATAGGAGAATAGGAGGCATTGTCTACACTAGGTTTCAACGTGTCGTGGGTGAGCGATTGTGTAGGCGCAATGGGGTCCTGGCTCTGAGCTATCATCGAGGAAATTTCTGTCAGCATCTGTCCTCATTCAGTCAGATCTCACTCAGAATTCTCATCGAATCTCACAGCCCTAAAACGACATTCTTCCGCCACACCCCATTCAGGCATATCTGTGTACCATTTATCTAGTGTAGGGGGCGCTGAACAGATCCAGTTTATTGCAATTCGTCTTTTGGCCAGAACCAACCCTAACAGTGCAAATTTAAGACTTATATGTGTCCCCTTCTTTGGGGTTGGGACAACGCCTACCAGACACTGCTTTATAGCAAATTCTATTCATAATGTCGTGAAAGAATGGAGAGTCTGTACCACTTGGTTCCAGTACTACTGCAACTGTATGCAAGTCCATGTCAAATGGAGGAATTTGGCAGGGTCCGTGCCACATCGAGGACAGGATGGGACCAGCTCCAGGGTAAACCGCGTGTGGCGCTGCGGGGTTAGGTATGTGCGAAGCAAATAATGGAATTGAATGAGCTTGAATCTGGCATTACTTGTTGCTTCAGCCAGCTGGGCCAGAGCTCTCTTGTATTCCCCATCTGTCAATGGGAGAGGTAAGTCTTCGTCCCATTTTCTCCTGACATCTGATAAATCGGCTGTACGGTTGTCCTTTAGGGCTTTGCATGTACGCGAAATTAGGGCCCTACTAGAAACCGGTTCTAACAGTGTTGCCAATCTGCGCGACTCCTGTGGCTCCTCCAGGAAGGTGATCCATATCTCACGGACCGAATGCAAGATTTTGGCATACTGTAAAAAATGCCCTGCTGGGACCTGGAAGCGATCCCGAGCCTCATCAAAGATCAGGAAGCTTCCATTGTGGTACAGATCCCCTGCCGATATGCATCCTCCCTCATACCACTTTGAAATATCAATAGATGCCTGGATACTCTGAAATCCCAATAGCCATCGGAGCGGGAGTGCTACAGCATAAGGTGCCTTGCCAAGTACCAAAGTGACGGCTTCTTCCCAGTCCACAGCTACATGCCTCACTATGTGGGGGCAATCCCTGGGGACCTTGGATCCCATAATTAAATACCTTTGCAACCGAAACCCATCATTCCAGTCCCCCAGTGACTTTTTGTCCGTTGTGCGATCTTCCATACACCACTGCGCTGCATACTGCAACAATCCTGCCATATAATATAACCTAAAATCAGGTAAACCCAATCCCCCGGAATCCATGTCCAGGTTGAGGGTTTCTAACTTAACTCTGCTCCTTCCCCCTGCCCACACCAGAGAAATCAGTGAACTATTGAGCGTGTCAAATGTGGACTTCGGGATACTGCAGAAAGAATTCTGCAAGATATACAGACAATGAGGTAACATCACAATTTTTGACACAGCCACCTTCCCATAACAGACAGTGGGAGCCAGTTCCAGAGTTGTATCGACTTTTTAAGTCCCGCAAGGACCCTCCCCATATTAAGTTTCTATTGAACATCTGGCAGATGTGCAAACTGAATACCCAGATATGTAAAATGATCCACCACCCAAGTCAGTCCCACCTCAGGAAGGTCCAGAGTTGTCCCCCTCGCGAGGGCAGCCAGAGGGAACAGTATCAATTTCTGATGATTGATGTACAAACCAGCACCACAGGAGACCAGTGTCTCCAGGAGTACTGGGTGCGCCTGCTCCGGCTGTCTAACATATAGGAGCACGTCGTCCACATACAATGATATCACATGTGTGCGACCATCTACAACTACACCCCACGGTGCCATGTCACTCCTTAGTCTCACAGCCAGGGATTTCCTCGCCAGTGCAAAAAGCAGTGGCGATAGCGGGCACCCCTATTGCGTGCCTCATTCAATTTTTATAATTTCCGATACCTGTTCTCCATTTCACACTCGGGCTCTCGGCTTTTTATAAAGTAGTTGAACCCACACAATATACTCCTGTCCAAAACCCATTCTTCTCAGCAGCTCCCATAGATATTACCGCTGTAGAGTATCAAAAGCTTTTTCAATATCCAGGGCAACAACTGCCACCTGGATATCGTTGTTAGCCACTGAAAGAAGGACATGAGACAACCGCGTATATTTATGTGTGTACACCTTCGAGGTATGAACCCACACTGTTCCTCATGAACCAGCGAGGTCACAACTCTGCTCAATCTTGTGGCAAGCAATTTAGTATCTGCCCCAAGCATGGATAAAGGTCTATAAAAACCATTGTCCTCTATGTTCCGGCCAGTCTTAGGTAGCATGGTTATCTGTGCCTCCCTCATGGACCGTGGTAGACACCCATTCTGTCTGTAAGGTTTCCAACAGGCGTGGAAGCAAAACTTCAGCATACGTCTGTACGTCTGGTAGAATTCCACAGGCATTCCATCCAGTCCTGGTGCCTTAAGATGGGCCATGGCCCACAACGCCTCCTGCAGTTCCTCTAGGCAGATTGCTGCCTCCAGTTCTTCCTTCTGCTCTCCCGTGAGGCGTGGGAGGGGAACACCTGGGAGATATCCCCTATCTTCGGGACCTCACAATATATTTCACCTAGGAGGTGGACAAGCACCGGCTGAATACTGGCCTGGGTAGTCACCATATCGCCGTCAGGGCGGTGCAGTGTCAATATCAGTGGGGGTGGGCTCTCTCTCTTCAATAACCACGTCTCCCAGATTGGTCACCCTCTCTTTGTAAGAGTTGGCGATATTCCCGGCAGGTTAAGCAGTCCAACCTATCCAAATCTCTCCGACCTGGCATTGTGCCTGCAGGACTAAACCATGATC
The DNA here is from genome assembly GCF_964204655.1 of Triturus cristatus. Taxonomy (NCBI): domain Eukaryota; kingdom Metazoa; phylum Chordata; class Amphibia; order Caudata; family Salamandridae; genus Triturus; species Triturus cristatus. Next base: position 723,787,850 of record NC_140580.1, on the reverse strand, counting down.
GCGTACTGACATGCTCTCCTCTTGTTGTAGCATAGCCAGTCTATCCTCAGCGGCTGCCAATTCTGACTCCAGTCTCTTCCTGGTGCCACCCACCCTGGACAAACAGTCCCCTCTGGTAAGCACCTTGAATGCATCCCATTCCACACCCCTAGCACTGGTGGTCAACCAATTAGAGGTGAAATAACCCGCAATTACCTCTCTGAGCTCCTCTTTAAATAACAAATCATGTAGCGTAGTCGGCTGCAAACGCCACAGCGGAATTCTCGGCCTATGCCTCTCCAGTCCCCACTCCAACAATATCGGAGCATGGTCTGATAAAAAACGGCCAAACATCACAGTCCGTACTACCGCACCACACGCCTCCCGGGTGAGCAGAAAACAGTTGAGTCTGTTACACACCTCGCAGGCCGGTGTATACCAAGTATAGCCTCGCTCACCCATGTGTGTTTCGCTCCATATACCACAGTTTAACCTACTCATCGCCTCACTCAAGGAGTTTGACCTGTGGGGTTTGGTATGTTGTTTCGGCGGCTGTCTATCCAATAAGGCATCCAACATGCATTAAAATCACCAGTCCATATTAGAAGGGTCCCGATGTACGGAAGGAGCAGACTCTCCACAACACTAAAGAATTAACCATCATCTGTGTTGAGGCATAAACATTTGCCATACCTACCTCCACACCATCTAGCTCGCCATAGACAATTACATATCTGCCCTTCACGTCCGCCAAGTAGTTGCGCAATTTGAGCAGAACCTGTGGGACCATCCAGATAGCCACTCCCCTAACATAAGTAGAGTAGGTAGATGCAAACAGCTGCCATCTCCATTTCTTGTGAGGTTTTTGCATCTCAGCATCTAATAAATGCGTTTCCTGTAGCATAGCGATGTGATCGCCCTAACGCCGCAGATATGATTGTACTCTATCGCATTTAACAAACGAGTTTAGCCCCCTCACATTGTCCCATGTCATCCAGCCCATACCTGTCCTATTCAATGTGTGTACAGTCTGTGTACCGCCATCAATGCTGCCAAATAGTACTATAAACTGAACATTAAAACCAACCCACCACCCGGGTAGACACTGTAAGAACAAAGCCTGCATTCCCAGATGATCTTCAACCTCCCACCACCCACCCTTAAACACTATCAATAAACAAACACCGTCCAAGATATCAATAACTCTCCACAAGAAAATCATTAATAATACAAATAATCTCCTCATACATTTCCCATCTCTCATCTCAATAACACTCCTACCTCATGCAATCATCTGATATGTGCCTGCCACCAAGGCCACGGACGGCACCCCCCAGACACAAACTGTGTCCAACAGGTGTGCCACCCCAACCCCGGTAGTCACTCACACACTTTCACTCACCTATAAAAACGATGCACTCACACAATCATATCTAGTACCAAAACAAAAAATAAAGAATTAAAAATCAATAATACAAGATAACTAAGAGGAAATAAGATAATGAGAAAAAGAGAACAAAAGAATAAAAGGAAAAGAAGGGGAAGGTGTCATTCGCCCGTTAATCTCTATATCTGTTCCAGGTCAGCTCTTCATTTTTCAAGGTGTGGGAGGGAAGCATCGCGCGACACAGCACATCCTTCAATGGGGGTATCCAGCCCGTGGCGCAATCCCCATGTGTAAACAATTTTCTGTCGATTCGAGCATCACCCTTGATTAATTCTGGAGTGTCCCATCTGCGGAGTGTCTTCAACAATATCACCTGTTCTGGTCTCTGAGCCTGTGGCTGTTAACACCTCCACCAGTGTCCGAGCGGCCTCTCGTTCAGCCTGTTACGCCAGTTGATCCATTTGGGGAGACCTTCTGCCCTCAGCACTAGAGTCTGCTCTTTCCAGCTCCAAGGAGCCATCCCCACGTACCACCACCCGTTGTGTGGATCTGGAGGGTTTCTGGGACTTCCTGCCACGGCTACAACTTTGTCCTCCTCTGGGCTTGACTATGGATCTCCCCGCCTCTCTACCCCTGTGCGGCATCCGCTCACCATCAGGTACCTCCAACCAATCCCACACTGCCTCCGGGGTCGTACAAAAGTGCATCAGTTCCGCATGTAGAACCTTCGGCTTTGTAGGGTAAAGGAGCATATATTGTAGATTTATGCCTCCCAACTTTTGTTTCACTCCGATAAATGATGCTCTCTGCTGCTGAACCAAAGAAGTGTAATCTGGGAATATACGGATCTTTTGATTACCGAAGCCAGGGTCTCCTTCACATCTGGCCGCTCTGAGAATGCAATCTCTGTCCTTAAAGTTGAAGATTTTTGCTATTAGAGTCCTGGGTTGAGCCCCCGGTAGCGGCGGCATCATAAGTGCCCAGTGTGCCCACTCCACAATAAAGATCGAGGAGAGCTCTGCCGTGGGGAGTGCCTCCTTGACCAATTTCTCCAAAAAGGTTTCCGGCTCTTTCCCATCCACACCCCCTGGGAATCCCATGAAGCGCAGATTACATCTGCAAGATCGCCCCTCAGCGTCTTCGGCCTGGCGCTCCAGAGCCACCATCTTACATGAGAGTTCAGTCACAGTTGCCTTTAGTGTAGTGATTTCGGTCTGTATCTCACTGACCGTCTGTTCTGTGGTCAATCAGCGATCCACGACAGTATGGAGGTCAGCATGCAACAATCCAACATACGTTGATACTGCATCTTTTTTTGCATGGACAGTTGGCTAGAAGCTTGTCTCAAGAATCTGTGCCCCTGTAGGCTCCAGTCGATCCGTGTCGGCCCCAGTCTGCACCACTTGTATCTGATTGGTTCTCTGTGGGGACCCTGCACCGTATACTGGTCCATTTTCGTCTGCTGGGCCCGCTTGCAGGTCTATCTTTGCCCAAGGCGTGGCTCTCCTCTCCTCTCGGCACTGCACCCTAGTTCTACGTGGGAAAGGTGGGCCTTATTCCCTTTTGGCGTCCTTTTTTAGCCACGTGTACAGGCACTCTTAATGAGGATGGGGCTCTGTGACACCTGCAGGAGGAGTAGCAGAACTGGGGGCCACCTCCGTCCTATGTGAGAACCGCACACTGCTGGTTAGTTGAATTTATGTCCTTTGGGCCTTCTGCACCCTGTATTATTGTCCTAGCCTGCTAGGCTACAATAGGGCTCATAGCATTCACCACTGCAACTTGTTATCCCAATGGAGACTCCGTTGTATACCCCATTAGTCTGTTTGGGCCTCCCGTCCCAGTTGCTGGCACCTAACCCACATGCGCTACAGTCTCTCTAAGCCCGGGCACTTCTTGTAGCCTTCAGGCCCAATCGCTTCCAGTGGAAGAAATGTGCATGCCCGGAGTATAATTTTGGAGCTGGAGCAACCACCTCATTCACATACTTTTCTTTATTGGTCGTTTGATTGGCCCCCGCCATCCCTTCACAGCTGGGGCCCTTGATCCGCTGGGCTCACCAGGATTAGTCTCTCCGACATGTCCCAAACTCCTCACCTCTACCATGGGGATCCAGGATCAGGTCTCACAATCTGCATGGAACAGAGTCATAGAAACATCATTGACATTGTTTGTAGGGGCGGCGGAGGAAGGGGGTAAGCGGAAAGGGGGACATAAAAAGAATACATACATTTTTCAGGCCTCCCTAGCATCTGACAGTTGACACCTTTCTTTTTTCATTCCACCCCTTGCCCTCGGTCCTCCATGACACCAATGCCACTCATTTATCTCCACCAATTTACTCGGCTAAGGTGAGCAAATCGGATGTGGCTGTACAAATCTAGTTACACAAACAATGGAAGTCTCATAAATGAATGGGCCTAATGTACCACAAGTGGAAAGACCCTTGAAAGTAGTGAAAGGCTTCCTTCGCAGTTTATCGAGAACAGATTGTCAATACAGAGCCCCAGTGCACATTTTCTCTCTGTGCGGTGTCAGAATGAGATATAAAACCAAATGTTAGGGTTTAGTTTTCGGCCTAGTTTAAAAAATACAGAAAAATTACAATTCTGTGCAGCATTTTCGTGTTTTGTGAAGAACATATTCAGAATAACACATGCTGTTAAGCACTCATTTTAATTAAATCAAAATCATCTTTTACTAATGATATGGGAGATTAACTTTGCATCTCTTGCTGGAAGATGATGCCAGAGTTTATGATAGGATGGTGTCATTGATTGACTGGAGGGTTCTGCTGTCATCTGATTGGCTGGCTATATTTAAAATGACTTTGATGTGTGAGTGGAATTTTCCAGAAGTTCTGCAATTAAAAGCTGGACTGTGAAGGCAGTGAAGCTAGGGCTGCCACCTGTATCAGAAAAAAATACTGCTATTTCATTACTTTTTTTTTATTCTGGAAGGTCCAAGAAATGGTAGATGAAAAATGATTTCTGTAAGTATTCATTTGTGTTACATGGCAATTATCCCTTTATTTTCTTTAATAATCATTCTGAAATTACAAATCTTTCTAATGCTTTTTAAGTGATGTCCTTATGTGTTAGCTGTTTTATGTTTATATATTTCAAACATTTTTACTGCTTTTCCCAACTTTCTTTACTGGCATGTACCTAAAAATACGGGCCAGGCTGGCAAAATGCATGGAGTGGTGCTGGTGGACACTGTCTGTGGAGCAACGTGCTAAGTGTCTTTCATATCAAGATCACCAGATATCCGCAGGAACATGACACCATCTCTGATCTCCGGGGGAAGGGACATTGTTAGTCAGTGGCACCAAGTCTTATGGGAAACGTAAGAACCTCAAGTGTCTCTGTGTTCAGCAATCGATCCCTGCATGGAGAATCTAGGTATAGAGGTCAGAGAGGATTTTTGCAGGCTCGGACAGATAATTCCTTGGATATCTAGTAAGTGGTGGCACACAGAGCCATGTCTAAGGGTGACCAACACTGTGGGAGAGTAACAACACACTTGGGGAAAGACACAAATCACCAAGAGATAGTCTTGCCCAAAGGCTTTTTTTCACATGTGAAGGAGCCAGGCCTGTATGTTCTAGATCTGCTCTAGAACGTCTAGTCTATGGTACCTTTTCTCAGCATGAGAGCTTGGAGTAAAGAGAAAGGATTAACAATAAATCAATCAATCAATCAAACAGGGAATTGTAAGCGTGCTACTCACCCGTGAGGGCCTCAAGGTGCTGAGGGGGGTGGGGGTAGGTCAGCAGATCTGTTTAGCCGAAGAGCCAGATTTTGAGGGTCTTCCTGAAGGTGTTCAGGGAGGGGGCACGTCTGATATCTGCCAGTAGCTTGTTCCAGGTCTTGGCTGCAATGTGAGAGAAGGATCTTCCGCCTGCTCTGGATTTTTGGATGCACGGGGTTTCGGCCAGTGCGAGGTTGGAAGATCTGAGTTTTCTTTTGGGTATGTGGAAGTTGATTCTGTCGTTGAGGTATTTGGGTCCGTTGTTGTGTAGGCATTTGTAGGCGTGAGTGAGGATTTTTAAAGTGACTATTTTCTCCACGGGGAGCCAGTGGAGACTTCGTAGGTGTTGACTGATGTGTTCGTGTCAGGGGATGCCGAGGACGAGTCTGGCGGCAGTGTTCTGTATTGTCTGGAGTTTGCGGAGTAGGGACTTGTTGATGCCGGCGTAGAGTGCGTTTCCATAGTCCAGTCTGCTGGTGATGAGTGCGTGGGTGACTGTCTTCCTTGACTCAGGGGGGATCCACTTGAAGGTCTTGCGGAGGATGCGGAGGGTGTTGAAGCAGCTGGAGGTGACGGCGTTGACCTGTCGGTTCCTGGTGAGTGATGAGTCGAGTATGTTGCAGAGGTTCTTGGCGTGGTCTGAGGGGGTAGGTGGGCTTCTGAGGGCAGTCGGCCACCAGGTCCTGTCCCATGCAGAAGGGGTGGTACCGAGGACGAGGACTTCTGTCTTCTCGGCGTTGAGCTTCAGGCAGCTGCTGGTCATCCAGACTGTGACGTCTTGCATTCCATTTTGGAAGTTGAGTTTGGCAGTGGTGGGATCTTTGGTGAGGGAGAGGATGAGCTGGGTGTCGTCGGCCTAGGATACGATGTTAAGGCCGTGTTGTCAGACGATGGCTGCGAGGGGAGCCATGTGGATGTTGAAGAGGGTGGGGCTCAGGGATGAACCCTGTGGGACTCCGTAGGTGATTTTCATGGGGTCGGAGAGGAAGGGTGGGAGTCTGATCCTTTGGCTTCCTCCGGTGAGGAATGATCGGATCCAGTCCAGGGCTGTTCCTTGTATGCCTGCATCGTGTAGTCTGGCGAGTAGTGTGCAGTGGGAGAAGGTGTCGAAGGCCACTGTTAGGTAAAATAGGATGAGGGCTGCGGAGTGTCCTTGGTCCAGGAGGGTGCGGATGTCGTCTGTGGCGGCGAGTAGGGAGGTCTCTGTGCTGTGGTGGCTTCGGAATCCAGATTGGGATGGGTCGAGGACAGCATTCTCTTCAATGAATCATGTCAGTTTCCTGTTGACTGTTTTCTCTGCAACTTTGGCTGTGAAGGGGAGGAGAGGGATGGGCCGATAGTTCTTGAGGTCTGCAGGGGTCAGCTCTGGGCTTCCAGTCGTCTGGGAAGGTGCCTGTTTTGAAGGTGGTGTTGATGGTGCTTTGTAGTTCAGTTGCGATGGCAGCCGCTGCTCTGTGGTAGGTGTGAGGGGGGCAGGGGTCGGTGGGGGCCCGAGTGGATGCTTTTCATGGTCAAGGCTGTGTCTTTGGCTGTGATCGATGTGGGCTGGCTGGTGTTTCTGGGGGGCAGGGGGCCGTCTGTGGCACCAGGTGGATGGTCGGTGAAGTTGTCGTAGAGATTTTTGATCTTGAGGTGAAAATAGGTTCCAAGCTTGATGCAGAGGTCTTGGGATGGGGTGATGTCTGTGGCCTCACTGCATGGGTTGGTGAATTCTTGAATGATACTGAAAAGTTCCTTGGAGTTGGAGGAGTTGGCCAGGATTTTGTTGTGGATGAAGTTCCTCTTGGTGGCTCTGATCTGGTTGTGGTAGTCCGTCATGGCGTCCTTGTAGGTGGTGTGGTTTTCGGTTTTCTTGGTGTTTCTCCAGTCCTTCTCCAGGTGTCTGCAGGTGCGTCTGGCTTCTTGGAGAGTGGTGGTGAACCAGGCGGCTTTCTTGGGGTGTTGTCTGTCGGGGTTGCGTAGCAGGGCGAGCTCGTCTGCGCAGTTGGAGATCCAGGTGTGGAGTTGTCTGGCTGCGCCATTTGTGTTGGGTGCCCAGGTGTGGTTGTCTCAGGTGAGGGTGGAGTTAAGTTGCCCGTCGGTAACCTTGCTCCAGTTTCTTCGTGGTGGGCGTGGGGCTGGCTTGGGTGCCTTGGGTTTGTTGATAACGAAGTGTACGCAGTGGTGGTCGGTCCATGGCGGCTGCGTTGTATGGCTGAATTGGATGCTGTTTCCTGCCACAAAGATGGGGTCAAGGGTGTGTCATGCTCTGTGGGTCGTAGTGTTGACGAGTTGTTTAAGTCCAATGCTGGCGAGGTTGTCACGAAGGATAGTGGAGTTGGGGTCGCTAGGGTTGTCGAGGTGGAAGTTCAGGTCTCCAATGAGTATGTAGTTTGTTGAGGTGATGGCATGGGGTGTGATGAAGTCAGTGATGGTGGTGGCGAAGGGTGTTTGGGGGCCGGGGGGTCTGTAGACGAGGGTTCCTCAGAGTGTGGCTTTGGGGGTGATCTGGATCTGGAAGTGCAGGTGTTCGGTGGCGGGTGCTCTTGTGGGCGATGGCGAGGCCACCTCCTGGGTGGTTGGGGCAGTCTTTCCTCTGGGTCTTGTATCCGTCTGGGATGGTGGTGCTGATGTCGGGGGCAGAGGATGCGTTGGTCCAGGTCTCTGTGAAGAAGGCGATGTCGGATGAAAGTGAGTCGAGTAGGTTCCAGATTTCCATGGCATGTTTGCATACGGAGAGTACATTGAGGAGGATACATTTTCGGGTGTCACCGGTGCTGGCGTCGGCAGTGTTGAAGGCCGGGATGGCGGTGATGGTCTGGTGGCACTGGAGGCAGGAGAACTGCCCATGGGTCATGTTCGGCGAGGCCTGTTGCCATTCTCTAAGTCTTCCAGGGTTGAGTGCGAGGAGGGTGGTGGTGTCGTAGCGATGGGTAGTGGGAGGTGCAGGGTTCTTGGCACTGGCCGCGGTCGGGCCGCCAACCAACCAAATCTATTTCAGTTATCTGGACCCATAAAAATCACAGACTGTTAATTAAGGTTAGTTGATTTATTACAAAGCCAAAAACAATTGAACATACAGACACCTCAAGATGATGGTGTAGAAGTACATCAGAACCAACATAAAGCCAAATCTGCTAATAACTTTGAGATGGTGCAGCATGCACAAGACATTTAATTCAAGAATCAGGACACAAAAGATCAAGAAACATGAGTCCAAGTTCACCTGAATCGAGGGTTGGTGAGAACATAGCATCAATCTGTCCCTACACTAATGCTAACGTGACATCCCTATTTAAGTATTCTTCGAGGCATGATAGGTTAAGGTGTCAACGTGCGAAGTCTTCCTTAGAAGTCTCTCCACTTCAGTTGGGTCGAGCAGCATGATGCTAAAGAGACAGACCTCATTCTAAGATGCTCTCTCTCCATAGGCAGAGAAGAAGTGGGTCTCTTTCCCTACTTGCAATACTTCACTATCGCAGGTGTCTTCCCATGATTCCTTTCAGGTTGTGCCATCTGATCAGGCCACATTCTCATAAGTAATTTCCACAGGAAGACGTCGAACCCGCTGCTACCGGGCGAGCCTGCCCCCCCTTCCCCCTACGGCTAAGACTGGGCTCTAGCGCTCTAGACACTTAAGGAGGCGATGCGGAATGTTGACCTTTCTTTTGGATTACTCTCACTGTGCGGTTAGCGAGGCGGGGTTTATTTAGGTTGTTTTGTTCAGTTGTTAATGCTGCAATCCCCGGTGGGCTATTATATTGTATATGTGTGATCACTGTGACGCGGCCGGCCCGTATCGGGTTGTAGGCGAACCGCTGTGTACACCACTGCCTTTCACTTCTTCTAACACGCTGCCGGCCACTTGTGGTTGTAGGCATTATGCTGTGTACTGCTATCCTATGCTGAATAAAGGTTTTTGAAATTAAAAAAAAAAAAAAATTCCACAGGAAGACGATTGATTCCAAACAGTAACACGATGACCTTGATTCCCAGGCCTTCTCTGAGGAGAAAATACAACATTTCTCCTTATTGGCATTACCTCCCAATGTATCCTACTCTCTCTTTGCCTAAGTCCTAAAACAAAAACATAATTCTAACTAACAAGGGCGCTTCTTCCACCTGCAACACAAACGTGAGAAAGAACAGATTCTAACATGCACATCAATTCAGCTATTATTTCTAATGCTAGAGCTTCCAGAGAAAATGCATTTCAGGCCTACAAAATTCAGCTAACATTAAAGAAATAAAACAGGAGTTTTACAAGGTTATATAGAAATTCAGTCATATGCAGTTAATATCTTCATCTACATATAAAACAACATGATTAATAAGCACATTCAATAATAAAATGATTTTCAATTGCACAACACAATCGTTTCAGTTAATGTTTTCCGCTGGTTACATTTGATTTTCCACGTTACTTTTTCAGGTATCCTACATTTTGGCCTTCACACATCGCCTTCATGTTATTATGTTACAAGATCGTAACACTTAGGTTAACCCAACAAAATATTACATGTGAATGCAGCCTACTTGTGTGATTATAATGCATCCCTACAATGAAAAATTTATTTTGCGCTCCATCACATGTGATGCAATTCTCACAAAGAAACTGCAGGTACGGCCCAGTGCTTAGGTGGACCCAAGTAGACTAAAGGGTTGATTCGCTGTTAATGGAATGACTCCTGAGGCAAGTGTAGGACACTTTTGGGAATCTTCCAACCATAAAAGGTGCTCCTCTGTATTTTACCTCACAACCGTGCATTTAAGCCACTGGATCTAGAACAAGAGTAAGGTGCAGAAACAGTGCTTGTGTTATCATAAGTAAATGTGAGCAACTCATTTTCTGCAGAGGCTCTTCTCCCTTTAGCCCTGCTTCGACAGGTGATCCATAAATAAATGTTTGGATCATGGCCCCAGTCGGGTAGTATGTGTAATTCGCACTGGGAGGACACATAACCGATGGTTTCTGGGACCTACAGCTGGACGGATGAAGATATTCATTAATTCAGTTCCAAAGATGCAGGCATCCTACCTAAGACAGGATACAGGAGAACCCAGTGCTGCACTCCTTATCTGTAAAGAAGACTACTCAGTATCAGTGTGAAGATTATCAGCCCACCAAACAAAACAAGCATTGGCATAGCCAATAGGTCTCGCCTTTGGGACCTTATAAGTGTTTAGCCATGCAACAGTTGCATAACTAAATACTTATAAGGTCCCAAAAGCGAGACCTATTGTCTATGCCTTCGTGGCCGTGCGGCCGCGAAAGTGATCGCGATCAAACATCAAAGCGAAAGTAATCACGGTCAAGCGCGGCGCGCGCACCTGCGGACATGCACTGTAGCTCTAGGCTGGCCTGGTAGCACTTTTTGGAGCCCTCTCAAAAAGTCTCGCCAGACCAGGGCATACGCTGGGTCAGGCGAGACCTAAAAAAAGACTAACAGAGAACTACGAATTTGCTTTAAAATGAACCTTTTATGATCTATTGCAGTAGCTTTGTACCACGACTCGGTGGTGCCCTTAGGCTGATGCTTTAGCGCGCCTTCTCGTGCTTCTTTACACTCTTTACACTCTCTGCTCTCTTTTTCCTCTGTATCTCCCCTGAAGCCTGAAGTAATGACCTGGGGAAGCTGGTGAAAGAGACAGAGAGACACACGCAGCCGCCCTTGCCCTAAAACAGAGTCCCCAAACTCTCCAGGCCACTGGGAAAATGCCCGTTGGTAAAAACTGGCATTCCAGGCCTGCAGACCCCTTCCAGTCTACAACCTCTAGCAGTGTTCTGGGCTTCAAAATCTAGTGAGTAAGAAGTTAGCGGAACAAAATACTTCCTGACAGTGACTGCCACATGGTAAGTGCTTAGTCATCTGTCGCATATCTCTCCCAGCGGGATCACTTCAAGTACCCCGTGGCACACAAGTAGGACGGAGGCTAAGAAAGGATGTGGTTTCTAATTCTAATTCTCTAATTCAGTATCCCACCTACTTCCTGAGGCAGGCCGGGTCATCGATTGCTCATGCCTTTATGTTTGCAGATGGAAAATCCCCCTGCAGCCCTCTCCTATTAATGGGACGTATGACTATCTAATTGCTAAAGTGCATTTCCTCACTAGATGTACTGTTTCACTTTTAAAACCACACACTTAAAAAATTTTAGTGCAAGAATTCTAGCAATGTCCTGATTAATGTATTTCTTCTATTTCCTGGCGCAGTCCTAATTAATCGTAAATGTTGTATTTACTAAGACATTCATAGTAGGTGTCAATGAGAAACCCGATCGTGAACACATTCTTGTTTAGAGCAAGTGTTTATGTAATCACTGTGCATTATGAGGAGTAGGAGACGGAGACCTAGGTGACGGTCTACCCACACTAGAGTTTCACCCCTTCACCCACTTCCCTTAGGCACAGTTTAAAACTTCACCCATTCTTATCTATCACTTGTGAGAGCTTTACTAGAAATCAGTGCTTGGGGGGGGGGGGGGGGAGGGTGGCAGCAAAACGCAATCTCTCCTTTGCTTGGTTATTCAGTTTAAATTATGCAAATGTCCTACCTGATTGCAATATTTAGAATAATTGCATGACGTTCTCTCTTTGCAACTTTGCACGCCCCTTACTATGAGGGTTTGTTCTCAACTGTGTAACGACCACAGATAGACTTCTAAGCTGAGAAGTCAGTTAGTAGTTTCCTGTTGCTCACTGTTAGCGAGACACTTGTTGACAAAAGCGGAGCAGAGGACCCTGCAACAACTGCACCTGCCTTTTGTGCCCCAGGGGCACTATGGTGTTACAGAAGGGACTCAGATGCTTGTACAGCACAATCTGTAATGCTGATGTGCGCCAATGCTATCTTCAGAGGGCGTTCCCTCATTTACCTGGGGATGTGACCCCATGCAAATGATTGACTGGCGTTGCTTCTGTGCCCGCACTGTATTAAGGGGCACAGGCACAGAGGCAAACAGCCTCATTTTGAAACACGTGAAAAGTGGCTTCTATTCTGTTCTTTGGGATTTATATTGCGCATGGTTACCCAACAGGCCCCCCAGTGCTGGTAAAACCTCCCCTCCGAGATGTTAGGTGCCTGCCTGGTACAAGAATAGATGAGTTTTCAGTTGGGTCCTATAGTTGACTTTGGAACTGTCCAGTCTAATGTGAAGGGGGAGCGAGTTCCACAGTTTGGAGGCTAGAAATGCAAAAACATGTTTGCCACCTCTTGTTTTCTTGGCCCTAGGAACAAGAAGTAATTTGTGACCCTGCAATCATATGGTACATTTTGGTGCATTGGGGCTTGTAAACAGCTGCTCCGTATTTCAGTGAATGCAAGGCTCCTAGGGCAAGAGTGAGTTCGCAGCTACCCTGAGGGCAGCGCATTAATTGTAATAGGGTGCACTGTCCCTATTGGCACCTGGCACACCTGTTTAAAGATGTGTCATGGTCCAAACAAGGACAGTGCACCCTATATGCAAAACAGCCTCAAGTGGGAGAGTACTTCAATAAAGTGTCGTCAGGAATATCAGAGTTTTTGAGGGGATCAGATCAAAAATTACTTGAAGTGCCCCTATCCTGATTCTTTGTCAAGGAATTAGTTTAAAAATGAGTGGTGCATGAAGCATTTTAGCTACAATCAGCCACTAACAATAGTTAAACACTGCTGGGATTTAAGTCATATTTGTAGGGGTGTTTGTTGGTTTACTCAAAGGATATTAATGGCGAAGGTGTGCTTTTTAATAATCCGGCACGATTTAAAAAATGCTTTACATGAGAATTCTGAGTTCTCCCAATTCCACTACCTCACCCAGAGAGTTTTAGGAAATATTCATAAAAATCAGCATTGGCAAAGTCAATATGTACGGACTTGGCACGGTCCTGCAACAGTAAATGCAAAAGCATATGCCACGAAAATAGAAAGAAACAGCAAAGAAGAAAATATATAGCTGCCTAATTATGGATGGTTTTACTTGTCATGGTGGCCACATGCTTGCAACTAAATAAAACAAATAGCAATCACATTACATTTTACTAGAACTGTACAGTTGCTTCGTATCAGGCAGGTGTACTTAGAACATATAAGGAAACTCTGTTAACTTTTAGTGCACATCACAAAACATACAAATGGGGCATCCTCCTTTGCAAGCACACTAGTGCATATCTGGCACGGGTACAATCTATGTTACGGAAGGGGTCACATCAGCATCTGCCACCACACCTGTAATACCAAAGTGCCCCAGTGGTGCAAAGAGCACGTGCACAAACCTGTTGTCCCCACACACGGCACCTACTACTGTTGAGTGGATTGATTGAATGCTTTTAAGATTTGACAGGTCTTTCCCAATATTTGCACTTTACAGAGTCTTTCTTTGGAAATTTTAATCCTCCCTGTCTTTTATTTAACCAAGATCAAAAACTAGTTCAAATGTATGATCGAGTCTAAAGGTAGAGCACAAGATATTGTTCCATCAAGTATGTATTGCATATGTACTTTTTAGGTACTGGATATTAATATAGAACAAGCTGAATTTTTACCTTGATTACATTGCACATGCATTTTAGAAGCGGCTTACCCCCAGATTGTTAATACCAATTGATGGAAACTACCTCGACTGAACATGAATTGTAATGAATCGTATGTATATAGACCTGATGTAGATATTGGTGGAATGTTTCTTTTCTAAATGTTTATTCTGTATGTATTGTATTTTATTCTCTTTTTACTTTTATGGCCTTATAGGCCCAAATAAAGTATTTGATGATGTTGAGTGGATAGTTATGCCAGTGGAGGTCTTAGATCCAAAAACAAGCCCCATTGTTGTTATCCTATGTATGCAAAATTGCAAAATGAGCACCATTTTGTAAACATTGACCTTTTTGACTTGACTATACACACTAAGGTTTATATGTGTTGTATATTTTAACATGGAAACCAAAGTCATTCACTTAATGGCCCCTTCTCACCCTATATTAAGGGAAGCATCCTCTTGTACTCTTATTTAATTCATCAATTTAAAATCTTTCTGATAAAATGTCTGAAATGCCTTGCTTGACGGGCGCTTCATTCAGAACTACCTTCTGGTTTCTAAGTAACTAAACTAACAATTTATTTTTTAAAACCTTCAGATAAAATCCTGTTTGCAACTAAGTACACAAACCACAAGACTTGATTTGCACTTGACAAAACCTTTATCCTCATAATACAGTCATCTGTTAACACGATTAATCTGTGCTGGGTGCAAAATGCCTAAGCAGATCCCACATTTAGGGCCTCATGTAGGTAGCGAAATACCGGTCGGTAACGGCCGATTTTCGGTAAATATGCCGTTACCGACCGGTATACAGACAAGTGAGATGTAGGAGTCCAAAAACCACTTTTCGGTAAATATGAGGCGGTAAATACCGATTCATAGTTACCGAATTCTAAAATACCGATTCATATTTACCGAATACAGAATTAACGAATCGGTAAACATGAAGTGGTAAATATGAAGTGGTAAAAATTTAAAATGACATGTAGGAGCAGTCGGTAATTAAGAAATCCATTAAAATCGGTAATTAAGAGTCGGTAATTAACACGGACTAAAAGCAGGTGGTAACCATCAACAATGGATAAAAGCAAACCCAAAATTCAACAGCGTGGACAACATGGCCGCTATGTACGTCATTGCAAGGCGCCTACGTCTACAGGCAGCAGGACTGAGGGTGTGGCGACGGGAGGAACAAATCTACAGACAGCGCATCACACTATTCCAGCTGACTGATGCAGAGATACATGAGAGGTACAGGCTACACCCCGAAACCATCATGGACTTAATCAGGGACCTACACCCACTCCTGGACCAGCCAGTTAGAAGGGCGCACGCCATACCCCCACATGTGCAGGTGCTCTGCAGCCTACATCTGTTGGCATCCGGCAGTTATCAGGTGGTGATAGCTGCGGTGGGTGGGGTATCCCAAAGTTGCCTGTCCCGTTTCTTCAGGAAGTTCCTGGATGCCATGATGCAGAGAATGCACCACTACATAAGCTTCCCGAACTCACAGGCTGCACTGCAGAAAAGAAAAACTGACTTTTATCACATGGCACAGTTCCCCCATGTCCTCGGCTGTATTGATGGTACCCACATCCCAATCTGTCCACCAGCAGATACAGAGCACATCTACAGGAACAGGAAGTCCACCCACTCCATCAACGTGCAGGTGATCTGTGATGCAGGGAACATCATCACAGATATTGTTGCAAAGTTTCCTGGGAGCACCCACGACTCTTACATCTTCCAGAATAGTGGGATTTACACACGACTGAGTGCCGGAGAATTCGGAGAGGGATACCTGCTAGGTAAGTAACAGTGACGCCCCTTGAAACATGCAAACATAGTGTATAGAGGCATGTTACTGATGGTTCCCTTTCACCCATCCAGGCGACAGTGCATATGCATGCCGGTCATTCATCCTCACTCCCTACCTACACCCAGCTACCCAGAGTGAGAGACGATACAACGTGGCACACAAAACAACACGCAATGTGGTGGAGCGCACGTTTGGACTACTGAAGAGCAGGTTCCGCTGCCTGCACAAGAGCGGAGGCGCACGCCAGTACAAACCCATCACCTGCTGCAAGATCATTGCCACTTGTGCAATGCTGCACAACCTTGCCACGAAAAAAGGTACAGATGTGGAACTAACATATTTTGAGGACAACGAGGATGAGTCAGGCCAGCCAGAGGGCAACGCAGCTAGAGTGCCAACTGCAATCGATGGGAGAGAGAGACGGGCAGAGATCACATCCAACTATTTCTGAGTAAGTAAGGGGACACAGCGAGTTGTGAGCAGTCATGACGTAGTTTAATGTGGCACCACGCCATGAACACATGATCAGGCCAATCTGGCAATATATCATCTATACAAGGAGTATGTCCAGGGTTACGTCACCCATTGTGAAGTGGCGAGGCAGGGCGACATCAATGTTTGCGCATACGCGCTGCAGTGGTGGATTGCACGGCCTGTGCATCCTCACTAGAGCCAACCCCAAGCCGCCTGCTGCTCCTGCGTGTTTCTGGGACGGGGGGTGTGATGCTGCTGGTGGTGTCGATGCTCTCCGCAGGATCCCCTGCAGCAGTTGTCGACGCCTGACTCGTCAATAGCACCCCTAGTGCACTTGTCACCTGCACCATCCCCCGAGACAGGTCGCTGCAGCACTGTGTTAGGCCCTCCTGCATCGTCACAGAGCGCCGGCACAGTAGGGAAGTGGCAGTTGCCAGACGGTTGAGTGCCCTGCTGGTAGTGTCCCTTCTCTGGCGTTCCCGGCGCCGTGCTTCGATGTCAGCATCTAATTTGCTGCACAACTGCTGGATAGACTGGGACATGTCCCGAATGCCCGCAGCCATGCCGCCAATGTTTGTGTCCATGTTGACTATGCTTGTCTTCATCACCCGCATGTGCCTCTGGACTGACATGACTGCCTTTGATTGCAGGCGCTGTTGCTTTAACATTTGGCCCTCGAGCCCCAAGAAGACACCATGGCCGTCAGTGGGTGCTGGTGGACTCTGGACACGCGACCTGCGGCGCCCTCTTGTTTCCGTCTGTGCTGCCTGTGAGGTGTGGGGCACAGTGGCATGGCTCCCTTCCTGGGGCCCGGTGCGGTCTTCAGGGCCCATGCTGTCGTCTGACGAGGTGTCCAAGGCTCGTAGCCTGGCTGCTGGACGCCTCCTCTGTCTCACGCATGCAAGCGGAGATGTGGCCGGTGAATCGAACATGAGTGGCGAGGCTGGCTCTGGTGGTGGTGATGCTGGCTCACGGTGAGGTGATGCTGGCTCTGTGTGCGGCGATGCTGGCTGTGTTGGTGGTGCGGCTGCCAGTGGGCCTGCTCCCCGGTCTGTACTTGTGCTGGCTGGAGGTGTTTGATGTTGCCGTGGTGCCGTCTCTCCTGCAGCATGCCCTGTCCTGCATGATGTCACATCTGTGGACAGAAATACAACATTGGCTCAGTGTCCCCGAAGGGCTGCATTGCAAGCGGCACAATAAATAATTTCACATTCCAACATGTCCCCTGTCTCCTTGTGCCTCGAGTGCGTGACATGCCTTGTTGCCCTGTAACATTTACGTCATGGTTAGTGTTGCCCTGACTACATCTCCCGAAATGCATTGCCTGTCTGCACTGACACGTGTGGACTGCAGTGTGATTCTCGTTTCACATTTGGGGGATGTGGGATGGGGTAGGGGGGGATACATTGCTGTGCTTTCGTCTTACCTTGGTGTGTTGCGGCTCTGGCAGAGCTGTCGGCGTCCCCAAGACCCACGACGCTCTCTTGCTCGATTGTGGCCGCCACCAGCTCCTCCAGTTCGGTGAGGGCAGGTGCCCTGTTGGTTCCACCTCCGGTCTGGCTGGCCTCCTTCTGGATGTCGCCCATCTTCCTCTTGGTTACAATCCTCAGGTCATACCAGCGCTTTTTGAGGACCTCAATGTCCCTGTGGGTCACTCCCACAGCATTGACCTGCGCCTGGATGGCCAGCCATATGTTGCGCTTTTCCACCTCAGGCACTTGCAGGGATTGCCTGCCGAACAGCTTCTGGTGCTGCTTCACGACCTCCTCCACCAGCACCTGGAGTTCCTTGGGGCTAAATTTCAGCTTCCTCCTCCTTTCCCCTCCGTCTTTCTGTGTTCTCTGGCTGGACATGCTGTTCGTTTACCCGCTCGCACATGCAACTGCTCCCTGCCTCTCCTCTGCACTCCAAGCCTCTCCAGGGTCGGCTAATTATGTCCACCTGCCTGGGTGTGGCCACTTCGGCTAATTGAGTACACCTGCCTGGGTGTGGGCAGTTCCAGGTTGGGTGGGCTGTCGTTGCACTGGATTCGCTGTTTCGTCAAGTCATGTGATTTTCTTTACCGACTCCGTACATACCGAATCGGTATTTTCCGAATCGGTAACTACCACCTCGGTCTTTTGCGATTCGGTAACTTCCACCTCGGTATTTTCCGATTCGGTAAATACCACCTCGGTATTTACCGATTCGGTGAATTCCGATTCGTGATTACCGAATGTTACCGAATCGGTAACTGTTACCGAATTTTTACCTACATATAACTTACCGATTCTAATTTACCGATTCGGTACGGCTCGGTATTTTAGAACCGGTAAAATTTATTTACCTACATGAGGCCCCTAGAGAATTAAATCCTTGCTTTTACAAGCCTAAGAGAAGCTTTATAGAACGATTATTTCCGCACTTAAAAAACACATTAGCATTGCAAGGCATTAACCAACTTACCATTGACTGCACAGGGAAAGACTGGATTGTATGCCTCTGATCTTTAGGGAGAGACGTGTTGGCAAAATTTGTATTTTACTTTAATGTATTGCAGAATTTTTGTAGCCGTTCATTCTCATGATGAGGTCATGAGGCACCCTGACTTACAACAGCTGCGGTCGCTGCAGATAAGAGCGGTGGGGTGGTGGGGCCAGGTGAGGGAGGATTTGGAGAGACGACCGTGAGGGAAAATTTATTATTTATTTAATTTTCCCTTGTGATCATCTCTTGAGGTCCCCCCTCACCTGTCCCCACTGTTCTTACTTGCAGTGGCCGCGGCTGAAGAACAATAGGTTCCACGGGGACCATGGCTGTAAAGCAATTGCAGGTTTTCCTCCATAGGATGCATATGTGAGCTGTGTAAGGGTCTGAGACATTCTTCAGTCACGGTGAGGCAAACTGGTAGCAGCATTCACGTTTAAGCATGTCACACATTAAGGACGTAAGTGGGCAAAGGCTCTCTGAAATACAAGATTATGGCCAATAATTCTTGTTCTTTCAGAAGCCGAGTTTTAGAGCGCACATGTATGAATGTAATGAATTATGGATGGTTTTACCTGTCATTTGGATGATAAAGGATCATTTGGTAACTATATAGAACTGGAGATGGGCACAGTGAATAACAGGTATATTTTCCACCAAGGGGTTCTGATTGACATCAAATATGCATAAAGAGCAAAGTTCGACTTGTCTATGATGTCACTCAGAACACTGAGGTAAAAATCATCCATTTTATACTCTGTTAACCATCTATACATTTATGTCATACACAGCTGTTGTAATCTACTTGCTAATATAATGCATCCTTCCCATTGTTGTTCTCTGCCTTGCTGCTCAGCCAGTGGTGAGGTCATTAGAATGCTGAGAGGGTTTGTGCTTGAAGAAGGATCAGCTGGAGAGTATGGGCTGAGCAACAAGGAGGCTGCTCCTGTTGAGGCATTACATGGAACTTGCCATCTTCAGAAACCTATTCTAGTGATTCAGAATCATCATCACTGGATGCTCAACAAAGTCGGGGCATGCCATCATTTTATAGGACTAATCGGAGACGAGGCAGATATGGCCCATCTCAACAACAAGGTCCTTGGTGGCCACCTGCCCCATGGCAGTACCCCTTCCCTCAATATCCACATCCTATGGCACAATTTCCACCTCAGCCACAGTTCTTTGACCAGACTTTTTTAGGACAAAGTCATGGAAGAAACAGAGACAGGAGGAAAGGTCCACCACGGGTACACTGGGAACAAGATCCCCCTACTCCAAACACCAGGAGCAGAAAAGGTCAATTGCAACCAAGCACCAGCACAAACCTGATGACCTAGTGGTCAATTTGAGTACACAATCCTTTAATCAAGATGAGCTTTTGGTTCTCAATCAAGGACTTGGCTTTGTACCTACGAACATAAGTGATCCGTTTTTGATCGGATGTGAATTGGCACGTTTTTTCAGGAAAATAAGATTGCATTTTTTCTTTAAAAACAAAAATGTTGACCCCATTGAGTTACCATTCACGAACACAGGTTTGAAACAACCCTCGAGTTTTAACCCTCCTCATCATCAGATACCTGATCAAATTCTGACGTTTGAAAAGGCTGTTTTTGAAGACATTAAAGGTCTTGAGGTATCTCAGCCAAGACATTACCAAAATCTACCTCTGAGAGAGAAGAAAGCCCTCTTGAGGTTATCAAATGATACGAACATCACTATAAAACCTGCCGATAAGGGGGGAGCCATTGTAATTCAAGACACAGTGGTTTATCGAGATGAGTGTGTTCGACAACTAAACAACTAAACAATACCTCTGCTTATCATCTTCTTCCACTCGATCCAACTCCCAGAGTAACTAATGAAATTCAACTTTTAGTGGAAGAAGCCAAAGCCGAAGGATGGATCACATCCAGTGAAGCAGATTTTCTGATTACTAAACATCCAATTGTGCCGTATTTTTACACTTTGCCAAAAATTCACAAGGTACAAAGACCTCCACCAGGCCGCCCTATTATATCAGGGATTGGCTCCCTATTGGAACCACTGTCTACCTTCGTAGATTTTTTCTTGAAACTATTAGTGAAAAAAATGCCAACTTATCTACAGGACACGAAGGATGTCTTGAGTTTGTTAACAGTTACATCATTTGACGTAAACCTGGATCTCCTTGTGTCTTTTGATATTGAATCATTGTACACAGCAATTCCACAACTAGAAACTCTAGATGTGATACGTGAGCTGTTGGAAACTACTCCTCAAGATTTAGAGATGATTACACCTATTCCGTTCATCATGGAATGTGCTAGATTGGCAATGACCGAAAACTTTTTTAGATTTGAAGATAATTTGTATCTTCAAGTCTCAGGTACATCGATGGGCAGCATTTTTGCACCTTCGTTAGCCAATCTGTATGTTCATGCTTTTGAACAGAATCATATACTTAGTACTGACAATCCTTTTCGTGAGCAAATAATGGTGTGGAAACGCTATATAGATTACATTTTTGTCATCTTTAGAGGTACTACTCAAGCTGTCATTGAATTTCATGACTGGTTGAATCATCAAAATCCCTTTTTAAGATTCACTATGGAATACAGTAAAGAGAAGTTACCTTTTTTGGATATTTGTATATATCCTACAGAAGGGCATCTAGGCAGTGAATTATAGAAAAAGCCTATGGCCAGAAACTCTCTTCTCACTTTCCAAAGTTATCATCCTAGAGTATTACGAGAAAATCTGCCGGTGGGACAGTTTCTGCGTGTTCGTAGAAACTGCTCAGACATTGATAACTTTCGCAAACATGCTCAGAATCTTTCTGTTCAATTGCAAGAGCGTCAATACCCTTCTCACTTGGTGAGAAAAGCCATGAAAAGGGCTTTGAATAAAAATCAAGACGCCTTTCTTGAACCACCAGTCATCAAACCATCACTTACCAGACTCACATTTGTACACACTTTTTGTACTCAAACAAATAAGGTTCAAAAAAGTATCCGTAAACACTGGCGGATTTTAAACATTGGGCAAGAAACTCTACTTAGGCCTCTTTTTTCATATAAAAGAGGAGCAAATTTGCGTGACAGTCTTGTACACACTAGACCTAAGACCTCAATATCCGCTAGAACTAGTACGCTGTGCGATTTACCGAGGGTACAAGGACATTTTCCCTGTGGTTCCTGTACAGCATGCCCACAGACTCAACCGACCAAACAAGTGGATATTGGCACACAGAAACCATGGGTAATTAAGAAACATACGAATTGTAACTCTGAAAAAGTCATATATCTCATCACATGTCCGTGTTCATTGCGATATGTCGGAATGACGACACGCAAAGTGAAGTTGCGTATCAATGAACACAAGAGCACCATTCGGTGCAAAAAGCAGGCCACCAAACTTACACAGCACTTTCTCGCACATCAACATAAGGCAGATTAATTGAAGTGGACAGTACTGGAACAGCCCTTTATTCCCACACATGTGAGCGATATTACTTGCTTTCTGTTTAAAAAGGAACAACAATGGATTTATAAACTTCAGAGTGACACGCAAGGTCTGAATGATGATATACCGTGGGCCAGTCTTTAAATCCACAGTGACACATCGGACATTAAGTGATGGAATCTTTCTTTTCCATACAAGTCAGAATATGTCCCTGAGTCTTCCGAGTGATCACCAGAACTGAAATTACGACCGTGCCCTGACAATTTTTAAGATGTGGAGCTAAGCGCTTTTCTGCAGACTTTATACATAATTAATGCTTTTTATAGCTGCATTTCATTCCATTCTCTAACTTAGCTTGGGTTTGTGTGAGACAATGATTTTGAGGTACACTACAATTCCCATGAGTCCGTTGTCTCTTCACGTCTTTTTATGCTGATACGCATATAGTAAACTACAATTCCCATGAGTCGGTTGTCTCTTCACGTCTTTTTACGCTGATACGCATATACTTATACGCGTCATTTCTATGCGTCGGTACCTCCCCGTCTAGCTCTATACAGCCGGAGGTACCGACGGACAGGTTAGTTTTGTGTTACGCCGCTTTGTATGCATGCTAAGTTTAGTTTGTACATTGAGGCACTTGATTGCGCTGTTATCGGTCTTACAAAGAGGCTTCGTAATTGAAATGCCTCTTGAACTCCATAACATGTAATCCGGTAAGGAAACATTTAACCATAATCATGACCTCATTTTGCTATAGCCTGAGGTTTATCTTGAATAAGTAAAAATAGGTGTCCATGAAGCAAGTTGGGTGTGAATACATCTAGCATCGGTGTTGCAGGACGACAAGTATTGTAGTGAGTATTGCTTACTCGACATAAGAAAATAATTACGACTATTTACGCTTCTCGATACAATACCTCTTTCTCGATATCAATACACCTACACATGAGAGAGATTTAGAGAGCGAACTCTTGATTAATATAGACATTCTGTCTTGGGGCTGATCTTTGTTGTGTATACCATGATTCTGAGAGAAAGGGAAGCGCGTAGCGTTTTTTAGTGCCTACTGCAAACAATGTGTTGCAAATTATATGCTATACCCGTTTGTTTTAATACAGAGCGGGGCCTCATATATCTGAGCAAGATGCCAGGTGAGGTGAGGAGAGTCCCCACATTTTGAGGGGTAAGCGCTTTTTGAAAATTTCTTTAAATATTTTTTCAGTTGGTCTTGGCGAATTTTGCCATAGTTTGGTCAATAATTGTTGAATATATGCTAATATTGCTGATTCAACTGAGCGGTTGAAGCATCTATTGAAATGTTATTGAGGAAATGTTTGTGAACATTATTGTTATTATTATTATAATTCTCATTATCATTGTTTTTAGGACTTGGGAACTACTCCACGTATTTCTGGGAGTTCATGAGAACCTGCATTCAAGTAGGTTTTGCACATTTTCACTTTTGGATCACACGTTTAGTATAGCAGTAGCATGGTTATTCTGGTCCTGACGAAAGCCTGATTGCTTTTCAATCGATAGGCTGAAACATGTAGACCGAATCTAGGACATTGGCAGTTATTTTGTCAAACTGCTGGTGCACTGTTTTCAGTTCCATCATTTGGTCAGTTATTAATAAAGTGGTTGTTCTGACCATCTAGATGTTTTTAATATTTGCACTCACTTTTTGGTTTATTTGCACTGCTTAGACCATCAACCCCACTCAAATATTGAATAGCGACATCACAAAAGATACAAACATCAGAATTCTTTGTCTATGTTCATACATCGTTTCAGCCCTCATGATTTGGAGGGCAGTGTATGAATGAATCTCAAATGATGATGTACGCTACTTTTAGTGGCTGATGGCATTCAATACCACTGTTGTTCACTCTCTGTTTTCCTTCTTCATTTCTTAGGATGCTTACTTACAAATTGTAAAGGCTTACTGACATAGACCCTGGGTTTCTTCATGTTGTTGTTGCATATAAGGTAAAAAGTGATTGGAAACCGAAGGGTCGGTAAATATATTTCCCTTGGACCCCCCTCTAAATTTGTTGTTTATTACATGGAACTTACCATCTTCCTGCAACCAGTAACTGAAGATACAACTTGAAGAATAAATCTATAACTTTTTTCTACATGACCTGACTACGCACCATACTTTGTTTTAACACTGGCGACAAACGGAAAAGAAACTATGCGTGTGAAACAAAAAACCAGTAGAACTGCTGAAGACATTAAGGAGAAGACAGGAGGATAAAGATATCAAAGACTTGAGAAGAAGATAAACTTTTAAGAAGACAAGTAGACACCCTCAGCCCAATCAATGTCTCAAACCAGCAGACAGCCTGCAGACTGTGTGGGTGGTCTACTTAATGGTTCACAGAAAAACAGAGCATGCTGCATTTGTGGTGAGGAGTGAACCAGTGTTTGACTTGCTTATTCAAAAAAAAGAGACTCTTGTAGGGCCAAGATATGATCTGATCATGTGCGTATCGCCGTTGTGCAGGGTTTGAAATGTTCACAAACAATTGGCAACCTGAATTAATTCAAGTTAAAGTCAACTGAGGCAGAGTTTGCCAATATGTTGCAGCGGTGGTGTTATTTTGAGAGGATTTTTTTGAAGAAAGGAGATCGATTATGAGTAGAAAGAAGTTTAATGTAAGATAGATACAGCAACCACCAACAGCTGACACCTAACACTCTGCTGTCCTGTCTCCGTGACTCCACAGACTGGCCTTACGTAGTAGAACCCCAGTTGCCAGGCTACAGCTGCTGGATGACAACATGGTGACATCACCAAAAGGAACACATAAGATTACGACATATTTAGCCCTTTTATTGTGAGAGCGCATAATGAGGTTTGAGAGGTTATTACTCAATATAAATGCGCAACTGGCGCATGTACTTAACCAACATTAGCCCGTTGCTTTTGCAGTAGCATTGGGCTATTGTGAGGTCTTATTGGTGGCAGCTGGAGGGAGAGAGCGTGAAGGTTGCTTTGGAGGCAGCAGTGAGCAGTGGCAGGAGGTCTGATGTCAGCTTGTGTGGGGAGCGAGAGGACTGGTCATGCGCACGTGCAGAGGAGCAATCCCTCGGGTCACCAAAAGGAACACATAAGATTACAACATATCCTCTTTCCATAACAATTAATAACAATAAAACCTAACTTTCAAGAACAAACGTAATCTCTTAATTTCTTTGGAGCAGTTGTCTTGCGCGTGCTATGCCTTATGCTTTTATAAGTATGATCACTGTAATTGTTATGTTTGTTCACTACATCTCCTCTGGGGTTAGATGCAGTAGCACTTCCAGGAGCTGAACTCACATCACCTTCTACTTTGTTGTTTTTGAACCATTCACGAACCTCAGTCTCATTGCATTTGGCCACCCGATTAACATTCCACCACTTACCATCTGAGAGTTTCAAAAAAACTCCATTGACTACAAGAACCTTTTTTGGATCGGATAATTTTGAATTTCCCTTACCATGAAAGGAATCAGATTTTACCCTCACATACATTCCCACACAGAATAATCTTGGTTTCTTAACCAGATTATCATTATGTTTCCGTTCATAGGAGTCCTGATATTTCTCAATTTTGGTCCTAATCTCACGCTCATTAATTACTCTCCTGCCACCTCTACCCATCCACGCAGGAACAGCAATGGAGCATGGTGCTCTACCCTTCAATAAACAAAAAGGGGTTTCACCCGTTACAGAATGAGGAGTCATTCTATAATTCCATAACATGTTTTTTACTTCACTCTTCCAACACCCGTTGTTTTGGAAGGTAATTTTATACATCCACTAATCACACGGTTAAAGCGTTCAATTAAACCGTTTCCCCTGGGATGATATACTGGACTTTTGGAGTGTCTTATGCCCCATTTTTTGAGAAACTCTAAGAACTCACTAGATGTGAATTGTGGACCGTTATCAGTGAGGATCTCCGCGGGACAACCTTCCCTACGAAATATCTCTTCACAGAATTCAATTATATTAGTGGATTTAACTTCTCTGACAAATGTTATTTCCGGCCATTTTGAAAAGTAATCCATTAATACAATTGCATATCTGTTGCCAATTCCCAATATTTCAAATGGACCACACATATCAATGGCTAGTCTTTCCCATGCACATTCCGGCCACTTAGAATGGTGGATGGGACTTTCTTGAACAGTATGAGTTTTGTCACTGCGTGAACACGCCACACAATCTCTTACAAATCTTTCAATTTGTCTATCCATTCCTGGCCACCAGAAGTCATTCCTTGCTTTCCTCTTCATTGCAGTCATTCCACCACGTCCTTCATGCAGTAAATCAATCAGCTTTGGTCTAAGGGAGCTGGGTACTACCAACTTATCACAACTCCTCAGTATACCATTCACGACAGACAATTCATTCCAAACTTCCTTATACTGTAACAAGTTCTCTTGAAGTTTCCATCCTTCCACGATGGGTAAACATTCAATTAGTTTTTTTATGATTATATCCTACAACATGGCCTCTATTCCGATGGCTAATTTGTAACTTTTTCCTTCCGAACTTCTAGACCAGTTTCACAGCAATAAAGTCGCGCTATGTAGACTATCAGACAGTAAACATTTAAACGTGCGCTTCTCGCTTTTTGCGCACAATCTCTTTCCAAATCCGATTTCTTCCTCTTTCGCTGGCAATCACTTGGAAGTAACTTCACCAAAATATGGCAAGGACAGACCACGCCACACGTAAACTTCACAGTAAACAGTTTCAAGGCAAACACCAAAGGCTCTGGGAACAGTCTCTGTATATCCACAAGTCCAAAGCAGACTTGCTGACACTTTCACGAGAACATATGGTGATTAATTGTTTTCCACTTGCCTTGGGGTTCTTCAATGACCATGCTCAAGATCATAACGCTGTATAACTTCCTTCTTGAAATTTACGCGATCTCTTCCTTCTTAATCGCATATCCCATCCTCGTCGTCAATTTTGAAGAAAGGAGATCGATTATGAGTAGAAAGAAGTTTAATGTAAGATAGATACAGCAACCCCCAACAGCTGACACCTAACACTCTGCTGTCCTGTCTCCGTGACTCCACAGACTGGCCTCACGTAGTAGAACCCCAGTTGCCAGGCTACAGCTGCTGGATGACAACATGGTGACATCACCAAAAGGAACACATAAGATTACAACATATTTAGCCCTTTTATTGTGAGAGCGCATAATGAGGTTTGAGAGGTTATTACTCAATATAAATGCGCAACTGGCGCATGTACTTAACTAACATTAGCCCGTTGCTTTTGCAGTAGCATTGGGCTATTGTGAGGTCTTATTGGTGGCAGCTGGAGGGAGAGAGC
This sequence comes from Triturus cristatus, assembly GCF_964204655.1. NCBI lineage: Eukaryota > Metazoa > Chordata > Amphibia > Caudata > Salamandridae > Triturus > Triturus cristatus. The sequence goes on along the minus strand of NC_140580.1, from coordinate 723,760,679 downwards.
GTGAAGGTTGCTTTGGAGGCAGCAGTGAGCAGTGGCAGGAGGTCTGATGTCAGCTTGTGTGGGGAGCGAGAGGACTGGTCATGCGCACGTGCAGAGGAGCAAGCCCTCGGGTCAATATGATGTCAGCTGGGAACATGAACGCTTACAACTGTGCACCTCAATCTGACATCACAACACTAGAAAAAAGAGTCTAGAACACGAGCGAGTTCCAGGGAGCGTAGCCGCAATGCTTATCATTTGACATCACAACAACAGAGAACAACACTAGAACATGATGGGTGTATCCATGTGCAGCTTACCTAGTGTTTAGGTCATCAGTTAAAGCAGTGTGTGTCATCCTAGGTGCACAGTTGGGAAGGGCATGTGTTTTGGTGAGCGTTAAGACGAAGGAGTCCTCTATTCACTATTGCCTGAGCTTGCTATACCCAGGTTTGGCACATTTACCGAATGGTGAGTGACTATGATGTCCTAAATGACAATTGATTTTGTACCAATTCTACCTAGTAATTTGGAAGTCAAATGCACTGCAGGACGTGCACCTGGTTTGGGCACTGTTAGTGGTCTATATATGTAATTTGTGCATCAGTGGATTTTTTGGGTTATGTACAGTTGCAGAAATATTTGGACTTCTGCATACCAGTTAAATAAGAAGTGTACACATACGTTAGAGCGGCATGCTGGATATGAAATGTCAGGTAAGAGATCGCTCACAGGAAAGGGGACCTGTAATACCTTTGGTGCATTTCATTTTAGCCAGTCTATGTTTGCTGACAATGTTATTATGTGCAATGTGCATTTAATTGGGTTATGGTTACTTTGTTGTGGATATTCTCTGTCATAGGGGGAGTGTGTTATATGCACCGTGGCTATGTGTAGGGGTTGAGAGATACCCTGTACAGCCTTTTCTGTATTGGAATGTATACATGTTGAAAGAGATTCTGTGTGAAGTTTGTTAGGGTTGAAAGATAACAGTGATTAGTTGCTCAGAATGTGAGGCGAGGTGAAGTGAGATACCCACTGTTTAAGGGTTGAAGGATACCCTGTAAGTTGCTGTCCTGATGTGAGGGGAGGTGGGTTAGTGATACCCACTCTGTAAGGGTTGAAAGATGCCCCGATGTGAGGGGAGGTGGGTTATATGAGTTGCCAACTATTTAAGGGTTGAAAGATACCTTGTGTGTAGTTGCCCTGCTGTGAGGCAAGGTGAGTTATGTGATACCCACTGTGCACAGGTTGAAAGATACCCTAGCCACTGTGCAAGGGTTAAAAGATACTCTGTTAGTAGTTGCCATGAGTGTGAGGCAAGGTGGGTTGAAATACCCACTTTGTCAGGGTTGAAACTTTTATATTAGTGTCCTTCATAGTTAGTTAAGTGCGTGTAGTTTTTATAAATTTATTGGTCTTGTTGTTTGTGCGTTTTATCATCTTGCGTCCAAAAGATTTTCTATTGTCTTCAAAAGGGGAGATGTGTTGTAATCTACTTGCTCATATAATGCATCCTCCCCATTGTTGTTCTCTGCCTTGCTATTCAGCAAGTGGTGAAGTTCTTAAAATGCAGAGAGGGTTTGTGCTTTAAGAAGGATCAGTTGGAGTGTATGGGCTGAGCAGCAAGCAGTCTGCTCTTGGTGGGGCATTACATGGAACATATCATCTTCCTGTAACCCTTAACTGAAGATACAACTTGAAGAATAAATATATAACCTTTTCCAACATGACTTGACTATGTGACATACTTTGTTTTAACAACAGCCCATCCAAATCATCTGCCCTTGCTTTCAAGTACTATGCATGGATAGGAGGGGTTGTAGTGGTGGAGGCCTTGCAGTAAGCAGAAAGGTGGCCACACTTTAGAGAGCTCCTGCCAGTCTTTCCCAGATGGTTTATGGACAAGTCGGGGACCCAACACTAAAGACCATTGTAAGCTGGGAGGTTGTTGTGGTAGTAGGGTGCATTATCGACTCAGTGCAGGTACTGTGGCAGCATCCATATGAGTCAGCAAGGTGTTGCAGGGTAAGATGGCGGCTGGAGAAACAGAGTAGTGTTGATTGGTGGGAGGTGCACCCAGGGTGGTGACCCAGGTGGTGGATTGCATACTGAAGGCACCCCTGGACTGTTGTGTTGTCTGCCAGGGACTCAGAGCTGTTGGAGGGATACTTGGCTGCACAGGGGAGAACCAGGCAGCAGAGGTGCACTAGGCTGTGGAGGGGGAGGCAGTGGCTTCCCGGTGTTCGATCTTTAAAGCGGGAAGAAGCAGATGAGCGGAAATGGCTGCTGGGCCCTAGTGGGTACTTGGAATTGGGGGAATGTTCCTGCTCCCTGGAGCCCTGAGATACCCTTGATGCAGGTGAAGTCACAGCACCCACCTGACAAATAGGTATGGTCCCAGTGTGCTAGAGCCCCAGTTGCCAAAATGAGGGTGGAACCTTGCAGGATACCATGTATGGTTGGAACCATACCAGGACTCTATGGTTGAGTAGCCATAGTGCCTGAGGAATTACTGGCAGGTTCCTGGAGCCACTGAGGCCTGGTTATAGTGGACAAGTAGCACTATGGTGTGGGCCTTCTCTCCTTGTAGGAGTTTCCTTTATATATATGCATAGAGTGTTTATCATGGCCTGAGCTTCTGGTGTGGAATGGTGGGGCAGCACACCTGAGAGAGGCATGCTGTGCGGCCTGATTGTGCCATAATATTTTAAGGGAGCCAGTGCCCCAATGTGTGCAATGTCCTGAAGAGGTGGGATACACATGGGCCACCAGTGGTGGCCTCTTTGTGCTGCTATGGGCCGTACCAAAGCCAAGAGGAACATGGGATAGGGAGCAGGTCAGAACATGACAACTCATTACCTCACGTAGAAGGGGGTCCTGCCCTGGCAGCACTACCTCCCCCACAGCACTTGTAGGCATGCTGTTTTGTGTCACTAGGCTAGATCGTGGATGCTCTTAATAAATACAGTGAGGTTCTGGAGCACAAAATAGACAAAGCAGCCATAGACCAGGGGATGTTGTGAGATGACCAATGCATATTGGCCTCTAAAGTCAAGCACAATGAAGGCATCCTAGGAAAGATTAGTCCAGCTAATATGATAATACAATGTCAGATGAAGGTCCTTACATGTAAGTGGAAATTCTCGACCAACGTGCAGAAGATGCTGAGGAATGTAGCTGCATGAACAAAATCAGAGTGGTGGGGCTACCTGAGAAGATCGAGGGAACTAACATGGTGGCCTTCTGTGACTTTTCGTAGTCCCTACTGGCTTTTGTGTGTGGGCGTAGGCTTGTTTCACGGCTCTATAAAACACCTCTGCCAATGACAACAGACAAACTACTGATGCTACGCTCTCAGTGGGAGGTGGCACTGGGCAGAGCATGCAGTTGGAAGTAATAGAAGCAAGCCCTGGAGCATGTCCATGAGGTCTCTTGAAATACCCGCTATAAATATAAGCAGTCTAGTTACCTGCATGCCATGTATCTGACCCCACATGGATTGAATGTTAAGATGCAGATAGACACCATGCGCTGCCCTCGTTGTGCTTTGTTGGATACCAACTTTATAATATATGATGTGCAGCTACCCGTTATAGCACAATTCTGGACCATGGTTGTGCTGACATGGAGCATACACTAAGTGGAGGAGAATTGTAAACAATAGAGATGTGTTTTCTGTGGATATATCCACATAGGAGGGAAAAGAAAGCAGGCAATAGGTTCTTAGACATGGCTCTCTTTATTGATCAGAGCAACATAGAGCAACACTGGAGATCTCCTGAGGGGTCGTTGCATAGAAGGTGGAAAATGGCAGTAAACAATGGTCCATGGTGGAGGGAGATCCTATACAGGCTGAGGAACAGAGTGGCATCCGTAACACACCTATTGTGGATCTCTGGACAAAATTGATTACATCCTTTGTAGATGAAGACGAGAAAATCATACTGCATAGCTCAAGAAATATTGAGCTAGAGGGACTATTCCTATGACAATGTTTTTCTTAATATGCACATAGAATACTATATCAGAGGTTTAGACATGTAACTACTGTAAAATAATAAAAATGCTGGGCCTGGGGTACAGGAGAAGTGCGCAGTTGGATGTGGGCTGTTCTGCAAGATGGGTGGATAGAGGTGAGCTTCCGCTTTGTTCGGATATACTGCTGATGTTAGTTAAGGCATGAGCGATCTAGAGATTGGAAATTAACATAAATAACAATAACAGTTCTCTGCATCTTAACCCATTTGCCCAGGTAAATCACTATGTGCATAGATGTGCTTTTGTGTAAACTACAATTGGCAGATAATGCTCATGTGAAAACCTAATAAAACACATTAAAAAAATGCAGGGATAGAAGAGTATTGGAGGAGTCATTCATAAAATGTCCTTTCCTCGCTATAAAAAAAAAAGAAAACTTGCCTCCTGCCAGACACCCAAACAACCCTCTGACCGTTTTTCCCATACCCTCCTCACCAGATGTCCCCTCCATTATGCCAGGCCAGCAGTGACAGGCTCTGTGAAAGCCTCGCCAGAGCAGCCTGGAATTCCTTTATGACGTAGCAACAGTTGGTAACACCTTATCTTAACTACTGTTGCTATGTAGCAGCAGTGAATTATCAAATTTAGAATCTGGCATTCATGCTGTTGAGAACCATGCATGAAACTAATATAAACATAAACTAGGAAAAGTGTGCATTTACTGGACGATCCAATTGAAGATTATTGAAATATTCTGTTTTTCGATAAATCTTTGCTTGACAAATGTTGAAAGTTATTTTCCAAGTTTTCATGAATTGTTCAATGTTTTTGTTGTCAGAGTACGATAAGGCTGCTGATGCTTTGGTTACATTCATTAGCCTTCAGCAGTTACATGCACAAACTGCTGAATTTACAGAAAGTCAGGGACCAGGGTGACTCAGTGGGCACAAGTTCTTCCTTTTTGTGCGTAAGGGACATTCAGTATGGCAGAAGTGGCAACACATGCTTGCCAAGCTGCTGTTGTAATATCCCTAACATGGTATTGGTGAGGGCCGGACTGGGAACTGAAGCTGGCCCTGGCAAACTGCTCGGCCTGCCCCCCTGGGGGAAGGGAGGGTGTGCAGCCGAGCTGTTTGCCAGGGCCGCTTTCGGCAGATTTTGTTATAGGGGCCCGATATTGCCAGCCCCTGGTAGCAAAAACAGACTCCAAGGGCCCAAAACTGGCTCCTGCCCTGGCGGCCCACCAGGGAAACACCTGGTGCCCGCTACGGCCAGTCCGGCCCTGGCGTTGATGCATATTTCATGCAAGTACAGTTTGAAGGGGCATTAGGAAAAAGTTGATTAGAAAATGTCCTTATGAAAGTGATATCCCTATGCCAAGGTTATTGAAGCGGTCGAAGAGAAGAGGAGGCATAAAGGGTCTTAGGAGGCACACTAGGGGGCAGATTTATCATTGAATTGCAAAGCCCTTGCGCCACGCAAGGGAGATCAAGAGCAACAAAACTTCTAGCCACCTTGTGTGGCCCTGCGTGGATTGATAAATTGAATAATGCAACACAGAACAAATTGCCAAGTTGCATTACTCTGCCCCATGGAGGTGTTCCATGGGTAGCGCGTGGGTGTTCCCACACATCCACTCATGGATTTTGGCACATTCCCAGATTTACCATTACTGGTAGACATGGGAAAGCGTAAAAATGCTACGCCTCCTCAGGTGAGGCGCAACGAGGAGAAATATCTTTACTTCTCCTCGTTGTCACCTCTTTTTATGTGTAATAGACGGAGCACAATGTCTCAGAAGATTGTTTTTGTGAAGGAAGTTGTCCTTTCTTGCAAAAAACAATCCTGTCTGTAACACAGGCACCCTTGCATTACAGCGTTAGGGTGCCTGCATTGGGTTTAGGCTGCACATTGTGTGCCAGCGCAAGGAAAAGACAGTAATGCACCATATCATGTTAAATACGGCACATTCCTGCCCTTTCCCTCTCACACAGCGCAGCGCCGTAAGGTGGCTTGCTGCGCTGTGTGAAATAATGATAAATCTGCCCTTACTTTAGATCCTCCTGGACGTGATGTCCAACAGGCCAACAAGTCTATGCTTATGCTGCAGAAATGGCATGCCAAGGAGATTGCAGGTTCAATTTCTTTTTGGAACCAGGTGCATGATCACAGCCTGTGCCAATGCAATAAGTGAGCACACTGACGCAGACCGGGACTGTGCCCATGGGTTGTAATGAGACAACTGGATTATTTCCAGTTGAATACATTTTGTGTTGGTATCGTTGATTTATGTGCATGGAAATCATGTTAAATATTTTGGATTACCGTGTATTCTTATCTGTGGTACTATCAATTCATTTTATGCAGTATTGCTTATTTAGTTTCTTCCCATTGCTTCATGGTCTCCAGTTAATTGTGCATATTGATTTGTTTGCTGGTATGGCCTAATTTCTGCAAGTGTCTTTAAAGTGTATGGTCTACTCTTTAAAAAGAAACAACTTTAGATAGGAACCACCAAACAATAATTTTTTCTCCAGATTTCAATTTGTATGCCAAAGATGTGCCACGGTATTAGTCTGGCGGTGTAATATAAGGAAAACATGTGTCTTTTAAGTCTTAAGGAATCGTGCAATTGTTAAAATTTTTGAGAAACACTTGTTTGAGATCTTTGTGACACATAAAGTGTTGGATGGAAAAGCATAATTAAATATCTCCTAGCCATTGGGAATTCCTCTGGGTACCTTTTCAGTCAATCTTTTTCTGAACTGTCTTATTACGGACAAAACTAAAGAAATGAGTATTCCTGAAGTCGAGGCGTTTTGCACAAATTACAAAGATCCCCTCACCTCTGCACAAGTAAACAAGCAAGCTCTCACTAGTCCTGCTTGGGCCTCAACAGTGACAGTACACTTGAGTACCTTCCCACATGCGTATTGGAGTCTGAATAACATTCTATTCTATCATTGTTCATCTTATCTGGTTCCCATCCCAAAGGGGAGAAATCCAAACCAAATAGACCGGCTTTTACCCTCTGCAAAGTAATTTAATTCTTAATTTGACTGTCTACGCCTCTTATCTGAGCTGCTGCCCAGTTTCCTAAACATTGTAAGCTAGGGACAAACACATGAGAGTTGCATCACATAGAGTGAGTACTGTTAAGTTAAGACACAGTCTTTTGGGCTGACTGGTGTCTTAAGTATTTGAAAAGCTGGAACAGTGCTATTTCACCACCTAAACAGTGGTAAATGGTCGATTGCCACAGGAAATTTCAAGACATTTGCTGCTTCTATCTGGCTATCTAGCAGCATTTGTCAACATATCTAAAGTAAACAGCAAAACATAGCACAATAGCATACACAAGGTTTGAAGAAAATGCCCTTTCTGCAGGATCACCCAGACTTTTTGCCACACTTTTTGTTATATTAAGTGCAGGTTTACTACCTCTTAACTCTAGGGCACTAACGTCCAGCATTCAGTGTGTAGGCTCGGATCCCTCAGGTGCGACTGGCTAATATCTGAATGTCATATTTGGCTTACATGTAAGTCCCTAGTATATGGTACTCTGTGTACCCAGGACCTGTACATTAAATGTCACTAGTGGACTGGAGCACCGATTGTGCCACCACTAAAGCGATAAGTGAAAACATGACAGTAGACATGCCACTGCAGGCTAGCTGTGCAGCTTTTTTTTTTTTTTTTTTTTTTTGAAACCTTTATTACAGAATGCAACAGATATACAAAGATGGGCCTACAACCTTCAGGCCGGCCGCTAGCAAACAGTGAGAGCATAAAATACAATTATTAAACACAAGCGGCAAGTGATAAAGGTCCCAGAAGTAGAGGGAAGCGTTGGCGGCCACACCGTCCGGACCCCACAAATGGCGGTTCCATTTTTCATAAGAAACTACAAACAAACCCACAAGGCAGCAAAAGTCAAAGCAGCATTATGAGCTCCCCTGGGGAGGACTCTACCGATCCACAGGAATAGGGGGGGGGACAGGCCGGGACAGAAACAAAGTAGACCCAATACCCAGAACCAAGGTGACAAGCAGACTAGGGAGACTGGGCCACTGCCAAGTCAGGCGTCAGCGGTGGGGTACAAATTCCGCCACGATAGGAGTTCCAGGGGCCCCACACTTTCACCCATTTCCCAGGCTTACCTCTCGCCACATACACTACCTTCTCCCGAAACATACACCAATCCATGTTGTCCTTCCACACCGAAACCGTCGGTGACCTCTGGGAGCCCCACAATTGTGCTATGTCACGCTTGGCCACCGTATATCCCAGAGTCACCCACCACGTCTGCGGCACCGTATAATCAGTCGGCTCCCACACATTTAGCAAACATCTCCTAGCCTCGGGAAACAGCGCCACATGCGTGACCGCTTGCAACACCGCATGTACACCACGCCAGAATCGCGCTACCTCCGGGCATTCCCACAAAATATGGATGAAGGTCCCTAACAAACCACACCCACGCTTACACAGCCCATCCACGGCATATCCCATACGCATCAGACCCGGCCCCGAAACATAGACCCTGTGGAGTATTTTGAGCTGGACGAAGCGAAGGCGGGCCGGTATGGCCACCTCTTTCGGGGAGGCCACCGCAGACACCCAGTCCTCGTCATCCAGCTCCAATTCATCGGCGACCCATGCCTCACGAAGGCCAGTCAGCAGTCCCAAGCGATCGTTGATGAGCTTTTTATAAATCAATGAGATAGTGCCATCCAGTACATGCCCATCTAGCACTCTATCTTCCAGAGGGGAGCACTCCGGGATGGAGGCAACATCCGGGAATACAGAACACAGCGCGTGACGAACCTGTACATATCGGAAGTACTCCCTGCCCTGCAACTGGAATTCCTTCTGCAGCACATCGAACGTTTTGAATCCCCCCCTCGTCCAGAGATCGCCCACCCTGCTGATGCCTATCATGTCCCACTTCTCAAAGCCTTTCGAGGTCCACAAGCAGCCCAGTCGCTCAGATGCATACAGTGACGTCGCCCGGGTCAACCGATCCTTCCACCCCATCGCCAAGTTTGTCGCGTGCCACACCCGTACCGCGACCCGCGTAGGGCCCGTCAAACGTGCGTCGAGCGATGTAGAGTAAAGCACACGGTTATAGTCGCCACCCGGCAGTAACAGTTTGTCCATTTCAAAAGCCGGGTTAAGGGCGGGCCCATAAAGGCCGTGGTTTATCGCAGCCAGCTGGGCAGCCCAGTAGTACCGTTTGATGTCTGGGAGGGCGACCCCCCCGTCATACCACGGGAGCGTCAGCTTCGCGAGGGCGATACGCGGCCTCCCATCCCAAAACAGGTGGCGCTGCAGACCCTCCACCTCCCGAAAGTAGCGCGCCGGGACGACGTCCATCGTGTTTTGTAAAGCGTATAAGAAACGTGGCAACGACATCATCTTAAACAGTGCCGCACGGCCGAGCGGCGAGAGCGGCAAGCGCCTCCAACGCGCCACATCCTCCTTCAGGCGCTGGAGGGGGGAGTAAGTTCTGTTTATATCGGGCCGCAGCGTCCAGGGTAATAAAGATACCCAGGTACTTAAATCCCTGTGGAGCAACCTGGATGGGACAACACCGCGGAAGAATAGGAGCCTCCCCCGAGAGGACATACACACAGGATTTAGCCCAGTTGATGACTAAGCCGGAGTTGCGGCCGAATGAACGCAACACATCCACTAACACAATCAGTGATTTGCGCGGGGAAGCAAGGTACAAAAGAATATCGTCCGCGTAAAGGGATACGCGATCCTCATTCTCGGGGGTCCATCGGAGACCACGAATCGAAGGGTGCCACCGCAGCCACTCCGCCAGGGGCTCCAAGGCAAGCGCAAAAAGGAGCGGCGACAGCGGGCAGCCCTGCCGCGTGCCCCTGCCCAGTTCAAACGGAGTCGATACTCTACCATTCACCGCCACCTGCGCCAGTGGTCCGGAATACAACAGTTTCACCCAGCCAATGAATCCCGGGCCAAACCCAAACTTAGCCAGCGTCGCCCAAATATATGGCCACTCAAGCGTGTCGAACGCCATAGTGGCGTCCAAGGACGCCAAAATGGCTGGTTCTCGTATGACCCTCGCGAGCACACCGTGCAAACGCCGCAAGTTAAGCGCGGTGTTGCGATGAGGGATAAAGCCGGACTGGTCCTGGTGGATCAGATCGCACACCACGCCAACCAGCCGATTAGCCAGCACCTTGGCGAGTATTTTCGGCTCCGCATTCAACAGCGAAATGGGCCTGTAAGACGTGACCCGATCCCGCGGCCTCCCCTCCTTATGAATAACCACAATAGTGGCAAGACGCTGGTCCAGCGGGAGGGAACCCGCCGACCGGGCCGCGAGGAACATAGCACGGAGATGCGGAGCCAGCGTATCCGGTCGTAATTTGTACAATTCAATGGGAAGGCCATTAGGACCCATGGTCTTGCCAGAGGCGACCGAACGTATGGCGAGGGCAATCTCCTCAGACGTCGGGGCCGCGTCCAACGACAATTTATCCTCCTCCGAAAGGGAAGGCAGCGCAATGTCTTTAAGCAAGTCACGGGAATCCTCTTCCGAGCGGGAAGATACCGGGGAATACACCCCACGGAAATACTCAGCGAAACAATCAACAATTTCCTCCGGCTCAGTGACACACACACCATCCAGTCTCTCAATCGACGGGACAACTCGACTCGCTCTCTCCTTTTTATCCAGCCACGCAATCAATTTACCAGCCTTATCACTCACATCATACAGTCGCCCCTGTTGCTCTCTACTCAGGCCCCTGGCTGCCTCCGTGACTAGGGCCTTGCAGTCCGCCTGTTTGAGTCGGAGAGCATGCAGTTTGTCATCCGTTACCCCACACTCCAGATCACCCTCCAACTCAGTTATCTCAGATTCGATACGGGTCACCTCCTCCCGCTCGCGCCTCCGGGAATGGGAAATGAGGGACAGGGCCTCCCCCCGGAGTACCGTCTTAAACGCCTCCCACAAAGAAACCGCAGACGACACAGACCCCACATTGTCTTCAAAATATCGCTCAAGAGATTTAACCAAATCAGCGCGAATTGTGGGGTCACGCAGGTACCAGGAATTAATCGGGACCACCCTCCCCTCCCCCCTCGGGACAATGTCAAAGTGCAACAGGAGCGGGGAGTGATCTGAAATACCCCGAGCCAGATGTCGTACCTCCTCGACCCTCCCCGCCTGTGCCGCTGGCATCAGAACATAATCAAGCCTCGAAAGACTACCATGAGCCCCGGAATGAAAGGTGTATTGTATCTGCGTAGGGTGTTTCAGCCGCCAACAATCCACCAGCCCCAGGGTATCCAAGAGGCCAGATAACCAAGCTTGGGCACGGGGGAGATCCCTGGGAGGGTGACGATCCTCAGTTCCGGAAATTACAGCGTTAAAATCCCCCCCCAACCACCCGAATCCCCTCCGGCAGGCCAAGAAGAAGGCGCCCCAAATCAGCAAAAGTAGTTGTCTGCAACCCTGGCGGGACATAAACAGAAACCAAAACAATCACTTTACCCTCCAATCTACCCACCAGAGCCGTATATCGTCCCCTATCATCATGGAGCACCTCATCAACCTCCAACGGGAGCGAGGTTTTAACCATAATGCCCACACCCCTCGAACCAGATGTGAAGCCCGAGTGGGCTACAAGGCGATAGCCCCGTCTGTTCATGGCACGAAAGGAGTTTCCAATGAGGTGTGTTTCCTGCAGAAATACTATATCGGGTGAAATTCGTTTTAAGAACTGCAGGACCACTCCCCGCTTTATCCTGTCACCCAGTCCATTAACATTCCAGGACAAAAGGCTCAGTCCCCTACCCCCCATCATAGCCAAAACCGATCAATCTCCCCCCAGAGAGCACTTTAGCGATAGCACAACAATACTTCTGCCTTGTGGTACAAATAAACAATACCCAACCCCAACCCAACATCCCAAACAAAACTCCCCCCTCCCTGCACCCCTGCATGAGCCCAAACAGCCCCCCCAACTTGCAGTGTGCCTGTCGCCCCTGTGTAAACTAAACTACAAAGACCCCCTAGAGGAGGAAAGAAAACCCCCTAGAGACACAACACCACCTCCAATGGAGGGGAAACAGTACACAACAGTCAAGAGACCCTAAGCTTGGCCGAAAGGTGGCATCATCAGGAATGAGCCCCAGTGTCAATACCTCATACCCGGTCCGGTGGGCACTCTCCTACCGCCGCCCCCATCCCATCCCGATCATGTCCCCCAGACAAAGTGTCCAACCAGTCCCCGGCCATCTCAGGACGGTCAAAAAAGTGAGTGCGACCATCAGCCTCCACACGCAGCCTGGCCGGGAAAAGCATGGCGTATTTTAAGTTCATGTCTCGAAGCCGCCGCTTGACGCCCATGAAACTCAATCTCTGCTTCTGGACCGCCTGCGTGAAATCAGGATAAAAGTTCACCTCCATGTTCTCCAGCTTAAGCGGCCCTTGCAGTCTGGAAGCTTGCAAAATCGCATCCCTGTCCCGAAAGTTGAAGATGCGGGCAATAAGAGGCCGCGGAGGAGCTCCGACCTTCGGTCTGCCTCTATGGGCCCTCTCCACCGCAAAGAATTTACTCAGTCCTCGAGGCTGGAGATGGGCAGAAATCAGGTCCTCCACAAAGAGATCCGCCGCCGAGTCCTCCCGTCCCTCGGGCACTCCAATAATGCGAATGTTATTCCTCCGGGCCCTGCTCTCGGAGTCCTCCAGGCGCCGATCCGTGAGCGCACTTGCCTGCCGGAGCCGGCGCACCTCCGTCTGAAGGGCCGCCACCTCAGTCGTGAGGCCCGACGCGGTATGGGCCAAGGAGTCAACCCGGTCATTTGTCTTAGATAGATCTGCTCTAACAAGGTTGACATCGATGAGGACCGCATCGAGTTTGTGCACCAAGGTGTCGAATTGTTGGCCCACTGAGGTCTTCATCTCAGCAATGGCGCCCATGACGTCCTGCAAAGTCAGATCCGTAGGCAAATCCGGGGCATCCGGGGGACACTCGGAAGACTTGTGCGATCCGCCGGGAGACCCCTTCGGGAGGGTGTAGCGATCCATAATGTTGACTTGAAGTGCGGTGCCACGCCGGGTCGATTTGGCCTTCAGCCGATCTCCATCCTGCTTCGTGGCCATCGTCGTGTATCTCGCACCCTCACCAGTCACGCAGTGGAGAGCAAGCAATCAAGGCCAAGAGCCCCGGGGGAAGGTGGAGCGGGTCCCCGCAGGCAGGCAGGCAGGGTCCCCCAGCGAGGCCACCACCACACAAAGAAGCGCCGTAATCCCACTCGCGATGACGGCAAGGGGACTCAAAAGCGAAAGTGAAAGTGTGGGGTACGCGACTCGCCAGGCTCGGCCCGCCGTTGTTATTCACTTCGCCACTGGGTCACCCCCAAACTCGAGTCCGGGGTCAGGAGAGCAGCAGGCCGCAAACTTCAGTCGATGCTCACCCCGGCACCCGGGGTCCGATTCAAAAACGGAAAACGGGTACCACCTCGGCTCAGGTTCACCGACACAGTCCCCTCAACCGATTCAGGATGAAGACAGGATAAACGTAGGAGGTTGCGGAGGTCCTCGGGAGCCTCGCACCTACGCGGCCATCTTGGTTGCGCGCTAGGCTCCTCCTAGCTGTGCAGCTTTTAACCTACAAATTAGACCTGGCCAAATAAGCCTTTTTCCCAACCTAAACCTTCCTTTTTAATATCTATAAGTGATGTCCAAGGTAGGCCCTAAGTGACCATATGAATGGGTGCCTGATGTTTAAAAACAAGAACATATTTACTTAATTTTTACATGACTTGGCAGTGAAGAATCTCTAAAGTCGTTTTCCACTGTGGAAAGGCTGGCTCTCCGAAGGAAAAGCACTAGGTTACATAATAACACCTATAATCTATAACTTTGGTTTGCGAATAGCTAGCCCCATAGTTAAAAATGTTTAATTAAAAGGAATTTTAAAACCAATCTGATGGTAAAGACAGATTTTTAATTACTGTCTTGAAATGCCACTTTTTTTAACCTTGTTTCTTCCTGCGTAAAGCCTCTCCTAGCCCTTTCTAAGATAATCCCCAACTGTCATGTGGTAGCCTGCTGGGATGTGTGAACTGCTCTCAGGAAAGTGAAAAAAGGGCCTTGGCTAGGGGAAGGTGTGACATCCTGATGACAGGAGGGCTTGAGGGATATGGTCACCAACTTTACAAGCTTCAAAGGGGCATTTCCTGTCACAGGCAGATGAAGCTCTCACCTAGGCCAGCCTCTGCCATTGTCTAAGTAGCCACCAGAGTGTCACTAATCCCAGTGGGAGGGAAACCGGTCCCAGAAGGAGTTTTGCAGGGCTTCTTCTCATTTCCTTTGGCACCCCTCTGGAGTGTACCCATAGGTCTGACCAAGGGAAAAAGATTCAGCCACATTGGATTTTGGCAGAGCAGGGTACTGTTGGATTGTTTGGGGCCAAAATCCCCAGTAGGTAGGGTTGCCCACGAGAACTTTTTCACTATTGGTTAGGGAATCTTCCCCCCAACAAGCTAGTTCCAGGAATAAAATTGGCCCTCCTGGCTACCTTCCTCAAAACACTGCAGGGCCTGTGGAAAAAAGAATGCACCCACTGAACCTAAGGACTAGAACTCCTGTTTTTTTTTTTTGCAGAGTTTTATATAGCACGAACTTGACCCGAATCGGGTATCAGAGCGCTTTACATAGCACACCAGTTACGTTACATGACACAAATTATTTTTTTTTTTTGTTAGGCTCGGGGAGGGTAAGTGATTTTCCCAGAATCACAGGATGTTCAGTGTCATTTCCAAGACTCAAAGGCAGTTCCCCAGGTTTGAGGTCAAGCGCCCTAGCCGTTAGGCCAACTCCTCTCCCTTACGCTACAAAGTCACAAAAAGCTGCAAGAAGCCCACTTTTCTGTAGAGCCCAGATGACCAGTTCCAACTGGACTTGACCTGGACCCTGCTGATGGCTTTCCCCGGAGTGACTCCTGGCCCCCAAGAAGTTTTCCTAAGGTTCTGGGGCCCTTGGATAAGTGGCAGAGTGTACTGCTTCTGCCTAAACTTAAAAGCTGGGACTTGGAAACTTTTCGAAAAATCTTTGTCATAAGAACCAGCGGCTGCCACCGGATCAACACCGAACCACAGTTGCCAACCTCACATCGCTGGTCAGATTCAACTTGATAGCTTGCACCGCTGAAAGTACTTTGAATCGCAATAATGTTTTCAAGTCCGAAGGTAGAAATCTTCATTGGGAGAAGACACTGAAAGTTTACAACGAACAAGGGACCTTTCCCGAGAGCAAAGTTTGAATTTCTTCCTCTTTGAGATTTCCCACAAAAAGTCAGCGGCCTCACTGGGGCCTCTTACAATGGCTATCTTCGACTTTACAAAAAAATTCTAACTCAGAAGGTGAAAATTTCCACCAGACTGAATCTGATCCCAGTATCCAATCCACGCTCCATCTAGGTCGGCTTTAACCTTTGACTTTGACCTGGTCTAGCACAACCAGATACTTGTGTTCAAATCGAGACCCATTTACACAAATTTTTCCAGAGGGAAATTATAGCAGCATGAGAGGAGAAGGGAGGAAATCACCTGCACGCCTCTCAATACAGTGCAACCAATGTGGCCACACATTAATCCGCATGACTACTTGAACTGAGTTTAGTAGGGTTTAATTATAAATTTAGAAACAAATTGATGGAGATACATCTGAGAATAATCATATAGTATTTTTCTTTGCGCCACTCTGTCTTTTCACACAGAACCTACTGTTGTTTATGTGGTCTGTGTTTTCCAGGGATTTAATCTGAACACCGTAGACATGGTCAAACAACAATGCCCCTTGTTATTCTGTTTTTGCTCAGGCTATAGCATATAGACAAAACATACAAATGTAGCTGTTGTTTGGGAACACTTACTCTTTGTCATATAGGTATGAACAGACATACAAATAGACAGACGAGATCGTGACTACGCCTGAAATGTAGATCCTCCGTCTGAGCATGTGAATGTATGGTGTCTGCTGCAAACACCCAGAGATGTTTTGATATATAATCACTTTTCTTCTGTAAAAGGGGATCAGGGTTAGCTTTCCGCGTCTTATACAATGACAGCTCCCTTTATGATTTATGATTTACTTACTATGCTGACCGTATTTGTGTTAGGAATCTTCTTACTTATTGGGGCACGTATATTGCATACTAGAGAACAATAGTTAAAATAAATATTTTAAACTTTTCTCGTGTCTGTCAGATCTTATTATGGACAAGTACGAGTGTGAGAGTGAAAGAGTGTGTTTTGTCAACGCGATTACTGAGAGGACTGGGAGTGTTGTGTTCTGGGGAGTCTGATCACATATTCCTCTGTGAGTGAGTAGGAGGGCAAGTGAGATACCTAGTTGGTTCCGGGCTCATGGGTGCTAAGGTGGTATGATAACTCAGTCCATGCTTACTAAGGTTCTATGGTCCCAAGCATAGTGCTGTGATTTCACAGAATCCCTGAAACAATACTACCTAAACAAGGGCAAACCTTTGGGTAAGGGCATAATCAGGAAAGAAAAAAGGTGTCAGTCATTAGAGTCTTCAGTAGAAAGCACTCTGACAATGGGTCAAGTAGCGTAAGCCACACAAGCAGACGCATAGGTCTGCTCTCTGTGAAAACTTAAAATGGACTCCTATGTGCCTCTCTTCATTCAGCATAAAATATCAACTGTAGCCACAGTAGAAATCCCACCTGATCTCTGGTGGTGACTTTCCATCACTCTGGCACAACTGGATACTTTTGTTAAGTTTCCCACATCGATAAGTTACAACTTCGCTCATCCTTGGTCATTGCTCTCCTCTACCATCAGAACTCGCCTCCTTACTCATTACAGCGCTTTTCTTTGCCAAATTTTCATTCTCACACCTTACTATCTAGTGAAAACAAACCCTCCTATTCTACTCTAATTAGGCATCCTATTCATACCTGCAGTGGAAAGAAAATACAAGGCAAAACGCATTCTGCAAAGAAATTCAAATACGTTTCACAAGTTAATTCAGTAACATGAGCATGAACTGAACTGCTTCTCGAGGCCTACACTTCAGACAAGTTAGCAGTGTGCAGAGCTACAGAATAGGCACACATTTGTATACATTCAATAAACGCAGCTTCTAATACCTGTGTAAAAAATTGCAAAAAGGCCAGTTTACAGGCACTTGCATTAAATTCACATTATACAAATACATGTTTAAACATGAGTTTACACATATTATAATTTAATAACTCACAATGAGACAAATTTATATTAGATTATCCTGTTTACATTAATATGTAAATAGCACATAAATCTTTAATAATCATGTTCTAAACACGTATTTTGTGCGGGGTACTCTCAGTATGCAATACTCCACTCATTTTTGTAACATTAATTACAACACAATATATCTGAGTGCTGACTATGCTAAAGTATGATGCACTCCAACAACAGCTCAGATTGGATTAAGATTACACCTCTTCAATTATGGCTAAAAATCATACCTCCGTAGATCCAATTTTTGTTGGTTTGAGATCTATTTGTTTTATGAACATTTTTACTTTTTTTGTAAATCTGAGTGAGATTTTTATTGTGTTATGCTGCCAATGTGTTCACTAATTTGGTACTGGTAAATGCTTTACAATTCCTTCCTTTGAGTAAGCTGACTGCTTTGTGCTAATGCCACCAAGGTCTGAACCGTGGTTTAAATTAAAGTAACCAAACTGGCCCTCATATTGTATAGTGACATTATTCATTTGTGAGGTCTCACAACCACCCCAACTAATAATCCACGTTCTTACAAAAAGCTAAATATAAGAACACATTTAAAAAATACACTGGTGCAATAAAGCAAAACAGTAAAAACAGAACACAACAACTGCCGTACAACACAATGAAATCAAACTGCAATAATGCAGCATAAATACAGAACAATAAATAAACAGCAGAACACATAACCACCACAACAAAAAGCCACAGAACAAATATGCACTAATATTCTTGTCACATATTACCACCTCCAGAATTCAGTTTTCATAATATGGTGGTAAAAAGGTGTTGGGAGCAAGAACTGCTTTAATCACCAAAGACATAGCACCAGTCAAAAATATTTTGTGATCAGGCCAAGGTTACTTAATGGGGCTGATTCACAGAACTAATCTGAGATAAAATCCTAATCTTACTACTTTTGGTATTCATAGAAGGCATTTAGTAGTAGTAAAGTTAGGACTCCTAACTTTACCACTACTAAATGCCTTCTGTGAATACCAAAAGTAGTAAGTTTAGGATTTTATCTCAGATTAGTTCTGTTAATCGGCCCAAATTTGTTTTACTTTTGAGGATGTTGAGCTTGCTTTCTTCCTCAAAAACTAATGGAATTGATCCTGCATACAGTATCACGGAAGAGAAAGAGCTTCCTGTATTTTAATTGTGACACCAGAAGAGAAAGCCAGAACAGTGCTGCACAAAAAAGCCACTCACTGTTAACATGGTGCTCTGGATGTGCCCCTTTACTAATGACCTACAACCCGGACTTGTAGCTTTACACTGAAATGCTATTTAACAAATAATCTAACAGTCCTCCAAAATGTGTAAACCTTTGAATCAAACCACCAGTATATTTGAAGTAGTTGCTTAAATCAGGAAAGTTCAGGAAGGGGATAACTTGAATTTTGAATCGTACAAGGAAATCTGTGAATAAAAGAGTTCAAAAGAAAAGTTATTGTTTGGACCACCTAACAAGAGGCTTTGAAGAAAACGCAATTTATAAATTACCCATTGAGACAGTTTAAATTATTCACGTATTAGGTTCACTCCTCCCACTTTATTCTTTACAATTGTTGCACAAGATTTGATAACAGAAAATGGTAGTCCTTTAAGGGAATTACATGTATTGGCTTAGAACCATATTTGAGTGACTTTCAAGAACTAGACCGTTAAAAGTTATGGTAAGTTTTCTTCTTGTTTTCTGTGTAAAAGGTGATTCCTGCCAGTAGCCATTTCCCATTTAAGAGTACATGTAAAAGGTGTTAAGTGTCTCCTTAAGAGCGTCCCAGTAAGGAGGAAAAACCAAAAGGAGCAAAAACAGTTTGCCAATCTTGTAGCTCTTGATTGAAGACAACGAATGATACAGAAATGAATGGCAAGGCACCAAACTCCTCCTTACTTCAGTGTAGAGAGTATACCTGAGCAAGGATATCCAGAAGTAGATAACAAAGAAGCTCTAATCGCAGAAAACAAAAAGCAGGGACAAAAATATCATGAGTAGGGCTGGGCAGTGAACGCGGCTCCATTTGTGAAGTTTGCAGTTTTCATCACTCCGCGGAGCACGTGGAGTTCCAAAAAACTCAGTTCTGCTGGCAGCAGAGTTTTTTCTGTGCTCGAGCTCGCCAATGTCAAGTTCACAAATGGGGAAAATCCACCTTCCCGTGAGATTTCTCAAAGGGTGTGGCCACGGATGGTCAAAACCGCTCGCATTGAGAAACCTTCTATTCACGTTGAGAAAGCTGCCGCTTGGTAGAAAATCTACTCGAGCAGCAAGACAAGAAGCAGCGCCCTCTTGCGCTACGCATGGTGCCCTTTGTGCTGATTTTAAAGGACAGGACAAACACCTAGTGCTGAAAATCAGTGAGAACGACATGACCAAACATACTCCACTGCTTGCTGAACTCCATATAGCGCTGCTGATTTTTTGGTCACTTCACGGATTTCCGCATAGCGGAACTCTACAAACTCCACCCAGGCCTAATCAAGAGGGAGATGAACACAATGGAAAAATATGGGAACAGACGTTGAAACACATTCATCAGTTGTGGAAGCCTCCTTGTATATGAATTAAACAGGACCTCATCTCGCAGGAAGAGAATCTTTTCCATCTTGGATCGAGAAAATCAGATAGCATTCTCTCGACAGACCACTTTCTTGGAAAGAACAGTTTATAAAGCGTGTCTACATCTTTTTCACAAACCCATGGCATTGTCTTGGCACACAGATACGAAGCCCAAGTTTGACATCAATGCTCAGCATTCAACTTGCAGTCCCACCTCAACTTTTCTCACTCAATCTGCAGTGTGGCTTGCAGATAGCAAGCCAAATTACCATAAGCGTTGACATGTCAGTGTGACCCAGGTGTCAAAGACGCCTAACTATGCATCCAGCACCTTTCTGCCTGAGTGTGCAAGGGTGCACAGTCTTCCCGCAAACACTTGTAATCTCAGGGTACGCTTTCAGTGCTGATTTAACAGTAATATCATCAGTGCACTTTTGTTGAGTAAGGTATTTGAATGGCACAGCTCATTTTACCATAAGGTTCAGGCTACATCACACTTTTTGGCAGCCCAGTTCCAAAGCATGCCACATTTTTCAATACGCTGGCGGACTAAACCAGTAAGCAAATGCAATATATAGTGCCTGGAGCCTATTTAAACATTTAGAAATGTCTGTGCAATGCATGTTATAATACCTTTCTTGGAATCACAACAGAAGCACCCATCGGCAAAGGTGATAGATGTTGTCAATGAAACATTTTGGCTTTGCAAATGTTTTATATGTAGGATAGTCTCAGTGGATGCATGTGCATTTGCAGCAGCCTTCCCTGAATTGATTTGTGAAAATATTACAGAGGCATTCAAAGAATGCTGTCCTGAATGCGCTTTTATCCGTGGTCTCGCTCTTCAAATGCATTTATAGTAATTAAACAAACAAACACAAAGATCGCCATGGTGGATGCATGGACATCGGCATTGGTAATTTTAAAATAGTGTGTTCAATTAATACAAATCTATTTCTAGGTGCTGGCCACAAACAAATGCACATGCACACTTGTTGGCAGCCATCTTGAAATGGGTCAGCAAAGCACCCACTTAAAGATGGACCCCCGTGATAGCATGGCAATGCAAACCATTTAACAAAAATGAATCGGGAAAGAGGAAACAAGTGGGACGGTGTGCAAATTTAAAACAACGAGCAGGATGGGGAGGGGTGGGTGAAGTAATGGAAAATCTGGGGGAGTGGAGGGGAAGCAATATGGAAAATCGGGTTGGGGACAAAATAATGGGGAAAGCAGCACACGTAGGAGAGAGCAAGGAAATACATGCACATAAAGCAAAAAAAAATGCAATTCTATGAATGAAAGCAATTTCAGCAGTGGGAGTATACAAATCAACCAATCAGATCACTGTGATACCTAGAGGGACGAATAAAAAAATAGGGAGGAAAACAACCAAATCAAAAGGAGACAACTGTGATAGACAACAAAATCATCTAACCAGGAAGAAGAGGCTGAGCCAAAACCTACTGTATGTATCTTGGAAGCAATTGATCTGTAGCAAAGACCTAAAACTGGGGCACTGCAGTATGGCTATTGGGACCACAATTATCAGTTCATCAAATAGGACCTATTTGCTCTGTATCAATTGACCCTATCACTGCATCGTGTTCTTGTTGGTCCTAGAAAAGAAATGATAAGTTATCAACTTTGTAAAGTTGTGTGAAGACAAAAGATCCACCCTTTACTTATCACACCCAATAACACGAAAGAATGTCAGCCCAAATTGTTTGAACATTTGTAAATGAAACAAGAGGTCTTATTTTTGTTCTGCAAACATTTCCTCTAGTACATCTTATTTTTAAAGTGTGCTTAAAAGGTGTGATCCAGCGCAAAACGTCAAATTCCCCCTTCGGCACAGACCAACTACCTCATTCCAATTCAATCACATTCATTCATTGGTGGGGCCCATAACACCAATGTACTTACACTCGGTTGACCAGTTTTCTGAGGGAAAATACGTTTAACAACGCTGACATGAGAGGAATACCTTTACCTTACCCTAAACACATTGACATTAACCTAAGATATCCCTCCCATACGGAGATAGATCATTTAGTTGAATTGGTAATTGATGATTAACTCGTCTACCTTTGCTCTATTACTTTTCTTTAATCTTTTTCTTCAAATAATCGACACAACACATTTGTCAATTTAATCAATTATTCTTTATCTCAGAATTATTGAAAGAAAAGTTAAAAAAAATCATCATCAGCATTTCAGAGCATCATATTTATCTATTCTGGCTAAAGTCATCCTCTAAGTCAGTCAGTCAAAGAGAATTTATTCAGCAAAGTTAGGCCGCAATTCAGTCTCTCATAGACTCAGGATAACAGCTGTCCAGCAGTGTCACCGTCCTCTCCGTCAGCATAACGTCAGGAAATCGAGTTCGTCAAAGAAGAGCGGGCTCTGTCGTAGTGTAGAGTGTGTTCCTACCCTAATTCCCTACCTACTTTTATAATGAAAATAATGTCAAAAAGTATCAAGATCGGGGTTTAGAGAGTTCTTATTGGTCAACTTTGACTTGCGGGGTACAGTTCTTAGGGTGTCGGATAATGAAGTCATCCAACTTGCTTATTCCGGCTTTTAAATCAAGCTTTGTCCTTTCTTTTGGAAGGGTTCCCAGAACGACCTTGGAGGGTACATGTTCTCCCGGGGTCAGGTCCAGGCCACTGTTGCTGGCGGTGACGCATGCGCACTTCACCCAGAACCTCGTGTTGTCAGGGCAGTCACGTTTAACGTCTCGTTCAGCCATCTTGTTTAGGCCGAAATGGTCAACTTAAGCAAAAGAAACACAAAAACGTAATTAAAACATAGAAATGGCTAATAAAATGTTATCCCCTTGCTAATACCCATATGTGTGTGTATTTATCTAGCAGAAGCAACACTCAGAGCGGTTTATACTCACTGAATAAAGCACAAATCACAAATACATCACTTAAAGCAACATATAGCATATAATATTCTAATTTTCTACTATTAATATGCGTACACTAGTTAATTCACAATTAATATAGCCATGCAAAGTGCAATTACCACGTGTAATTCTTTTGTTTATATAGTTGGTGAGTTATCACTTCAAACCGATTAATAATATTATAATTAATTGATTATTCGGATTAATATAAACATGCAGAATGGGGGGGGTATACAACATTTTGTACTATCCGCTCCATTGATCCCCCCTTTGGTGATTATATCACCACACTAATATAAAATTTTGTAACCCTTTTATGGAAATTTTGAATTGATTTCTTGTTTCATTCATATTTCTGTTTCCCCTGTTTCTTCTCTTTTTGCTGTTTTATACATGCTATCCTTTAACTCTTCAAGTTCTATTTCCTCAAATTCTCTTTCTTGTTTCTTATCCCTTCTCCTTAAGTTTTCTCTTTTTATTCTTTTCTGGTTTTTATTCTTTCTACAACAAATACATCCTAGTCTAATTATTAATACTAAGGAAATCACACAAGCTAATGGAAATAATATCTTACCTATAAATGTACTACCTAGTTTTACTACAAAGTCTTTAATAGCTGTTATTTTCTTACTAATCCTCTCCCAAACACCTTCAACCTCCAGTGGTACAATTTCGTCATGCAATTCTGTAATATTCTTAATATAAATGTTCAAATCTTTATTTTCGTCAGGAATGTAAGTACAACAATGTTGAACTTTCAGCATTCCACAGACTCCACCCTCTTTTGCCAATAAAATATCAAGGGCAAGTCAATTTTGCATTACCATCGCACGCATGGCAACCATTTCAGTATTTACCAATAAGAATCCTCCAGCGGTGCTTGTTGACAAGCGATCCACTACTGTTGAAAGTTTTCTCATTTTGTTTGCATTCAGAGATATTCCCACTGCGGGTATCAGTGCTCCAAAAATGTCACCTACAATTTCAGCCCAAGATTCTCTCTTACTACGTGCTAAATAACTACCTAAACTATGTACACCATCTTCTCCTCTATCCATGTGAAAAATCTTTGGAAAAACTAGGCCAACTTAACATGTGCCATACCAATGGTCTGGCAAACGATAATATGCCCTGTTCCCACAAATGAAATACAGTCCTGGAAAGACTGGATCTCTTCCACCTTTAAATCCCCATCCTCCCATGATCCGGTATGTATCATGGCACTCACTATTCCCTAGAAAATAATTGTCATACGCCGTCTGATTCCTTCTTATACACAATTTCCCTTTCTGAGGCCAATCTAAAGCCATAGTTGGACACGATTCTCCTCTTAAATGTTTCTCCGTTTCTACATCCCAAACCGTTTTCTCCACTTTCCCTTCTAAAACCTTCCTTTGTTTTTTCAATCTCCTTTCTTCAACCATATCCAAAAATGTCTTCTCCTCTTTCTTTAAACTGCAAGTTTCTAACGTTAGTTCATTTGTCTCTAAGAAAAATTCACCTAATACTTTTGCAGGTTTTACTTTGTTTAGTTTGTTAATTGCTGGTACTTGTGAAAATATAGTATCTACATCTGAGAAATAATACTCTAATTTACCTGTGTGATAAAACAAACTAGCTGTTACACTACATGTTATTCCATATGTTACAGGAAGGTGATGCAGGTAATTGCATACAAACGTTGCAATCCCTTACGTCCATTGTTTTTACATATTCATACAACAACTTTGAAAACACATTGTTAGAAAAATCTGTTATTGACCTGTATTTATGTAAATAGTTTTTATCTATTCTAGTTGGAACTACCTTTTGAACTTTCCCAAAATTAGTTATGTTATCACTATGTCCTTCTAATGTATCTACAGTAACTTTAAATGAAATTAGTAGAGCAAGAACACTCCAAAGAAGCATTAATAATCCTGTACAACAACAACACATTTTGCACCATCTTCTAAGGAAGGTACAGCTACTTTTGCTACTTTCTATGTTCGCCATCTTTCTAAAATGAGCCGTGTCTTTTGACTTAGCCTCTTCTACTTCACAACTAGTTTCTAACCCTAGGCTTCTAAACACCTACGTGGTTCTACCAGTTTTTTGTCTTTTTCAGTATTTTATTGTTTTTCCATCAGTAATTTTTCTTGTCTCATTCAGTTTGGCACCTCATCATCTTTCACCTTCCCTTCGTTTTCAACATACAGGTTGTCCTGAACATCCGCTTCTTCTCCAATATCGGACAAGATAACTCTCAGGATTTCCAATTCTTCGTCTTCCTCATCCACTTCCGGTACAACCACCTCTGGATTTCCTTGGCTATCCGCCTCTTCCTTCACTTCAGGCAGGGCCACATATGTCCATTCCGGTGATTTATACTTCTGGTTAGGTTTTCTTGTTCTTTTGCTTTCTTTGACTACTTTCTGTTCTTCTTCTTTCGCTTTTTCCTGACTCGTTACTTCATTCACCTGTTCAGCTCTTGGCGAATTTACACGTGTCAGCCGATATCTCAGTCTCTTTATTTTGTTTGGCCATACCTCGTCGTTGGCCGCTCTTTTCAATTTACTCCCTTTATCATTCTTTTCAGTTCTCCAAGCTCGCTTTCTCAGAACTCGGCCTTCTGGTATTTCATCTTCGCTTTCCTCAGATTCTGTTTCAACTTGCTTTTTACCTTCAACAAGTTCTTTTTCCACCTCTTTTGTTTTCCCTACTTCTGTCCCTCCTCGAATCTCCGTCACGCAATCTTCCTGCTGAGTACTTGTCCCTGCTTCTAACTGGATGCTGGAGTTCCCTACACCTCCTCAGGGGTCTTCCGCAATAATCTTTCCCTCTCTCTCTGTATCTGGCACCTGTCCATCTAAAAGTGTTGTTTCAGGTGGAATTTCTCTCAACCTTTCATCTGGCACTTCTCACAGATTTCTTTTATTGTCTCTCCACTGTCCTTTACTTTGTTCTTCTTTTGTTCTTTCTTGGACGAGTGTGCTCTTTGTTCTGTTTCTGAGTCTGAACTAGATTCAGAAATCTGCAATCTCTTTCTTAGGGAGTTACTTCTGGGAACCAAAGTTAACCTTGGCTCTGTCTCCCCCCTTTCAGAATTTTCTCCTTCCTTTGGCTCTCCGTCATCTGACTCAGTACTGGATTCTGATTCATCAAAATACTCTTTCTCTTTACAATCCACTGGATTTGGAATTCTCAAAGTATGACTTGCTTGGATCCAGTTCTTCAGTCCAGCACACTTCACAGCTGTTGTTGTAGTCAAGATGACTTGCCTTGGTTTTCCCCACCTGGGAACCAAACATTTTCTTCTTCTGTGTACTTTTATCCTTACCCAGTCCCCTGGACTTAGATCATGAGCTGGCTTCTTTTCAAGAGTGGTGGCATCCGCTCCAACCTGATGAAACACAGAATGAACTGCGTCAGCCAGGCTTTTACAGTATTCCAATACCATGTCATCAGTTATTGTCATCAGCTTGTTGACTGGTATAAATACATGTCTCATTGCACATCCCATGAGGATCTCATGAGGACTCAAACCAGTAGTCCTTTCTGGTATTGATCTAATAGTCATGAGTACTAGAGGCAAGACATCGGGCCATTTCATACCTGTGGCTAAACACATTTTCCCTATTCTGTTTTTGATGGTACCATTCATTTGTTCTACTACACCAGAAGCCTCTGGTCGGTAGGCACAATGCAGTTTTTGTCGTACATTCAATGCTTCACAAATCAGTTTTATAATCTCATTATGAAAATGTCCTCCTCTGTCTGATTCAATTGTTACTGGGAACCCAAACCTAGGTATACATTCCCTCAACAATAATTTTGCCACTGTCATTCCATCATTTGTTCTTGTTGGGAATGCCTCTACCCAACTGGAGAATAGGCACACCATCACCAAAACATACCTCAACCTGTTACAAGGAGGCATTTCAATGAAATCTACTTGCATTCTGGTGAAAGGCCCTCCCTCCCGACCTATTGTTCCTAGACTCACCACTGTCTTTCTTCCTGGACTGTATTGCTGACAAATTAGACATCTTTGACATATACTCTCCGCCACAAGCCTGAACTTGGCATTATACCAAGTTTGTTTAAAAGACCTAATCATGGCGTCTCTCCCTATATGTCCCTGTCCATGATACATCCGTGCCATGGCAGACATCATGCTATCAGGCATAACTGGTCTTCCATCTCGATAGACCGACACATGATCTTTCTCTCTTGGTGCGCATCCTGCTTTTACCAACTGTTTTACTTCTTCCTCTGCTGCTTCTTCCTGCAATTGTCTTACCTCATCCCATGTTCCCACAGTGTTAGTAAACATTGGGAAACAAGAAATCGATTCCTTTTCCTTTGCCCGATTGATTGAATTCTGATTTTGTGCACAATATTGTGCCATGTCATTGGCAAACGTATTTCCAGTGGCAATATCATCACCACTGTGACTATGAGCAGCACATTTTACCACAGCCAATTGCCTGGGCAGCTGTATTGCCTCCAGCAACTTTTCAACCACTTCAGCATTCTTAATGGGAGTCCCACTTGAGGTCAGGAAACCTCTTTGCAGCCAAATTTGGCCGACATCATGGACCACCCCGTAGCCATACTGGCTGTCAGTTATCACAGTCACTCTCACACTTTTCCCAATCTTACATGCTCTTGTCAAGGCGATAAGTTCAGCTACTTGGGCCGACCTTACTCCTTTCAAATAGAATGCTTCCATCACTGCTGCAACTGTACATACTGCATATGCTGCACTTAGCACTCCATCATCTGTTCTCAAACAGGATCCATCAACAAACATGACATAATCACTTTCTGGTAAAGGGTCATCTTTTATGTCAGGCCTTGTTTATGTACAAAAATCAAGTACATCCAAACAATCATGATCTGCTTCATCTCTTACCTCCACATGCTCTACATCAGGCAACAATGTTGAAGGATTCACATTCACGCATCTCACAAGACTCAGATTTGTTGCGCCCAAAATGACCTTTTCATATTTAGTCAGTCGGCTGTGCGTCATATACTGAGTATGACTCCTTGTTAAAAGAATCGCCACATCATGAGGCACAAACACTTTCACAGGATACCCCATCACAATTCCTTCACTCTCTTCGAAACTTCGACATGTAGCAGCTACTGCTTTGAGACACCCAGGAAGGGCTACAGCTACTGGGTCCAACATAGATGAAAAATACGCAATTGGTTTCCTCAGTTTCCCATGCTTCTGTACTAGAACAGAGAGTGCACATCCATTTCTCTCAATGCAATACAACTTGAACTCCTTATCATAGTCAGGCATACCTAATGCTGGCATTTCACACAATCCTTCTCTCAACTTCTTGAACGCTGCCAACTCCTCTTTGTTCAGATCAATCAGATCTCTCACATCGCTTCTTGTCAGTCGTACTAAAGGTTTTGCAATCAGTGAGAAATTTCCTATCCATTGACGACAATATCCAACCATTCCCAGAAACATTCTCACTTCTCTTTGGGTCATTGGTGGACTCATTCTTTTTATGATCCTGATTCTATCTAACGTTATTTTCCTGTGTCCTTTCTCAATGCTGTGTCCCAAATATTGGACTTCTCTTTTACAAAATTGGAATTTTTATGGTGACACTTTTAGTCCTCCATCTGCCAAATGATTCAGCAAGGCTACCGTGTCTACCTCACAAGCTTCACGAGTTTTCGATGCCAGAAGTAGGTCATTGATATACTGGACTAGTACTGAATTTTCAGGCATTTCTAGACTCTCCAAAGACTTTTTCAATAGCTGATTGAATATTGAGGGACTTTCTGTATACCCCTGTGGAATTCGGCACCACGCCAAAATACGCTTGCCGAAACGAAATGCAAACATTTGCTGACTGTCATGGTGCAATGGGATGGAAAAGAATGCATGGCACAAATCAATCACTGTGTACCATTCTGTGTCATGAGGAATCTGATATAAAATCACAGATGGATTCGGTACAATGGGACAACATGGTACAACAATTTTGTTTATCTTTCTCAGATCTTGCACTATTCTGAACTTCCCACAAGGCTTTTTCAGTCCCATTATCGGTGAATTACATGGGCTACTCATTATTCCTCTCAAAATTCCTTGTTTTATCATTTTCTCAATCACAGGAGTAACTCCTTCAATTATTTCAGGGGTCAATTTATATTGTGGGACATTTGGATAACATACTCCTTCTTTTACGGTTATCTTTACTGGATCTACATTCCTCATCAATCCTACATCTTCTCCTGTGAAGTCCCAAACTTCTGCTTTTACTGATTGTTTCAATTCTTTTGGTAGTTCATCAGGATTGAATACAGCATATGTTCCTGTAATCTCTTTTTCTTTATTTGCCAATGTCATTTTATATAACACATCATCATCAGGTGTTTCAAAGGCTATTCCATCTGGAGTACAAAATATAGTGCAATTCATTTTGCACAATAAATCCCTACCTAACAAGTTCACAGGACTAGTGTCACACACTACGAATCTGTGCATTTCAGAAAAGTTCCCTATACTAACTTTCACTGGTTCTGTAAGGTAAGTTTTAATCTGTCTGTTGGAGACTCCAACTACTTGAATCGTTTCATCCAAGAGAGGAAGATTCTTAACATCAGCTGATCTAACAGTTGATCGAGTAGCACCAGTATCAACTAGGAAAGTAATATTTTCATTATTAACTTTTCCATCTACAAATGGGCCTGTCTGGTCTACTTCTAGATTTGCGCCAAGTACGCACTCTTCTTCCTCCCTTCGGCACCGTCAATAACCCTCTTCTGAATCGCTTTCATCGCGTTGCAGCCAATACTGCGAAGCAGCGCTAGCGCTTTGCGGCTTATTTACCTGTTCTTCGTTGTAGAATCCATTCTCCTTACTATACTTCTGGCAATTTTTGTTCTGTGGAAAAGGTGGTTTTGCCACCTGATTCTGTTGTGTTACGCCCTGCTGTTGTCGTTGCTGTTGACCACTCACCTCATTCTGCACCTGTGGATTCAAGGATTAATTTTCATCATTAGTACTTTGTGGATTCTTACACTCGGATTTCCAATGCCCTATCCTACCGCAATTATGACACGGAAATTTCTTTTTAGCCTCCTCAATATTCCCTTTATTTTTCCCAGGATTAAATCTTTGTTTTGACCCAGCTTGTTCAATTTTATCACTGAAATATTTAGCATGTCTCAATACTTCGTCTATTTTCTTATTTTGCCAATCTACAGTATGCTGTTTTATCATTTCACTAATTTCTGGACGAAGACCATATACAAACCTGTATATGAAATTACTCAAATCCTTGTCACTCAAATTCTCATCTCCACTGAATTGTTTAAAGGCTAAAATTAACCTCTCATAATAGGCATGTACTGATTCTTTGCTTTCTTGAAGTGTTCTGTCAATTTTCACCCAATCTGTCTCCTTAGGGGGTACTTTGTTCTTCAAAAATGCCATAACCTGTTCATATTTCTTCATTACCTCAGGGTCTGGAGCTCCTGTCTTAGGATCCCTTGGGTATTCCTGTGTCGGCCAATTTATTACTATTTTGCATTCTGTCCATAGATCTGCTGGTACAATTATATCAGGCTATTCAAATCAATCCACAATACTTTGGATAATTTCACAAATCTGTCCACCTGTCTATACCACTCGACGGGCTTTTCACGCAGTCGAGGGAAGTCATTCATAAATGACAAAATATCCTGTCTAGTCCATGGGACATGCACATATCCTCCTCCTGGAATCTCTCTCATAGGGTATTCTGTCACAACCTTCTCTTTTTCTCTCATAGGATAGGCTGAAAACTTTTTGTCTGAAACTTCGTCTCGCTTACGATACCATCTGCTCTTCCATTTGTCCACATCTCCCCATTTTCTCAACAAAATAATTATATCCTTAATATGTCCTATTCGTCCTGTGGTAGTCATGTTTTCAATGTCTTTTTCAGTGAAATCTACTCGGGAGGGTTTCTGTAAGGCTTTTACCTTTTCAATATCAATACCCATTTCATTTGCCACTTCTTCTAATCTTTCATGAAGATTTTTCGCTCTCCATGTTACGCTTTTGCACAGAAATAACAATTCCTCATCTTGGTATGTTTTTAACTTCTCTGTCGGGATAGTACCTACTATTAATTCTTCCAAAACCATTCGTAATTTTGCTACATCTATTGACTGAGATTCTTTGTCTTTCTTTTGCAAGCTTCTCAACCATTCACTCAACTCCTCGGTAGATGGTCCTACTGGCTTCTCTACATTACCTTGTCCAAAATCTTTTTGTTTTTCTGACATGGTCTCTATCATTGTCATACGTTTCTCTGCACAGTTCTGACCTACAAATGGGTTGTTTGAAAAATTCGGTTCAATCATACTCATAGGCTGTCTCCATGGATTCTCACTCTGACTGACTCTTGGTTGTTCAACCGGTTTATTACTTTTATAAGGGACTGTTAAACAATGTTCACTGTCTTTTTGCTTATCAAAAATAGGCATTACTGGACCTATCGTTACTGGTACAGTTACTGCTTCCAGATACTTAGTCAATTCTCTTATTTTCTCCGTTAGTTTTAGGGTTGTTTTGGCTAATTCTGCTGAATTTTCTCCATCCAATTTTCCTCCAGACTTCTTTTCTACCTCTCTAATAGGATTGTCTCTTCCCAAATCTTGGAACCCTGGTTCTGATTTTATGATTCGTATTGTTTCTTTCATTGGGGCACTTGGAGTTAATATTTCTGGTTCTGGTCGGTATGGTGGTGGATTCTTATTAGGCCTGGGCAAAAATTTCGTTCCGTTCGCGGAAATTGCGATAATTTGACATTTTTGCGTTCCGCGGAGAGCGCGAAAATGTCAAAAATTCCGGTTTCCGCAGCTTGGCGATAATTTGTTTCTTGCTCGCGCTGTAAAATGATACATTCTCGCGCGCGCGCGATCGCCTTACCTGAATCCCTGCGTTCGCCGACAAGTTTTCTTGATCCGGTCGCGTTCTCCATGAGATGTTGTATTGTTTTTAGCCATTTGCGCTGTCTCGCGACAGTTCGCGCCCGCAGTGACGTCATGCGTCGCGCGATCACGTCTTTCTTCTCGCGATCATGCACCGCGAGAACAACTCAAAACAAGATGGCCGCGCCCGCAAGCAACCACATGGGTAAGTTGGCGACCCGCAACCATGCAGAAAATCTCGCGAACATGCCGGAAAAAAACTTCCGCATCTTTGCGATATTTCTGCTTGTTTGCGATAATTTTAAACATTCTCGCGATAATTTGCGAAGGTTAATTCCGCAAATTCCGCCCACCCCTAATTCTTATAGAACATATCATCAAGAACATCATCCTCGGACTCATTCCCTCCATACCCTTTCGTCTCCACATTATGCCTCTTTTCTACACACTTTCGTCCTTCATTCTCTCCTGCACTTCTTACGGGAAACAAGCCCTCAGTCATACTTGCATTCCACCACCTTCTCATTCGATCATCATGCGTCTCATGTCTGTACGATCTGGCAAACAAGTACCTATATCCTCTACCATTTCTCTGTCTTTCTCGGTCATGCATTTCGTCTTCCCATTCCGTCAAAGCCTCAAATTGAGTCGGTCTAGGTCTCTGTTCTAAATTCATCATTTTCTCTCTCAAATTTCTCAAAACAGCCAAATTAAATGAACCATGTTCTGGAAAAGCTAACACTCCGTCCTCCTTCGTATACTTAACCCAGTTGTCTAACCAAATACAGGTGTGATATCCATATTTCGCAATCATTAAGGATGCAGGGGTTTTCGGTGGTGGAAGTAACTGTCCTTCCCTAGTTCTGATCGATTTGTCCTTCTTAAACCACTTCTTAATTGTACCAAACCATGACTTTTTCTCTTTTTCTGATGTATCATAATACATTTTCCTTTCTTTTCGTGTCACACTAGTTTCTCCCTACAACTGTACCGCTATTCTGTCCAATCGCAGCGCGACTCACACTAACGCACCAATCCGGAGCGTCTACGTCACTGTCACAATTCTCAAATCCCAGTGCGACTCACACTAACGCACCAATAGGGAGCATTTTACGTCACCCTGTATTTCTCCACTCCTAGCGCGGCGCACACTAACGCACCAATCCGGAGGGTTTTGCAGTTCTGACCAACTGTCCAATCCCAGCGCGGTCGTTCTGACGTCAGCAGCCGCTGCGGCAGCTCCTGCTCCTGTCTACCCCTCCTTTACAAATCTGCTCAGTAAGTTTTTGTTTCAATTTTTACAATTCTGTTAGTAACAACATAAAAACGTCTCCATTGTCCGCTTCGCTAACCAAAGAATAGCAATAGACCTTTCTCACGAGAATTCCGTCTTTCCCGAGAGCAGCGCTTACCT
Organism: Triturus cristatus; assembly: GCF_964204655.1. Lineage (NCBI taxonomy): Eukaryota > Metazoa > Chordata > Amphibia > Caudata > Salamandridae > Triturus > Triturus cristatus. The sequence goes on along the minus strand of NC_140580.1, from coordinate 723,727,612 downwards.
CTGCCCTACTACAGAATCGTTACTTCCGTTGAGAAAGTAGCACATCCCTCTACTTCACCCTTCTAACAAGCATTAGCTAACTGTTTCTCTAGTATTTAAGACACACAGTTGGAGACCCAATGCTCCTGAGAAATAAACCCAGAGTTTTGCAATTAACCCAAATGCTATTTCGTTCACGCACTTTCACACTAGAAAATGTAGTACATTCACACAGAATCCTGTCTTTCCCGAGAACAGCGAACAGTCTGTTCTACTACAGAATTATAACACACGTTAACAAACCAGCGCTTTCCTCTACTTTGTCCTTCTATCAAGCTCAGAGAATACCTATTACCTTTCCAGTGATAAGCGTTATCGGAATGCCAGTTGGATCCCTGGTACCTAAGACCAGAATTTCACAGGTAACCTTCGCTATCATACACACTTCTCTCGCACAGAAAAATGTCTCTAATGGCAACACACGGCGATGTCACCGAATTGAACCCAGACAATGCGTTGTGCACCTTCAATCGTCCCATGTTTCTCCTGTGTACCTACAGGATAACAACAATTCTGTCTTTCCCGAGAAACAGCGCTTACCTCTGCTCTACTACGGAACCGTTACAAAGTTCCGACTTCCTACATCCCAAAAGCCGTGCAAAGAACATAAAACTCAACACGACTCAACATAGAGTGTTAGTACATAAATCAATATCAATAACTAATAATCAATAAGCTATTTATAAGCAAATAATCACCAAACCAAACAATAAAAACCATCATCTTGCTACCAGAAAACTGATCCAGCGCAAAACCTCAAATTCCCTCTCCGGCACACACCAACTACCTCATTCCAATTCACTCACATTCATTCATTGGTGGGGCCCATAACACCAATGTACTTACACTCGGTTGACCTGTTTTCTGAGGGAAAATACGTTTCACAACGCTGACATGAGAGGAATGCCTTTACCTTACCCTAAACACATTGACATTAACCTAAGATATCCCTCCCTCTATCTTTGCTCTATTATTTTTATTTAATCTTTTTCTTCAAATAATCGACACAACACATTTGTCAATTTAATCAATTATTCTTTATCTCAGAATTATTGAAAGAAAAGTTTAAAAAAATCATTATTAGCATTTCAGAGCATCATATTTACCTATTCTGGCTAAAGTCGTCCTCTAAGTCAGTCAGTCAAAGAGAATTTATTCAGCAAAGTTAGGCCGCAATTCAATCTCTCATAGACTCAGGATAACAGCTGTCCATCCTCTCCGTCAGCATAACGTCAGGAAATCGAGTTCGTCAAAGAAGAGCGGGCTCTGTCGTAGTGTAGAGTGTGTTCCTACCCTAATTCCCTACCTACTTTTATAATGAAAATAATGTCAAAAAGTATCAAGATCAGGGTTTAGAGAGTTCTTATCGGTCAACTTTGACTTGCTGGGTACAGTTCTCAGGGTGTCGGATAATGAAGTCATCCAACTTGTTTGTTCCGGCTTTTAAATCAAGCATTGTCCTTTCTTTTGGATGGGTTCCTGGAACGACCTTGGAGGGCACATGTTCTCCCGGGGTCAGGTTCAGGCCACTGTTGCTGGTGGTGACGCATGCGCACTTCACCCAGAACCTCGTGTTGTCCGGGCAGTCACATTTAACGTCTCGTTCAGCCATCTTGTTTAGGCCGAAATGGTCAATTTAAGCAAAAGAAACACAAAAACGTAATTAAAACATTGAAATGGCTAATAAAATGTTATCCCCTTGCTAATACCCATATGTGTGTGTATTTATCTAGCAGAAGCAACACTCAGAGCGGTTTATACTCACTGAATAAAGCACAAATCACAAATACATCACTTAAACAATTCTAATTTTCTACCATTAATATGAGTACACTAGTTAATTCACAATTAATATAGCCATGCAAAGTGCAATTCCCACGTGTAATTCTCTTGTTAATATAGTTGGTGAGTTATCACATCAAACCGATTAATAATATTATAATTAATTTATTATTCGGATTAATATAAACATGCAGAATGGGGGGGTATACAACATTTTGTACTACCCGCTCCATCAGGTGCATGGATAAATATTATAAACATGTTGACGCAGCCTTCCGTAAAATGTAGCTCAAATAGAGAAGTAATCATTACAGGTATCATTTCCATTTGGTTGAACTTCCTCTAACTTTGTGCTATGATATTATACCAACAAGTGCTTGAAGTCAAGGTTGTGAAAACACAGATGCTGAGAATTGACCTCACGATAGTGAGATGGCTCAACACCGTTAACACAACAGTGTACCACATGATCAGATCGTAAACTCATACTCCTATTCTTTGAAAAACAAGTAAGGTAGGATATAGTAAGAGAGCTGTTGATGTACTGAATCATTAAGGCAGGCAGAAATGGATCAGGGCTAGAACCCTGGCATCTTAGGACATGCTGCTTCGGGATCAGAAAGTGCAGGCTCTGTCTCTCAAAAACCCAACAATGACCTGTGTCTTGAATGCTGTTGTTCCTCTCCTCAAACACGTCCAAACTGTCTTGGCAAATGAGTTACTAGAAAACCCATAGTTTTTTCTCCTCTGATGTCTCTCTGCAAATTTTGGCTAAATAAATGTACTGATTAGCAGGAGATATCTGTGGTGTGTGACCCTCTGTGTCACTCCGGATCTAGGCTACGTGGACCAGAGGTTGTGGGCTAAACCAGGCCTAGAATTAGGAGTGCAGGCTACACACCAGAGGCTTAGTTTCCGGGGCTAACTGTGTGACTGACCTCTCAGCCCTGCCCTCATTTATTTATATCGTCCCCTACGTCAGACGGGAACCTTCCAAATGCTGCACACACATGGTTGCATTCTCTTTAACCACCCCACCAACCATGGGGATGGTCGATTACATTCCTCCCCAACTACAATAATATTTATAACTCAAATGAACTTACAACTCTGCAGACCCACAATACTATACCAGAGTCACCCAGCTGCCGGTGTCCAACCTCTGGCATCTCAAGACTACACCAGGAATCCAGCCAGCCTTGATGATTGTGCCAAGATATTTCTCAGGTGATACCTGGAGCAGTTGCTCTGACTGGACGCACTTGAAGAGCGGATTCCATTTTCTCTGCTTTCAGGTGAGTCGGGTGGGTGGAACTTGAAGTCATCAGCACCTCAGCACTGCTGTGGGAATAGTCTAATGAAACATCTGATCGATGTGACAAAGGAGATAGTTCCAAGTTTGCATCACCCCCTTCGGGGATACAAGATTGTTCACTGGGCCCTTGGTCTTCTCTCCGGACTCTCTTAAAAAAGGAAACATTGCTTTTGATCTCCTTATCAACTTGGTGGGCAGTGATCATCGTGCCTTTGCAAGATACCACTGTCAATGGGCGTTGTTCAAACGGCAAATGGAACTTGCTACCCGGATATCGGTCCTTTAACTATACAGAATTGCCAAGTTGGATTTCGACTGACGAGCTCTTCGACGAGCACTGGATCTGTCGTTGGTGGCCTTCCTCCTGTTGAACACCTCAGCATCATCAATAGGATCAGGAACCCATGTGGGGTGATGGGGAATTGTATCTACAATAATAGGCCCAGGCATGCATACCCCGGAGCTCGGCCTGTTGTCACGTGAGATGTCTGTCTGTACTCTCTCAGATATCCGCAAATGGCTTGTTTTATCGGTTGATGATCCGTGTGGGCTATGTGGACTACCTTGTTGAGGGTCTGCATAACCAGCTCCACTTCTCCGTTTGCCTGTGGCCATCTCGGAGTCACTTTGTGATGACGGTTATCCCATGACCTCAGATAATCTGTGAATTCTAGTCCATGGAACGGCGGTCTGTTGTCAGTCTTTATGACCATTTTCAAATTTGAAAACATGGAGAACATGAGCTATGGGCTACCATGCCACTTCTGACAATGTCTACTATTTAAGAAGTGTTCAGAATATTGGATTCTCATCTATCTGGTTGAATTATACAAACGTCAATGTGAATACCCTCTTTATTACTTTGTGAAGCCCTGAAAAAGTCTCTTTTAGAGACAAAACGCGTTGGCGATGATCTTCCGCTCTTATGAAAATATTAAATAAAGAGAAAAGTCTTTTAAGAAACTCACATCGGTGATCTGGGCATCCTTGTGTGTGCTCACTGGTTCTTGAACGCTTGATGTTGAATTGTTATAATTTTTTTAATAGTGCTGAACCCTCTTGTGTCTAATGTTGAAATAGGTCTTTTTCCTAGTTAAGGAGCATAGAGGGGAGTGCTCCTTGGTTCTTTGCACTATATGATACCTCAGGACACTTTTTTCACTTGTCAGGTGTGGTTCTCAATAGCCTCTACCCTCATTTCATTTGCATTTAGTCTTTATGACCTTTCTGATTCCTTGTCTAGCAATAACTTTCTCAAACTTGGTAATGACGTCCGTCGCAGTCTGCGAATTGGCAATCTCCACTTACGGGTATTTGGTATAGTCATTGATGATGACTGTAGAATGTTAGCCATAAGGCAGATGGCCGAAATCCAGACTGGCTTGTTCTCAGGGGGTTTCCAGGCCTTTCTTCTTGATGACAGGAGAGGGTTAACAATGGGCTCAGTAACTTGACACCAGTGGCACGACTTGACAGTATTTTTCACCATTTCATTCATTCCCAGGAACCAGACCTTGGCTCTAAGCCTACTCTTGGTTTTGACCATGCCTGATGGCCATGGTGTGCCAGATGCACTATCTGAGATGTGAGGCTAGACAGTATCACTAATCATGGTCCTCTGAGTAGGCATCCTCGATCATCCATGGACAGTTCATGGCTAACATGGAGTAAAGATCCAAACACATTTTGTGCCTCCGGTGTTCTTCAAGGCCAATGTTTCGTAAAGCTACTCCAGTCATTGGAGAGAATTGCTGCAATTGCCACTTGTAAATAATAATAAATAAATAATAATAATGCACATTTGTGAAGCGCGAACAATCACCCGTAAGGGTCTCTAGGCGCCGGGGGCTGTCGAGAAGTTTAAGCAAGCTATTGCCCAGAGTCACATGGTGCTGGGCTAATCTGCCGCCGGCGATCGAACCGTGATCCCCAGATTCCGGAGTCAGTCGCCTTGGCCTCGGAGCCACACCCTTCACTTGTAAGCATTCATCTTCCCGTGTGGCTTATATCAGAGTGTCAAAAGCCAAGGGAACTGGGTGGGACTGTTCAGCGACATACCTCACATAGACTTCTGTCGCCTCAGCTTCCTTCACTTCTTCTGAGATGGTATCATGGGGATGGCGGGAGAGTTTAAGGAACCTGGCCAGTATTCTACCTGACAGTCATATTTCTGCAGCTGTAACAGGCATTTTTCAATACAGGGTGGCGGCTTTGCGCTGATTCTCTGAATAAACGTAAAAGAGGTTTATGGTCTTTGCAGACAATAAAGATGTGTTCATTCACATATATATGAAATTGTATTGTGATGGCCTCATGCTCAATTTGGGAGTAACGTTGTTCTGTTTTTGTTAGGGACTGACTGGTGTATGCCACTGGGGTCTAACTGTTGTCCTTTTGTTGTTGGATTAGTATGGCTCCACGGACATGAGGTCTCGCATCCACAGTCACGTTGGTGGATTTCCTGTGATCGAAGTAGTACTGGGTAGTATCTGCAGATAGTGCTTCTTTGGTCCGCTGAAAAGCTGTCTCTTCTACAGGTCCCCATTGCCACAGTGTGGTTGTCTTGGTCAGTTCCTGAAGGGGTCGCGTGAGACCGGTTAGATCTGGGATGAATCTCCCACATAAATTCACCATGCCGAGGAAACTTCTCACTTCAGAGATGTTGCGAGGTTCCAGATCTGCTTGAACATCTTGGAACCTCCCGGGACCCGGGGTGACTCCTTGCACGGAGAAAGTGTAACCAAAAAAACTGATTTTATTTATAAAAACTCACATTTTGCATGGTGTAGAGTGAGCCCTGCTTCCTTGATCATCTGCAGTACTCCATTAAGGTAGTCATGGTGTTCCCTCAATGACCTGGCGTAGTCAAGAATGTCATTGCTTACATTGATGAGGTCTGGTAGGCCACTGAGCAGCTTACGTATGTTTTTTTTTAAAACGTCTGCTGCGCTGGAAAAAACGAAACTGAGGCAGCGGTATCGGCTGAACCCCAGATGCATGGAGAAGGTGGTGATATACCAAGAGTCAGCGTGAAGCGGTTGATGATTACCCCCCTGAGATCCACCTTCAAGAACCAATTTGCGCTGATCAATTCACCCAGTATACTGTGCGGGTCAGGTGCTTCTCCTGCTTGATAGCAACGCTGAGAAGCCTCAAATCCACACATATGCAGACTTGCCCTGGTTGTTTACGCTAGTTGAAAATATACGGCGCTTGACTTCCTTGTTTTCTAAACAGCCAATTCTGGTGAAGATTGTTTTAAACTCTTCCAGTATCATTGAAAGCTCCGTTTCCTGTACTTCTAGCACAAAGGAGATCAGCTCTAATGTCTCACCAGGTTGCACATTTCACCAGCATAATGTGTCCCTCTTCAGCTACATAGATTGTCCAGGCCCAGCTGTTTCCTTGGTGGGACACTATGGATCTAAAACAACCTATGAGGGGAATCGGGGATCTGTCCCTTAGCAAAAAATGTAATTCTTGGTTTTTCTAGCGTGGGACTCAGGTCCATGGCTCGATAAGTGGTCGCTGACATTAGTTCAATGGACGCCCCTGTATCGAAGTTGACTGTGACCTGTTGGTTACTTATGGTGATTTGACAACATGGGAGATGGTGATGGGTAGAAAGTGGTGTTCCTACTGCCAAAACATTGTGGACTGAGTACTCTTCAGTATCAACATCCATGCCCTCTGTGTTCTCTGGCTCACTCAACTTCACATGCGCCGTTCCCTTTCTTCACCTACGATGATCAGCACACTTTTGCAAAATGGTTACACTTCCCACATGCCGAACATCGTTTGCCATTGGCTGGACAGTCACTCATTTTATGAGAGGAACCTACACAAAATCCACATTCTTTTCTCCTCTCCTGGATGTGCTTTGGAGTTGTGAGTGCTTGGCCTGTCTTAATGGCAATGATCTGCCCCGTTTTGATGGGACGTTTGAGCGCTGCTTTCATGCGGGATGCTTGAAATTTCCCCAACTCTTTAGATCGCCCTATCTTCAGAATGTCCTGTAGAGACTTCCCTGAATCCTGAAGAATAGTTTTTTGTAATTTTGCTGAGTCACGCCCTTGTATAATCTGGGCACAATTCTCTTCCTGCTCATCCTGGAACCTGTGCTGGCGAGTTCTTTCAACTGTCCATGGAAGATGTCTTAAGACTCTTATGCCTCCTGGCGGTCTTGTTGGAACACAAAGCTCTCATAATCTCTATTGGCCATTGGCTCAAAATGAGCATTCAGTGCATTCAGAAAGGTATTGCATGTTTTCAGCGTTGCTGCTACTATCGCATTATAGATTCTGTGGATGTCTTTCCCTCCCAGGTGCAATAGCAAGGCACATCTTCTTTCTCGAGATCTGCCAGCCCCTTCAAAGTAGAATTGTAGCCTCTCTGTCCAGTCCTTCCATATGGGTATAAGTGTAGATGGCGCATCATCCACCACAAATGGTTCAATGGCCGGGATTGCTGCCATTATGAACCACCAGTAGAGTCTCACTCTTCCTAAATACCTTGCGGCACAAGCACTGTCCGACTTCTGTGGTGTCCAGGACAGCCACAAGCCTGCATAGCTGTCCCTGAACTTGCCACACAATGGTGCGCTATTCCTCATTTGTAGCAAGTGAATATTTTGCTTAGTTGGAGGATATCTTGCCCAATGCGGACAGCATAGCTATCTCTCACCTGTTACAGTCAACAGAACTATCCCTCACTTCCCACCGTCAGCATAGCCATCAGTCCCTTTTCATAGGCTGAGCAGTTACCTCTCTTCCTAGACAGATAAAAAACTTGCTTTTGTGATTTGTTTTGCTTAGGACAGACAACAGATCAATCACTCACCCATTACAGTCAGCAGAACTCCACCTCACTCGGTGTAGTCGGCAAAGCTATCCATCACTTTACATAGCAGAGCTATTCCTCACCTTTATTAGGTCAATAAATTGCTCAGCTGGCTAAAGTCATACTCATTACCTACAGAAAAGCTACCCATCACCTCTCACAGACAGCAGAGCACCTCCCACCTTTCTGCAAGTAACAGAACTATCCCATGTGGCAGCAGAGCTAGGTCTTGCTTGGCTGAGCTATCCACAGATAGGTGCATAGCTATCTGACTGTCTGTCTACCTCTCTGTACCTTCTCTCTTTCTACATCTTTCAATCTATCCCATGTCGTCATATACATGGAGCCAATTAAAAAGGACTCTTAGGGAACAGGGAGCCAGAGAACAGGGGGCTCAGGCTTCTCTATGCATGTGTATGTTTGTGTATGTTTTTGTATGTTTGTGTATGTTTCCAGGATGTAGACGTCTATGATCGTGTTTGTGTATGTTTGTGCATTGGTTGGCCTAGGATGTTGATGTTGGACGTTAGGTGGTAATTCACTTGATCGGCACTGTGCAGAACGAATATGAGGTGCAGTTGGTTGTTCATGTTGGATTGACACAGATGTAGATAAACTGGTGTTTATCATGTCTTCTCTCTCGCCTTCTTCCAACATTTCTCCTCCTCATGGTGAGATTGTCTGTTGCAAACTGCAGAGCTTAAAGTCTGTAGACAGTGCTTTGACATTTATGCATGTAACACTGCATGGCATGATAACACTAACTTGTAATGGGCTTACAACAAACACATTAGGGAGAGTACATTTAAAAACACACTGATTTTGTGTCACGATTTGTGCATGTTAGTCAATGGGATAGAGCCTCGAAGACATTCAAAATGTCTTGTGTGCCATTTTATTTACAACTTTTTTTCTAATGCTACAAGTTATGTATATATGTGTATGTTAATAATACATTTCCTAATATATATTAGATGGAAATGCCTATACTGATGCTGAATTGCTGCTTACTTTAAAGTAAATTGGTTAAGAGGGGTAGGGGTTCACTGACCAGTGGCTGATGTTTGTTGAGGTATTGTATCATTCAATCAGTCCAATCAATCAGTAGTTTTGTAGAGTGCTTCTTGTCACCCATGGGGGTATCCAGGTGCTGGCGTGCATCAATGGAACATACTCCTCTCAGTGCCTCTGGCTGCATGGTGCTTTCTTACATTCCCACCATGGGTGTTGAAAGGACTTCAGTAGAAGAGCTGCTTCCTGTTCCATCTGCTCCTTTTCACCTGGGCAACAACTTTTCCTTTTGGACAAGACTTCACATTGAAGAGCATTTGTGAATTTCATCTATGCTACAGTGATTGACACCTACAGCATTAATTAGTTCCTGGATGTCAAGCCCTATTTTTCTTTGTAGCCTCTGCAACAGTATGGGAGCTTTTTCCAATTAATTCATCATTATTAGAGACACATACCTCCACCAAAACCTCCAGTTCAACATCAGAAAAAGTTTGTTTTCTTTTCCTGTCTTTCTGGGAGTGACACGTGGCCTCCTCCTCCTGTACTTTCCTCTTTGAGTCCTCCTTCATGTACATCGTGCCCTATGACAGCTGTTTCCTGGTCGTGATGCCATCAGTTGCCTCCAAAGTGACCGTTCCAGTTTGTGACTCCCGATTCGCAAAATGCGATTGCCTAGAAATCGCATTTTGCAAAGCAGAAAATAGCAATTGTGACTTAAGAAATCAAAAAATAGTGCAGTACAGGGTTTGTTTGTAGAGATGGATTTGCCATTCTGAAAATTGCAATTCATTACAATTCACATTTCTGTAATAGCTAAATGCAATGTTAGTACATCTGGCCTGGTAATCCTAACCTAGAATTAATTTGTATTTGTTTCACCTGCTCCACACCTATCACATAACACATTTTATCATATTTTAGAGGAGTTTCTTCCAATGGAACAGTGACCATGGAGACATAAAACATTAGTGAAAACACAACATTGAATACGGTAGCACCAGAAAAGACAAGAGAAAGACAGAAGATGTGTTGTTTTGTGATAATACAATAACAATCAGGAATCCACATTTTTTGAGTGTCACAGGACTTCTGCCATGCTTATTATAAAAGTCTCCACCACCTGTAATTTGTTTTTTTGGGACAGGATAATCACAAGAGTGAATTCTGTTGTTAAGACTTTGCGCACACAGGGCGACATTAGTAAGAGGTGGAACGACCTCAGGCTGAGGGTGCATACCAGGTACAACAACCACCACCTGGAGACTCTGAGGAACACGGCCATGGGGGTAGGCATAGTGGGGGAGTAACTGTGGGCCCACAGAGTGTGCCCTCTGAAGCCACGGACACCCAGGCTGCAATCACCCAAGTCCTGGGAATCTACCAGGACTCCCAAAGTGTCATGGGCCAGGTATTGACAGAAATCCGGTAAATGAAGGAGCTGCAGAGGGACACATACCATGAGGTTTCTGCCATCCACACCAAGGTGGCCAGCATCCACACAGAGGTGGCCTCCCTGGTTGGGGTGCTGCTGGGCATCAACACCATCCACTGCAGGGCTTTTTCAGGTCCATCTACACCTTCCTGTGGTCCAAGTACATCCACACCATCAACATCTGCCACAGCCACAGGAATGGAGGCCCTGTCAGATGAGCCCATGCCTGCACGCACCCTTGTCTGGACCCCCCCTCTGGAAAAACCAAAGGAATGTCCACTCAAAAAACCCAGGACCTCAGGATGGCAAGACATCTACCACTGTCAGCAAGAAGACTTGCCCCTAATGTCCTCCTGTGAGTGCTACACATTCACTTTGTTGGACTATTCCTGCCCACTTTTCCATAACTGATGGGAATAGCATGCTAGACTTTGGACTCCGACCATTTGGACTCCACTAAAATGGTTTCATCCACCATGAATAAAGACTTCACTTTTTGTTTGCACTGTTGAATTTTAAAATGATTTCTTTATCTTATCCTTGTTCACTTCAATGAAAATACACATCGCCAGAGCATTGTCTCCTTGTTGTAATCCTCCAATAGAACAATGCGAATGTACTGCCAAGTGAACTTTGCAATGTCAAAACTAGGGACTTCTGGAAGCATGGATATGTTGTATGTAAACAATGTTCAACTCAGGAGCTTTACCATGCCACAACAGCACATACATTCAAGTGTATGGGCTGAGAATATCTGTATTCCATTGTTCAAATAATATGCTGAAAAGATGTCAGGCACATAGCAAATAAAACAAGAATCAGTTATTCTGGGTCAGTGATCACATAATTACTAGTAGACTTTCACAACATGGAAGGAGGGAATACATCTGACAATATTGCACATTTTAGGCAACAATAAATTAGGTCTACATCATCAGCTGGAGCCATATTGCCTACCTCACGAAAGGAATCCTACATCAAATAAAGAAATAAATAGACACATGTCAGTACAACAGTTTCTGACCACAGGGTATTTTCGCTGCAGTGTTGCTTGCATCTGGTAGAATGTCAAACACAAACAAATGTCTGTGATGTGCTGCAAGCACTTTGACCTAGAATGAGGAGACACATCAACAGCTACATCCAGTTCATAGACAATGAGGAAATAGCCAATGTGAAGGAAGAATAGCCTGAATTGCACAACAGAACATTGTGTTGGATCACATGATGGCACATATATTGCATTAGGACCAATGCACCACAAGGAACAAGTCCAATGGAAGCCAGGTAACTTCCATTCTATCGCTGTGCAAGCTGTCTTGGTACCGGCTTTGTACATCCAAACTCTGTAATTTTAAACAAGAAAGAGAGAGGGGCTCAATATCAACCAAAAGGAAATAGAGCACCCAGTAACTGCAAAGTAAAAAGATTTTGTTTCCTTTTGGAACTGACACTAGATAAAATAATTCAAACACTCCGTCACAGTCAAAATCCCAATATCGGGTTTAAACCATTCACTCCCACTGATGGAACACTTACACACAAAAAACCAACTATATCAGAGCAAGCTGTTTATTTGCATCAAAAAATATTTTCATAGAGATATGATCAATATAAAATATACATTTCACTTTTGTTAAAAAATAAAGGCCATTAAAAACATTTCAATATATAATCATACAGGAGAAAAGAAGGATAAAAGACAATATACTTTGTCATATCATAGTTAATTCACACCCCTCATGGGCAACATTGAGTAAGGATTCACTTCCCTATTTCAAATGGTTTGTATGCCCATCATAAGCATAAGCTAAAAGACATCATACCTTGAAACTTATGATCAAAATATCTGCACACATTTACAGGATCCAATGAAAACAGTTCACCAGGAGTCTTTATTTCAATTTTTTATATTAGAATGTGCTTCTCTTAAAAACTCAAGCAAATCTTCCAATGCATACTCTGCACAGCTAAGTGTGACAAACCATGTTGGTGTACCTAAGTTCCGTAATATACACTTGAGTTCTCCATGACGACGATACCAATACTCATTTGTTTCACGTTGACATGCCATTAAATTGATTAACTGTGCTTCTAAATTTTCATCTGTTTCTTGAACTTTCTCCACAAATTTTTTCACATAAAGAAGTGATTCATGAGCTCCAGTTTTAAGTATATGATTCACTGCATACGAGAGAGAAGACAGATCACTTTCAAACAAAAGGTGAAATATGTATGGAATGCACTGTCGAAATCTAGGATCTTCATAATATCATCTTGTTGACCTACATTCTGAAGCTGGAATCCGTACAGGTCGGTCATCATATCGTCCACCTTCTCCAGTAGGAAACAACTTCCAAGCTTTTCTCCCATACACTCATTGGAGTTCATAAATCTCTTCAGTCCTTGACTTGTCCACTTTCTCTATTTGACCACTTGAAATTTCAAACTCATCTTCTAAACATATTACCTGTTCATCCACATTTACATTTTTGTAATCAATATTGTTCTCTATAAGATATAAGGTAGCCTTTTCAACTTTAACAACATCCACACATTCTTGCCATATTTTCCGACTATTTGTGGGTACACCATTTACTAAAATAACTACTGCCTCATCTTCCTCTTTCTCTCCAGCAATAGTTTCAATGTTTTTCTTAAAATCCAAAGGTAAGTACACCACTCTTCCTTTCAGCCCTCTTTGCAAGTCTGTTGGTGGCAGATTACCTGTTTTAGGCTCCATCCGAATTATAGTTTGAAAAGGATGAACTGATTGAATTAGAACCGACTCATATGTATTCAATTTGGCCAGCTCCTGCGGAATAGCTACTAACTCCAACTTATTATGCAGTTTTCTAGCAGGCATTTTGTTCTCTTCTAATTTGTTGTAGCAATATTTACATATACGTTGATCACTACCTAACTCAAATCGACCTTCAACAAACAAGTAAGTTGCAAATTCTTCCCACTTACCATTGTTCTCCTTTTCATTTTTCAAATACAAATCAACATTCCTACTTTGACTTTTTTAATGAGTACGTCGACAACACACACAAACATAGTTTGGTATTTCAGAGCACACAACATTCAACTTTCCAATTTCTTCTTCAAACTGATCAGTGCTAATCACTTTCTCATCTCCTCCAACATCTGTAATTGTCAAACTTTCACTTTCTATGAACTGCTCTTCTGAACCAAAATATCGCATTTCAATATCATCACACTTTTTTTGAACATCTGAAAAAAGAACCATATAAAAGACTTCCATTCAGTTCACTTAAACTTAATGCAGGACTTTTTACATAGTACAGTTTCTTTACAAAGTTCCGCATTTGTGAATGGTGTACTGCTAACATCCTCAAATGATGAAAAACACTTTTACAAATTTTCTTGAAAGACAAGCCAGAGAATGCCCATACTTCTCAGTATATTTTCTTACATTACATGGATCTAGTCCTTGTAACAACTTAATCTTCTGTTTTATACTTTTCTGAGTATATTCTCGTAGCAAATTTTGCATTATATCAATGGATTCCTTTCGAATACTACAAATGCTACTACAACTCCACTTATGCACAGGAGCTCGTGGACGTTTCCCTTGCTTTTCTTCAGCTATTAACTCTTCTGCACTTTTACCAACCATTTCCTCCTTTGGAAGAGGAACACACTCCTGTACTTCATAGCAACGACCTCCAGTATCAATTGCAAATGATAAACTATTTTCCTGGAAGTAACTTTCCTCATTAAAAAAAGGCTCAGTACTAGAAGTATGTCTCCAAAGTCCACTAAAGGTTTTACGAAAGTTGGTTCTGTTCACAAGTCTTTTTTTTCTGCTTTTGTCTTTCAATACTTTGACTATTTTATCCAATACTTTCATTCTCTTTAAAATCAAAATGAACAACTTCTGTTTCAAATTGAAAGCAGTATCCACTATACTTTCAATACGCTGCTTCTCTTTGAATTGAAACATTCTTCTTTTATATTTGCAGCATGTTTTCAATAAATTCTGAATCACTCTAGATCGAAAAAGTCTCTAACGAATTTCTTGAAATTGTTTTTGTCTCCGAGTACCAGATACTATTTCTTTATCATCTTTCCTTTTCCTCGTATTTGAAATTGAACTCTGCTTCACCTTACTTGAAAAATTCTTCTTTTTGCTTTGTGTGATGTTTTTCTCATTAAATGTTCATAATATTTTTTTCAAAAATTGTCTTTTGCTTTTACTCAAACAAACAGTTTCTCTACTACTTGCATTTTTATCTACTTCAAGATCTTTCCTTTTCATCAAATATATATTTGTCTTCTCTTTTCTTTTTTTTCCACTTCTAGGCATTTCCAAATTTCAATCCAAACGAAATAATTTTCTGAAAAACAAAAAATAGATTCAATTATTTTTCACATTTCTTCACTATGTTAAAATAATAACATACAATTGCAAAACTTCCACTAACAACTTCCAGACACAGTGCTGCAACGTGATGGAGTACGACAGATGAGCACTAGAATGACAAGTAGTGCCATAGAACATACAGCAAGTATTTATTTAATTATTTACATACTCCTTTACAATTTATATATAACTGCACTACCTTATACTTTTCACCTCTCTGCCACACCCCACCACCCCACACCACTTTCTCTGCAACCCACCGCACACAACTTTATAAATAGTATTTTAAAAATGTGTAATCTCTGTACTTAGAATGATATTATCAACCAAACAGCACACATAAAAATTTCCATTATTACCTAACAGTTTTATCAAAAACTTTGCAAACATAACACTGCACCCAGGGCTTTAACTGGAGGAGGGTGTCTGTGGGGATGTGACCACCAGCACTTTCTTTTTGGGAGCCTCGAAACGGGTCTTTATAGACCTCTATTTTCCGACCTCACAAACGTAATCTGTTTTTTTTCTTTATTGCACTGCAATGACACTGTGAGAGCATGCACATTGCTCACTACTTAGAAGTGCAGAAATCATGCCAAGTGGCTGGCATTGTAGGAGAAGGGAAATCCTTTAAAGAGAGCCATTTTCTCTCAGTATTTCCCTTCTTTTTTTGCAACGCACCAGCAACATCATCGTGGGGTGATTAGCAGACAGACCACCAGGCGCGCAACGCCCATTGCCCCGGACTCTCTGACACAGCTTCCCGGGTGCACACACAGAGCCGCACCCGAGTACTTCACCGGTCTTCAAAACATAATTTTTTTGTAAAGGAGACTCTGTTCTTTTTCCCCCCTTTTTACAACCCCTACATACCCACTCTGCCTATTGCTGAAAGAATTAGGCTCCCCCGAAATTTCCCTCTGGTTGCGCCTCTGCAAACGACCACAACAAGGCAACTCCAGCACGAACCTGCTCTCACCTTACACACGGTCTTGTTTTAGTGCTATGAAAACACACACTTTGCCTGCCTCACTAAGTTCTCATACCCCCTCTTTAATATGAACATAAAAGCTTTCCAATTACTTTTATATTCCTATACTGTACTTCACATGGAAATATAGAAATCAAGGTTCTCACCACCCCAAATTAGGTCTCTGGTATACTTCCTCAAATATAAGAAGTACAGGTATTCAGTATCTGTCAGTCACGGCCACTTTAAAACAGTGTACCTATAAACAACTCGACAAAACGTTATGTTTCTAAATTAACGTATTACACTTAAAAGCTCCTTTACATTTCTTTCGCTAGATGTACCTTTGTTTAAAACACCACCAGAGAAGGGTGTTGAAGTATGCTCCACAAAGAGTAACTCAAAGCTTTGCTATTCTTTGTTAAAAAATCTGCCTGTCAATGCATTTCGCAAGCCTTTTCAACGCCTTAAGAGGGTAGCTGGATGAGTATAATACATCGTATTTAGGACCGGGGTGGACGATGCACGGAAATAAGAACGCATAGTTGAATAAAGGGCGAGTGGATGCATGGCCAGATGCATCAATGGATAGATACATAGATGAATGCAAAGACCAGTACTTACGATAGACGGGTGGGCTGATAAATGCTTAGGATTGATTCTGGGACAGATACATCTATGCATATATAGGCATATCGCTGCATGAATGGCACAGTGCTTACTATAGGCGAGTGCGCTCATAGATGCTTAAGATAAGCGGACGAACAGATTTATGTATATATATAAGTAGGAATACATGCATCAATTAAAAGATGGTTGAATGGCGCAGTGCTTAGGATAGATGGATACTGCGCTTTAATTGGGGACCGGCACTTATTTTCAGGCAGCTTCCAAACGACTCTCTACCAGGCTCTATTTTCAGCCCTCTCAAAGATAGTCAATTTTTTTCTTTTTTTTATTACACTGCAGTGACAGCATGCACATTGATGTACGCATGCTTATTTAGATCACCACACTTTCTGGAACCTTCTACGACACCTGCAGGTTAAAAGTTCATAATTTTTTTTTTAACCTAACAATATACTTTTGCAACATTTTATCGAACATTTAACGGCATGAGCATGTTAAAAGTTCACAATAGGGGTCAGTAGTTCATCAGCTTTATTCCCAACTCCAGCAGCACTTCACCTTACGCCCCCAGTGCCATCAGACCCGTAGGAGTCAGTGCTTTCCACTTTCCAAATACCAAATTCATTTCATACACACAAATTTACTTTTGCACTCCCTATAAAACACCCCCTAAGCACCATACACAAGTTACAAAGTTCGAAACAAAAGTGCCTCCAATTAGCTATAACTACATGCTGACACTACTTGCACAGATGTGGCACAGCGGCCAGAGCACATGACTTCACAGCATATGACACACAGTTTGGGCTCACGCATTCATACCCGAGTCCGGCTCGAGCTCAGCTTAGCAGCATGAGACTCTAAACACTACCTCACATATTTTCCTTACCCCAGAACTTTCAGACCAGTACGGGTCAGTAGTTTGTCCTAGTAGTTATAAACACATGCTGACACTACTTCCACAGCTGTACTTCAGTGGCCACGGCACATGACTTCACAGCATAAGACACACAGTGTGGGCTCACGCTTTAATCCTCGAGTCGCGCACAAGCTCACCTTAGAAACATCACATACTAGCCAATACCTCACTTACTTTTCGTAGCCTAGAACTTTCACACCGGTAGGTATGATTAGTTCACTTTGAACCCCCTCTATAGCACACCCTAAACACCTCACAAAGGTTACAGTGCTCCTACCCTCCTCTTTACCAAATTTTTTGCCCTTTTTCCCCCTTACTCGCTTCAACAGAATCACAAAATGACGGCCAACACTTCCTAGTTGCAAATGCTTGCAGCGCTCGTAGCCAATCAGCAGCAAGCTCGTGCTCATAACGCCTCAGCCAATCAGATGGCAGAATTCCCAAATATCGATATCTGTAAATATCGATATTTCTCAAATACTACGGAACAAATTTACACCAAATAAACAAAAGCGTGCTTTCTAGACCAAGACCCTTCTCCCTGCCAAATTTGGGGTAATTCCGTTCACCCGTTCGACCTGTAGCCTTGTCTAAAGTTTCCTATGGAAATTCACATTGAAAAAACACGTTTTGGGACCCCCCTTTTTTCTCGGCCCCCCCATGACGAATCACCCCCACACTTTCAACATAGGAGCTGATCTCAACAAAGAATACGTTTTGCAAATTTCACGAAGATTATCAATCTGCGCCAAAGTTATTGCAAATAGAATGTTGCCATTTTCCTATATTAACTAGGTCCTAACTATAACTACCTACTGGCGAACGCCAGTAGGTAATATATATATATATATATATATATATATGTTCTGCCCATGATGAAGGGCGTCCACCGCCCGAAACGCGTTGGCTGAAGTTTGAGGAGGTGCCTTCCCACCTACCTGTGCAGTGGAGTAATCCTGGGTGTGCCGACCACCTTAGGGGTAACTTTTTGAAACGCATTAGTGACCAGCCCTTGGTCACGGTAATGGCACCACAGCCTGCACTTCGGGGGTCCATGTGCTTTTTGGATTGAACTAACACATGGAGAAGGTGATTCCAGCGCGGCGTTTGTTGTGAGGAGTCCCACCGCCAGAGTCATGCGGGTCCACTTGCTGCGCTGATTTGCAGTTTGAGCAGAACCGGAGATACCAGGATATTTACAGAGGGAGGCTTGGAGGACACCTTTCCCTACATGATTGTTTTTTAATGTGACAGTGATGGCGCCCATTTGGGTTGGACTATTTGGCACTACCAGTCCCAGAATGCTTTGGTGTAATTAACATGCTGATTGAATTGATTAAAAGGGATTGAGCTGGCAGTTGCTTCCGTTGTCGTCACTTCACGTTCTGCCCATGATGAAGGGCGTCCACCGCCCGAAATGCATTGGCTGAAGTTTGAGGAGGTGCCTTCCCACCTACCTGTGCAGTGGAGTAATCCTGGGTGTGCCGACCACCTTAGGGGTAACTTTTTGAAACGCATTAGTGACCAGCTCTTGGTCACGGTAATGGCACCACTGCCTGCACTTCGGGGGTCCATGTGCTTTTTGGATTGAACTAACACATGGAGAAGGTGATTCCAGCGCGGCGTTTGTTGTGAGGAGTCCCACCGCCGGAGTCATGCGGGTCCACTTGCTGCGCTGATTTGCAGTTTGAGCGGAACAGGAGATACCAGGATATTTACATAGGGAGGCTTGGAGGACACTATTCCTTACATGATTGTTTTTTAATGTGACAGTGACGGCGCCCATTTGGGTTGGACTATTTGGCACTACCAGTCCCAGAATGCTTTGGTGTAATTAACATGCTGATTGAATTGATTAAAAGGGATTGAGCTGGCAGTTGCTTCCGTTGTCGTCACTTCACGTTCTGCCCATGATGAAGGGCGTCCACCGCCCGAAACGCGTTGGCTGAAGTTTGAGGAGGTGCCTTCCCACCTACCTATGCAGTGGAGTAATCCTGGGTGTGCCGACCACCTTAGGGGTAACTTTTTGAAACGCATTAGTGACCAGCCCTTGGTCACGGTAATGGCACCACTGCCTGCACTTCGGGGGTCCATGTGCTTTTTGGATTGAACTAACACATGGAGGAGGTGATTCCAGCGCGGCGTTTGTTGTGAGGAATCCCACCGCCGGAGTCATGCGGGTCCACTTGCTGCGCTGATTTGCAGTTTAAGCGGAACAGGAGATACCAGGATATTTACACAGGGAGGCTTGGAGGACACTTTTCCCTACATGATTGTTTTTTAATGTGACAGTGATGGCGACCATTTGGGTTAGACTATTTGGCACTACCAGTCCCAGAATGCTTTGGTGTAATTAACATGCTGATTGAATTGATTAAAAGGGATTGAGCTGGCAGTTGCTTCCATTGTCGTCACTTCACGTTCTGCCCATGATGAAGGGCGTCCACCGCCCGAAACGCGTTGGCTGAAGTTTGAGGAGGTGCCTTCCCACCTACCTGTGCAGTGGAGTAATCCTGGGTGTGCCAACCACCTTAGGGGTAACTTTTTGAAACGCATTAGTGACCAGCCCTTGGTCACGGTAATGGCACCACTGCCTGCACTTCGGGGGTCCATGTGCTTTTTGGATTGAACTAACACATGGAGGAGGTGATTCCAGCATGGCGTTTGTTGTGAGGAGTCCCACCGCCGGAGTCATGCGGGTCCACTTGCTGCGCTGATTTGCAGTCTGAGCGGAACAGGAGATACCAGGATATTTACACAGGGAGGCTTGGAGGACACTTTTCCCTACATGATTGTTTTTTAATGTGACAGTGATGGCGCCCATTTGAGTTGGACTATTTGGCACTACCAGCCCCAGAATGCTTTGGTGTAATTAACATGCTGATTGAATTGATTAAAAGGGATTGAGCTGACAGTTGCTTCCGTTGTCGTCACTTCACGTTCTGCCCATGATGAAGGGCGTCCACCGCCCGAAACGCGTTGGCTGAAGTTTGAGGAGGTGCCTTCCCACCTACCTGTGCAGTGGAGTAATCCTGGGTGTGCCGACCACCTTAGGGGTAACTTTTTGAAACATATATATATATATATATTTATATATATATATATATATATATATATATCCCAAAGATGCCTCTGAGCTCAAAGACGCCACTCCACACGAGGACAGCTTAACAAAGCTTTTATTCAGAAACCGGCTCACCTTCCCAAACAATTGACAATCCCTTACGCGTTTCAATGCATCTGCATCTTATTCATAGGGCCGAGGGAACAACAAAAACACGGAGCAGATTCACAGCCTCTTTTTTCCCATGTTGCATCCACCCTCCAATGAGCGGCCTGTTGGGTGCTGTAGTCTCGATAGCTCCCCTCCGGTGGGGTCCGTGTGAATGTCGATATTAAAAACTCCCCCAATATTTTCCACAATGTCTGGCCCTCCAGTGGGCCTCAGAAAAATGCTCAGGTTTCACAAAATTTTTTTTGTATTTTGATCAAGTTAAACAGCATAGTTAATATCTTCTATTAACTTATATACATTTTAATTCATTCTTTTTTTTTTCTTTTTTTTTCGTGCGCGCTTGGTGCGCGCACCCAGTACGCATGCTTACGTTTTCGTGTACGCATGCGTACCTTATCTACGTACGCATGCGTACGTCATAGTGCGCGCTCGGTGCGTGCACTAAGTACGCATGCGTACGTAGATAACGTACGTATGCGTACGTTGACCACGTACGCATGCGTACGTCGTGTGTGCTCTGCGTGGTACGTTCGCGCATGCGCGCGTACTACGCGTGCTGAGTTCGTGCATGCGCGCTACGTACGTTCGCGCATGCGCGCGTGCTTCTTACGCGCGCAACGTACGCGTGTAATGCTATGTATACGCGCTACGTGGGTGCGTAATACGTGCGCGCTTTGTATGCGCGCTACCTACGCGTGTAATACGTTCGCGCATGCGTACTTGCTCCGCTGTG
This sequence comes from Triturus cristatus, assembly GCF_964204655.1. Lineage (NCBI taxonomy): Eukaryota > Metazoa > Chordata > Amphibia > Caudata > Salamandridae > Triturus > Triturus cristatus. The sequence continues at coordinate 723,706,314 of NC_140580.1, read as the reverse complement.
CCCGCACCGAGCGCACACCTCAAGTCATGTGATTAAAAAACAACACTTTTCATTGGTTCATACTAGTTTCAGTTTTAGATTCTTCCAACACCACACCCACTCCCCTCATGGCAAGTCATGTGATCAAGAAACAACACTTTTCATTGGTTCAAAGTAGTTTCAGTTCCAGATTCTTCCAACACCACACCCACTCCCCTCATTATTACTTCTGATTCACTTGGAGAAGGAGCTAATCTGTTTTTGGGATACAATGGCAGAGCAGCAGCCAGCTTCTGAGTCTGAACAGGATACTTTTGTGAGACAGAGTCAGAGGAAGCAAAAAGACTCCTTCATATGGCAGTTTTTCACTTTTCCAGAAGGCCAAAAGAAGGTGAATGCACCAAAAGTCACCTGCATTCTTTGTCAACGGACCTTATCACGTGGAAATGCTAATAGGAAATACTCTTTTAGTATTCACACAATGTTAAGGCACGTTGAAAAAGTGCATCCAGCGACTTTTGCTCGAGCTGTTAGTGAAAACCCACCATCAGCTCCTCCGAGTACATCCGCAACAACTCAGCCGAGCACACCATTGGCATTGGCTTCTTTTGTGGTGGTGCCTTCTCCTACTTCTACACCTCTGGATATACGCCCTTCTTTTGCAAGGCTGTATACACGGTGCTTGGACTGTCATGCTGTCATTTCTATTAGTGAGACCAGTATTGATCTCATTGAGAGGAAATTAGAGCAGCACTCATGCACCAGGCTATAGTTTATTTCCATTTTTTCGTGTTTCTCTTCCTCTGTCCCTACATTAACACAAGGGCTCTTTTTAGAGCCACCTAAAATCTAAACACAAAAACTTGTTTTTTAAATCTATTTGTCGATTTTTTTTTTAGGGTGCGCGCACGGTGCGCGCACCCTATGATTTTTTTAAAAAACATATTGTTTTTTTTCACCCTTTGTGATCCTTCAGGGACTCCCAGACAAACACTAGGGGGTCAGGAAGTCTCTACCCTGCCCCCTTTCCATGTTCTCCACCTTTGTTTTAAATTTAAACACATTTTTAAATGTTTTTTTTTAATTGCAAGTAAAATGGATTACATTTCCTATATTTTCTTTCAAGATCTGAAAAAAGGAAAAAAAGTATTAATATTCAACAATACATTTTCTTAAGCAGTACATATTTTTTCATATTTAACAAAGCAATTTTTTGCCCTTTTTTTGCTGTTTTCAGACTGTATTGAATTTCACTGAAAATAGTGATATCAATTGTTTTCATCATTTAACAGCGGGCAAAAAAAAAACAATCTGAAAGATTGTTTAAAAAAAGCCCTGAATCTCTTCTCACTAAAACAGACCTTCCTAGAAATGTCACAAATATATTAAAAATACCTTCTAAGAACGATAACTATTTGCAATAAATAATGTCTGTAAGTCTTGCAGCTTAAGCACGTACACCAAAATAATATCTGTCAAACAAGTCCACAATTGTTACCTTTACCTTTCCTTGAGGCCAAATGGTAATTTTAAAATCCTTTGTAAGTGAAATATCCAATGTTAATCCTATAAAATTGAATTAATGGTTTCTTCAGATGCTGGAATTTGTATCTAAAATTTTGGTTTTAGAAAAATTAAGTAACAATTTGGTAAATCATAAGGCAAACGTTGCTTGAAAATCAATTGAGAATCATTACACAGTGTGTATCCTTTTTCACATTTAAGATAAGCTGTGTAATGACCAGAAGGTCCATCATGAAAAATAATTGCAACTGCAACAAAAGTTTTACCTGATATTGATAATTGATTTCCTACAAACTTCTTTAGTAAAGTTTCCATTTTATTTCCATCTGCTCTACAATGTTGCATCATTAAAATTACATACTGTCCATATTTATGTAAAAATAACATTGATAACATGTCTGATTTACATTGAGAACATTCCATGTTGTGATTTGCATCTTTAACTAATTTACTAAGAGTCACTGTTTTACTCTCTGGTAATGTTAAATAGATGAACCTTTCAGAATCAACATTACTGCTGCATGTGTTCATACAGTTTTCACAACAATGTTCCCATTTATATGAGACACCTAATATATTTTCTATTTCTACCCCTTCACCTTCATCTTCCAGTACCATGAGCATATACATCAAGAATTCCTGTGCATCTTGCTGGACATCTTGTGTAAACTGTGTACATCCAGAACATTCATCTAAAAGATTTCTAACATCAAAAGCACTTTCTATTTTAGTTTTATCATTACTCAGCTTCTCATAAAGGAGATTCAGCAGAGAACAGAATCTTTTTCCATGATTTAGTATTATCTGCTCTTGCAAAATTTGGAGATAAAATACAACATTCAGCACCACATTTGCGTAGCAGTTGACACCAGAGCTATTTTCAAAATGACATCCAACAACCTTTTCAACACTGTCCTTTTTCTTTTTGCTTGCAGTCACATTACTCTCTTTTTGTTTTCTGTTCTCTACATCCTCATTACAGATATTCTCAAATCTCCTTTTCCTACAAACAACTCGTTTTTCAATCACAGGATACTGACCTAAATGAGGAGCATAGCTTCTTCTTAATCTATGATACTCCTTTACACAGTTTGCATCAGCACTAACTTTTGAGTCATCAAAGTCTATCATGAATAAACCAGATATTTTTTTCACGCGTGACAAAGCAACATATGCCATACCTTCTTTAAACACAGTAGATCCAATGTTTACAAATGCACTATCTACAGTTAATCCTTGAGATTTGTGAATAGTTACAGCATATGCTAGAGAAAACGGAAACTGCTTCCTACGTACATATAAGTCTTTCACAAGCAAGAAACGAACTGAACAATGACAAATGTCTTTAACCTCTTCAATCTGATCAAATTTTATTTTTAAAAATTCAATTCCAACTTTTTTCTGGTAATTAACAAAACCCACAACTTTACCCATAGCTCCGTTCACTAAACCTTTCTCTACATCCAAATTACGTTTTAAAATTACTCGACAGTTCATACATACATAAAGATTCTTTTCTAAACTGGCTGTTTTCGAGATGTTTTTCTCTAGAGAATCCAGTTTACTTGTCAATTTGTTTGTCAATATAATAGCTATTCCTTCATGTTGTATTTTATCCACAGCTTCCAGTTTGACAATCTCTTAATTTTCCAATTTCAAAAGTTCTTGATTGAATATAGAGCATTCATGTAGTGCTGGCATTAAGCAGATTACAGTATTTTTTCCAGCAATGTTCTTGTATATTTTCTCTGGAACTATTTGTTCTGTTGGAAACACATTACATAGCAATCGACTCTGTAAAGCTTTTCTGCCATGTTCTGTGAGTAGTCCAATTCTGATATCTTTGAGAATACTTGCATAATCCTCATCATTGGCTTGCCGCATATTGGTAATGAGTTCTTTATACTCAAAGTATGTCCAAATATTCACATTACCTATGCTTCCTAATTACTTTTTCGTGTCTTCATGTGTAAGGGTTTGAAATACTGGTTGTCCTCTAACTGGAGTAAGCTGCAGAAGATCTCCAAAAACTATAACATGTTTTCCTCCAAATAGCACGTCATAGTTTGTCTTTAGAATTTGCTGCATTCTTAAATGCACAAAGGCAAGCATTAAGTTTGATACCATGCTTACCTCATCAATGATGAGAACTTTCATTTTTTTCAATACTCTTGCAACTTCAAAACATGCTTCTCCTGTTAGCTTGTGGTATTGTATTTTGTTCTCGTGCTCTACTGGTAACATTAGCAAACAATGGAGGGTAATTCCTTTTATGTTATATGCTGCTAACCCAGTTGGAGCAGTAACAACACAAGACAAAATTGAATCTGTTTTTTGCTGTAGGTAGCTTCTAATTACTTTAATCAAGAAACGTTTTCCAGTTCCGGCTTGTCCACTCACATACATTCTGATTGGTTGAAACGATGTGCATGAGCACTCTTTATTTTCATGTAGTAATCCGTGATGAATTTTTTTTCTGACTTCCTCATAAATTTGTTGTTGTTCATCATTCAGTTGTTGTTCCATATTTGGTAAGTTTATTAAATCTTCCTGAGCTTGATTCATAGCTGTTTCGACTTCAGCCATGGCTATTGCAGCTTCATTTTCTACGATTGGTTGTCCTAGAGGATCTTGACTGAACGTCCCAGAACTTTGACTGTCTTGAGAACTGTCTCTAGCTACTTTAGCTGCAATTGTTGCTTCTTGTTCAATTTCTTCATTTAACATTTGAACATAAGTTGAGAAAGTACTGCATTCTATGCTATCTTTGTAAGCATTAAAGGAATCTTCATAGCTCTGAAAATCTCCAAGTAGTTCGTCCTCTGAACGCCATGGTTTAAACTGCTGTAAAAGTGCCAAGTAGTAAAATTCCTTTTTGTCAGTAGTGTCACAACTCAGCTTCCGGTGATTAATCAAACTTCCTTTTGTTTGTTTTACCAAACATCCTTCCTCACCAGTGACATTATATTTTCCATTGTTGATGTCTTCTGTGGTATTCCGTTTATAAATGTAGTTCTGCAGCACTTCATATAGACACATGTTCTCAAGATGATGACTTCTTTGTGGGTAATATGTGTCCAACATGTTTGTTCTTAAAATGTCTGTACTTTCAGGTTCGTACTCTGCTAAATATTCAATTTCTCGATCAGATTTCAGTACCTGATTTCTCATTCCTGCAAGGCCTAAACTTACCCAAATTATTCCTCTGGATTTGGAGTACAGACTTACAGATGATAACCTATCTGAGCATTCGTAGGATCCAATTTCTCGATGCGATAACATCTTTAAACTGAAACTGTATAGCTTTTTACTGACAGTCTTCTCGTGAGAAATCTCTTCCCACATTTCTTTCAATTCTGTTTTCTCAGATTTAGTGATGTAAGATGTGACATACCGAGCAACAGCAATAGAATTGTCAGCCACATACTGTATATCCATGTTAGCATTCCACATGGATGAAATGACTGGGTTGTAGTCATTTATATATTTTGACTCTTCTTTTCTTCTTAGGTTGTAAGTATTCTTAGGCGATTTTCTTGTAATAGTATGTCGCACAGCTGACATAAAACTGTTTACTCTTCCTTTTAAAAGAACAGGTCGTGGAAATCCAAATCGACATTTTGTGTAGAATTTATCTTTACTCTTGTACTTTCGTCGACAGTATTTTCCACACCGATGTCTTTGGAAACGTAAAACTTGCTCTTTTAAGTTTTTTTCTTCTGTGCTTTTAGGTATAGCACATGTTGCATATTCTTCAATGAAAGATAAAACTGCATCATCAGAAGCTTTTCCAAATTTTGGGACATCCTTGATCCACAACAGCATATGAATATGAGGAGCACCTCTTGCCTAGTACTCTTTTCTCCAAAAGAAATCCACAACTTCTCCAAGAGGTGGATTTTTTTTATTGCAGATGAAGGACATCATAGCCTCAAATCTATGATTGAAATATCTGCAAACATTAACCGGATCCAATGAGCACAATTCTCCTGCTGTCTTGTATTGGATGTTTTCAATATTTGAATTTGGCTCTCGAAGAAAATCCAGTAAATCATCCCAAGCGTACTCAGCACAGCTTAGGGTAAGGAACCATGTAGGAGTTCCTAAATTCCGTAACATACATTTCAATTCTCTATGGCGTCGGTACCAATATTCATTAGTTCCACGCTGACAAGCCATCAAATTAATCAATTGAGATTCCAAATGATCATCTCGCTGTTGCACTTTGTTCATAAAATCCTTTGCAGACACATTATGTAGATGTACTCCAGTTTTTAAAATGTGATTTACTGCATAAGATAGTGCTGACAAGTCACTTTCAAATAAAAGATGGAACAAATATGGAATACTTTGACGAAATCTTGGATCTTCTGCATATAACCTTGTAGTCCGATACTCAGAAGCAGGAATCTGTACTGGACGTTCATCATATCGTCCACCTTTTCCTGTAGGAAACAGCTGGGGAAAACAACGAGCTTCCAAGCTCTCCTCCCATACACTCACGGGACTTCCTTGTGCTTTTTTCATCTGAAACAGATCAATATTGTTTTCCATAACTTCTTTAGAATGAAGAGGATGTATGCTGAAATGTTCATAAATTTCTTCTTCTTTTGACTTATCCACTTTTTCAATTTGCCCAACTGGTATTCCTGAGTCTGGTAGTAAAACTTCTTCATCTTCATCCATATAAATTGTTTCATACCATTTATTATTTCTTTTCAAATATAAATTTGCTCTTTGTACTTTTCGTACAGCTACCAGCTCCTGCCATATTTTCTTATTCTTTGTTGGTACTCCATTAACAAGAATAACTAATGGTTCAGTTTCCAATCTATCTGCATCAATTGTTTCCATATTTTTTTCAAATCCAATGGCAAATAGACAACTCTTCCATTTAAACCTCTTTGTAAATCCGAAGGAGGTAATTTACCTGTTTTTGGCTCCATACGCACTATGGTCTGAAACGGATGGACACATTGAATGAGTAGAGACTCATACGTATTTAAATAGAAAGTTCTGCAGGAATATCAACCAATTCTAAATTATTATGTACAGCTCTGGCTGGCATTCTATTTTCTTCTAACTTGTTATAACAGTATTTACAAATACGCTGATCTTCACCCAAATCAAAACTATTTTCCAGAAATATATATGTTGCAAAATCCTTCCACTTATAATTATCTTCATTTTCACTTTTTTTATACAGATCAACATTTCTTGTTTGAATTTTATAATGGCTTCTCCGGCAACAAATACAAGTAATATTTGGTCTTTCATTAGAGATGATAGCAAATTTTGTCATTTCATCTTCAAAATTTTTACTAACAGTGAGTTCTACATTCTCTTCCACATTTTCCTCAATAACTGTGTCATTTCCTGCACTTTCTTGCTCTGGACCAAAGTAACAAAACTGAATATCATCAGTAACCTTCACTACATCTGATACAGATCCACGGAACTGAGCACTATTCAACTCATTTAACTTTAGTGCTGGACTTTTAGCAAAATACAATGTTCTCACAAACTTTCTCATTTCAGTATGATGAACAGCCAGCATCCTAAAATGGTGAAAAACACGTTGGCAAACTTTCCTAGATAGACAAGCAAGAGAATGTCCTTGTAAACCAGTATTCTCTCTCACTCTGCATGGGTCTAGTCTTTGAAGCACCTTAATCTTCTGTGTAACACTTTTTTACTATATTCTCTTAGGAAGTCACATAATTTATCAATTGATTCCTGTCGCACAGTGCAAATACTACTACAATTCCAAGTGTACACTGGGGCTTTAGAACGTCTCCCCATAACCTCATCAGCTAACACTTCTTCCTCATTTCTTGGAACCATTTTCTCCTTTTCCATTACACAACCATCTTTAACTTCATAAGCTCGACCATTGGTGTCAACTGCATGCAACAAACTATTACATTGAAAATAACTCTCTTCATTAAAAAATGGCTCACTACTTGAACTATGCTTCCATTCTCCTAAGAACACTTTACAAAAGTTATTTTTTTTCACTACTCTTTTCCTTTTGCTTTGTGACTTCATTGCTTTGACTAATTTTTCTAATCTACGCATCCTGTTCAAAATTAAAATGAATAGTTTTCGTTTTATTTCCAAAGCCTTAGCAACAATTGTTTCAATATCTTTCTTTTTTTTATAAAATTTGGTTTTCTTCTTATATTTTTTCACATCCATCAGCAAATTTAACATCACTCTTCTCTGAAACATTTTTCTACGAATGTTTTTAAAATCTATTTTTCGTGTTAAGTCACTCTTTCTTACTTCTGATTCAACATTGGCTTTTTGTATTTTCTGTCGACTCTGTTGTTGTTTTGTACTTGAAACACTATTTGCATTTTTTCTTTGTTTGAAGATATTGTTTTTAAAATCCTTAGTCTGCTTCCCAGAAGACTTTTTCTTTTTTCCAACATGATGTTCTTCATCTATTTTTTTTGGTCCAGTTTTCTTCAAATATAGATGTTGTTGCTGTTCTTTTCTGTTTCTTGACTTTATAGGCATCTTTAATTAATTTCACTGTTGTTCAGCAATACCTGAAAGACACTTAAAAAAAAAATACCTTTATGTAATTTTAATACATTACAATTTTTTTTGAGCTTTTCAAATCCTATCATATAACCTGTCCCTTTCCTACAGCTGCAAGTCTGAAAGAAAAAGAGCAACACGTATTAAATCTCTAACATCAATTCCTGTGTGCACACAGACTCATGGTGTGATTCTAGGCAAAAAACTATCTTGGTTTGGCAATTTCAAAGCACATTTACTACTGTGGAAGAGTAAGTGATAATTACTATGGCAGCCTGACACATTTTCCTTATATTTTAGAGAGGCAGAAAAGAGTACATGTCCTAACAACTACTTGAGGCCATCAGCATGTTTTACAGGATGAGTGATTAGAGTAGAGCAAAGGAAATGAGCCTTGGTGACGTTGCATGTGTTAGCATTACACACTGCTATCTGAAATACCACACAGAGCTGAATAGTAAGCATGAGAGTGCAGGAGAAGCACCTGTCTGTGTGCTAAGAGCGTGCTTCTGGAGACCGTGTATTGTCAGGTGCAACACAGATCTGCATGTCCGCTTGCACAACTGCATGAAGACTGCAGACATGTATGTAAGACTACATGTGTGGTAAAGGTTAATTGGACTTTTGAACATGTAAAAACTACCTCACCCATTGCAGGAGTGGAAGGAAAATGTACCATGCTAATTTCAAATGTGTTAGCATTTGCCTGTCATTTGTGAGAAAGTGATTTCTGGTAAATGCTAACCATCACAGTTCTTGAAAACAAGCTGCCCCTTTCCTGCGAGTGCAAGTCTAACAGAGCAAGAGCAACACAAATTAAATCTGTGACAAGAATTCCTGTGTGCACACAGACTCATGGTGTGATTCTAGGCACAAAACAGTATCCCTGGGTGATACCAGTACACCTTAACTTATGGTGAAGACATACTCCATAATATCTGACATGTTCAAGGCACTTAAATATCTTCCTTTACATAAAATGTAAAACACAACTTTAAAAGTGGAAGGAAATTTTACCATGCTATTTTCAAATGTGTTTGCATTTGCCTCTTATTTGTGAGAAAGTGATTTCTGCTGAATGCTAACCATCACAGTTCTTGAAAACAAGCTCCCCCTTTCCTGCGAGTGCAAGGCTAACAGAGCAAGAGCAACACAAATTAAATCTCTGAGAAGAATTCCTGTGTGCAGACAGACTCATGGTGTGATTCTAGGCACAAAACAGTATTTCTGGGTGATACCAGTACACCTTAACTTATGGTGAAGACATACTCCATAATATCTTTCAAGTTCAAGGCACTTAAATATCTTCCTTAACATAAAATGTAAACCACAACTTTAAAAGTGGAAGGAAATTTTTCCATGCTATTTACAAATGTGTTTGCAATTGCCTCTCATTTGTGCGAAAGTGATTTCTGCTGAATGCTAACCATCACAGTTCTTGAAAACAAGCTGCCCCTTTCCTGCGAGTGCAAGGCTAACAGAGCAAGAGCAACACGAATTAAATCTCTGAGAAGAATTCCTGTGTGCAGACAGACTCATGGTGTGATTGTAGACAAAAAGCATTATTTCTAGGTGATACCAGTACACCTTAACTTATGGTGAAGACATACTCCATAATATCTTTCAAGTTCAAGGCACTTAAATATCTTCCTTAACATAAAATGTAAAACACAGCTTTAAAAGTGGAAGGAAATTTCACCATGCTATTTTCAAATGTGTTTGTATTTGCCTCTCATTTGTGAGAAAGTGATTTCTGCTGAATGCTAACCATCACAGTTCTTGAAAACAAGCTGCCCCTTTCCTGCGAGTGCAAGGCTAACAGAGCAAGAGCAACACAAATTAAATCTCTGAGAAGAATTCCTGTGTGCACACATACTCATGGTGTGATTCTAGGCACAAAACAGTATTTCTGGGTGATACCAGTACACCTTAACTTATGGTGAAGACATACTCAATAATATCTTTCAAGTTCAAGCCACTTAAATTTCTTCCTTAACATAAAATGTAAAACACAACTTTAAAAGTGGAAGGAAATTTTACCATGCTATTTTCAAATGTGTTTGCATTTGCCTCTCATTTGTGAGAAAGTGATTTCTGCTAAATGCTAACCATCTCAGTTCTTGAAAACAAGCTGCCCCTTTCCTGCGAGTGCAAGGCTAACAGAGCAAGAGCAACACAAATTAAATCTCTGAGAAGAATTCCTGTGTGCAGACAGACTCATGGTGTGATTCTAGACACAAAGCATTATTTCTGGGTGATACCAGTACACCTTAACTTATGGTGAAGACATACTCCATAATATCTTTCAAGTTCAAGGCACTTACATTTCTTCCTTAACATAAAATGTAAAACACAACTTTAAAAGTGGAAAGAAATTTTACCATGCTATTTTCAAATGTGTTTGCATTTGCCTCTCATTTGTGAGAAAGTGATTTCTGCTGAATGCTAACCATCACAGTTCTTGAAAACAAGCTGCCCCTTTCCTGCGAGTGCAATTCTAACAGAGCAAGAGCAACACGGATTAAATCTCTGAGAAGAATTCCTGTGTGCAGACAGACTCATGGTGTGATTCTAGACCCAAAGCATTATTTCTGGGTGATACCAGTACACCTTAACTTATGGTGAAGACATACTCCATATTATCTTTCAACTTCAAGGCACTTAAATTTCTTCCTTAACTTAAACTGTAAAACACAACTTTTAAACTGGAAGGAAATTTTACCATGCTATTTTCAAATGTGTTTGCATTTGCCTCTCATTTGTGAGAAAGTGATTTCTGCTGAATGCTAACCATCACAGTTCTTGAAAACAAGCTGCCCCTTTCCTGCGAGTGCAAGGCTAACAGAGCAAGAGCAACACAAAGTAAATCTCTGAGAAAAATTCCTGTGTGCAGACAGACTCATGGTGTGATTCTAGACACAAACCATTATTTCTGGGTGATACCAGTACACCTTAACTTATGGTGAAGACATACTCCATAATATCACATTTCTATTATTTATATCCAACTACACCACATACATCCCCTCTCAAATTCATAACTCACCTTTAAAAGTAGTTAGTTGAGAAAGAAATGTGCCACTCACACAGCAGATTATCAGAGCCAGAATCTCTGAACTGTACACCTCTCAGCAGAACCAGTAAATGGCAATGTTTCCCTCTCTTTTTTCACACATATACATGTTAACTTCAAATCACAGTGTTTCCCACATTTTTTCAGATGTAATCACACATTTCTATTGGTTGCAAATTTCAAACCTTTTCCAAATGATCCCTTCCCCCAACATGACTTCTGCCTGCTACCATAGCAACAGCTCATGGAACACTGGGGTGAGCAGAGAGGTCAGAAGTTCAGCACACAATGTTTCAAATCCAAAGAGCAAGAGTGCTTGACTTTTCAAACCTAACAGCAAATCCAAACTAATGTTCTGTGGGAACACATTTTTCTGAACCAATACAAAACATGTTTTTAAAAATGTAAACATACAGCCTAGTTTTTAGTGTTGAATGGTCTGAAACAGCCAATCATTTATTTTTATTTTTAAAAAAGTATGTAAGCCTCCATTTTACAACTATCTTTCTTTTCATATTGCCATTCTACTGAAAGACACCTTCTGAGTACATCCAGATCTCCTTGGAAGATGTTCACAGTGTGGATTATAGGTCACAGCTATGTCTTCTGGTGTGAAAAGTTTGCAGAAAAAAGAGGTATTGTGAAAAATCTTGCTTTGCCAAATGTAGACATTAAATGGATTGGTCAGAGAGGGTTAAAGTGGCACCAATTAATGCCTTTGGTGAAAACCTTTCTACATCTCCCACAGCCTAACCTTATTATTGTGCACTGTGGTGGAAATTACCTAGGCACTTTGACTGGGGTAGGTCTGGAAATGCTTATTAAGGACACCTTTCTGCAATTGATGTCACTTTTTCCTCAAACTGCCTTTGTATATTCTAATATATGCCAAAGGCAAAAGTGGAACTGGTCCAACCAACATTGTCCGCAGATTGAGAAAGCAAGAAAGCATGTCAATAAGTCTGTTTCTGCTTTCCTCAGAGACTATGGTATGGGTTCTATATACCACAACAACTTGCATTACAACATGCAAGACATTTATAGAGGAGACGGTGTACATTTCAATGATGAAGGGAACAGAGTCTTCCTCTTGAACTTTAGACTCTGCATCGGTACTTACTTGTAGGTACCAAAAAACACTCTATAAACACAACGGCTCTTTTTAGAGCCACCTAATATCTAAACACTTAATCTTCTTTTTTAAATATTTTTTTTTTTAAATGTTTACCGTGCGCGCCGGTACGTGCACCTCGCGAATTAAAAAAAAAAATTAAATCTTTTTTTTGGCCCTTCGGGTTCCCACTGTGACCCCCTGACAAATGCTAGGGGGTCAGAAACTCCCTACCCTGCCCCCTTTTCACGTTCTCCTCCTTTCCTTTCCAGTGTGACAGACAAAATGGCGGCCGACACTTCCTGATTTCGTCCGATTCGAATGTTTACAGACATATAACTAGGCCTGGGCGAAAATTTAGTTCCGTTCGTGGAAATTGCGATAATTTGACATTTTCGCGTTCCGCGGAGAGTGCGAAAATGTCAAAAATTCCAGTTTCCGCAGCTTGGCGATAAATTGTTTCTTGCTCGCGCTGTAAAATAATACATTCTCGCGTGCCTTACCTGAATCCCTGCATTCGCCGACAAGTTTTCTTGATCCGGTCACGTTCTCCATGAGATGTTGTATTGTTTTTAGCCATTTGCGCTGTCTCGCGACAGTTCGCGCCCGCAGTGACGTCATGCGTCGCGCGATCACGTCTTTCTTCTCGCGATCATGCACCGCGAGACAACTCAAAACAAGATGGCCGCGCCCGCAAGCAACCACATGGGTAAGTTGGCGACCCGCAACCATGCAGAAAATCTTGCGAACATGCCGGAAAAAAACTTCCGCATCTTCGCGATATTTCCGCTTGTTTGCGATAATTTTAAACAGTTTCACGATAATTTGTGAAAGTTAATTTCGCAAATTCCGCCCACCCCTACATATAACAACCAATCAGAATTTCGCTCGCGCACGTTAGGGTGCGCGCACCGTACGCTTACGGTGCGCGCACGGTACGCGCTATAGATATTTATATGCTTTTAAATGCTATTTTCTCAGGAACTACTGAACAGATTGACACCAAACCTGCAAAAGGCACTTCCCTGACCTGAGGACTACTTCTCTGCCAAATTTCTATTAATTCTGTTCAGCCGTTCGGGCTGTACCTTCGACTAAAAGTCCTATGGAAAAATGCATGGAGAAAACGCGTTTTGGGACCCCCTTTTTTCTCAGCCCCCGCTAGACGAATCACCCCGAGACTTTCAGGGTAGGAGCTGAGCGGAGCGCCCCATTAGTTTTGAAAATTTCGCGAGGATTCGTCAACCGGCGCCAAAGTTATTCAAACTAGAATTTTCAGATTTCCTATGGAAACACGGTCCTAACTATAACTATCTACTGGCGACCGCAGAGCGCACAAACAAAATAAAATAATTTGGGTATAACTTATCGGAGTCCGTCCCCTTCTTGATCCAGGATTGAGCGGATCGTCTGAGGAAAGGTTGACTGCTATATATATATATATATATATATATATATATATATATATATATAGGGAAAAGCCTTAAAGAATATTTTTTGTACTGGAAGGGACTCCTTCCACTATAAAACCTGGGCATCAGACAGTGCAACCACTTTGCACTCTGGCACAAGGGTATGTGCATTGGCACATGTCTCAATAAGTGCACCATCGCATCAGGAAGAGAAAAAATGTGCCACATCTTATTAGATTTGGAACATTTTTTCTCTTCCTCTTTTACACAAGGCAACGCAGTAACTTTGGTGCAGTGTTTCCTTGCATCAAAAAATAGGAAATCTGGGCCTCAATCCTACACAATCTCACTCACTACCTGTCACTTGACTGTCACTTACTTTCACTCACATACAAATGATTATATACACAAAACATTTTCTCAAACATATGCACGCTCTCTCTCTCTCTCTCACTTAAACACACTATCCACATGCACACATACAACATGCATTTAAATCAATTTTTACTCACTGCAGCTGCCACCATAGGTCATAAGTGTGCTCCATTTTTTATTACACTAGTAGTGAATACTAGAATATTATTCAATATTAGTATAATGAAAAACAGGCAGACGATAAGGAATGTGGAGCCCCGAGGTCTTGCCACTAATTTTGACACATCTGACGTCAGGAGTCACAAAGGCAGTGCCAGGGGTCCAAGGGGGAAGCTAGGAGTCGCAGCTGTTACCCCTGGTGGCCCCTAAATGAGGTTCATAGGTGCAGTCCTGCAGAATGTGGTCAGGCCACCCCGAGACTACCGTATCTCACAGAAAGTCATTTCGTTAGTTGAAAGAGTGTTCCATGAAGGATGGGGCCATCTTGCCACACAGGGGCATCTGGGGCCTGCATTACGGCACTCCAGGGGCATATATATTATAAGTTCAGCACTTACTGTGGCACCGAGGCCCATTGGTGTGAGGGGCCTGCTGCACATCAATTAGATCTGTTTTTTAACATAATCAGTATATGGGGTCAAAATTCATGCTGGGCTTAACAAGGCCAGTCTCTAGCAAGATAATGGTGTGCTGAACAACTGTGAAACCTTTCCCGATGGCCTACTGACCATTTATTTATTAGCCTTTCACCACTTGATCTGATGGTGCGTGTCACCATCTTGGATTGGTCACTGCTATCTAGTTGTTTACCTTTAATTTCCCATTTAATCTTTGTTCAAAGTGCTTACTGCCAAACAGCCTTGAAACTCCTACCCTAGTAAGGGAGTGGCTGTGGAACATATAAATTATTTCAAGCATCTGCAAAATTTACACTAATGCTATCGCTTTAAAATTTTCTAAAGATTCCTAACCAGGAATTTGCCATTTCCTTTAATTGAAAAGTGTACATGTGTGCAACTGAGACTGTGAAAGTAAATTTGCAAAGGGTTACTAAATCACAGTAACACCAAATTATGAAAGCCAATATTGCATGGCATACATTTTCAAAGAAAAGCTTCATTTAGTACTAAGGGCCATATTATGAGTTTGGACACGTGGACCGCTATACTGGCAGTGGTGGTTCAACCACTGTGAGATCGGAGTCTGACCACCTTATTTCTGGGCAGATTGACTTTGTGAAGACTACTGCCGAACCGATGACACTGCCAGCCTACTCAGACCACAGCAGCCGTGTAACAGGCCTATGAGGCTGTGGGATGCTCTGACAGTGGCGGGCGCGGAATAGGCATATGAAGCTGTGGGAGGCTCGGACTGCCAGTGAAGCCTCCCACCCAATTATTAGTTGCTTTACAGCCGGCCCTGACCATGGAAGTCCAACCACCACTTCTGAAACAGCGGGAAGGAGGTTCATAAGGACGAAGTTCACCTCTACTCACCTGTTCTCATCTTCAACTGCTATTGAGCCTCTTGGACTGCCCCTGCTCAACCACATTCAAAACCCAGTCCATCACGGATGAAATCAGCGGTAAGTCATACAACTACCTGTCTTCCCTACAAAACGATTCCCAACAATGAACCAGGCAAGGGAGTTGGGGTACACATATGCAGGGACTGTGTCTGGGAATATTTCAAAACATTATTTAAAAATACATCCGTAGGATGTCCTCCTAGGCCAAAACACTGATACTGCACAGACACACTGTACATAAATGGACATGTGTTTGAAAATTATATACAGTGATAGTGATGGGTGCTTAATTTTGTGTTTCACAACAGCACCTCCTCAACAATATCACACCTATTAATGTCTGTCACACATCTTTTGCCCTTTCTAACTTGTCTCCCATGTTACTACTGATATTCACTTGTCAGCAGCTTGCCATTTCTCTTGTGTTCGGAAAGTGACATTGAACAACTACCATGAGGCCTTGTGACTGCAACTCTAACCAAGATGCTAGACTCCTTTTGCCCCTTCCCACTTGCCGGCCATGTTATTACTGATCTACACTAGTCATGCAGCTTACCATTGTCAAGTGTTGCTAAAGCGAGATTGTAAAGCTAGCATTACTACCATGAGGCCTTGTGACTGAAACTCTAACCAAGATACTATAGTGAATGTGATACATTCACAATGCACACATCCCAGGTCCTTTTGATGTCGAAGAAACATCTGCATGGATGTGTTATTAAAATGAAACACACCTTCTCTGCTTCAACTCTGCACTGGGCTCTCACACATCACCCACATGAAAAGGCAATATCTGATTACATAGAATCAGCGTGAGAACTATCCTAAGGGTATAATGGAACAACTATATGTAGGGGAGCTATGTCTCTATCAGGGGGAACCCTGAAAGACTGTGGCCCTGGGACACAGTACATGTTGCACATGTCTGACAAACTCCATGTGCACTGGACCTGAGAACTGAAGTATATCAGGGACAACCAACAGCATAACCAAGTGCCATGCATGTGTAGGCAGTGGGTAAGTGCAACTTATGAAAGCAAACACATCACTAACAGCATGTCGCACACATCTAGATGAAGTACCTGTAAGGTACACACTGCAAAATGGACACATGTCCACGCAGAACTCCACAACGGTATGACAAGGTGACACCCTCCATTTGTGGAGACACAAATATCTAACTTCAACACATCAAACACATATCCAACCTATATCATAGGGAGAAGTGCAACCTAAATGACATTGACGGTGGCCAGGCCTAGCTGAAATACTTACCACATGACATGTCACCCAATGTAATGTCTGTCCCATCTGGATGTCAACCCACATAGACATCCATCGAACATTTTCCCTTGTCCTATCTAACTCCAGCACTGGCTCCAAGGCCACGTCATACTAACCACTTTAACTGGATCAGTGATCAAACAAACACAACTATACTCACATATCACTAACTATACAATAACATCAAATAAATGGGAAAGTAATGGCAGGGCTAATGTCTTCCAAACAGTGAAAGTTTGCAATTAATGGATATAAAGCAATCCAAAAAAGAAACAAAGGCCAATGGGCAGTCCATTCATTGTCCATGTGCCATGGCACAATGCTGTACCACCAAACTTGCCCTTACTGATACTGCCAGGGAATATCCTCACAAAGGGGCATCCATTGGGCATAGCAGATACCTCGAAAATGGTACTTGGGAAAGGGGGGGAGCAGAGGTTTAGGGAGGGATGGGTTTATCTTGGGAGGGGGCTTTTGGGGTTTGGGGCTAGGTTTAGGAGTTTTTGTTCTTTTTCTGTCTTTTTTCAGCTGGGTACAAGGGGGAACTGTTCTTCAGGGGTGGAGTAGAACGTGTAAGGGATGGGTTTGGGTATAGGAGGGGTTTTTGGGACTTTGGGAGTGGTGGGGTCGGGTTTCACAGGGGTAAGGGCAAGGGCAAACATGACAGATTCACAGGGAGAACGGGTAGGGTGTTCGGGATGGAGTTTAGTTTGGGAGGAAGAGAGATCGGAAGTGTGAGATGGGTTTGCTGTCTGCACTGTGTGTTGTGGTGTTTTTTTTGGTAGGAGTGCTGTGGATTTGCTGGGTGTTGTGGAGGGGTCTGTGCTGTTGGTGTGGTGTCTGGGGATATGGGTGTTGTGGGGGGTCTGTGGCTGTTGGTGTGCTGTATGGGGATATGGGTGTTGTTGAGGGGTATGTGGTTGTTGGTGCTGTGTCTGCATGAATGCTGCATGTTGTGGACTCTGTGGCTGCTGGTGCAGTGTCTGTGTGAATGCTGGGTGTTGTGGAGGGGTCTGTGGGTGTGAGTGTGGTATCTGTGGGTATGGGTGTGTCTGTGGAGGGCTCTATATGTGTTGCTGTGGTTCATGGGGGTATGCTGGGGTGGCAGGGTTGGTGAGGGAGGTAAGTGGCTGCTGTGTACATGTTTTTCTGAGTTTTTTTGAAGTTGTTCATTTGTGTGGGGTGCTTGTGTCTGTTGAAGTGTGTGCATGTTTAGGTGTGCATGTCCTTGGGATAGGAAAGGGATAAAGGAATGTGGCTGGGGAGGGGGCAGGAGGGGGGTGGGGGTGGAAAGTTTGGATGGGTGAAGGGCTGCCATGAGGGAGGAGAGCCTGAAAAGAACTCTGTGGGGCAGACATGGCAGTGTAAATGCCTTCCAGGTAGGTAACCACCTAAGTCAGCATGTTGCCTTGCTCCTTGATGGCATTCAGGACTGCAGTCTGACCCACAGAGATGCTCCTCAGGAGGTCAATAGCCTCCTCACTGAGGTGCTTGGAGCAAAGGAGACTGCTCCCTGCTTAGGGGATCGGGAAAGCCCAACTTGTGGGGGGGGGGGGGGAGAAACAGGGAGGGTGGTGAAGGAACTGGGGGTGGCGGACAAGGATGAAGGTGGAACTAATCTTGTTGGGTCCACCACCACTCAGGAGTGTCCACCAGAGGATGACTCAGATGATGATGAGCTTGAACTGATCTCCTCCAGAGCACTCCTCACACCCTCCTGATCTCTGTGCCCCTCCGTGTCTGACATATCACGTCTGGAACCTCTGTGACCAGCTGTGTCTCCACCCACATTGGCCTCCTCTCCTCGGCTTGCCCTGGATGTATCTGAAATGACATGTTACATTGGTTTATTGCAACTGCGGTTCCACACCTGACCATCACAAATGCACTGAAAACATTGAAGAACTGCACATATCTCACAACCGTCATGGTTCACTCCATAGGCTTCTAATTTAGCATGAGAACATGCATGCTATATGACCTGCAAGCAGTTGGGTCCTCTCATGTCATAGCCCCAGAGAGGCTCAAATACTTTGATGGAATTCTCTACACTCCATCCTTATACCCATACTAGGATAGTTGATCACCTTTCATACTTTGGCACTTGTTCCATATCGTTGTAAAGAGAAATAACCAAATAGGATGGATCGAAGTGTGAGATTTACACAATGCTCAAACAAGACCCAGAATAAAGCAAATCTAACTATTACTCATGACATATCAGGATGTCATGAAGGTCAAGTTGTACACCAATGTGCCATCATTTACTGTTGTGGCAGACATACAAATCCTCATTGCACACTGATGACACTTTGCACTCTAAATTACATCATATGTCCACTACCTGAAAAGTCAAATGACAGCTGTACATATGTAGTTTATCTATGTATCACATTTAGCAGATAACATTTTCTGAAAACATTGAGGTCCACTCCAAACATTTGGGAGATAGACACTATGAATTCACACAGCACAAGACTCCATTTAGCCATATGAACATCCCTAATCCTGCTTGGTACAGGTGATGACACCAGTCATAGATTGTATATCCACAAGCCAATACACCATTTTAAGGGTTTGGGTGTCCCTGAACATCTATGACATGAAGATGTGGGATCACTAGAGTCCCAATGGGCAGACACATCACACCGATCTTTGGTATTGCTTACTCAGATTTCCTTGTAAGGATCAGTGTAGACACTCACATATAATCCCCAAAGTTCTACATCTCACTCCCTCATGCATGTCACCAGTCAGTAAAGACTGCTGCAGAGGAACCATGAACTGACAAATGTACTCTGGCCAACATATAGGCACTAATGCTGATGGCACAACTGATGTTTTCATCCTCATCTCACTGTATAACCAGTACTTACCAATAGGAACTGTTGTTCTCTCACTGCATGTACTAAGAACTCTATGTCATGTCACATGCAAAAGGGCCACCATCAAATGAGAGACAGTAGTGAGATCAGCCAAACAATGGCCACAGCACAGCTTCATGCACCTACTACCACACTTATACTAACAATGACCCATCTTGTGTGTAGCACATGGGCCACCACCAATATGGTTGGTGAAATGCCTGGCCGTAACACTCAAATTTGGCAATATGACATGTATCACTCTGGCCAGGAATCACCCCCTTGTCCTGCTGTTGGGCTTTCAGCTGCCCATCAAGGTCCGGGGAGGCCACCACCAGTATGCGGGCCATCAGGGGGTTAAAGTCCGGCATGTACCCCTTCCATATTGGGAAGACTTCTCCAGCAAGCCCTCCATGATCTCCCGGGTCCAGCGCCGCAGGTCCTCCAACCTCTTTTTGCAGTGGGCACTATGCCAGTCGTAGACCCCCACTGTCTGCACCTTCCAGGCAATGGGAGTTTGGGGATAACTGTCAGCTTGATACAAATTACATTGACAACTAGCACAAGCCTTCATCAAAAGTCAATATATTACATGTGCCCATGTCACATGCTAAGCACAACTAAGGCATGGATACCCACTTTTATGGTCATCAGATGACTAACCTCAACCCTGGTCATTACCTGTACTGACTGAGGCAGCCCACTAACATCATGTAAACCAGGGCCATCCTACATGGAATGTGATGTGAGGTATCATGACCCAAAACACACCATTTTAACCTTCTGAAGGATGAACTACCAGCACATGACTGTCCAGACAACTTTACTGCCAGGCCCATTGCATTGAAGCATATGGCCCATAGAGAGGAAAGCCATAGTGTACAAAACATCCTAAGACTAAGGTCACAATGTAACGGATGGTATGTGTGACACTGAGAGCTACCACTCTTGGATGGACTCATGCGAGAGGTCATGTGGAACAAATCTCGATGCAGGGTAGCACTAGCCTACGTTCGCTCTTAATGGGGTCCCAGCCAAGTGGTAACCCACCATGTTTTGCTACCTAGGGGTCCAGATATACCATCAAGTTGCTGACTTATTGGACGGTAATCTCACAAGAGCGACGACTGCTCTCAGATCCCAAATGTCGTTCTAGTTTACACTCCCGCTGTCCGTCATGGGTTGGGTAGCTTTTCTCAAAATGGTGGCCTTGCCTTGACTACTCTATTTCTTCACTAATCTGCCCCTATATCTTGCACCCCCCTACTTTAGAACCTTGGATGGACTCATGCGAGAGGTCATGTGGAACAAATCTCGATGTAGGGTAGCACTAGCCACAATGTACCTTCCCACAGATCAGTGTGGCCTCTTAGTGCCCAATAAGGAGCAGTACTATCTTGCCTTCCTGCTCCAATGGGTGGCCAGATGGGTGGCAGAGGAACAGCTATCAGACACTGCTGAGTTATCCCCAGCCTGAACCCCTCGGCAGTGCTCTGACTCCTTCATCCCTGCACGCGAGGGAAACCGCCAGTCTCTCCTGCTTGGGTTGCATACAAATGCTACTGACGTAGCCTGTACCTTACAAAGTCCACTACACCATGTGCACCAGCGCTTTCCATACTAGGCACACCCTAGTTTGCCGCTTGGCTTGCTAACAGACCTCACTGACTGGGAGACTTTTATCGAGACGGCGAGCTAGTGCCATATGATACACAGGGGGAGGAAGAGAGGGCTACCTGCGGACTTTTTTCTACTTGACACCTCACTGTTCGCAGTGCTAGGTGACAAGTAGGGGGATGTGATGAGAGATCCCTCAGCGCACCTCACAATACAGTATCTGCAAGATATGGAAACAGGTCGGCACCTCACAAGATGGTTCGCAGCCTCTCTCTTCAACACACAACAGTCACTCTCACACCCCTTGAGGATGCAGTCGGAGGGGGACCTGACCCGTCCCTACAAGGATAAGGAGTGGGCCTCCGTAGTGGTGGGTCCGAACTGCATCACTCAGAATGCCCGCTTCTGCCTCATCCAATACTACACTATCCACTGGGTCTATCTCACGCTAGTGAAAATCAACAGATACTATGAAGAAACAGACGTACACTGCCCCAGATGTAATTTGCTTGATGCTGATCTCCTACATATGTTATGGCATGTCCTCATCTCCACACTTACTGGCGACACAATGCAGCTGAGACATAACATCATGCCAGCCCTCATCAGTTGCAAATGGTCTGCAGTGACCAATAATGGGAAATGTGCACATTGATATTGCCATATTTCTTTTCTATTTGGGGGGCTTATGGGGAGCAGTGGAGAGCCGGGGAAACCCAAATTGGGCAGAATTGCATTGTTGTTCCACCTTATTCTCTGTTTTCATTCCTTCTTTCATTATTATGATATAGTGCTGTGGTGTCGGCCTACAGATGGGCCCTCACCTATGTCTCAGTCCCATGTAGTGAACACCACAGGCAGAAATGTACGAGGATTTGGTACCACGTTCACTAGAAGCCTAATTGAGAAAGTTTTACTAACACCTTAATGCATGTCTCTCTTCCCTCTGCGGTGAATGCTAGCCTCACTTGTTGTCTTCTTGATTCACATGCATAATCCTTTTTTTTGAGATTATTGTTAAACCTAAACTCCTGAGCTGTAAACTAATTACATGCAGTGAAAAGTATCAGGGACCCCCTGTCCAGTATATATAGAAATTCCTAGGGCAGGGTACAACATCAATGGAATATATATCCCCAGGTAATTTATTTAGTATGTTTATAAATCGTTAAATGTTCATGTCTGTCAAGTACATTTTAGATATACTAAACTGAGTGTAAAACAATAAGTGGCTAAAAATTACAATTTTTTTAAAAAATTTAACAACAATTATTTATTAGGCAATTAAAATAGAACTTGATCTATAGTTCATTATTTTATACATACAAATTATATATCCATCAGCGATCTTTCTCTCTCTTGTGTATATAATTATATGTATCTCAATATGTTCATACAGTTTAATAAACAATAATGACAGTTATGTAAAATACAGTATTTCTCTATAACAATTCAATAAATCTTTACAAAACAATCACATACATGAAATAAAAAAAGAGAAATCATGTTTCTTTGTGGCACACAATGTGGGACTTTTCGACGCGCGTTTTGACGCCAACCGCGTCTTCATCAGGAAACAAGCCACACGTTAACTTCGTTTGTCTATTTGCTCTGTACTTCGTATGATACAAAATTCAAGTTCTCTTCTCCTATATGCGTCAGCTTCCTTTATATCTTTCCTTAGTGTAGTGATATTTCTTATTTACTTTTCCGCTGATGTATCGATATTACTTAAATAGAGGATCGAATTATCCTATGCGTTTGTTATAGTTCTCTTCTCTCTGTTTTTTATTATTACGTTTCATTAGATGATATTCACATCTAGTAGACTGTATATAATACAGTCAATCCTTTATGCTATTGATCCTTATACATGATGTCAATAGATGAAGATATGGTCAATGATGATACTCTATTTTGGTCCACCTGAAATGATGTTTCGATCTTTGTAAATACCGGCGGCGTCTCTGACGCAGAGACGCCGCCGTTATTTACAAATGATAAGCATGAGCATAAGTTTTAAGCTTTTAAGCATAAGTTTTAAGCTTTTAAGCATAAGTTTTAAGCATAAGTTTTAAGCATAAGTTTCAAGGTATGATGTCTTTTAGCTAGTTGAGCTAACTATAACTCGCGTGCCCGCAATGCACTGCTGATGATGTCACATATTACATCACTCCTGACATGGTCAGTGACATCACTGATGACATCTCAAATGACATCACTGATGACATCACTCATGACATCATCCACGTGACAATCTGATGCATATACTGATGCTCTAATATAAACTTTGATACACCCATTGTAAAATGCTGACTACTATTTTTGAAACCATACACAGAAGAATGCCATATACTACATAGCAATCACTATTTCCTAGGTCTACACACACATCCAGTCACTTATAAATGTAGTTACTCATCAATAGAGGACTATAATATGCACTCATACATCTATACATGCAGTCACACGCTGCCACTCATCCATAGAGTTACTCACATGCCTAGTCAGTAATGCAAAGAATGAATCACATACCCATTTAATCATGTATACAGTTATACACACCAACTTCGTTATTTTTAGACATACCACGTCACTTATTTCTAAAGATACTTACACATATTTACTGTCTTATACAATCACTGATAGAAGCAGACACTTATTTATACACCCACTCTTGAAATATCTTAGCCTCACGTATACTCATTTATATACTCCAACACTCACATATAGTGGCTTAAACATATGTAGTTAGTCACAGATAAACCACTGAGACATTTATTCGCTCACCAACACACCCATAGACACACTAACTCACCCATACAGTCCTTTGCAGATGCCCTTTTTAATCCATACAACCACTGAATCAACCACTCAGACATCTATGCACATACTCATACACCCACCCACCCACCCACCCACACAGACACTCAGGCACCCATACAGATACTCAGACAACAAATCAATAACCTATATAGATACTCATGTAGGTATTCAGCAACCCATGCAGTTGCTTACACGCCAATGGAAAGACTAATACAGACTTTTACACAGTTTAGTCACCAACCCATACATTCAGTAAGATACGTTCGATCACTCACTTATACAGTCAGTCACACACATACGAAATAATTCCTTTAGGCACTTGTAAATGCATTAATTCTTCAATACATCTTGGCATATATATATAAAATATATTTACATTTTATAGAAACACACATTCACTGGATGATGTCATGAGTGATGTCATCAGTGATGTCATTTGAGATGTTATCAGTGATGTCATCAGTGATGTTACTGACCATGTCATGAGTGATGTAATATGTGACATCATCAGCAGTGCATTGCGGGCACACAAGTTATAGTTAGCTCAACTAACTATAACAGGCGAATTTCTCTGGTTTTATATGAGTCAAATGTCCAACTAACTATAACGTCCCTGAAACCTATGGTTTTTTCAGTGAATATATATATATATATATATATATATATTGCTCTGTGCGTCCTCCAATAAAGAAGGGATCTAAAGCACGCCGTGTGTGGCGCCTTCATTTGTTGAGCAACCTTCATTTGGAATATGTAGCGGCTGGCTCCGGTCGCGAAGGCGCCCCGCTGCGGAAGAGCAGCTCCTCAGCGCCTGTGATTGTTAGGCGCAGATGGAACGACGTGTCCTGTTGTGAGAACCTTAAGAAAGCAAGGCATCCACATTATCTGTCTACAGCAACCTACTGGGTAAAGGAAAAAGTTGTGGAGAAAGCGTAGCAGCATCCACTTGGACTTCATATTATTTGAACTTCTAAGACCAAAATGCACTCGGTGCATACGCCCACTGTGGCAAGACTTACCTGTCCATTGCTAAAGCGATGTCATTTCCTGCCACCAGCTTTCCCATTGCCAGGCTAGTGGGCAAGGGCTAACAAGCCCGAAACGCGTATGGCAATAATGGCGCATTGTGAAGCTGACACAACAATCTTGAATGCTCTGTGGGTCCTCCAATAAAGAAGGGATATAAAGCACGCCATGTGTGGCGCCTTCATTTGGTGAGTAACCTTCATTTGGAATATGTAGCGGCTGGCTCCAGTCGCGAAGGCGCCCCGCTGCGGAAGAGCAGCTCCTCAGCGCCTGTGATTGTTAGGCGCAGATGGAACGACGTGTCCTGCTGTGAGAACCTTAACAAAGCAAGGCATCCACATTGTCTGTCTACAGCAACCCACTGGGTAAAGAAAAAAGTTGTGGAGAAACCGTAGCGGCATCCACTTGGACTTCATATTAATTGAACTTCTAAGACCAAAATGCACTCGGTGCATACGCCCACTGTGGCAAGACTTACCTGTCCATTGCTAAAGCGATGTCATTTCCTGCCGCAAGGTTTCCTGTTGCCAGGCTAGTGAGCAAGGGCTAACAAGCCCGAAACGCGCATGGCAATAATGGCGCATTGTGAAGCTGACACAGCAATCTTGAATGCTCTGTGGGTCCTCCAATAAAGAAGGAATATAAAGCACGCCGTGTGTGGCGCCTTCATTTGGTGAGCAACCTTCATTTGGAATATGTAGTGGCTGGCTCCGGTCGCGAAGGCGACCCGCTGCGTAAGAGCAGCTCCTCAGCGCCTGTGATTGTTAGGCGCAGATGGAACGACGTGTCCTGTTGTGAGAACCTTAAGAAAGCAAGGCATCCACATTGTCTGTCTACAGCAACCCACTGGGTAAAGGAAAAAGTTGTGGAGAAAGCGTAGCGGCATCCACTTGGACTTCATATTAATTGAACTTCTAAGACCAAAATGCACTCGGTGCATACGCCCACTGTGGCAAGACTTACCTGTCCATTGCTAAAGCGATGTCATTTCCTGCCACCAGCTTTCCCGTTGCCAGGCTAGTGGGGAAGGGCTAACAAGCCCGAAACGCGTATGGCAATAATGGCGCATTGTGAAGCTGACACAGCAATCTTGAATGCTCTGTGGGTCCTCCAATAAAGAAGGGATATAAAGCACGCCGTGTGTGGCGCCTTCATTTGGTGAGTAACCTTCATTTGGAATATGTAGCGGCTGGCTCCAGTCGCGAAGGCGCCCCGCTGCGGAAGAGCAGCTCCTCAGCGCCTGTGATTGTTAGGCGCAGATGGAATGACGTGTCCTGCTGTGAGAACCTTAAGAAAGCAAGGCATCCACATTGTCTGTCTACAGCAACCCACTGGGTAAAGGAAAAAGTTGTGGAGAAACCGTAGCGGCATCCACTTGGACTTCATATTATTTGAACTTCTAAGACCAAAATGCACTCGGTGCATACGCCCACTGTGGCAAGACTTACCTGTCCATTGCTAAAGCGATGTCATTTCCTGCCGCCAGCTTT
The DNA here is from genome assembly GCF_964204655.1 of Triturus cristatus. Taxonomy (NCBI): domain Eukaryota; kingdom Metazoa; phylum Chordata; class Amphibia; order Caudata; family Salamandridae; genus Triturus; species Triturus cristatus. Next base: position 723,679,659 of record NC_140580.1, on the reverse strand, counting down.
CCCGTTGCCAGGCTAGTGAGCAAGGGCTAACAAGCCCGAAACGCGTATGGCGATAATGGCGCATTGTGAAGCTGACACAGCAATCTTGAATGCTCTGTGGGTCCTCCAATAAAGAAGGGATATAAAGCACGCTGTGTGTGGCGCCTCCATTTGGTGAGCAACCTTCATTTGGAATATATATATATATATATATATATATATATATATATATATATATGTATTCACTCCCCAAAATCTCCTTGTACTGAGAAAATACTCGGACTCCAAAGTCGAATGCAAAGAAGATTTAATCACAAGTGCAGAACGACGCGTCGTTCTGCACTTGTGATTAAATCTTCTTTGCATTCGACTTTGGAGTCCGAGTATTTTCTCAGTACAAGGAGATTTTGGGGAGTGAATTAATTACGGAATTCCGGTTTCCGGACTCGGACCGCCGCTGACAGACCGTAACTCGTTGGACCGGTACTTGTGGACTTTATATATATATGTATATATATATATATATATATTCTCCTTGTTATGCCTTTCGATTTTGGTGCAAATTCCTGTCTACTAATGTTTGTACATAGAGATTTGCGCCAAAATCCATGGTGTTGCTTGGGGACGCACATACACCATGCATGGAACGCACCTTAATGCAAAATAATGCAAAGCAGCGCATAGCACAACTTTGCGTTACTTTGTGATACTATTAAAAGCATACCCTCAATTGTTGTGATGCTGTGGTCATGTGACAAAGCAAAACCAAAGGAAATGATGGACATTGAAAGCACTCACCCCCAGTCAACTGATCTGGGTTTAATCCATCACCGTTCTTTAGCCCACTCTGCCACCCCAGTTCAGACATGGCCATATGCAAATCAGTCTGACCCTGTGCCTCATGGGAACAGTCCAGCCCGAACTGCCAAGCCATGTCTTCCCTGGACCGGAAACAAGCTTCCTAGGACCGGTTTCTGGTATTTCAGCCTTCTTCAGCCAGGCTTGCTTGAATCCAGTGGCAAAGTGAGCAAGGGACTCACGTCTGAGCATACCCTGCCAACTTATGGCGAACAAAGCAAAGCAAAGGAAATGATGGATGGAGTGTTGAACATTGCAAGCACTCACCCCTAGTCAATTGATCTGGGTTTAATCCATCACCGTTCTTTAGCCCACTCTGCCACCCCAGTTCAGAAATGGCCATTTGCATATCAGTCTGACCCTGTGCCTCATGGGAACAGTCCAGCCCGAACTGCCAAGCCATGTCTTCCCTGGACCGGAAACAAGGTCCTAGGACCGGTTTCTGGCATTTCAGCCGTCTTCAGCCAGGCTTGCTTGAATCCAGTGGCAAAGTGGGCAAGGGACTCACGTCTGAGCATACCCTGCCAACTTATGGCGAACAAAGCAAAACCAAAGGAAATGAACGGTGATGGATCAAACCCAGATCTGTTGACTGGGTGTGAGTGTTTGATTGGTTCTGACGCTCCATCCATCACCACCCCCTTTTGTACTGCTGTGGTCATGTGACAAGCCTTCCTTGAAAAAATCAGGGTCAGGAGTCATCTATTGTTACTTCCAGTGATGTCATTAAGGTCAACAGGTATGTGATGTAACTTCCGCTACCCCTGGCATTTGAGGAACTGACGCCCATGAGGGCACCTTCATGCTTAGTTACCCCACTTGCCGCCCAGTTAATATGGCTGAGCACATTAGGACTTTGAAACGCCTTATTCTGAGAGCTTCTTTACTGTGCCTGCACTATAGGTAATAAAATGATATAACCATATTCTACCTTCCTATAACAAGGACATGACATATAACTGGAAAGAGGCTCATTTATGTGAACTAATTGTCATGCAGATTTCCTTGCTTCATTTACTTGAATCCCTGCCAGGGATTTAAGTGGCCGGGCCATGCCAGTGTTCACCACCAGTAGTTCTTAAAAGCAGGTGGTGAGACGGGTCCCTATTGGGCTCTGCGTTTTTACCCTCAGGGTGAAAAAACCCCAAAGAACTTAACTCTGCAATAGTACCAGCAATCACTGCTTTTTAACTTCAAAGAGACTCATTTTTCAGTTTCATATAGTGAACACTTGGAGTGCTTCACATGAGCACCAGTTGCATTACACAAGGACATATTCATGTTTTGAATCACAGGCAGGGCCAGACTGGTTGTAGCAGGCACCAGGCGTTTCCCTGGTGGGCCGCTAGGGTGGGGGCCAGTTTTGGGCCCCAGGGGGCCGGTTTTGATACAGGGGGTCGTCAATATCGGCCCCCTATAACAAAATCGGCCGAAACCGGCCCTCGCAAGCTACTCGGATGCACCCCTCTCACACCAGGGGGGGCGGCCAAGCAGTTTGCCAGGGCCAGTTTCAGTTCCCAGTCCGGCCCTGATCACAGGATGTTGAGCAGACCTCAGACTCGGACCTGCTTTCTCAGTTCGAAAGTCTGCAGCTCTAGACTCAAGCCACAACCTCGCCCACAAGAACCGGCACATTTTCAATATTATTTACAACGAAGTCATAGTTGTTGCATAATTATCTTTTGCAATTTACAACAATTGACATAGCCAATAGTCCTGGCTTGTTGTAGGTGTAATGTTACTAAGTACAGGCTTTTAGCTTAAGTGTTTTAAGCCACGCTCTTATTTACCTCGGCCACACCCCTATGAGATACCCCCCAGTTTCTTCATCCCACTTCATGCCCTGATCCCTGCCATTGTGGCTAGCTGAAGCATACAGCAGAAGCTATTTACGGCTTCCCTGCCTCATAAAGGTCTTAGATACAGCTAAATCACACCCTTATCTGAAAAAGGCAAGGCACTTCTATAAATGTGCCACGGTTCCTTGGAGTTGTGATTGTCGGTTTTACTGCACTGCTTCCTGTGCATTTGGACCTTCAGTGATCCTCAGTGAATACTGCCATTTATTTGCCACATTGCCTTTTGTGTTCCACATGCGAATAAATAGTCTCCCTTTCAAGTTTTTGGGAAGTCAGACTGTGCTTGATTGATGACTGCTAATCCCTTCTAAAATAAACCAAAAAGAGAACACGGTGCTATTCTTTATTTATTGAACCCCAAAGTTTGCACAAGGATGCATTTTGGTTTCCTCAATAAACAGAAGAGCATTCATGGATGTCTAAGACATTATAGCTTTTACTAGACTCTATTTACCTTCACGATGTGCGAATGAATGCCTGCTTGTGCTTTTCAATGAAAGGGACTCATTTTTTAGGCAAATGTCAGTGTGTAGAGACACGAAGAAGGAAGAGTCCACAGGCCAAAATACACTCAGAGAAAAGCATTGACTGAATTTGTATTACATACACTTGCTTCCAGTGTTTTCCTTTATTTCTGGTCTGGTTTGCAAGTCCGGTTAACAAATATTTTGTGCCAACAGGTTTGGACTAGATTGAAGCGCGTTTTCACAGACACACCACACGGGATGAGCACAATACAACGCCATCTTGTTAGTAGCAAGATTCAATTTCAGGTGACCAGTGGCTGCAATACTGCACAATGTCTTAGCAGCCACGGGCCTGCGGGGTCCGATTCACATCCTTTTTCACAGGTCTGACATTCCCTCGACTTATTTGCTCCTGCATTTTCTGAGGTCGTCATGTTTTTATGAAAACAACTTTGTGAATCGGGCAAAGTTTGGTGCAAGATTTTGTTTTTATCGGCGCCCCAATGCAATTTAGGCTATTTGCTGCTATCTCTCATCTTCTTGTGGCTTTTTGGTGGTGCTGTCAGATAACTGCCTGCAGTGATCTTAATGTAGTAGCACCATTTCTGAACAGGTCCATAGAAGTTAAGGAGTTGTCTTTATTCACAGTTCTCAAAATGGAAAGCTCTGTCAAACATAAAATTGAGTGTCATGTATATATGACTGGAAATCCAAACCATTTTTCGTAAAACGATTTATTGGCATTTATACACATAAAAAAGAACTTTAAATCAAGTGCGACCTTAAGTACTCTCCAATCACATAGACAAACCACTTATCTGGGGCATATCATCAAGGACCAGCTATAATTATCGCTAAGCGCACTTAGCGCTAGGATAATTATCGCCGGCTAACGTGGATTTTTATCGCTGAGATAGCGTGCTATTGGCAACGCTTATCTCAAAAGCAATAAAAATCCCAGCGCTAACTGCCAAGCATGAGATTATCGCTGGTCAGTCAGTCTTGAAGCAGGCATAAGGAAAGTAGCGATAACAGGGGTTATCGCTACTTTTCTTGCCGCTATGCTTCATAGCGTGGGGCTTGATGATAGGAGAAATGTCGAGGCAGGAACGCCCACTTTCCATCTCATTAGAGATGCAAAGCTGGGCATTCAGATTTCAGGCGCTAATGCAAGGTTTCACGCGATAGCGTGACCTTGCTGATTAGGCGATAAAATTATCATTGCTTTTCGCCCAAAAATGGACGCAAAAGTGGCGATAATTATTTATCGCCTCATTGATGATATGCCCCTCTGTCTCTTAAACATTTGGTTAAAAAGCACACCTTTCATGTCATGTGTAAACCACAGTAGACCATAGTGATGTTTACCTCTCAGTAAGTGGCCTAAAGGAAGAGGCAAAAATATTTGCGTTCGAAAAGAAATCTCTGGATTGAGATACAAGTTTTCTTAAAATCATGAGTCCTTCATGAGTCCTTCTAAGTTAATAATCAACTTTATGTCTCACAGGAGATCCAAAGGTGGAGGCTATTCAGCTGTCTGCATGCATCTCACAAACATAATCTTGAATGAGGGCCAAGTGGCTTCTGCAAGAAATTCGCCTTTTTTTCTGCTTGGTCACCCTGGATTGTTTGCATTGTTTTGGACCCTAATTTTGCTGCAATTGTCTTAGAACTCTGTGCACTTTACCCTTGCTAACCAGGAGTAAACTTGCTGTGCTTTCCCTTTTAAATATGGTTACTTTGGCTTATTCTTGATTGACATTTTTATTTTGTCTATAGGTCCCTGGTTTATGGCTTAGAAAATGCACCCAAGTCCTACAAGTTAAATGCTTCCTGTGGACTACAGCACCTATTGTTCTATCACAGAGATGACCTTCAAAACATAATTTTAGGTCTACCATTGTAGCATTACGATTGCAGTGCAAACCATGCAGTGCACCATGTAAAATAACCCATTTTGAGAAGCAGAAACCACCCTATCAAAATTTTTATAAGTCATCCCTATGTAGGCCTTGGAGCCCACAAGGTATGGCTCATGGCATTTAAAAGTGAGACATGTAGAAATGTAATAATACCATATCTTTATAGTGACAAGGCCCCAGATGCCAATTTCACTGTGGCACACCTGATTGTTCTATACAGAATATAAGAGTACAGATTAATATGGTAATGTTGCTTTTTGGGTGTGAGACAAGTAAAATAATGAAGCCACTGTTAAGCAACAAATTTAGTATTACAACTCATGAAATCTCCTAAATAGTACAATGTATTCCTATTATGTGGAAAAGGTATAAAGGGCAAACCAAACAATGACCACATTTGAAGAAGTCTGCTGGCAATTTGGAAAGTCAGGTATTAGATTGGTCACTTATTTTGTGTTTGAAGAAAGCTGTGGCAAACTAGATCCCTAATAGTTCTACTTCTCTTATGTATCATCAGCGTCCATTTTGGGATGATATGTGAAAATGTGTTGTCTATCCGCATAACATGCCAATGTTTATAGAGTGTCTTATTTACATGATTACTAAGCCAGAAATTTCATGAATTGTAATACTAAATATGTTGTTTACCTCATTGTATGTTCATGCAACCACATTTATGTGGGAAGCACTATCCGTCCACTGAAAGAAAGGATGCAATAACATCTCGGACCAATCTGCAATTTGTGGCCAAACTACCTCTTATTCAGACGTTTTCTATCATGCCATAGCTACTGGTATAATCTAAAAGTATGATTTCATACCACAGATTGGGTGAAACCCCACCCCAGAGGAGGCAACTGCACTTTACAGCTATGGAAATAAGAGGCAACATGGAACACCATACTAAGAGTGGTGGACTTTGATTTAAACCATGATAGATACTTGTATTTTTTCTTAAGCGACATTACATTCTCTGGAATATTTATTTATAAGAAAGAACAATATGACCTCCAATCACTGCTTGGTTTTCCTAACTTCTTTCATTCTTAGATGTACATTTCTTTTCCTTGACATTATCTATAATGATAAATACGGTGATCATGTTTAATATTCTATTCATGATTTTGCCAACTTCCAGAAGTAATACTAATTTTCAAATTCTAAAGCCTTTCAAAGGTCATTCGGCGGCCCCATAGGATGATGATACACTTTTTATTATTTTTCGAGTTTCACACATAACTTTATGCACCGTACTTTTATTAGAATTTCATTGGTGATATCAAATCTTTATTTTGATTCTAGCAGCAAGCATGCACTGCTCTGCGAGGCATGTAGCATCCAGAGTAGGGCTTGAAGGACCACCCATGTTTTCTATTTGCTCCTATTAGTGCCCTTCGTAAAGGGCTGCTTTTGTTTGGTGGATGTATTTAGTTAGTTCCACCTTTTTGGTGTTTCCGAAGCTCCCAGGCGACTGCCCCTGTTACTGTGTTCTTACTGTTTTTTTTTAATTTGTGGTCTTTTGTGCACTCTTTTCTTGTTTGCCTTGGCTGTGCAGAAACATGGCGCCTGTTTCAGGGACAACTACTGGTTCACTCCTCTCTTGTTCTCTTCACCACTGGCTGTTTCCTCATCTCCTTTACCCCGGCAGTCTGGCTGCCTCATTTACAGTTGAGTCAGTCTTCTCCTCACCACTGACTCTCTCCTCCTACTCGATCCTGGCAGGGAATTCTCCCCAGCCCTGACAGTTTCCTCCTGCCTTTAGCAGCTCTCCCTTCTATCTCCCTGGTGCCTCTTCCTCCACACCCAGGGCACCTCTTCACTCCAGCTGTGAGCAGTATTGATAAAAGGTTCACCGTGTTCATCAGGCTAGCTGCTTCTCTCCCCCCCCCAACATGAATATGATTTGTGAATACAGCTTAGTTCCTTTCTGGTCAGCCCATATAAACAGTCGCCCAAAACTCCAGCTGGTTATATGTGGGGCTACACCATCCTTTCTGCTGAGTCCCTGCATGAGTTCATCAGGCTCCTCGCTCCTTCTCCCCCACAGGAATGGGTTTAATTTGTTTCCGTACATGGCATGATTTACTAGCAGTGTTTTTTACCACACACACTATTAACAGCACCAGTCACGGCACATCAAAAGTACTGTTTCTGTCTCAGGCATATGTTCATGTGAGTGAATGCTGTGCCCATGGCCCTTTATTACTATTTTATTGTGAATGTTAGTCAATCACAATTCACACCACTATTTGTGGCTGACCGAGGCCCCCGCAGGGGGCCACTAGAAAGGTCAGCACTCTAGTGACACCTGGGCACCCCACACCCCCCGCCCCCATCAGGAGCAGGGACTCTGGGTGGAGTCCCCCCAGCCTGGTCGCGGCGCACTCGGGGCGTCACTTCCTGGGCACCAGGACTTGGGGGAGGGTATATATGCCTCCCCCACCACTTTAGCACCCTCTTTCGCGCACCCGACATGCCGTCCCCGACGTGTCCGTGAGACATGTACCGAGATAGCCAGGAGCAGTTTGCGCGGTGAGTGGCCCCCTTTCACCATCCCTATTAATGGGCGTCTTCAGGCCGAGGGCCTTTACACGGCCATCGCCGATGTGTTGTCCGCCTGAGGGTGAAGTGGGGGTTGGACCTCCTCCTGGCTATTAAAGTGATTTGCTTGGCTTGTGTGACCACTTGGACACGTGGGCGGCCCAGGGCATAGATGGGATCATTGCCGGCCCTTCGGGGCACCTGGGCGTACGTGGCCAGTCTTCTGCTCTAATGTGGGTGGATGCAGGAGCGCCCGACACGCCGTATTGCTGGTCGGGCTGTGGGACTGTTGACGAGTCCCTACTCGTGTCGTGCGTATTGGAGCTGGGAGTAAGGTTAGTTGCCCAAAATCCCTCATGTAAGCCCCCCCGGGTCCCACCCCACGGGCCAGGGCCCCTGTGGGACCCCCGTCCCAACTGGTAATTCCTTCCCCAGGAGATCCGTTGCAGCTGTGCATGTGCATAATCAGGGCGAAGGATCGGGACAGGGGGAGGGCAAAAAGGGTGGTTTCAACTCCCCACCCACCCCCTTCCGCTGTGCAGACTGGGTTTCAGCTGCGAGCGAGGAGTGTTGCTAGCTCTCCTCTTCACCCCCCAGCTTGAACACGGCACCCGGCCCTCTCCTTCCTTCACGCGCGGTGATGAAAGCGGCGTAATGCTGGCTCCGAGAGTGAGGCAGGGGCCTTAAAATCATGTAGCGTGTGCCTCAGGGTGCTGGCCTGCCTCTCCCAAACTCGGACTGGGTCTGGAGTTTGCCCGGTTTTACCGGCCACAATTGCTGGTATGTTGGCCCCTCCTCCCGGGCTGCTATGTGTACCGTGCCCCCCCCGTCGGATCGCAGAGCTGGTTTCTGCAGCGGTAAGTCCCAAGTTTGGGGGGGCAGTTGTTGCGGTCTAGGTGTGTGGAGGAAACCGTCTCGGGAGTAGTTGGGGACTCCGGTTGAGGTTGTCCCGCATGCCCTGATTTCAATTTGTGTTGCAGGGGTTGGGGCCAGGCTAGTGCCTTTCGGCAGCCGGATTGAGGTACTTTTCCCAACTGTTAGGGTCAGAGACCTGTAGGTATGAGGGCCCACGGTCTGGCTGTGCAGGGGCCCAACGAGTTGGTGCGATGGCAGGGCGGGCTGTGGTGGAGCCGCCGGTGCCCCGTACGTCAGCGTGAGCTGTGTCTAAACAGCGGGGGAACATCAAGAATCAAACAGCTCGACTCACTGCTCTCTCCCGGTTGAGACTGTTTGAGGGGGTACAGTTTAGGGGATGTTGCCTTTGCACAACATGGAGCATGCGCAAATGCGAAGAGCCCTGAGACACTGAATCTGATCAGGCGACTTGTTCTCCTCTTTGAACGCGCGCAGTTCAATTTTGTCGTCATGCCAGGTGAGCGTTTTAAGGAAGGGGAAATCCTTGTCATTTTCCCTCGGGATTGCCCTTCGCTTTTTATACCTCAGGAGCAGCAACAGTGTCAACCGAAGCTTTAAGTGGAAGCTTTTCAATATTATATACAAGCCATAGTTACTGCTTATTTAGCTTATGCAAATAGTGCTGACCTGTTGTAGGTATGATGTTACGTGTATCATATATCTGGTTGCAATGACAGAAACAGCAAAATACAAGTCGGCCTGCTCACTATGCTAAGCACAGATTTGGGCTTTGGGCCAATTGGGTATTTGAGACACTACCGTTATCTGCACGGCCCCGCCGCCTCCAACCCCTTAACGAGCGTGTCGCTACCCCAAGGCGGGAAGGGCCACCCCTTGCAGTCACGGGTCTCCGCCTGGTGCTGGATTACACTGGGTGCCTGCATCGTCGCCTCTAGGTAGTGGGTTTTGCGGGGAGAGCATCACCGCATCTTGCATCCGTGGATCCTGGATAATATTTATTCTATACAAGCCAAAGTTACTGCTTATTTAGCTTATGCAACTAACAACCATTGACGAAGCCAATAGGGCTGACTTGTTGTAGGTAAGATGTTACTTGTATCATATATCTAAAAGCAATGACAGAAACAGCAAAATACAAGTCGGCCCGCACACTATGTTAAGCACGGTTTCGAGCTTTGTACCACAGGAGGCCTGTCATTCCCGCGGAGGCGAGCCCCGGTCTGGGGTCAGGTGGAGTGAGCCTGCAGTGTACCGGAATGTGCCTTATTCTCATTCTCTCCCCTCAGCAGGGTCAGGGTGAGTGGAGCGTGAATTTCACCCAGGGCCTAGTTCCTTGGGATTAGATTGAGTTTGCTTTATAACGGGGATCTATATATACAGCTGATTTGTGGAATGTAAACTGCTGCTCTGTTACTGCTCGTTTGTTTGGCCTGACGGCTAGGGCAGCAGACTTTAATGCTGGGGCGCTGCCGAACCAGGTTTGAGTCTGGTGGGAGGCTTGAACTTCTCGTAATCTCCCGGTTCCATCTGTAATGCAGCAGGCGGTCATGTAAAGCGCTGTATAAAACCACAAAAAGGCTGTTCAATAACTATCTCTACGCCCCTGCTCAGGCCATTGCTTCTTTATTTGTGTTGTTAATCTGCGGGCGTAGGCATGGAGTGCGAGGTTCTTGTTGTCTTTCCTTCGTGTCTGATGCAGGAGGGTTATTAAGGCACAGCTGTGGGCTGGGTCTTGCCTCGCAGGATTGGGGTGAGCTTGACCTGAAATCTCCTGGTTCCTTAAACATGGCTTTAATGCTGGGGGCGTTTCATATTTACACAGCATGCATGGTCCGGTTGTCCCGCGGTCTGGATTGAGGCATTCGGCAGCCCAGTGTCACAAAGGTGTAACATGACCTTCTCCAATGCACAGCCTTCTTCAGGATGCGTGGGGGGCTCTGGGGCAATTAAAACACATCATTTTGAAGGTTTGAGGTCAGGAGTGCATACTAGTGCACAACAGCACATGCAGTAGTATCAGCTGCCCTTGGTAGAAACTTATTTGGGGACCCCTATTTGGAAAAGCTTTGAATTAGTCCAGCCCTTTCATGCCCACTTTAAGAAAAGTTACTGACAGTACACGGACACACTCTTCCAATTCCTAAATGTGTTTGCATGCATTATTCCGGGATGGTGACGTGTTTTCAATACGGTAACACAGCAGCAGCTCACTGATATTACTGAAAATAATAGGTGACTCTACCACTTAGCATATAGTGGGTTCTGCTTCGATCAAAATAAACCTTTTAGTGATGTTGTAAGTGTGGAATACATGGCACAAGCGGCGCATGGTGAAGTTTTGCAGAGAGGCATACCGGGGTCAGTAAGTGGAGCACAGTGGGTCGGTAGTGCGACCGTTGGTGCTAGTGTTGCTCTCGCAGGTTGAGAAGAATAACAAGAAACTTGTACTTGGTTGGCGCCAATTTGATAAAGGACTGTGTTCTTTGCTTGCACATGGAGTTGGCTAACCTGTGGGTGGCTAACGGAAAATCACGGGACCATTCTTAAATGTGGGCAATTCCAAAGGTGGTCAAAGCATCCTTATGCATCATAGGTTTAAATCATTCAGGAAGGCTGCTGCAATTTCCATTGCAGGATGCACTGTTTCTGCAGGTTGCGGTTATGATTCATTGTCGCAGAGGGTAGCGCTGCCCTATCCCCGGCGTGGAACTGGTTGCCCACGCTCCAGCATGTTTCCTTGTTTCGCTGCCTACTTGTCCGGTATGGCCTCCAAGGGATTTCTTTACACTGCCTTGGGTGGGACACGCTGGTGGATGGTCCCTATGTGACATGGGATTGGGCACATGGTGTTTGATGGTGATTCGTGCGCTGTGAGCGCACACTGAGCCTGGTTGAGCATGCGGCAGGTTGGAGATTTCTTGCATGGGTGGTTCCTGTACTAGCACTGCGAACTCCGGCTTCCGCGTATGCATGCACTGCATCCTCGGAGTGCTTCGAGTACAGGACAGCTGTTCCTATTGACACAGTTGCCAGCGCCGCATGGGGATTTTGGCACCCGCAGTTGCAGTTAGGGACATTCACCCATCGGTGCGGGAATTGTGAAGGTAGGGCGGACATGGGTTGCTCGGTGTCCCCCCCCCTCTTCCTAAATGCGAGAAAACAGCAGAAGTTGGTGGCGCACAAGAGTGCCTGTGGGACCGACTCGGAGCGGGCGATGACGTGGTGTGTCAGTGGGTCCAGGGTATGGTCACCTTCAAGAGAAGTGGTGTTGCGCACACCAGGGGGCTATATCGCTTGCGGGTTTATCGCAGGCACTCACCTCATGAATTTGTCATTGATAGGGGCCAGTGGCGAACAACCTTGGTGTGTGGGGCAGCAGATGGGGTGGTCACCAGGAGATCGCTGCCCGCATCCGCAGGGAGTGTTTGCACTGGAAGTGTGAATCTGCCCCTCCTAATTCGGTAAACCTGTCTGTGCGAAAGTCCAGGTACAATGTAAGGGCTGCTCAGGTAAGGCATTCCAATACCTTCAGCTCGAGTGTGCTAGATAGATCTGTGAAGAGTCAACAAATAGCACGCTGCACTTTTTAGTAAAAAGGGACTGTTTTACAAGCAGGCATGTGAAGATTTACTAGTGTCACTGAAAATGTTGGAGCTAGTTCAGCACAGCTGAGTGGCAGCAACCAGATGCAGAGGGAAGCCGGGTCCTCAGTAGGCCATGAGCCAGTGAGGGTGCTCAAGGTTCCGCACAGGCTGCTAAACTTCGCCTATGGGGGGTTGCACATGGAGTATCGAGCGTTGCGCAGTTCCATGGACGGCCATGCTTTCATTTGGAGTGGGCATGAGGGTAGTTGTGCTGAATAGGTCAATTTAACAGGTGCTCATGTATAGCGTTTCAATACCACAACGTGGCTCCAGCAAGCCAATCCAAGGTCACATGACTGCAGATTATGCGAAGGCAGTTAAAGAAAGCACCGTATTTGAGGTTCCTTCTTATCGCAAAGAGCCTTTGCACCGCATGGGGCTGGTACAGCAGACAGTGGCCTAATGGTTAAGGTATCTGACTGAACTGAAGGTTACATGTTCAAATCCAGGTGTTTCCATGGTTGGGATGTGCCTCTTTTTAAGTCACTTGGCTTTCTGTAATGATTATCGAGTTTCAGATAGAAGTGACAGGTTGTCTAGAAACTGAAATGTTAGTGTGATTTTGTAGTATATGTCCGGAGGCACTGACAGAAAACGCTAAATACCAGTCTCACCGGCTGGGCGTGCCTACCGTCAACAGTGATGGCTTAAGAAGCGATGAATGCTTGGTCCTCTCGCACTGGCAGGCAAAGACTGGTTTGGCTTAGCTTGGCATGCCACGTGGCAGTGGTTTCATTGACTCTGGTGATATTGGCTGGCGCAGCACTTGGTCATCAGTCTGTACCCTTATACTGGCGATCATCCAGGGAAGGGAGCACATTAGGGCTTAGTCACCCTAGAATGATACGTACAAACTGGCACATAGTGCGTTAGGGTTTGTTGACCACAAAGGCAGAACGGGGAGAGGTCGTCGATGTCATTGTATTGGAGGACATCTGCATAGCAACAGGTGGACGGCGCATTGTTTGCTGGTGGCACATTTGATAATGGTGCAGGTCGGTGACCAGCCCTATGGTGTGAAAGTACAATTCAAGCTCTGATTTGCAAAGAATAGTTATTGTCTCATTCGAGTGCCACACGTTGTCTCATTCGAGTGCCGCACGTGCCTCGTTCGCAGTATAACAAGGTCAATTTTGTCTCCAACACGGGGATTGTGCGCCGCCAATCCATTTTCAAAAGGGCTGCCGCTTTCTGGTTTTGGCACCTGGCAGAAGCGCAGGTGACCTGTCTGGCTGTTGCGGAAGGACAGAGGGTGCGGAGGGACTCTGGTGGACTTTACATTTTGGTGATAAAGTGCTTCTAGTGGTTTCGATTGGCTGTGGCTGGGTTTTTCTAAACACATGTCTACATGTTATTGTCTGGCGCAGCACTTGGCCATCAGTCTGTATCCTCGTACTGGTGATCATCCAGGGAAAGGGACACATTAGGGCTTAGTCATCCTAGAATGATATGTACAAACTGGCACGCGGTGCATTAGGGTTTGTGCCACACAGAGCTGGCGGTGTCTCAGTCGGCACACTCACTGCCCATGCATTGCGCTTTTGCCAGTTTGTTTCATCTCTTCATAGGGAATAGATATGTGGTGTATCTAATTGCTCAGAGCATGGCACATCAAGTCGGGCGCAAACCGGGTTGTTACCCATCAAATGTTTTACAATAAATGCTCAGGGTACCTGCAGCAGTGAGGGATCCTTCCTGAGTGCCTAGGACTTGAGGTTTAGTAGCACTCCCCCCCCACCCTCAGGCCCACCGGGCTTTCAGCAGAATGGCCACAGGCTCAAGTAGGTCAAAGGCAAAGGGGGACTCCTGTGCAGCGCTTGTAGAATGTCACGTACCATTACGGGCGTGTTCCTACTAAAGCTGTCCCAAAGTACAAACTGGGTGGAGCAGTACTTCGTAATGTTCGCATGACCAATGCGGTTTGTGGTATCTCCACTTAAGGTCTACTGCAGCTAAACAGTAAACTGGGGATCTGGGATTCGACACTTTTGCGGGTTTTAAGCATCCAGGGCCAAGGATGGACAGTAGGTACTATGCATCTGTGATCCGACGGCAGTTAAGCAGGCGGGGTGCGCTGCGTAAGTTGGCACTGCACGATAGGGTGAGGTGTTGCCAATAGTGGGCACAAGACATATATTGTTTCAAACCAGATTGGAAACCATTAAAGAGTTCACCAGGGTTTAGCAATCAAAGGGGTTCGTGCAATCGTCTGGTCATCCGAGCGAAGTAAGGGCACCCCAGAACCAAGCGTAGGTGACATGTTCTTGCAGTTAAGCTCTACTTCCCCGCTCGATTAGCTATATTCGCCTCGCTGGGTGGGGACGCTGTCAGTCAAAATAGTGTGCTACTGTCCCAAGAAAAGGGGAAAACAATGTGTCAAGCACAAAAGGCTACGATGCAAAAAGGACATTTGGCACGTCCAGTGTTCAACGAAAATTAAAATTTAACGGAGCAGGTCATTTTCCACCGCTGGGGCTGCTCAGGGTGGGCAGTGTGAACCACCCCCACCTCACTATCTGTGAGTATTCTAGGATGGGGGTAAAGTAGGACTTAGTCAATCCTTAGTGTTAGGCACCTTATTGCAGACAGGGTGCACTGTATTAAATCAGACAGAATCTCTAGCTGGTATGCCTAGGAGGTTTCACCACAGAGGGAGCTGAGCGGGCTAAATTCCCATAAGGAATAAGGGATGCTTGGCAAGGGCAGGATGGCACCCTTGCTATTTGTCACATACTTCTAGTTATAAACATTCCTGTGCGTCAGGATTTAGAAGGCAAAGGGACTGTTCAAATGTTAAGGGTTGGGGGAGTGGTCACCTAGCAAGTGGGCTGCTGTCCCATAGATGAGGGACACAAGTGTCCAGGCACACATGGTGCTAAAGTACGGCAGCGAGGTAAGATCAGCAAATAGATGGGGCAATGTGAGCCATAGTGTCTGAAACCTTCCCACCCAGAGTTGGCCCGGAGCTGAGGCATGTGATGCAGTGGACCTTTCCCGCATGGGATGAATAGTCTTGGCACAAGTTCATAGGCCAAAAGGGCCTTTTGTTTCAGCAGACACTAGCTGATCCAGGCTAACTTCAAGGGCTATTGTAATATAGATGGGTTTCATCTATCAACAGTAGGGATGGATCTCTTTCTTCTAGACTTCTAGGCGCTAGAGATGAGAGGTTGCAGGTAAGACCATAGCTGTTTGGTGGGGGGCTCTGGCGGCGACGGTGGCCACCTCCAGAGCTGCGGCAGAGTTACAGGGCGATCTGGAAGCAGGGCGTTACAGAAAGGTACCTCTGCGTGGCACCATAGGGAGTGCCAGAGCCAAATCCAAGGAGCCTCATGTGAGGTTCCTGGAAAACCGCGTCGGCGCCCCGTTAGTCCTTCGGGCAGTTGTGGGCCTGAACAACCGGGGGTTTGCTATGCTATGCTACGCTCCGCCTTGAAAGGGGTGTGAGTAATATGGGACCAAGTGTCATGAAATCCGGGAAGAGGATCACCAGTAAGGGCAGCACAGGTGAGGTTTGCCCCAGTGCTGCCTGGCTCATCAGGCGGGCGGCGGCCCAGTTGGTTGCCTGCCCTTGGATTGCCTGTAAGATAACCCACCTATTACATAACTGTGTATGTAATAAACCTGCAGCAACTTTACCCAAACAAAAAAAATGTGTTGTGTATTTATTTATTTGCATATATGTTATGTTGGAGGGGTGGGAAAGGATGCCAATGGTGATACTATGCGGTTGGCCGAGGCCCCCGCAGGGGGCCACTAGAGAGGTCAACACTCTAGTGACACCTGGGCACCCCACACCCCCCGTCCCCATCTGGGGCAAGGACTCTGGGTGGAGTCCCCCCAGCCTGGTCATGGCGCTCTAGGGGCGTCACTTCCTGGGCACCAGGACTTGGGGGAGGGTACATATGCCTCCCCCACCATTTTAGCGCCCTCTTTTGCGCACCTGACACGCCGTCTCACACCCTACCGTTTACCCTGCGTGGTTTGTGGCAGGCAGGAGACAGAGAATGTTGTAATGTTTTCTTTATCATTGCAGGCGGAGTTACAGGGTGATCTGGAAGCAGGGCGTTACAGAAAGGTACCTCTGCGCAGCACCATAGGGGTGCCAGAGCCAAATCCTAGGAGCCTCATGTGAGGTTCCTGGAAAATCGTGTCGGCGCCACGTTAGTCCTTCGGGCGGTTGTGGGCCTGAACAACCGGGGTTTGCTATGCTACGCTACGCCTTGAAAGGGGCTTGAGTAATATAGGACCAAGTGTCATGTGATCCGGGAAGAGGATCACCAGTAAGGGCAGCACAGGTGGGGTTCGCCCCAGTGCTGCCTGGCTCATCAGGCGGGCAGGCCGCTCAGTTGGTTACCTGCCCTTGGATCGCCCGTAAGATAACCCAGCTATTACATAACGGTGTATGTAATAAACCTGCAGCAACTTTACCCAAACAAAAAAAAAATGTGTTGTGTATTTATTTATTTGCATATATGTTATGTTGGAGGGGTGGGAAAGGATGTCAATGCTGATACTATAGTTGCCGACAGGATATGCGTTAAATGGCCGTTCTGTGCCGGTATTCTTACCCACTGCTGGTATCGCTCACTCCATGCTGTTGCTATCTCCCACCATTCTTTATAAGGACCCGGCCAATTGTAGAATGTGTACCAGAGGGCAGAGCACAAGAACGGCATCGATATAAGTGAAGTAACAAAACTGGAAATAGCTTGCCCATAAATGTTTGAGTGTATTGATCAGGAGCAACACCTTTTTTGGGTTACTCTTTCGATGAACACAGACTGTAACATTCTTTAGGTGAAATGTGCGAGTTTATAAATAGCATGGAGTCAACAAGAGTCAGGTTTAATCAGAATCGTGTGACTCTTTCAGCCTAATATCACAAGATCCGGCGACATTGTGGCATATGTTTCATAGTTAGGAAAAAATGGGTCCCCTGCAACAAGCAAACTTGCCCAAAGGAGGGATGATATCAATGAATTTCAAAAAAGATCTCAGGCAATTAATTATAAAATAGGGTAGAGGGCAAATAAGAAGACAAGCAATAAACAGTCTTAATGATGCAAAAATAGAAAAATACTTTTAATCTTATAAATAACAATGCCATTGTGTCTTTAAGAATAATTATTGGCAAGAAAAATATACAATGTATTGAAGACATATATGACAGTCGTCAGACATACTAATACTCATACATACCCATGCATACACCCACCTCTCATTCCCCGCATTATCAGTGTGCTACAAAACTACATTATGACCGTACGGTATATATTTATATCACAAAATAAACATGTTTTGATTAACTAATACACCAAAAATCTGTACATATTTGTGGTCAAAGAATGAAATTCTGGATATCTATGGTATATCTATGGCCATCAGACTTTAACATCGTGGCATATGTTTTATAGTTAGCAGGTACTGAGTACCTTAACTTCTTTGCTTTGAAAGGCAGAGTACGAGGACCAGCATTTCTCAGCAGAGGTTCAGTACTTTCACTGGGAGTGTATAGACACTTACTTCTGTCAGTAGTATGTAAAAAACAGTTCTGCAAATACAGGGTATTTTGATTTTGTTTTGATCAAAATTAAGTTCCATTCATATAGAGCAAATACAGCCACATTTCTGCCCTATACCTCCGTGTTAAATCAAGTGTCTGGAATGTGTCTTGTGTTGGTATCAGGAGCATACTTCTCCTTAAGGTATAATCCTGTTTCTGTGCACCAGTGTAGCCCCACCTCAGAAACAACTCAGCACCAACGCAGCACCACTTCAGCATCAGCACAGCACCACCTCAACATCAGCATAGCATCATCTCATCACAGCACCAACTCAGCATCATTCAGAACCACCTGAGCACCAGTTCAGCACCACTTGAGCACCAGCGCAGCACGACTTGAGCACCAGTGCAGTACACCACCTCAGCAATACCACAGCATCACTAAGCACCACCTCCGCACAAGCTCACCACCTCCTCAGCACCACCTCAGTATCACTCAGTACCAGTGCAGCATGACCTCAGCTCCAGCACAGTATAACCCAGCACCAGCACAGCATCAGCATCAGAATCAGCGCAGCAGCACCTCAGCATCAGCAAAGACCACCTCACCATCAGCACAGCCCCATCATAGCATCAGCACAGCACCACCTCCTTATCAGTGCACCACCACCACTCAGCACCACTTGAGTACCTGCTCAGCACCATCTGAGCACCAGCGCAGCACCACCAATTCAGCATGACTCAGCACCACTTCAGCATGACTCAGCACCACTTCATTATCACTCAGCATCACCTGAGCACCACCACAGCACAACCTCATTATCAGCACAGCACCATCCCAGCATCAGCAAAGCACCACCTCCAGATCAGTGCACCACTGCCAATGCAGCACCAACTCAGCATGAAAGCAGCATCAGCGCAGCACCACCTCAGCACTAGCACAGTACCACCTCAACATCAGCACAGCACCATCCCAGCATCAGCACAGCACCACCAGCGCAGCCCCATCTCAGCATCTGGGGAGCACCACCACCAACTCAGCACACTTCGGCACCACCTGAGCACCAGTGCAGCACCACCACCACAACATCACTCAGCACCACCTCAGCATCACTCATTACCACCTGAATATCATTCAGCATCACCACCACCTCAACATCACTCAGCACTACCTGAATATCATTCAGTATCACCTGAGCATCACCTCTCATCAGCACACCACAACCTCAGCATCTCTAAGCACCACCTCACTGGCATCTGTTGATTCTCCCCTAGTGTCCCTCCGCTACTCGTGTTGTAATTCAGGAACTATTTCTAAACCTCCACCCACCCGTTGTTTATGCCCTCCCCCATAACAAAAAAAACTATAACAAACAAGCATTACAACAGGAAGGAAGAAGCTACCAGCTTTGCAAGGCCAAAACAAGCTAGTATTTTTGTATTTTAATTCTTTTTTAATGGGGTCGTTCAGTTGTACATAACGTCTTCTTGGTTAAATAAAAGGTAACAAAAATGCTTATAACACTTTTTTTACAATACCTTTTCAACATGCTTCACAGCAGCCGCAATGTTCTACAGCATACCTGAAGACATTGGCAAAACCAATAGCTCTGGCTAAACACTTATAAGGTCCGAAAGGTAAAACCTATTGGCTAAGCCAATGCTTGTTTTCCTTTTTCTTTGCTTATGGTGACTGCTGGCTTCTATTTTTGTATTTTTTCCTATTTATGCTTCTCATATTCTTACCCTTTTTCAATATGTCAGCCATAAACTATATACATTTAGTTTTCGTCTACCGACATAACTGCTACCAAACTTGCTCGTGTCCTCTTTCTATGGTCAGGACCAGTTCCCATCAATGCATCTATTTCAAACATCGGGTCCCGTAACTACACTAACACGCAGGAGAACAGGCAAACTATGTAGTGTGCAGACAGGTCAGTTTTCTAATCTTTTCCTCCCCTCCTTTTTTTTTTTTAGCTGCACATGTAGTTACTACGTTTGATTGGTTGTAGTATCGAGCGGTATGGCTCATGGCTGTCAAACGCTGGGCCTTATATTAATTTATTAGATATCAGTAATATGTTTCTTTTTCTGGTTTATAGTTTATAGGGGCCTATTACAGACCTCCACAATATCGGAAGACACATACGGCCAAAAGAGGCACACACAGCAAAAATAACAACACACCTTTTTACATGCAATGGTGTTGCATACTTTTTTTATCATTGCTTCTAGATTCGGGTTCATATACTAAAGGATGCATTTCTGCAAAATGGGCTACCATACCAGTCACTATAACTTCTATTTCCCTTAAGGAACCGTACTACCTTCTCTTGCTTTTTTGGACCACACTTCCTTGAAGTTCCAGCTTTTGGGACTTTATCGTAATATTATATAACTGCATGCTCCGCTGCCATTTTTGTTCACATTTTGTGTTAGCTGAGCCAATTGTGGCCATCAGTAAGCAGATTTTTTTGGGGAAAAGTGATAGCACAATTTTTCACTTTTAATCATAGTGGCTCAATGATTCACATTGTAATTGTCATGGCAGAGATCGGGAGTGCTGCCTCACACGCAACTTATACAAGGTCCTTACTAGCTAACTACATAGCGAATTCAACTTTGCTCTGGATAGTTCCAGTCCGCAAACACTCATGCATGCAAAGTTACCAATCAAAACGCATCAGTCTACATCAGCAACATTAAAAAATACAGCAATTGTCCTGGGTCATTTAATCCACAGGGTAGTTATAGTTTATTCTTCATTTTTGGTTTGTTATTGGCTTTGGTGCTGTGTGACAAACCTTCACAAAACTTTCCAAAAAAAGTCTCATCCACCTCAGCTTTTTCCAGGAAAGTTTGCAGGTGATTTATGAAGTGGGTGCTGGGAAAAAGGGGGTCCCAAATTGTTTTTGCCATTCATTCTTCATTGGAAAATTCAAGAGCAATACCGTGAAAACAGCTGAATGGTATTACACCAAATTTGGCATGAAGCTAGATTTGCACCCCGGTATGGGGGCATGCAAGAGCCTGAGGGGCTGTGGGGTACTGGTGCTCCCCACAGACCCCAAAATTGTGTCTTGTGGGTGTCCTGGGTGGATACCCCCATAGGCCCTGGGCATGGGACCCCCAGGGTTGAAAAGCCTCAATAAAGGGAGCCACGTGCCCCCTTTAAAATCAAAATGCCCACCAGGGATGTGATGGCGGGGCCTGTAAAGTGTCGGGATTGGGGGCACATCCCCACCTCCCCAATAATAAAAAAAATGTAAAAACAAATATTTGTCTGCTCCTGCCGGCACCCAGGGTGAGTACTGGCAGGGAAGCTGGTGGGGCCGAAGGGGTGCTGGGGCTACCCTACAGTCCCCAACACAAAACAGGAATTTGAGTGTCCCAAGAGGGTACTGAGAAATCCAAAATATAAATAAAGAAACAAAAAAATAAAAAATAAAGGAGCAGCAGGAGCCCCTCATTTATTATTCACTGCTCTTTAAATGGAGCGCCTATAATGCCCTACAAAGGCTATTAAAACATATCTTTTTCAGCTAGGTGGTGACCCTAGAAGTGGTAGGAACAACACCAAGCATTCTTTTAATGTTGCTGAAGTGTGCAGGGAGTTCAGCAGCTCCCTAACAGCATAGAAAAAAATACAGCAATGGCCTTATTACGATGTCGGTTGGAAAGGCACCGACCCCTGGTCGTAGGCTTTCTGACTGACATGGTAGGTTTACACCCTGACCACCGAATTACAATGTCAGCGGTAGCAGTGTAAACTGGCTAGGGAAACAGACTCAGTTCTGACAGGCTTTAAAAGCCCATCAGCCAGTCGGAATGGGTTCACAATCCCTTAAGGACGGCGTTTCCGCTGTCCGGATTGTGATGCCAGTTTCTGACAGCCTTTCCATGTTGGCCTTTCTGACATGGAAAGGCTATCGGAAAGTGACTTTGGGGGCTCCTAGCAGGGCCCTCTTCCCCCTGGCCCTCTGGTTGTGGCCCTGGGGGAAAATCCCTACACCCTGTGGCTGGTACCGTGAGGGATATTCACAATCTCCCATTTCTCAATGGGAGCTTGTGCTGCGGGTGGTTTCTGCTCGCCGCACAAGCTCTCATATAGAAATGGGAATTTGCCACCGCGCCATGTGTGGTCGCATCCTAATTCAGTGTGTGGAGCCGCCAACCTTTAGTCAGGCAGTTCACACACCGAGACGGTGTCGGTCAGAGGCAGCCCCGACCGATATCCTAATGAGGCCCTCAGTGTCATGGGTCATTTAATTCATGACCCCAGGAGAATTTAACATATTTTAGTGAGCACTTACCCTGCTTTTGCTTACATAGACATGGAAATAGTAAATGTAACCCTTCCAAAGTCCAACACTTTTCCTAATTTTGCTTATGTTGGAATGGAAATAATACATCTAGCCCTACAACCTACAACAGTTTACCTACATTTGCCTATATTGGAGTAAGATTACTTAATCTGACTTATTGGAAGTCCAACACTGTTGCTAGTGTGCTTACTTTTGATTGTTGTTTTTTTATTTGGCATTTTTTCTTTAATGTTTATAATATTAAAAAATATGACATTTTGTAATTAAATGTTTTAAAACTCATATTATTTTTTAATTAATTGTGATACATGTTATTGTTAATTTATAAATTTAAATTTGCAAGTTATTATTAATGACACCATATTTATTTATATATTATTTTTTATATTTTTTAAGTGTTTTTTATATATTACCCAGTAGCGATTGCCACTGGGTAGTTATACCACTGGGTCCTGGCTTTGTTGTTGCCACTCAGTAATAATAGTAAGGTCTGCGTTTCCGTTGGAAAATCTTTTTTTGGTTTGCTCATAACTTTGGTGCTGTTTGTAGAATCTTCGCAACATTTAAAAATAAAAAAAAGTCTCATTCACCTCAGCTCCTTCCGGGAAAGTTTCTGGTGATCTATCGAATGGGTGCTGAAAAAAAGTGGGGTCCCAAAATGTGTCTTCCCCATTCATTCTTTCACAGGAAAATGGAACAGTGATACTGCGAAAACTGCTGAATGGAATTACACCTAATTTGGCAAAAAGACAGATCTTGTTCCAGAGAGCATTCTTTTTGTAATTTGGTGCAAATACTTGCTGTAGTTTTTGAGAAGTGAAGGTTAAAATATATTTGCATATCTGGATGGTTGGGTTCGAGGAACTCCTGCAAAAGTCCGGTGAGCACAACTTCAAAAAATAGTGTTTTGAGTGGCCGATGGGGCTATTTTCCCTTGGGCCATCTTGCTCCAACTGGAGTGAGTCTCTCGTAGGAGCAAACACTCTATTTGGCAGTCAACAACATGCACAAAAATATTTCAGTGGCCATTACAGGACTCATAGATCCTAGTCCCCTATCCATTAAAAATGTATTGAGTTTTTTGCCACGATCCTACAGTACTTCCACGGGTTTGCTGAAAGAAAAAAGAAAAATGACAACAACCATTCATTTTCTAAATTAAAATGACTCCGGGGTGGGCCAGGGCCTGGAGGTCAATTAAGCTATATTGGAGAGGGGAGCATGCATGGGGGTCTTAGTAGATATGCTACATTTCGACTCTGTATGTCACGCAGTACAGCAATTTGTCTTGCTGTGTTGCCTTGTTTGACATATTGGTTAATCTAGCCAGGGTAGATAGTCAGACGTCATAATTATTCTAACTCTTAAAAAGCAACAAACATCACGAGCTAAATAGACAGCATCCCTAAAGGAAAAGGAAAGCTCTCTAAATGGACACTGTCCGGTGAGGAAAACAAGAAAACAAAACTGCTCTCTAAGTTCTAACTGTGAGATTCACTAGAAATACTGACAGCATCTCTAGGGTAAAAGGAAAGGTTCTGTCTCACCCCCAAAATCTGTGTTTTTTATACAGATTTTCAGCATAAGTAATAAGCAAAACTGTAAATTCAGCAAGGCATGATTATCGAAAAGGCATATTGGCCAAATCAGAATGATGATGATCACATAAATAATTATAACACTCACCAATTTGTAAGGTAGAAGAAATCTTCCATTAGCTTCCACAGCAACAGCACAGTCTGGAGATGCACAACACAATAAAAAGCATTTGAAAACAAAGACCGTACTCTAGTGTGCTCGCAAACCTGCTTTGCAATTTCCAGCGAAAGTATCCCCACAAACCTACATTAGGAACACAAAGAAAGTTTCATTGACAATACATGCTCTCTAAGGAAAATAACCAGTTGGATCAGTGCCCTGTTCTCCGTGAAGAAAACTGTGAGTGGAGAAGACATGCAGGGGGACATTGATTGGAAGGGGTAATGAGCAGGAGCAAGATGAACAGAACAACAAAACAGCATCCATTTTAATAAAATGTGGCATACATGAACTATGTTAATAAACACACCTCTGAACCTCTAAATACAATTATTTCAAGTGCAACATTAATAATTTATCCATTATGACAATATTCATTATAAAATCATTAGTATTCAAAAATAATTTCTCTAAAAATAAGCTCTAAAAAAGGCATGGTTAGAGAGAGAAGAGGTGGGATGATTACTGGGATGGTCTTTTTGCTTTTTTGCTGATTGAGTTGTTCCATATCTGTGGGCTGTAAACTAATGTGAGCTTGAAGATGCGATTATCTTTTAGGGCTCTATTCCAGGAATGTAGAATGATGTAGTTATCTTGGAAATAGCCATGTGTTTAATTGTCTTCAGAAGTATATATGCTCCTGGATGCTTCAAATCCTGGCTGGAAGGTGTTTCAAGTCATGACAGTTTGTACCCAGAAAGCATGATGATTTGTGGTGCAAGCCTGGAGTACAGTGTCCTGTCTTGTTTGTATTGCTTGAATTTAAATTATAGGCTTTTTGGTCCTTTTCCTAGGGTGATTATGTGGACAATAAAGAGTGCCTTGAACATTGCTAGTCTAGCTTTAATTAGCCAGTAGGGCGATAGCAGGATTGAAGTCGAGAGTTCTTTCCGGTGAAGGCAGAGAAGGATTCTTTCAGCAGCATTTTGGATTAATTGTATTTTGTATATGATGAATTTGGGTGTGCCAAGGTCTAAACTGTTGGCAAAGTCAAGGTTGTAGATAATACATTTGAGGTTGGCTTGTAGCTTTTGTTTATATCCATGGCATGGTAAGGTGCATCACAGTGTTTTCATTGTGTAGAAGGTGCTCTTTGCGAAGTTGTTGATATGTGGTATCAGGGCTAGGCTAAGTTTGAATCCATGGTTACCCCAAGGTTTCTGTCTTCTCTTAATGTTGTTCGAGGGGCCTTGAGTTCTTGAACCACATGGCAGTAGGTTGGCATATTTGCCACTGTCAACAAGTTATGATCTCTGACTTTGCGGTGTTGAGCTTTAAGGGGTCAGTCATCATACATGTGGTTATGGCATGAAGGAATATGTCAGGTTTCCAGTTGAAGAGGTCTTCTGGGACATCCATTTTTAGAATGATTTGGGTGTCATCTGCATAGCTGTAATGAGTGAGGGTGAATTATTCAATATGATTTGATAAGGAGGTCATTTAGATGTTGAATAACAGAGGGATATGATGGACCCCTGAGGGTCACTTTAGAGATAGGTGCGTGGAGATGATGTGAGCCAAGGTAGGTAAACTACAGTTTGTCTCGAAGGTAAACATTTAGAGCTTTTTCATGTATTTTGAGATGATGGGCTCTTTATTGTAGCATGTGGTGGTGGACAGTGCGAAATGTATCTGAAAAATCCAAAAGCAATAGGTCGGCAACTCTGTTCTTCAACATTGTGAGAGTTAGGTCATTCCATATGGATATATTGACTGACTCTGTACTACAGCCTGATTTGAAACTAGATTGCTGTTCTGGAATTAAGTTATTTTCTTCTATAAATTTTGAAAGTTGGTGCATTTTCAAATATTTTTCCTAAGTATGATCCATTTGATAGAGGTCTGTAATTTGCAGATTCAGATAGTTCGAGGTGTTTCCTTTTTTAAAAATAATATGTTTTTTATTAAATACAAACTTCCAATCATCACATGTAATAATTGGCAGACATTTTGACCTTATAACATTAGGTGCAGATTATTTAACTCAACATAAATTCATTTGATCATATCAGGTGCATAATGATTTTTCCTAGACATTTACATTTCCACAGGGGGGGATATGCATAGGTCCCCACGGTATGCATTCCACCCACTCCACTTTTTGTCCCATGGGACATCCTCTGGATTTCAACACTTCTTTTTCTGCAATCATACACTTATCCAAATCAGCCGCCAAAGCGGTTGTCGATGTTCGCCCTGCTACCGCCACTTAAATGCTATTGCTCTTTTAACCAATGTGTAACCCAAAGTGACCAGTTGCTGTTCCACTTCCGTGAGATCAGTCGCTTCCCAAATGTTGAGAAGTCCTAGTGGTGGAGTGAGGCTAATCTGTTTCCCAAGTGCATCTTGCATGTGTGGTTGCCCCTTCCATATAGATCGCAGGAACGGACAGTCCGATATAGTATGATAGAAAGTTGCTTCTTGGTGACACCCTGCCTAGTCACAATTCTTGCCAGTGTGACCCTGGTGAGGTGTGATCTATGTAAATTTTCAATTGGATCAAACGTAAGTGAAGAAAAATAGCTGCCTCTCTCGTGACATCAGCGCTGTTTGCCAATCCTCATCTTCGATGTCTCCGATGTCACCTTGCCACCGATTACGGAGAGCCAGAAATGGATCAGGTAAGTTATTGCATAGCTTGCGGTACGTTACAGAAATAGCTTTGTCTGGGATTGGTTCAGAGAGCAACCGGGATTCTAGTGGGGACGACTCCGTGAGGCTACCCATATATGGGAGAGCGGTCGTTAGGGCATGACTGATCTGTAGATATCGAAACGTCTCCCCCTGAGCCATTTCATATTTCTTCTGCAGTTCCTGGAACGTTAGGATTTTACCTTTATTAACAAGATGGCTTATGTTGGAAATTCCGATGGAGTCCCATTTGTCAAACCCGGTTGGTGGCACAAAAGTCCTAACTTCTGGGTGTACCACAGCGGAGTGGACTGAGTCAGTACGTCAGTGCAGCCTAAGCGTTTAGTAGCTTGGTGCCACAGCTTCACCATGCAGGTCGTGGGGCCCAGGTATATGCCCTTCGAACCTTTGTATATAGAGCACCAAGGTATCCCTCCCTCCCCACCTGATACCTGTCAAGCATGTAGGCAGGGTCTAACAGAGAGCAATAAAACCAGTGGTTAACCACCACTAACTGCGACGCCCAGTAATAAAGTCGCATGTCCGGAAGGGCAATCCCCCCATCGTACCACCCTTTAGTTAATTTATGCAGTGCTATGCGAGGTGCCCTTCCGCTCCATAACAGTGATCTAACCTCACTGACAATATTATTAAAGTATGAGTCAGAAATCTTGTACGGGCACTTCTGAAGGACATACAAAAACCGCGGGAGAGCAAGCATCTTAAACAGGGCCGCCCAGCCTAGCAAAGAGAGCGGCAGGGATCTCCAATGAGCGACGCCGTTTCTGAGTCTATTCAGTGGGGTAGCTAGATTCTTGTTATGAAAAAATTGGGGGTCGGGGTGATATAAATCCCTAGATCGCTAAAACCATCAAGGGTCACTTCCAGCTCGCATCCCGGGGGAAGCTGTGGTATCGAGCCCTGAAGTACAAATAAAACTGATTTAGTCCAGTTAATGGAATAACTGCAGTACTTACCAAAGTTGGTGAAAATATTTAGAATCCTATGTAGGGGCGCATGGGGGACGCCAGATACACCAGGATGTCATCCGCATACAGCGATATTCTGTCCTTGTGTACTCCTCCCATTTCAGTCCTCTAAATAGCATGTCCCCTCGCACCCAGGATACCAACGGTTCCAGGATCAGAGAAAAGATAAGGGGGGATAGTGGGCAGCCCTGCCTGGTGCCCCTACCCAATGTAAATGTCTGGGATAGCTGATTGTTAACCTTGACTTGGCCACGCAGTTCCGTAAAGAGCAGTTTAATCCAGCCCAAAAATTTCTGGCCAAACCCCAGGCGTTCCAGCACTTCAAAGA
Organism: Triturus cristatus; assembly: GCF_964204655.1. NCBI lineage: Eukaryota > Metazoa > Chordata > Amphibia > Caudata > Salamandridae > Triturus > Triturus cristatus. Next base: position 723,651,973 of record NC_140580.1, on the reverse strand, counting down.
GATAGGGCCATTCAATGGAGTCAAACGCCATGAAGGCATCAAAGGAGAGCATCACTGCATTTTCCTTATATATATTGTTGTCTCCCCAAAACATTGTGAAGACAGCGGATATTCAATGTCGTGTTACTACCGGCATAAAGCCAGATTAGTCGGCATGAACTAACGATAAGATTAGTGGGATAAGACGATTAGCCAGAAGCTTAGCCAGGACCTTGGCCTCGACATTAATCAATGAGATCAGTCGATAAGAACCGCAGCTATCTGCTGGTTTACCAGGCTTCCGAATGACCATGATAGAAGCCAATTGTTGATCGTCCGGTAGGACTCTCTTGTAAAAGCTTTCAGTGACCATATTTTTAAGGTGGGGGTAACCCACGTTGCCACAGTCTTGAGTAGTTCAATAGGGGCGCTGTTGGGTCCCATTGCTTTACCCGATTGGATATTGTTTATTGCCCGGCAAATTTCTTCGTCCGTAAGGTCCTCCTCCAGTGTGTTCCTATCAATAACGGATATGGTAGGTAGGTGTATATCGGCTAATAGTTGGCGTGAGTCCTCTGCCGTACACTTGATTTAGGAGGTATAGACCTTCTCTAAGTGGTCTGCAAAGGCTTCTGCAATGCCCTGTGGGTCAGTAATCTGCCCTGCTGTAGGCAGGGTCAGTCTAGGTACTCAGCACTCCCCCTGTTCTCGTTTCACCAGCCAGGCTAGCATCTTCCACACCCTATCTCCCATCTCATAAACCCTGTGTTGCATTTGTAACAATCTGGCCAACATCTTCTCCCCGGCCAAAGTTCTGTATTCCAGCTGCTTGATAGCTAATTGATGTGTGGCGGCTTTACTAGGTGAGTGTGTATTTTGTGCTTCCAACTGTTGAAACTCGGTCTCTAAATTGAGCAGCTGCTGGTTCTGCTTTTGAATATAACCCGCTTTTAACGCCAATGCATGCCCCTTTAACACCGCCTTATATGCCTCCCATACAATCTGCGCCGAGTCTACTGAACCCACATGTTCGGCGAAGTAGTGGCCTGTCTGGGTGGTCAGGCTTTCCCTAATGTCTGGGACCCTAAGCAACCATGGATTAAGGACTATGGTACTGCGGTGCCCACGCTGAAAATGAGTAAGCTCAACCCACACTAGATATTGATCTGAAATGCCTTGCGGTAAGGCTCGTGAATGCCTAAAGAGCCCGATTTCCGTCAGGTGTGTCAGGAAATAGTCAATGTGGGACATGCTCTTATGTGCATTGAAATAAAACGTATAGTGCGTCATGTCGGGCTGTAGGGAATGCTACATATCTGTCATGCCTATTGCATGAGTGAAGTCCTCCATTTTTGTCGTTGGGCGCGTTAGAGGGCGTCAAGGATCTCTGTGTTTCTGATCATCCATAGTCATATTAAAATCACTCCCTAATATTAGGGTTCCCACCAGGAGATCGACGACAATTTTACCCAGGTCCACAAGTGTCTCCCTGCCCAGGAAAGGTATGCTGATATCACACTAAGTGGCTTTCCCTCCCAACTGGCCTCTAGTACTGCGAACCTCCCCTGGGGGTCTGCCCATGTGCGTGTTGGAGTGAGTGCAAGGCTCTTCCTAATGAGGATACCCGTGCCTCTGGAGTCAGAGGTGAATCCCGCATGAACCAGGAGTTTCTACCCCCACTGTGTAAGGGCCTGGCATTTGTTTCCCAACTAGGTGTGTCTCCTGCAAGAGAACCAGATCTGGGGCATGTTTTTTATGACATTGTAGCACTATACCTCTTTTGATTTTGTCCCCCAGTCCATTGACGTTCCATGTCAGAATGGACAATGACGTTTCTATTGTATTTCCAGCCATACGATAAGCATGAGAGATCTACAAGAGCAAAGCGGCTCTGCTGGAGGAGCAATAAACATACCCTGCAATATGTGCACTGGATCATGATTGAATAATAAAAACAAAACAAAAACCATATGACTGAACTCCCCACCCTCCCCTCCCCCTCCCTGCCCCCCTGCCAGTGGATTTGAAACTACCCACTCCCCAACAAGGCAGAGTGCCTATCGCCCCACCCCTCATTTAAAGGTGCTGGTGCTGCAGGCATCTCCCCCCCGCCATATTGAAAGGATAGTTGCATCGTATACTGTATAATGTGAGTGTCTCCCGGCCCCTGCACATATAGTAATAACCAAAGAATTATTAAAGAAACAACTGTCCAGTCCCATGCAGATGTATCTAGGTCATATATGAAAACCCAGTGTGGGGAAGAAGCCCCCAGCGTTCTACTTATATCACTGCCCCACCTTAGAGTCACATATGCGTGACTAACGTGTCCATATCAGACCTCAGAGTTCCCTCATTTCAGCTACGTGACACTCTTTCTCTTTTCTGGCCAAGTCGCCACGCTGTCCAGCACTGTGTTCAGTTCTGCTGGTCCGCAGACCACCGCTGCGGTCTCTGTTTGGTTTCTCCACTTGGCGCCAACCCTCCAACCAGTCCCACGCATCTTCAAGGGAGGAGAAGAACCAGGCTTTGCCATCTGATTCCACTTGAAGTTTTCCAGTAAACAGCATGGCATACTTCACCTCCTTGTCTCTCAATGCCCGTTTGACCGCCCAAAAACTACGACGTTGAGCTTGGACTTTTGCGGTGAAGTCCAGGAAAAAGGTAACTGCACTGTCTTCCAGCTTAAGCGGTGGGGTAGCATGTGCGGTTTGGAGTATAATGTCTCGATCTTTAAAATTGAAGACTCGCACTATAATGGGCCTCAAAGGGGCTCCAGGTTTAGGCCTTCCTAAGGGGACGCGGTGGGTGCGCTTAATGGAGAAATAGTTTGAGAGTCTCTTTGGTTGTAGCTTCTTCCGGATCAAATCCTTGGCGAATAAATCTACCGCAGGTCCTTCCGCACGCTCCGGAACACCTAGAAATCGTATATTGTTTCTGCACGCCCGACCTTCATATTCGTCAAGCTGTGTCGCCATCTTGGTTTGCTGATCCAGCAGTTGAGTGACTTGTTGTTTCAGAACGGTGGTGTCTCTGTTCAATTCCGCTGTGACATCCTCCACCTCTTTCACATGAGAGTCCATTTTTCTAAGGTCAGCTCTGATAAGGGAGACTTCTACGTTTACAGTGTCGATGCAAGTCTCCAAGGAGGTCCGCATGCCCGTAATGGCCACCGTAATGTCTTGAAGTGTTAATTCTTGCTGTTGCAGCGGGTCCTGCTGCGTTTCAGATGCCCCCTTTCTCCTCCCCAAAGCCTGACTGAGCAAATTTAGCCAATTTGTTCTGCGCTTGCGTTTTGGTGCCTCTCCTTGTCGCCATGATGTAGGGTATTTTGGCCCAGATGTGACGGAGGTTCGTGGGATCAGCCCCAGTACTCACCGCTGCCTGCCCAGGGGGGGAAGTGATACCCCCTGGCGGCCTATCGGGTTTCCTGGCCTACTGACCCCCCTGCAGTAGAATGAAGGATGAAGAGCCGAGCACAGAACAGAGCACTCAGAGGCTCACCACAAGCACAGAATGTAATGTCTCTTCAGTCTCCTATCACCAGCAAGGCTCTGGGTCTCTACATCACTTTGGGGCTGCAGTGGAGTAATCAAATAAAGCAATCAACTAAATTATAGATAGTATCCACACGTCACCATTCTGGGTTTTTAGTAGGGGTGGGCGGAATTTGCGGAATTAACTTCCGCAAATTATCGCGAAAATGCAGAAAATCTCCGCAAACACACCGGAAATATCGCGAAGACGCGGAAGTTTTTTTGCCGCCTGTTCGCGGTATTTTTTGCGTGATCGCGGGTCGCCAACTTACCCATGCGGTTGCTCACGGGCGCGGCCATCTTGTTTTCACTTGTCCCGCCCTCTCGCGATGTTTACTTCCTGTTCCGGGTCGCGCAATGCATGTTCGCGGTCGATATTTCCTGTTCGCGACCGCTTTTACTTGATCGCGTTGCTTTTTGCTTGCTCGGGGAGAAAATATCGCGCGAACTTGCGCACGTGGTCGCAATGGGCGCGGCCATCTTGTTTTCCACTCTATTGCATGGTTCTGGGGCCTGATTTTCAATCCTCCCTAAATCTTTTCAATCCTTTGTTTATAGCCACTTTTTTTGGATCTTTATTACTTATTATTTCTCTAACTATTTTCCTGCTTCTATATTTTTGGTTTTTGTCTACTTTTTTTTGTTTTTTAGCTACTTTTTCTCTTTGTATTGCCCGCTATTTATTTCCTTTACTCCTTTATTTATTTTACCTTTTCTTTCCCGCCCCGTCCCCAGAACCATGTCCTTGCGGAAGGCGGTGCCCACAAGGGGTGCAGGCACGGGCCTTATTTGGGGAGGCGGAGTTGGCTGCACTAATTTTCTTTGTGCAGCGCCACCTCCCCTCAACCCTGGCAGCAGGTGGCAGGCCTGGGTCCGGGTACGGCCTCCGGGAGCGTCGGCAGCGGTGGGGGAATGTGCGCCGGGCAGTGTCGCGCATCTCTGGGGTCCGGCGCACCCAGGCACAGCTGACGCACCGGTGGTCCGACATCCTGGACCGTGAGCAGGACCTGCTGGACCTGCTAGGAGTGGAGGTCCCGGGGCTTGGTGAGTACTTATTTAATTATTACAACTTTGTGTCTGTTCTTCTGCTCTATGTTATATATTGCGAATATCTTTTTTTCCTTCCAACCAGCTAGAATGTTGCTGCTTATAATACATTCCAGGTTAATAACGTTTAAAAGTCTTCTGTGATTATGACACAGGTGCTCTTCTGCGCTACTACTAATCTTACTTGTTTGCAGCTTTGCGTTTGCGCTTGCTTAGCGTGATTCTTTACGAGTTTATTTTAGAGAAATTAAGTTACGTAATGCTACAGTGACTCACGTCCACTCCTTACTTTGTCCTGTCACTAATAGATAGGGGCGGATTGATACTTAGGTTTAGGTACTTTGTATGAGCTTCTAATTGGTTAGTGGTATGCGTGATGCCCCCCCTCACTCAGTTACGTGACGTGCTGCTAGTACGGCAGTCTTTAGAACCTTTTCTAGTTTGTTCAATGAGTGGAGGTAGGCTTTGCAGTTACTTAGCAGTAGCAGATCAGCATCAATCAAACCAAAATTTGGTGTATACAAAAAATGTAGTCATGTTCATGTGTCCTCCATGATTGGATCATACACATTGTTGAGGAATACAGTGGAAATGCATACTTAATGTACAATTGGCATGCCTGGAATAGGTGGGCTAGGTTGGGTGGTACGTTGTACTAATACTTAGGCTTACTTGTAACTTAGTTTTCTGGAATCAGAATGGAAGAATGGATTACTGTTGATAAATAGTAACTTAAGTAGTCGAACTGCGAATCCCACGATATTACATGTTGACCAGATGAGATCGGTCAATGTAGTTATTGCAATTGTTGTTTACATAAGTGTTTTTTGACCGTTGTTGAAAAATATTGTATTTGTTTGACACCATCCATCAATGTTTGTCTCTTTCTTAATTCTTATATCTCTCCTGTCCATCAGCACCCAGGGGCAGACCGACAGGGACTGGACAGTCGGCGGGACAGGAACACCACCAGGAGGACACCGCTGAGGGCTCCTCTGCTGGCCCCAGTAAGTCTTCTTGTTTTTAATAATATTTCTTATTCCATAACTTTTACTGCCCCATTTCTCCCGAACTATAGTGTGTTTCCAAATGCTATTTTTTTACCACCAATTATCCTTCGATCTGTACGGTTTCAAAAAGCTTATCCCTGCCTCCGCTATGATGACTGAGTACTACTACATACTATCAGTCTGTCTGTCTGTACTGTAGTAGCTAGTCTTGCCCAGTTGGCCAGTGCCACTCTTTGTGAAAGGTTGTAATATAAAACTCATATTCACCAGTAGCTCGTACAATCCGTTGGGTCGTTGTCTTGTACTACTTTTACTCTTATTGATGTTGAGGCTTTGAAAATTCACAGCAACAACAGCCCTACCAGATTTCTTAATATTTTGATATGATACCCTATAGGACATACCACTGTTGTAGGGATCTTGCACATACATTTGCACCAGAAAATAGGATGTTGGTGATGGTAGGTTGGACCTTCCTTGCACACCTCAATCAGAAATTCCGCACCCACCACAATTCCACTGCTTGACTATAGTACTGTCTTGTCATACCTATTAGGTCTCGGAACCCTCCCCCCAAGATAACCAACAAGTAGACAACCCAGAACATAACACACCCAACCTCTGTCGTGGAAGCAATTCACATGCACACCCTTACTTTAATTTGCTCACTCGTGTAAGTTAGTCCACTCCACACCAAATACCACGAAGTCTATGTAAGTTTAAAATGTTTATTTCAATTTGAGAAGGTCTGTACACTGTTTTCTTAGCAGCACCAACCGGCAAATCAATAACATTAAAACAATATACATTGTTACACTTATACAGTTGGGAATTAAATCATGATAACTGAACAGTGGTGGAAGGCAGCACCACCATCCCATAGCAATTTAGTTTATATACATTTATAAATGAAGATGTGAGTGAAGGGACCCCTCACCTCAGAAGAACCTAGTACTGGTAGTTGGTGCATCGTTCAGAAGCTCTGGTTCGTAGAAGGGAATCTTGGATCTGTAATGCGAAAAAAGAAATGGTGTGCGTTAGTATATTGCAACTTGCAAGCATTTCTCAGCCGTGCCAAAAAGTGTAGCATCTATGGATAAGCAATATGGACTAACAGTAACAGTAGTACACCAGTTCTTCCTAAAAAAGTGGCTTGTTAATGTTTGTTGACCGCTTGTACGCAGCGCGTAGACTAGACAGTAGCAGTGTGAGGCAGGTCATGTGGGCTCAAAGGTGTCTTAAGAAGCTGCAAGGTAAAGGTAACGTCACATGTGCATGGCTAGGGCTAATCAAGCAAATGCTACAATGATCATATAACTTAGTGTCTACTCTACTACTACCTGATTTGTACTAGTGATGTATGTTAGTATTAACTCATTTTTCAACCTTGCTACTGATCAATAGGGGGGAGGTGTATATGTCGCCTAATAAATGTGTAATGTTTTCTAGGCGCACTACCGACCACCATTGCTGGGGCCAGCGAAGGCGACGCCGAGGGCGAGGATGCGGCAGTTGCAGATAGCAACGGAGGGGGAGTGGCAGCACCAGTGGCAGGCGGTGGTAAGTTAGATTCATAATCTTTAACTATTGTTGAACTTGACAGCACACTCACTGCAAAGGTGTTCTGTATGTATATGTACACTGTACAGTTGTGAATTAGGGCCCCATTAGGATGGTGGGCGTATTGCCCCCGCCGGGCCGGCTGGAATTCACTGCCGTCACCGCAGGGGCAAACCTCCCGCCATCCCTGTAGAAAATATTCAGACATGTCCAGGCGGAAAAGGGTTCAATATGGCGGTGGTGTCTCTCTCACCACACCGGCAGCCATATAATCTGCATTTTGGAATGCCTTTGCGTGGCGGCATTGCCGTCCGCCACGGAAAGGCATGCACACATTGCAGAGTATACTTGGGGGCCCCCATGGAGGGTACCTACCGATGCTATGGTACCCCCCCGACTTTCAAAGCAAAGCGTGACAGGCTCCGTGCGAGGCCCGTCATGTTGTGCTTGGAAAAGCAGCACAACATTTTAGCATTGCTTTCTGCAAAGCCAACCAGAATTTAAATTTAAAAAAACAGGGTGCGCCCGCCACTGTGCCGGGCGCATCATCCTAATTAATTGTCCCCACGGGACCCCCACCCTTTTTAGCAGTCGGATGGCGGGCGGACAAAGTCCGCCCGCTATCCGATGTCGTAAGTAAGTATGAGTTCTTGGGGACGTTTGAAGAGTGAACTAGAAGACTAGAATTCCCTTTAATTGGTATAGGACTAGGAGCCGGAGTATTGAGTAACCAATGTCCTCATCTATCTGATTTCAACTCCGCTTTGAAAGTTTTATGGAGAAGAGCACCTGGTGCACTGTTCAACTAAAAAGTGTAAGACAGGTGGAAGGAAGAAGGACGGGCGACATTTAAAATGTTATGTACTACTGTGCTTTATTTTATAGTGCTACTCTACCATGCCACTATGTGTATAAATAATTACCTTGTCCTACTGTTTTATTAAGACTATATTTTACAATTGTCTTGTTTTTTTCTTTTTGATACACAGCAACTCCGAAACTCAACCGTAAGGAGTTGGCCGCCAAGGCACGGCGCCGGAAGCTGGAGGCAATCCAGCAGGAATACCGGCGGCTGGTGGTCCTAGCCGAGGAGGAGGAGGAGACTGCTGCAGCTATTGAAGCCTCCTCCAGTGCCCCGGGCCCCAGCCACCGCCCTCCAGCGGTACGGCGCCACCGCCTGGCGGCTGCCCGCCGCCACCGTGTCATCTCCGGTGCCCCCCCCCACTGTGGCTGCAACTGCCGCGGCCTTAGACGCCGCGTCGCCCATTTAGAGGACCAGATGCGTGTCCTCCTCCAGTCCCGCCCCACCAGTTAGTCCCTGTCACTGCCCCTTTTTTAATTCCTGTTCGTTCTTCACTCGTTTGGGCGTTCTCTACTTCTATGGACAGTCGTTGGGGTTAGGGAGGTGGGTGGGTCAGCTTTTGTGGGTTTAGTTAATTTGTTAGGGTCAATTAAATATATTTTTCTATGTTACATGCAATGTTGTTAATGTTTTGTAGGTGGGGTAACTGTTTTACATCACACTGTTTCCTTGCTGGTGCATGGCCGCCCATAGCGTGTGTTTGATTTCAATAATTTGCTGACTGTATAAGACACAAACAGATAGATGCGACACACCTCACTCATTGACTGGTCCTACTATGCATTCTTTGGAGTGGTGTTTGAAACTGAAATCATTGACAACATGTCCATTATTAATTCTGCCTACCCCAAACTTCTCTCTTACCGGTGCTTGATGTTTATGTCCAACTGTGGCACAGCACTGGCTGCATGGTGAAGATGGTTTCCTTTTTCATACATGCCATGATTGGGGTGGTGGTGGTGGTAGTATAGTAGTAGTACTATACACTGGCAGGGTGGCAGCATTTCCAAAAAAAGAAAAGGAGATAGTCAATCGCCTTTGAGAGACTGTTAGAGGAGTAGTTGAATGAAGTACATCACAGAATTTACCGAGCAACAATTATATGCTCAAATATTTGACAAAAAAACTGAATGCTGGTTATTATGAGGATAGCCTACTAGACAGAGTTACAAACTATAGTTTTGTCGACTCGAGTCACTTGACTATGCCTACAGTGTAACAGTTAGTGCTGTATATGAGGAATGACAACAAACAAATCCAATCAATGCCGGCAATTCATGCTGAGGTATATGTTCCTTTGTTAAATAAAATAACCTCTGAAATATCCTACTCATGGGTGGGCAAGCAGAGGAAGATCATCGCTCTGCATTGAAATTGAAGTAGTGTTGCTTTCACCACATCCGCCCCAGCAAGTGTGTGATTAAGTATTGGTGTACATTTAATTTAGTTACACCTCGACAATAAGTCACACAGCCCGGGGGAAGAGGGTTAGGGTCCGTTGATTGGATGGGAAGGGGGATTTTGGGAAAGGTTTGACATAGAAAAACAGTATGCATACATAGACAAACAAACGACAATCATTGAAGACTACCATACCATATCCATTCCATATGTTAAGGGAGAAAAAGGCAATGCATGCATGATGATGAGACCCGGATTACATACACTTCTATTTCTTGTTCTGTTCCGGCCTTAATACTTTAACAGATAGCAAATAGAAATTTTAAATATTGGTAGTGAAGAATCGTAAACACAGAGCAAACGTAATGATGATTGATAATAACAACTCCAAGAACACACTGTTGTAAAGAATGTATACAAAATATTAATCAAATTATTTAAAAGAAGTGAAAAGTGGATACTGTTACTGTCTTATCCTGGTCAAAAATGTGGACTGGTTTTTTGCATCTCGGCATTCCTCTTGCTCCTCTCGTCCATCAATCTTGGGTGTGTCGCCTCGCCACTCGCCACTGCCCGGCTGGAATAAAAAGGTGATTGATTGGTAAGGTAATTAATATGCATTGTAATGTTTTACAAAGTTTTGGACAAGGCCCGGCCTGTAATTTTAGATTGAAAACCAAAGGGGATATTCAGAAAGAAAGTGAAAACAAATGCACAAGTGATGGTGTAGTGCAACAAGAACACTTTCCGAGGTGGCATGTATGCATATGCATCATCTCTACTGTAGTCTGTTTCCAGCATAGACCTTCAACAGTAACAGGAGAGATCAGGCCCACAGTGCTTACCATTAGCACATCCTACGTTAACACTTTAGAGTCCTTTTTTTTTCTCTCAAAGAGTTGGTCAAACGCAAAGCACATTATCCATTCCAAACATAGCATTTTACAGTTAAAGTTAGTAAAATTAATGCACTGCAGTCATCCCACCGCTACACTCTATTCAACTTCTACACAGACATTTGGGTGTGCTGTGGTTGTTGTTGACGTGTTTACCTTTAGGCTTTTCCGTTTTATGCCACTCATGAAACATCCTCCTGACTTCATCATCAGCTCTGATACTTCTACTGACTGACTGGAGATCGGCCTGCAGTACAAGTGTAATTTTTATGACACAACAAGAGTAGAAATATAAATATTACTGACTTGAGTCATTCTTTATTGTGTACAGAAAGATAGATTACCACTAGTACACTTTGACATCACTTTGTGCACAACAAACAACGCAAACACGAAGACCAATAGCTCAGAGTCAGGTGTCCAATGCATGCCATTAATTGTCATCATTCATTACCTGTTCCTTCTCATCTTAAGTTAACGGGCCGTCTCTTTCGCCATCATCATGATGGACGGTGCTGTTAAGTCACAGTCATTTGCATTGCGCAGATTGAGTGAGTCCCCTTCCTGTATTGAATTAAAAGCAATGTATCACCAAGATGCAGGAGAAGTACACATTTCTTGTTTGCAAGAAGGGGAAAATTAGTAATTACTAGTGTGTTCTGTAGAAAGTTGATTAGTGGCAGTGCACAATTACATCAATTCATGCGCAACACACACCACAAAATCTACATCATTCAGTCTGCCATTCTGCGGCCAATGCATGGCATCAATCATTACCTGTTGCATCTCATCTCGTTAACGCTGCAGGCCGTCTATTTCGCCATCATCATGATGGACGGTGCTGTTAAGTCACAGTCATTTGCATTGCGCAGATTGAGTGAGTCCCCTTCCTGTATTGAATTAAAAGCAATGTATCACCAAGATGCAGGAGAAGTACACATTTCTTGTTTGCAAGAAGGGGAAAATTAGTGTGTTCTGTAGAAAGTTGATTAGTGGCAGTGCACAATTACATCAATTCATGCGCAACACACACAACAAAATCTACATCATTCAGTCTGCCATTCTGCGGCCAATGCATGGCATCAATCATTACCTGTTGCATCTTATTTTCAGTTAATGGCCAGTCTCTCTCGGCTCTGAAGGAGGATAGCTATAGTAGTCATCTGATTCATCGTCCACTTGTTTTGGAAGGACGAGGAAAGTTTGAATTTGTTGTTACCATCATCCAATCATCATTCATGAGGGAAATGGAATTGAGCAGGAGATGCAGTAAGATCGAGCGGAGGAGCTGGATTCTGAGGACTGTAGTGTCAAATGGCAGACACCTGAAACTTGTATCTTAAATTAGAAGAGTAGAAGACGGTGATAATGCATTTGTTGCGATTCACAAGTTTATAACCGGAACGACAGACACATAAACAAAGGGGGAAAAAAGGGAGGAAGTCAGTAAGTGCGAGCCTAATTGTCAGGGAAGTATAGCTCGTCCTCAAACTCTGGGGGATCTTCCAGTAGTAGGTAATCATCTGACACAATACTTCCGTCACCTGAGCCGCTGTCCTCATCTTCCTCTGTTGATTCATGCATTGTGTAATTCGGTGGTATGAAGTGCTGATTCATTTTGATCATTGTTAACCTCTCTACGTTTTTGGGAGATAGACTGGTCCTTCTCAAGGTTACAATGGAACCAGCAGCACTGAAAACACGTTCGGAAGAGACACTTGCGACAGGGCAAGCCAGATAGCTTATCGCCAGCCTGCTGAGCTGTGGCCATTCAGACCTTTTCCTATACCAATACTGCACTGGGTTTTGATCAACGTACACCTCTATTGGGTCGTCCAGATAGGCCTGGACCATCCGCTCAATGTTCTGGGTTGCTGCTGGTAAGCTTTTGTGCTGTTTTTTCTGTGCATCAGCACTGTGCTTAAGGCCCATCTTTACATACCAATCTGATAATGATTGTACTCGGCCGAATGATCCAGTTATTGTTTTTGTAGTCGATGGTGATGGTGAGTGTTGCAATTGTGAGCCAACCGCACTGCCCTCAGCCGACGAAGTTGCACTTGATTCTGCATGGCCTGCTTCAGTATCAGTACTTGTTGTGGGTTGATGTGGCGGGCTTTTAATTAGCAGCCCTTCGTTTTCAAACTTGATGGCTGCTTCAGCTATACAACTTTTGTAGCGGGCAACATCATTGTCGGAAAAAGAAAGGAATAGTCCTAATTTTGCACGTGGATCCAGAATTGTGGCACAAATGTAATGTTCTTGTGACAAAATTTTATTTTGTATCCTTACATTTTCTGATAAGCGCCTGGATAAGCTCTCCACCAAGTCATGGGCTTGCCTTCTGTCCTCTACACCTTTGTAGGATTCAGACACATTATTCAGCTCATGCTCTAGCATTTGCAACAATGGGATAGCTTGGCCCATTGTACAGTCCTCCTTGCTGACTTCACGTGTGAAGACCTCAAAAGGAGACAGCATCTCAGTCAGGCATTGAATTAGGGTCCATTGCTCCCTCTGAAGGGTCATGCCTTTAACACTAGCATCACTGCTTCTGTACCAGACATATTCATTGAGTGACCTCTGCTGTTCGTACAGACGATCAAGCATGTAATACGTTGAGTTCCAACGTGTTGCCACCTCCTGGATGAGTGCCTTGACTGGCATCCTACGGTCACGTTGGAGGATCCTCAGCTGCTTCCGAGCTTTAAAAGAATGGCTGAAATTAGTGCATATTCTTCGGCAGATGGCCAGTAAATTGCTTACTATGGGTTCTTTTTTCAGAAAGTCTTGCACTATAATGTTTATGCAGTGTGCCAAACACGGAACCCTGAAATAGGAACCAAGTTCCATGGCCTTAAGTACATTACTGCCATTGTCTGTGGCAACAAAACCAATACCAAGCCCTCTGGGCCGCAGCCATTCCAAAACCTTGGTGCGAAACTCTTCTAAAATGTTTTCAGCCGTATGAGATTTCTCCATGGCGAACATGGCTACAGTTGCATGTTTCCGAGTACCTTCAAAAATCGCAGCTGTGTCAACAACACCTCGTGCAGATAGTTGATCTCTAACCCCCACAAAAGAGATCCAGTGTGCAGTGATGCACATGTAATCTGTGGCTTGGCAACTGGTCCACATGTCTGTTGTCAGGTGGATATTGTGCACAGCACTCTGCTGCAAACCGTGACCAACCAATTCCAGCACATCATGATGTAGTGCCGGAACAGCAATTCTTGCGAAATAGGACCGGCTGGGAACTTTCCATTTCGGGCAGATGGCAGACACAAATTCAAGGAAACCCACCCCTTCCACAAATGAAAAAGGAAGAAGGTCCAGCGCTAACATTTTAGCCAGCTTCGCATTGTACAATCGTGCCGTTGGGTGGTTGCGTTGGAACTGCCCCTCCAACCTAAACATGCTGTCAATGGTAGGCTGGCTTACTTTCCTTAGTGGTGCTGTTTTCATTAACCCACTAAGGCTCAACGACACAGATTGTCTCATTGAGGTACTCGCCGGTCGCCTTGGTGTCTCACCCACACTCTGAGTATGGCTCTTACTGCGGTGCCACTCTGATGTTACTGAGGAGGATGTGGGCGTTACCACTGCAGTGACTGCACTACTGGAGACAGGGCTAGAAATGCCTCCCTGTTCTTCACCTGCCACCACAATAATATCGCTCCCTGATTCCTGACCAACTTCAAAGGGTTTAGTTTTCCTACTTTCTTTTAACTTACGTAGGTGATCCTCCCACACGATATGGTGGTGTATTTTTAGATGACTTGCTTGTCCTCCGGTACCATAGTTTGTACCAAGCTTACCACGCCGAACACCTTGCCGACAAATTGCGCATATAGCAACGTTCTCCTCCTTGGCGCTAACAGAAAAGAAGTCCCAAACTGGGGAGGAGAACTTTCTGGCACTGCTGGATGTGCCACTTTCAACACCAGATGAACTTGAGGGGGTGCTTGAAAATATGTGACCCTGTTCACCTACACTGTGACTTTTACTACTACTTCCTACTGAGATGGTTGAGCTGGATGTAGGTCCCTGCCGGGCCTTGGAAAATATGGCAGCTGGAGGTAGTGGTTGTGTAACCTGTGTTGGTGAGATCCGTGCTACATCCCGCTCAGTAGCAGCCTTTCTGGATAGGGAGAGAATGTCGGTCTCCAATCCCTTTGGGGCGGGAGTAATGTGCGTGATGACTGGCTCGTCTTCATCAACATCATCACCCCCCTCTTCTACATCTACCTCCATAACTCTAAGTTTTTCTGGGACCTTCCTTTTCAGAAGCAATGTCTTGTGGCGTACTTCACTCTCAGACCGAGCTGGTGGGACCCATGTGTCATCACGATCATCAGAAGCGGGGCTTGAAGAAGAAGATGATGGACTAAGCCTCCTTTTCCTTGCTGGTGGTCTGGAAGACAATTGATCTTCTGAAACAGTGGTTTGACTTCGCTCCACTTTGTCTGCAGGAAGCTCGATTTCCTGAAATGCCCCTACGTCAGGAGCAACAACTACTATGGTGGGCTGTTGCGGCGGCTGCTGCTGTTCTGGTTGCGGTGGCTGCTGCTGCTGTTCTGGTTGCGGCGGCTGCTGCTGCTGTTCTGGTTGCGGCGGCTGCTGCTGCTATTCTGGTTGCGGCGGCTGCTGCTGCTGTTCTGGTTGCGGCGGCTGCTGTTCTGGTTGCGGCGGCTGCTGTTCTGGTTGCGGCGGCTGCTGTTCTGGTTGCGGCGGCTGCTGTTGTGATTGCGGCGGCTGCTGTTCTGGTTGCGGCGGCTGCTGCTGTTCTGGTTGCGGCGGCTTGACACTGATCTGCTGAGTTTGCGCCTGCGTTGAACTTGATTGTGTACTACTTTGCGGTAATGACATTTCTTCAACATCGCTGCTCGTTAGTAGACTGGCTACCTCTGCGACACTAAAGCCCTTGGGCCTAGGTTGGTGGGGTTTGACCGCTGTGCTGCTCCCAGCTTGGTTCCCGGACAACGCTTTGGTGCCAAAAAAAACATTGGCCGGCACACCACCAGTCGTGGTTAATGGCACCTCCTTTTTCTGTTCCTTCTTCTCACCGGCAACTTTCTTGGTACTGGACCTGGTACCTTTCTTTGGGGACATCTTCTTCAGATGTCAGGCAGGAGGCAGATGCACAACAAGTTCTGGTCACACGTGGGCGTGATGCGCAGCAGGACTTCTGTCTGGCTGGCAGTACAACGGGTAGCCAGGTGATGCCGATGACACCTCCTACTATGTCTTTTGTGCACCTAAAAGCAAAGAAGACAGGAAAAGAACATCAGTGAAATGTTGCATTTGTTTTTGTGGTTGTTACTTAGTACTGTACTAGTGCAAACAAAAGATAGTCTAGCCATTTATGACTATTTTTTTAACTAGAGCTATGTTATACTACTAGTACTGTGTACAGCCACACACTACACTCTCAGGAAGGATAGGAAAGTTAATAATAAACAACAAAATGAAAAACTAATGGAAGTGTGGTGGACCATTGCATTATTTGAGCATCTCAGCATCCATGGAGCTGCTGCTGGCAAAGGGGGTGGATGGATGGAAGCAGTAAGCCAATAGGAAAACCATGCAGGCCTATATGGCAAAAGCAGGACACTAATAACTCCCAACACAAAAAAGGCCACCAGCCACATGGACACTCACAAATCACAAACAAGCAGGGGGCCTGGGAAACACCAGGAGCTGACAAAAGGCCTATAAAAGTCAGGTAAAGGATGCATGCTGAAGCACACTGCTCTACCTTTTTAATGCAACAAAATGCAAATACGAACATTCACAGGCCCCAAAAAGGTCTGCAGGGAGCATGCATCGCACACCAACACTCACCAGACACACACAACAAAAGCATGTCTTTAAGACAACC
Organism: Triturus cristatus; assembly: GCF_964204655.1. NCBI lineage: Eukaryota > Metazoa > Chordata > Amphibia > Caudata > Salamandridae > Triturus > Triturus cristatus. The sequence continues at coordinate 723,635,801 of NC_140580.1, read as the reverse complement.
AACATCAGAAAGCCCTCCCCAAAAAAACACACGTCCCCAACTCAATCCAATGCCATCCATGCCCTAATTGATGTCTAAATTCAACAGAGCACACAGAAAACAGTAGATTACTAAAGCTGTGGATACCTGCTCTGGTAGCAGTGGATGAAAGCAGGCCTGTTGGCAGACAAGGCCAGGCAAGCTTGCAGGCCTAGGCCTCAAAATGGCCACCAGCCACATGGCCAGGCCCAACAACATCAGCAAGGCCACCCCAAAAAACACACTTCCCCAACTCAATCCAATGCCATCCATGCCCTAAATGATGTCTAAATTCAACAGAGCAAACAGAAAACAGTAGATTACTAAAGCTGTGGCTACCTGCTCTGGTAGCAGTGGATGAAAGCAGGCCTGTTGGCAGACAAGGCCAGGCAAGCTTGCAGGCCTAGGCCTCAAAATGGCCACCAGCCACATGGCCAGGCCCAACAACATCAGCAAGGCCACCCCAAAAAACACACTTCCCCAACTCAATCCAATGCCATCCATGCCCTAAATGATGTCTAAATTCAACAGAGCACACAGAAAACAGTAGATTACTAAAGCTGTGGCTACCTGCTCTGGTAGCAGTGGATGAAAGCAGGCCTGTTGGCAGACAAGGCCAGGCAAGCTTGCAGGCCTAGGCCTCAAAATGGCCACCAGCCACATGGCCAGGCCCAACAACATCAGCAAGGCCACCCAAAAAAACACACTTCCCCAACTCAATCCAATGCCATCCATGCCCTAAATGATGTCTAAATTCAACAGAGCACACAGAAAACAGTAGATTACTAAAGCTGTGGCTACCTGCTCTGGTAGCAGTGGATGAAAGCAGGCCTGTTGGCAGACAAGGCCAGGCAAGCGTGCAGGCCTAGGCCTCAAAATGGCCACCAGCCACATGGCCAGGCCCAACAACATCAGCAAGGCCACCCCAAAAAACACACTTCCCCAACTCAATCCAATGCCATCCATGCCCTAAATGTGCTTGAAAATGAAATATATTCAAAAAACAAAAGGAACAGTTGCTTCATCATGCACACACACACCCATGAGGCCATGCCCATGGCTAGCTCGGGCCTACTACTACAACCCACAAAATTTTAAAAAAATTTTTAAAAAAGGAATGATGATAATTAATTAATTATCAAAAATAAATTGTAGTTACACAACAACTGCAATGCCCACAATCAAACACAACAACCACTTACTTGTAAAATATCCTATTCCAAAAATCCTGAAATCCAATTGCAATGATGCAGCAGACAAAAAGAGTGATCTTTCCAGCTCCAAATCCAAAGGCAGAATGAGCAGGAGATGGACAAAGCACTGCTGGACAGGAACAGGAAGTTGGAGATTCTGTGTCACTTCCTCCCTCTCTCCACCTTGTAAAAAAATGACTCCTTGCACAAAAAAGGAAAGCCAAATGTCAATGTAAGGAGTTCTTTTCATCCAAAATCAGTATTTGCAGATGGTTTCATGCTGCTAGAGCCGATATTCCTCTCCAAATTGTAAATTTTACGTTGTTGAGTTCTCGAGCTTCACATTACTTCCGCCGGCGTGTCGAAAACGATATGATCGCGTTCTCTTCTTTGTCCCTGTCGCGTTGGATATGACGTGTTCGCGGTCTCTTTCTCCTGTTCGCGTTCGATTTCACGTGCCCGCGTCCTCATCCTCTGGCTCGCGATGTAGAATGACATGTTCGAGATCTCAATCTTCTCATACTCGTGCGGTGCATGATCGCGAGAAGAAAGACGTGATCGCGCGACAAATGACGTGATCGCGTGAAAAATGACTTTAATGCGGCCGCGAACTCTCGCGAGACAGCGCAAAATGGCTACAAAAATCCAACATCTCGTGGAGAACGTGACCGGGTCAAGAAAACTTGTCGGAGAACGCAGGGATTCAGGTAAGGCGATCGCGCGCGCGTGAGAATGTATTGTTTTACAGCGCGAGCAAGAAAAAAATTATCGCTATGCTGCGGAATGCGGAAATTTTGACATTTTCGCGCTTTCCGCGGAACGCGAAAATGCCAAAATATCGCAATTTCCGCGAACGCAACGGAATTTTGGCCCAGGCCTAGTTTTTAGTTGCCCCCGCCGCAGTATGTCCAACCCTGTATTGCTGCACATGCTGGAGTTGGTACCCCGGGGTACCAGGGAGCAGGTGTAGTCCCTTTGCCAATAGATATATATCTAGCAGTTGTATGGAGGCAGCTCCGCTTCAAGACCCGCCTCCCCGTGCTTCACTGAGATAATTCTGAGTACTTGGTAGAAGCAGGCCACAATTGCGCACCTGTTGCGCCGTCCGATTTCCCCAGTAGCCACCGGTTCAATTGGGCAGAAGAATGCCCCTTAGCTCTGCTGTGCACCCCAGCTCTCAGGGTCTCAGCACCATCTTACTGTGGGTTTCGCGGGACTACGCCCCAGGTATGTTTGCTCTGCCAGCGGAATGTTCACTCGGGTAACCAAACCCACCCTGGGACACAATAATCAAAGTTGCGCTGGATACTGTTGCTGCCTTAGCAGCTTCTATGTGTGCTGTTTCACACCATCCTGGACTCAATGGGGCTTATATTTGCAGGCTTCAGATGTGAGAGCCTCGCGCTGTTCGCCGTGCAGGCTCTTCTCCCCCTCTTCTCCCCCTCCACTTAATTAATTAAGGGTCACCGCCACCTGTAGCCATAAAAGTCCCTCCAGGGGTCCGCTGAACTGCCGTAGTGTAGTCGCGTCTCTCACCGATAGATCGATGCCTCCGCCTCAGTGATTTCCGGCTGCTCAACCCTGCGGGCCACAAGGCCAGTGAAGCCGGTGCCTCCGCTAAAAGAACGTCTGGTCAGCTGCTTTCCAGCCCGGTGGCTCATTCTCACCTTCCATGGGCGCGCGATAGACGAATGCTGCGTTATGAGGATGTTTGCTGGAACGCCGATCACCTGCAGAGCCGCTGTCTATGGCCGGTTCCGCTGACGAGTCCACGCTGACATGCACCTCTCCGCTACCACATCGTTAAACAGTATAGCGAGGATGCGCCGCCATCTTCAGTTTTGGATCTCCGGACGCGTCGGAGATATTCCGGTGAGTTTACTTAATTGCTGACCGGATTTTAACTACCCTTGTTGCCACTAGACTCCGGGGCCAGGACCCCACTCCTCCAGTGGGTAAATCACTGGATATTAGCAGGATATATGGAGGATAGGCGACGAGGGATCTGGAGCCGCGCTACAGTGCGGCCATGTCCAACGGCTGCTTGCCATGCCCCCGAGGTATTTCCTTTTGAAGAGTAATCTAATGTAGGAGGTTTTCAGCTTGGGTGGGAACACATCTAGTTCCAGGGGCTTGTTGAGTGAAGATCTAGCTCCCTTTCCTGCATAGGTCATGTGAAGGATATTTTTTTAAAGGTTTTTTGAAGGTGCTGGGATTGAAGGTGAGCCTGATGTGAACAATAATGTGAAAATATTTTTCTAAGCGGGCACTGTTAGTATACAGATATGGAAAGGTGCTTTTGTCTCTTTCTATGTTGGTTTGGTCATGTGTTTGGGTGGTGTTCTGTGTTTTTGTTAAGGTACGTTTCTATCTTTTTAGGGCCCGATTACGATGCTGTAAGAAATGGCTCCCACCATCGGTCGGAGCCATTCTTACTGCATCGTAATCTCCTGTTTGGAATAATTTCTGATTGACCCATTTTGGTGGAGTTGTTCAGTAATTATTCCAAACAGGAGTTCCGAACGGCTCGGAGAGCCCTTTTGCCATTCAGAAGGCCTTCAGCAATCCCTCAGCTGGCTCTTTCTGGCCGAGGGAATACGATGGCAGTTTCCCACTGCCTTTCTGTGCTGGCCTTTCCGACACAGAAAGGCATTGGGAAACTGTTTTTGGGGGCCCCAGCAGGGCCCCCATGGGTGCAAGGCCGCAGAATGGCAGCCTAGGTGGCACCTATGGTGCCCCCCTGTTGATCCCTGCAGCCGGTGGACGGCAGCTTGTGGTGCCTGCCACCGGGTGCAGGGATGAACTGCACCTCTGCTCTTTGCTAGAAGAACATGCATTCCATTCTGAATGCATGCTCCCATGGCAAAGTATAGGATTGTGACTGAACAGAGTTCGGTGGCATCCTAATAGCTGGGCTGGAATCGATGACAGGAGGTCATTCGGTTCCATTTCCAGAGTGAAGTCGGATGGACTTCGGTCCGTCTGACATTGCAATCAGGCCCTTCATTTTTTAGATCAACTACATGGAGACTTTGTCACAGAAGTCTTACACTTGTGGTGTTTCTGTGTTTTGACACACAAGTTTGCAGAATTTTCCTACAACCTTGTGGAGTTCCCTTGAAGAGCAATCCACTTGAGTTATGCGTGTGGAGCAGTACTTTCTTTTCCTAGCACTAATGGCTCTTCTGCAGGCTCTGTTATAGTGGCGTAGTTTGATTTTGTCATTTCTGGTGGTCAATAATCCATGTGGTCTTTTTGTGGTCAATCCTGGATTGTCTTTATTGGTATCTGTGTGTCCAGTACAGTGGAGATCCAGTTGTAGGAAGTGTGTATGCCTTAAGGTTGAATATTTATTGGGGTTCTCTCAAGATGGGTTTTGAGTTTGTAAAGAACAGTTTTCCCATTGTCTGAAGGAACATCTGTTATTTGTTTGTGTGTCTTTGAAATGTTGTCATTGATTGGTGTGCTGAACTTGAAGGGGATGATGTTGTGGTCGCTTCAACTTACGAGGAATTGTCTGTGACTAAGACCTGTACCAAAGGGGCAAATATGACATCCAGGGTGTTTCCAGCATAATGAGTTGACCTGGAAACAATTTGTCAGCGGTTGAATGCCTCAGATTTGGTTCTGATATCTGTGTTTGTGGTTAGATTCTTATTGTCAAACCACATGTTAAGGTCTGATAGAATGTATAGGTTTGAGTGGTTTAGTCACTGCATCTAGTAAGACAAATTTACTGGTTGTATTGCTGGGTGGCGGTCCCTATATTACAAGGAAAGAATAAGTGATAATTGGAGTGGGGTGACATCTTATAATTGGGGATACACAGCTGTCCATGTTATGGTTTTCAATGTGTTTTATCGTTAGTGATTTTTTTAATCGATAATGGCCAGACTGCCTTCAATTTTGCCAATACTATTTTTGTTGCTGGTGTGAAATTCAGGTTGGATGGTTGGAAACCTGTGGGTGAAAAGTCTTTGCTGTGCCATGTTTCTGTAATTAAGGTGAGGGCTGGTGGACAGAATGCTGATGGGATTTTTGTTCATGGATCTTGCACTAAAGAGTACTCATTGTAGTTCTTGTGTCTCTTTCCTCTTCTTTTCATGGAGCGTTGAGGGAGATGTGTGGTGTAGTATGGGAGGAGGACACAGGCAATTTTGGTGTGGGTGGGTTGAGGGCAGTATGCCTTTTAAAGCTACAATGTTGCCCAAATCAACACTCAGTCACTTCTTATAGATTTTCCCCTAAATATTAAGGTGATCATTAGTGGGTCCTCTCATACTCTGTATCTCTAGGTGTAAAATAGGCCATTTAGATCAACTAAGCAGTTCATACTCCCCCTGGACCATGTATAACATACTGAATCAGTAGGTAAATTCAAACCGGATCACCTCAATAGGAGTAGGACTGCAAAAGCCTAGAGTGGATCTTCCAAGCTGTTCCTCTGATTTTTTCCAGTTCAAACATACCATTTCACAGTTTACAACCCTGTAGAGATGGGCAATAATTTGTCTGCTGTTTGAAACTGTGGGGAATCTGAATGTCATAATCAGAAAAGTAGTACAAGGATTTAATAAGTGAGTTTCTTAGATATGCTTTAATATAAAGGATGGAAAATTTGGGTTGCTGGTAGGCTGACTAAAAATATGCACGGATTCTCTCGTGTTGGGTGCGCGGATCCACGGCAACGTTTTTTGAAAAACGACAAGAAATCATTGGTTGTATAACAACTTTCTACACTGAAAGGTAGGGTGTATATTTTTGTTTTTTAAAGGTATGATTGTTATTGGTTAACAAAAACTGATTGTAAGGAACATTATACATGATAAGCTGATATGTTGAAAAGTCAAGGACACTTCCTGTCTTGTGTAGGAACATTGTGCTGAACTTGTGACCTGTGAGCTCAGTGCAGTGTTCCATGACCTGTTTCTATGGTAACAGGCAGAAGGCAGATTGGGGGAAGGGTTGAAATGTATTTCAGTTGGAAAGGGTTGAAATGTTTAACCAATAGAAACGTGTGGTTGCTTTTGAGTTTATGCGCGAAGGATTGTGATTTGATGTTTACATGCATATGTGTGGAAAATGAAAGGGAAACTTTTTCATTCTTTGCTTTTGCTGCGAGGTGCACAGTGCAGAGATTCTGTAAAAGAAAATATGGTGAGTGATTGATATACTCCTTATTCTACAAAAAAACTTGAAAGATGAGTTATTTAATTGTGAGGGGATGTATGTAGACTATTTTGATTTTAATCAGACTAATGTATTTTTCCTGCTAAAGTGTATGGAGTACTTTTTTTCTCTACAATGTGTGTGCATATAGAAACCATTCTGTGATTGGCATTTGTGTTTTTCATGTGTTTGTAGACAGATAACTGTGCAGTTTTAATATTTTGGTAGAATTATAAACCAGTCATTGTTTATGAATTTGTGAAATGAGTTATGTTATGTTTCTATACTAAAATGTAGTACTACTTCTAGATGAAGAAATGTGTTTTGATATAGTGCAAGGGATAGTGTTGTTTGACTAGAATCACACAGTGAGTCTGTGTGCATTTGGGAACCACTGTGAGAGAAGCATTTGGTAACATCGTGTATTTGCTGACAGATAACTGTTTTAAAACCAGTCAGGTTGTCAAGTTTTAGTAGCATTAGAAGACAGTTATGGCTTATGCTTTCAATAAATGAGTCAGGCATTGACAGTAAATTGCAGTCGTGAAATATGTAGATTGTGTGCAGTTCCCTTACCACTTGCACTGTAGTGAATGAGTTTTGGTAAACTCATAGGGATAGTGGTGCTTGTCTAGAATCACACTGTGAGTCTGTGTGCATTTGGGATCACTGTGAGAGAAGCATTTGGTAACATCATGTATTTGCTGATAGATAACTGTTTTAAAACCTGTCATGTTGTGAAGTTTTAGTAGCATTAGAATCCAGTCTTTGCTTATATGTTGATTAAATGAGTCATGCTTTGACACTGATGTGCTGTACTTAAATATGTAGATTGTGTGCAGTCCCCTTACCCCTTCCACAGTAGTGAATGAGTTTTGGTAAAGTCCTAGGATAGTGTTGATTGTCTAAAATCACACTGTGAGTCTGTGTGCATTTGGGTAAGGATTGTGAGAGAAGCATTTGGTAACATCGTGTATTTACTGACAGATAACTGTTTTAAAACCTGTCATGTTGTCAAGTTTTAGTAGCATTAGAAGCCAGTCTTTGCTTATGCGTTGATTAAATTAGTCAGACATTGACATTAAAGTGTAGTCGTGAAATATGTAGATTGTGTGCAGTTCCTTTACCACTTCCACTTCAGTGAATGAGTTTTGGTAAACTCCTAGGGATAGTGTTGTTTGTCTAGAATCACACTGTGAGTCTGTGTGCATTTGGGAACCACTGTGAGAGAAGTGTTTGGTAACATCGTGTATTTGCTGACAGATAAGTGTTGTAAAACATGTCATGTTGTCAAGTTTTAGTAGCATTAGAAGACAGTTATGGCTTATGCTTTCATTATATGAGTCAGGCATTGACAGTAAATTGCAGATCTGAAATATGTAGATTGTGTGCAGTTCCCTTACCACTTGCACTGTAGTGAATGTGTTTTGGTAAACTCATAGGGATAGTGGTGCTTTTCTAGAATCACACTGTGAGTTAGTGTGTATTTGGGACCACTGTGAGAGAAGCATTTGGTAACATCGTGTATTTGCTGACAGATAACTGTTTTAAAACCTGTCATGTTGTGAAGTTTTAGTAGGATTAGAATCCAGTCTTTGCTTATGCGTTGATTAAATGAGTCATGCTTTGACACTGATGTGGTGCACTTAAATACGTAGATTGTGTGCAGTACCATTAACTCTTCCAGAGAAGTGAATGGGTTTTGGTAAACTCATAGGGATAGTGGTGCTTGTCTAGAATCACACTGTGAGTTAGTGTGTATTTGGGATCAGTGTGAGAGAATCATTTGGTAACATCATGTATTTGTTGACAGATAACTGTTTTAAAATCTGTCATGTTGTGAAGTTTTAGTAGCATTAGAATCCAGTCTTTGCTTATATGTTGATTAAATGAGTCATGCCTTGACACTGATGTGCTTTACCTAAATATGTAGATTGTGTGCAGTACCATTAACTCTTCCACAGTAGTGAATGAGTTTTGGTAAAGTCCTAGGATAGTGTCGATTGTCTAGAGTCACACTGTGAGTCTGTGTGCATTTGGGTAAGGATTGTGAGAGAAGCATTTGGTAACATCATGTATTTGCTGATAGATAACTGTTTTAAAACCTGTCATGTTGTGAAGTTTTAGTAGGATTAGTATCCAGTCTTTGCTTATGCGTTGATTAAATGAGTCATGCTTTGACACTGATGTGGTGTACTTAAATATGTAGATTGTGTGCAGTACCATTAACTCTTCCAGAGTAGTGAATGAGTTTTGGTAAACTCCTAGGATAGTGTTGCTTGTGTAAAATCACACTGTGAGTCTGTGTGCATTTGGGTAAGGATTGTGAGAGAAGCATTTGGTAACATTGTGTATTGGCTGACATATACCTGTTTTAAAACCGGTCATGTTGTGAAGTTTTAGTAGCATTAGAAGCCAGTCTTTGCTTATGCTTTGATTATATGAGTCAGGCTTTGACATAAAAGTGCAGTCCTGAAATATGAAGATTGTGTGCAGTTCGCTTACCACTTCCACTGTAGTGAATGAGTTTTGGTAAACTCCTAGGGATAGTGGTGCTTGTCTAGAATCACACTGTGAGTCTGTGTGCATTTGAGAACCACTGTGAGAGAGGCATTTGGTAACATCGTGTATTTGCTGACAGATAACTAATTTAAAACCTCTCATGTTGTCAAGTTTTAGTAGCATTAGAAGCTAGTCTTTGCTTATGCATTGATAAAATGAGTCAGGGTTTGACACTAAGGTGCAGTACCATGTACTATTCTGTTCACTGTGGCAGAACTGAAAATTTAAAAGTTTTATCTAAGCACTGTCCTAGAAGTAGACTGATTATTTAGTCAGTTTCTAAGTACCAAATAGACTGCTTCAAATGTCTATGCAGTATGCATGTAGTGTTCTAACACACTATACACTTGTCTTTTACACCTTCAATTCCCTAGTCAGTATCCATACACTTCCAGGAAATATCCTGTCACTTCCTTTGTAGTCCTCCAGAGAACCATTCAACAGCATGTACTAATCCATTCACTGTGTCAAAACCCAAACACTTATAAATTCACCAAGACACTCTCTTTCCAGTATTCATGCACAGAGCCAGGTCTTAGCATATGGACTTCTTCAAACCCCTATCCACTATGCATGCAGTCCTCTAAGCACCTACACAATTGTCTTTCTCACCTTCAATTGCCTAGTCAGTATCCATACACTTCCAGCAAACACCCTGTCACTCCATATGTATTCCTCTAGTGATCCATTCAGCATCATGTACTAATCCATTCACTGCGCCAAACCCTAATACATTCACCCAAGCACTCTCCTTGCAGTACTCTAATCATTCAGTCAGTACCCATGTACTCATCCAGTGACCCAGGCCTTAGTATATGGACTGCTTCAATTCCTTATCCACTATGCATGCAGTCCTCTAACCACCTACACAATTGTCTTTCTCACCTTCAATTGCCTAGTCAGTATCCATACACTTCCAGGAAATACCCTGTCACTCCCTTTGCAGTCCTCTAGTGACCCATTCAGCACCATGTACTAATCCATTCACTGTGCTAAAACCCAAACACTTATAAATTCACCAAGATACTATCTTTGCAGTACTCTAATCATTCAGTCAGTGCCAAAGTATTCATACACTGAGCCAGGCCTTAGCACGTGGACTGCTTCAAACCCCTATGCACTATGCATGCAGTCTTCTAACCACCTAGACACTTGTCTTTCACACTTTCAATTTCCTAGTCAGTATCCATACAGTCCAGCACTTGTGACTGCCTTTGCACTCCTCTAGTGACTCATTCAGTTCCAAGTACTAATCCACTCCCTGTGCGAAAATCCTAGCACTTATAAATTCGCCTAGGCACTCTCCTTGCTGTACTCTAATCATTCAGTCAGTACCCAAGTAGTCATGCAGTGAGCCAGGCCTTAGCACATGGACTGCTTTAAATGCCTATGCAGTATTGATGCAGGCCTCTAATCACCTACACAGTTGTGTTTCACACCTTCAATTCCCTAGTTAGTATTCATACTCTTCTAGCAAACACCCTGTCACCCAGTGTGTCTCCTTATAGTACTGTAATCATTTAGTCAGTTAGCATGTAGTCTTTTAGTGAGGTAGGCTTTAGGGCATGAACTGCTTCAAAGTAGTATGCACTATGCATGTAGTGTTTTAACGATTGTCACACTTGTGGTTCAGGGCTATAGTTTCTTAGTCAGTTTTTATATAAAATATGTTTGTACAGTAATGGAATAGTATAAATTTGAAAGTTATTAATATACATTTATTTGTGATTCTTTTTTACAGATACAGAACAGGAGTGTTTCTCATCTGTGTGCACTCTTCTCGTGCAAGATTGTTTGGATGAAGGGTCCTTAGGTGTTTCATCATACTTGCTGTGCCTCACGAGTATTTTTTGTTAGGATTCCCTCGTAACAGAACTCTTTGGCAAAACTTGCGAATGAAGAAAGTGGCATTGGTCTTTGTTTGCCCCTTGGAAAAAATTACAAATTTCTTCACCACTGATGAAAAATGTTGTGGGCGTGGTGACTTCAGCAAAAAAATTTCCTCAGATTCGGTAAATATTTTAAAGCGGCAACATTTCCAGTTTTTGTAAGTTAAACATATAAAATTTTGTTAGCTGTATATATTTTATATATCTGTGATTTGTTTCTTGTGGTATTTTGTTAAGAATACCATGTTGGTTTTTTTTTAACAATCTTTTTGATTTTCCAGGTCTGTCGTCGACATCCGTGGTTCCCACAAGAGTGTTCTGCTTTGTAGTTTTGTATTATTGTTGTTACATTTTGTTTATTAGTTTATTGTTTATATTTATGTTAATAAAAATATAAAGTTTGAAAATAGTGTATCGTTTATATATTTATTATTATAAAAAATAAAGTTTGAAAAAAAAATTAATAATGTTTTTGGTTGTTCTCTTAACTGCTGTGTGACTCTTTCTTGTTCTTATTACTGTTACTTGATGGAGTCCACCATGGTGTTACATTTTGGGGCACTTATCGCTGGAATACTAGTGATATCTGTAGTTTGCACCAACTTCTGAATAGTGTGTTAGATTTATCTCAACTTTACTTCAGTTAAAGTGCTGATAATGAAATGGAGAGTAGCCGTTCCCGTGCAAAAAGACATGAGGTGCACCTTTGCTATTTATTCTAAATACTAAAATCCTGTATTGTATTGCACTGAGGTATTGGCTGCACTTACAGTGTACACACGAAATCTATTAAGAAATCTCATTGTATTTATATTGATTGGGAATAGTGCGTCAGGTGCTGGATCTTGACGAGATACACTGCTCAGTTCGTATATTGTTCTGCATATGAAAAAAATCACATCACAAATTTCACACTAATTGCAATGCGAAACAAATTCTGTCGATAAGACACGTTAGCACCAGGGATTTTAGACCTGCTTTCTGCTGGTGTTAAGCAGGACAACTACCTGCACCATGCAAGGGAACACAGCCAAGAGCCACACCAGGTCCAGAACACCCACAGGTGCCATAAAGTCAATGAGCATGATACAGGGATATCCATCAGGGCCAGAAGACTCATTTCAACAACTCCAGGACCGCCAATGCCCCCCAAACCAATATCTTAGTAAGTGTGTCCCTGTGGTCATTGTCTTAGCATGATAGGCACGAGCCCTGCAACATCACAGTGTGCTGTCACCTCAGCGTTGGCAGTGAGCCTGGATGTGAAAACGTACGCATCCTCCTGCATGCACAACTGGCGTGTGCTGGTCTGGGGTCCACAGGTCAGTGGAGGGGTGTGCCTATCCGGCAAGGGGAACGGGGTGTCACGGACATGTCCGTGTACAGGAAGTGCGGTAAGTGTGTCTCTGTGTTCTGGTGTGGCCTGTTACAAGAGCCGCAGCAGTCGATGTTGTAAAGTGGCATGTACCACCTCCAAACGGCACTGTGATGTTGTTGTTGGAATGTAGCAGGACATGTGCAAATAGGCATTACAATGGCGTGCCGTACGAGTGCATGAGATACAACAGCTCACCGTACAAAAGTGTGGGGGCTCGTGGGAGGGAGGAGCAGCCGTTTGGCAACATAACACACAGTGAACTCGACCATGTGCCACATGATGGGCATCTCATCCATGATGACCACGGTCGCAGACATCCCACAACACCAACGACTGGCCTTTGTACACATCCTGTATGAATGCAGCGTGGTTTTCACTTCTATGCTCGTTCAGTGGTGTGATGTTGGTGGGTTGTGTGACTTGTGCTCCTTGTTGGTGTGTTTCATTTTGGCCATTGTTTGTCTATACTTGTGCTGTACTTAATTGTGCATGTGTGCCATTCTGCCCATCTCCCCTCATCCCCCCACTCCCTGCTTCTTCCTCTTCATGGTGCTGTTGTGTCTATAATTTTGTTGCTGCACACATAAATACATGTAAAGAATAAATTAGAATAGTTCCTTGATTCTTTTAGGTTTCAAAACTTCTCTATTGGTTTCTTTTTAATTTTCCATATGAACCGTTTTTTTAATATTCAACAACACATAGAAGTCAGAAGTGCAACGTATTCTATCAACACACTTTCTAGAACATTCTACAACACGTGCAGGTTAAAAGTTCATCAATTTTTAAAAACGTTACGATATTTTTTTGCAACATTTTCTTGAACATTTAAAGACACGTGCAGGTTAAAATTTGACGATTGTTTTAAGTTCGAACAGTGCCTTCCAAATGCAAGTAGCAGGTGTGGTTGAGCTGAGCAAATTTTATCCTATGATATGTACTCCACGTTGAAACTGCTTTTTCTTAACCAATCACAAAGATGCTTTTCCACAAAACTAATGTGCACCCTACTTTTAAAAAAGAATGCTTTTCATGATATCTTCAGAGATAAGTTATAGATAGGAATTAGCATTTAAAAAACCTTTGAAATTCACTGAAAAAAACATAGGTTTTATGCACGTTATAGTTAGGAATTGGCATTTAAAAAACCTTTGAAATTCACTGAAAAAAACAAAGGTTTCAGGGGCGTTATAGTTAGGAATTGGCATTTAAAAAACCTTAGAAATTCACTGAAAAAATTCATAGGTTTCAGGGGTGTTATAGTTAGCTGGACATTTCCCTTGTACAAAACCATTGAAATTCCCCTGTTATAGTTAGTTCAGCTAATTATCACTCGCGCCCCCGCAATGCACTGCTGATGACGTCACATATTACATCACTCATGACATGGTCAGTGACATCACTGATGACATCACTGATTACATCTCAAATGACATCACTGATGACATCACTGATGACATCATCCAGTGACTGTGTGTTTCTGTAAATTTTAAATATGTTTTATATATTTATAGTGAAAGGCCTGTGGAAGAATGAGTGGCTGTACAAGTGTGTGAATGGATGATTTTCTAGGTGCGTAACTGACTCTATAAGTGAGTCATTAAATGTATCTTACTGCAGACTAGTGACTAAACTGTGTGAATGTCTGTATGTTTCTGTCTGTTAGTGTATAAGTGGCTGCATGGTTTTGTGAATAGCTATATGAGTGTCTATATGGGTTATCGATTGCTTGTCTGAGTATCTGTATGGGTGCCTGAGTGTTTGTGTGGGTAGGCTGTGTGTGACTCTGTGCATAGATGTGTGAGTGGGTGATTCTATGGGTGCATGGTTTTAAGAGTGCAACTGTGATGAACTGTATGGTTGAGTGAGTGTATGTATGAGTGTGTTAGGGATTGAATGTATATCTCAGTGGTACATTTGTGACTAACTACATATGTGAAAGGCAGTATATATGTGTGGAAGAGTATATAAGTGGGTATATGTGAGAGTGTGTGATTGAGAGAGTGGCTGTATGGATGAGTGTGTGCTTGTATCAATGATTGTATAAGAGCGTAAGAATGTTGTACTATTTTTATGAGTAAGTGAACTTGAGTGTGTATAACTGCATAGGTGAGTAAATGGGAGTGTGATGAATTATTTGCATGACTGACTAGGTGTGACAGTACCTCTATGGATGATTGGTGGTGTGTGAGTGTCTATGTAGGTGTATAAATGCATATGATAGTCTTGTACGGAGTGACTGTAAGTATGAGTGACTGTACATGTGAATGAGTGGAGGTGTATGTAGACCTAAGAGTTAATAAGTGGGTATGTAGTTATTGGTGTTGGAGTATCTATGGTTTTGAGAATGGACGTCTGAAATTTTGAGTTCGTGTATCAACGGTTAAATTAGGGTGTGAGAAGATGCAGTAATTTATCACATGGATGATGTCCTCAGTGACGTCATCAGTGATGTCATTTGAGATGTCATCAGTGATGTCATCAGTGATGTCACTGACCATGCCATGAGTGATGTAATATGTGACGTCATCAGCAGTGCATTGCGGGGGCGCGAGTTATAGTTAGCTGAACTAACTATAACAGGGGAATTTCAATGGTTTTGTACGAGGGAAATGTCCAGCTAACTATAACACCCCTGAAACCTATGTTTTTTTCAGTGATATATGTATATCTCAAGGTCGATGAAAGAATAAATGGGTATATAAGTGTCTAAATGGATGATTTGTTTTTGAAAAATTGATTGTATAACTGACTGATTAAGTGTATCTTAGTGAATACATGGCTTAGTGAGTAATGTTTAAATATGTAAATATCTGTATCAGTCTCTCACTTTGTGTATAAGTGGCTGAATGGGTTGGTGAGTAGCTACATGAGTGTCTATATAGGTTCTTAGTTGGTTTTTTGAGTATCAGAATGAGTGTCTGAGTGTCTGTATGGTTCGGTGGGGGTATTACGTAGTGTATAGGTGCATGAATGAGTGACTCACTGTTTGTATGTGTTGAAGACAGCATGTGTGCAGGACTGTATGGGTGGATGAGTGTGTGCATGGGTGTGTTAGTGAGTGAATGACTGTCTCAATAGTGTCTTTATGAGTAACTACATATGTTTTAAACTAGTATATGTGACTATTGGTGTATATAAATGAGTATATGCAAGAGTGAGAGATTGAAAGAGTTCCTGTGTGAATAAGTATGTGTTTCTATAAGTGATTGTTTGAAAGACTAAGTATGTGTAAGTTTCTGTAGAAGTAAGTGTGGTGGTGTGTGTATAACTGTATATGCAAGTAAATGGATGTTTGATTCTTTATTAGCATGAGTGACTATGTGTGTGAGTAACTCTATGGATGAGTGGCGTTGTGTAACAGGATGTATAGGTATATGAGTACATATGATGAGTGAGTACATGTATGAGTGACTGTATAGGACTGTTGGTGAATGAGTGGATGTGTATGTGGATCTTAGAATTACTGAATAGGTTGTTGTAACTGATATTGGTATGTCCATTGTTTTGAAAATTTTAGTTTCGATTTTTGAATGTGTGTATCAAAGGTTATATTAGGGGGAGAGGAGGTCTGCCACTCTATCACAAGGATGATGTCATCAGTGATGTCATTTGAGATGTCTTCAGTGATGTCACTGACCATGTCATGAGTGATGTAATATGTGACGTCATCAGCAGTGCATTGCGGGCGCGCGAGTTATAGTTAGCTGAACTAACTATAACGGGGGAATTTCAATGGTTTTGTACAAGTGAAAAGTCCAGCTAACTAGAACGCCCCTGAAACCTATGTTTTTTTCAGTGAATTTCTAAGGTTTTTCAAATGCTAATTCCTAACTATAACGTGCCTGAAACCTATGGTTTTTTCAGTGAATTTCAAAGGTTTTTTAAATGCTAATTTCTAACTATGCCTACAGAGATAGGACATGTGAAGAAAGAAGAAAAAACGCACAGAAAGAAAAAAAAGAAATGCAGAAAGAAGCAACAGAAGTCCTCAAAGACGAAGAAAAGTGCAGGAAGAAGGATAACGTGCAGAAAGAACAAACAGAAGAGCAGAAAGAAGCCTTGTTGCAAAATCATCCTGTACCCTCAACTTTTTCAGACGGATACTGGTGGTAACTGAGTCTGACTAACCAGTCCTAGAGCCAGTGCTATGTTAAAAGACACTCAGAATACAGTGAAAACACCTACATACACTAGGGAACACTATGCGGTGGGGTCCCCCTATGCTCAGCATGACCTCCTCTGTAAGCCCCTAGTATAATAGGGCAGGGGATTAAAACTACCTCTTAAAACGCGCCACAGGGCGTGTTTGCACACGTCACCTCAGGCCCCATCCCCTCACTTCCCCACTGTGTAAACATGCCCTGTGGCCGTTTTAAGTTGGGAGATTAAGTCCCCTTGAATCCTGAGGGTCCCTAGGGTCCAACTAGCCCACTAGGTACCTCCAGTAAGCGCCACAGAGCTGCATTGCAGAGAGGTGTAAAAAGTGGCACGGCCTGGTCCACCTCTCTGCAACGCAGCTCAGTGGCGCTTACTGGAAGCACCTGGTGGGATAGTTAGCCCCCAGGGGCCCTCAGGATTGAAAGGGAATTATTTCCCCAACTTAAAATGCGCCATGGGGCATGTTTGCACACGTCACCTCAGGCCCCGTCCCCTCCCTTCATCACTGTGTAAACGCACCCTGTGGCCGTTCTAAGTTGAGAGATTAAGTCCCCTTGAATCCTAAGGGTCCCTAGGGTCAAACTAGCCCACTAGGTACCTCCAGTAAGTGCCACTCCCTGGTGCATACTGGAGATACCTGTTGGGCTAGTTGGCCCTCAGGGACCCTCAGTATTGAAGGGGAATTAATTCCACAACTTACAACTGGCCAGGGGGGGCATTTGCAGAGTGCTGCAAGGAGGGGGCATGGCCTCCAGCGCGATGCCGGTCTTTTATTTATTTTATTTTTTTAAGAAGGAGGGCTGTGTGGCCACCCTTCTTTTTCTAATTTACTGGCCCTGGGGACCCCATCCTCAGGGCCTGCACCCTAATTTTTTTTGTTGAAAAAAATTAATTTGGCCCTCCCAAGGCCTAAATCGGCCCCGGGGACCCCAACCCCGGGCCATGGCCTTTTTTTTTTTTACTTCTTTAGGAGGGGGCTGCGTTGCCCCCCTCCTCAGGCCACTTATGGCCCCGGGAACCCCATCAGACGGGGCCGGCCTTTGTTTTTTATTATTTTTAAAAAATATATATTTATGGAAACACCTAGGACATGCTGGACAAACCGGATGTACCTGTCACCATGACGATTTGCGTGATATTCATTAAAAGGCGACAATGCATAGAATGAATCCACATGGAATGTATTTACACCACTAGTGAAGCTCTGACGTGTCTGATGCCCTACGGTGCCTAATCCCGGCGCCCCCGCCGGTGGGTACTCTCCAGGTAGACACCCTTGTTGTTTATTTATACAAACATGGGTAGCTATTGACGGGCACATTTAACCCCTTGAGTGCCCATGACGAGATGGTCTCGTCATGGGCCGCGGTTGCGCTGTGCCCATGACGAGACTATCTCGTCATGAGCCCCGCCCGCTAATGAAACGCCCGGCACAGGGCGTGGAAAGGGCGGGGCACTCAAGGGGTTAATATACATGCACACCAAGCCATTCAAAGGGGATTCGACAAAAATTCGACCAAACTATGCAAGAAACCCCCCTCACGGTTAATAAAACACCACCGGATGTGTAATACTTTTTATTTTACTCTCTGGAAAGGAGACAAACCTCACTTGAGAGTCACAGCGTGCTCCTGGCTGAGCCCAATGCTGTGTTACACCCACCAGTGCCCGCCGAGTGCCTCACACCTCTGTGTTGTATTCCACCAGCTAGTGCATATGCTATGACACTCTGAAGCCCATGTGCACTGTAACACCACCCCGTGAATATGTCATGCCACACTTGCCTTCGCACGGGTTATATTGCCCCATCTAACGTGCCTTCCTCGATGCCTATGTTATAACGCACAGCACTATGCCATACATATTACAATCTGGGATCCATATCTTTGTCACAGTGCATATGCAACGTTACACTCCCCAGCACATATTTTATATTACAACTTTAGAGACTAGTTAGGTTACACAACACTGCCCTGTGCATATTACACTCCAAGGCGCATATCGCATAGCACGCGCTAGTGCCTGTGCTATCTCGCGCTCTCCAATGAATCTGTCATTGCTCACAATGTATTGCATATTATATTTCACGCCCCGGTTCATCTTATATCAAACTTTTTGGTGCATAGTTTATAGCATATACTATATCTAGTTTTCATTTTCAATCGTGCTCTCAGGACTATGTTCTATATAATCTGCGTCCACCTACCCTTTTCACGGGCATTACATTTTGCGATGGGGGGTGGAGGGTCAGGGGGTGTTTCTGCCAAGTGAGCCCAGAGTCACAGTCACAAACGTCCTCTTCCTCCTGAATAAAAGTGAGATTATGCTGCATACTTGTTCATATTTTAAGTAGTTCACACAGACACACATTTTAAAAACAATAAAGTTCCTAATACCCACCTTCTCTGATCAGTTAGCTTGCTGCCCCATCCACCTCCTCCCTATCCTCTGTTGTCTGAATCCATGGACTAGCCTCCTCCCTCCTGCCATGCATGGTCTGATGTGCTGCCACTGCCCTCCATTTAGCATGATGTACCAGTCCACTCCTCCTGCCCTCCATTGCCCAATTCTATGGCCCATCATTGACCTCCTGCTTAGCCTCTGTGCTTAGCGTGCTGCCCCTATTCTCCTTCCCCCTGCCCTCCGATGTCTTTGTGCATACCCCTGCTCCATCCTTTTTGCCCACCATGTTCTATGGACCTGCCACTTCTATCTACTCGGAGTGTTCTGTTGAGCTGCCACTCCCCTCCCACCTGCCTAGCATTTTCAGATGACTGTAACCTGTCCCTGCCACCTCCACCCTGCCTGTCCACATGCCATGCCCCTATCCCCTTCCTCCTGTCCTCCATGGTCCATTTTACTGCCACGCCCTTCTGCCCTCCTGGGTCTGTTGTGCTGCAACTGCTCCTCCTGCCTGCCCCGCACGGTCTGTTGTGAGGCCCCTTCCCCTGAACTCTCTTGCCTGTGCCCAGGTCCTGACCCTCCCTTCTATCCTCCATGGTCCTTTGTGCATGCCCCTGCACCCTCCTTCTTGCCCATCATAGCCATTGTGCTGCCACTAACCCTCCCGCTTGCCATGCATGGTCTTCTGTGCTGCCATGGCCCCTCCCACCTTCCCTGTGTGGTCAGCTAGCTGCCCCTGACCCCCTCCCACCTTCCCTCCATGGTCTGTGTGTATGCCATCATAGTCTCATTGTTGCTCTTCATGGTGTGTCTTGTTTCTAGTGCCCATCCTGCCTGACCTCCATGGTCATCTTGCTGCTCCTGCCCTGCCCCCTTGCCCCCAGCCCTCTGTTTCCATGTGCAGACCCCTATTCCCTCCCTCCTGACTTGTCTGTTCCATTGTAATGCCCTGATCCGTCCCTCCTGCCCTTTATGGTCTGTTATGCTGCAGCTTTCTCTCCAGTCTGTCCATTATGGTCAGCTAGCTACCATTGCCTCTTTCCCCTCTGTTCTCTGTTGTCCATGTGCATGGTCCTGTCCCCTCCCTACTGCTTTATTTGGATTGTTGTGCTGCACTCCCGTCCCTCATGCGCTGTGTGGTGTATTGTGCTGCTGCAAACCCTGATGCCTGCCCTGTAGGGTCAGTTTGGTGCTCCTCTCCATGTCCCTCCTGTCCTCTGTCCCTACCCCAATTCCTCCTGCCTACCATGATCCAATGTACCATACTTGCGAACATTTTGAACTTGGTAAGAGGGAGATTTTGAAAAAAAACTGGGGTATTGATTTTCCCCTTTGAGTTACATTGAAAAAGATGAGATTGTAGACAGGAGACAGATCAAATAAAGCCCATTTGAGCTTAAAAATATTGGACCTTTCCTGGCTGAAACAGGTCTGTTGGCATGTATGGTTGTACTACCACTGCCTCTTCCTTCTGCCCACAATGGTCTATTATATTGCCACAGCCTCTCTTGATAGTCCTGTATTGTTGGTTTGTTGCCCCTGCCCCCCTTTCCACTGCCCTCCATAGTCTGTTGTGCTGCCACTGCCCTTCCTGCCTGCCCAGTGTGGTCAAATTGTTGCCTCTGCAGTCTCCTACCTGCCTTCAATTTTCAGAGTCCGTGCACCTGGCCTCTGCCTCTCAACAGTATCCCAATGAACAACTAGATTGCTAACATTCTATATTTATTACAAAAGTGTGGAACGCCTGACGTCATCTTGATGTAATCAAAACTGTAATACCTAGAGTATTTCCTTTGGAAATTACATATATGAGAGGGTCTTATTTGCATCAAAATTATGGTTAGTGCTCTAAAAAACTAAAATGAGGACATATTTTCTGAGTTTTCAAAGCGACAAAGAACTTTTAAATTATTTGTATTCTTTATGTTTTTTATCCAGTTGACCACTTGATCAAATGTTGCACCTAGGGGAGACGATGTGGTGTTACTTCCAGAGCTGCAGACTTTGCAACTGGGGAACCAGGTTGGAGTTTCTGCTTCAGCTCAACATTCTGTGATTCTAGTCAAATCAATTAATCTCCCCATGTCTACAACCAAAATGAATTTGATCTTGTGTGATGTAACCAATGCTCATGTAAAACACTCCAATACCTGACAAGTCTACACTATATAAAACTGCAAATACACAAAAAATAAGTGTTTTGCACACTTCTGTCATTGGGCTACATGTGGGCTACATCTGGGTGATATTTGTGCTGCATTTGGGCTCTTTTGTCTCTCGTGGCCATCTTGGGAGATTTATTTGTTATGAAGTTTCCTAATTTCCTCATTTACTGCAGTCTCCTCAGTGGGAATACTTTCAGTTTTTTATTTTGGTTCCATCAAGAAGGCATTCAGATGTGTCACACATTTGCCATAAATTCTGAATGTTAGCACTCTAGTTGCTCATTAGATCACTGTAGTAAAACTACTGCTCAGCAGGGAAGTCTGCTGCTGGTATTCAAAGTGCATGTTTCAGTCTGCATGTCAGAATTTGTTTATGAAATAGAAGAGTATTTGAGAAGTCAAAATATGCCCTAATTTTTCTTTCTGCAGAACTAATCATAATTTCTATGGCAAAATGAACCCCCTCATTGTGTTCCTTTGTAAATGAAATGTTTTAAGTGTTACCACTTTATTCCAATCAAGATGGCTTCAGGTGTGCCATACTTTTGTCATAAGTAAGACTGTTAGCTCTCTAGTTGTTCGTTAGAACACTCTGGGACATTCTGTCATTGGGCTATACTTGGGCTACATCTGGGTGATATTTGGGCTACATTTGGTCTCTTTTGACTCTGGTGGCCATTTTGGGAGACATATTTGTTATCATGTTTCCTAATTTCCTCATTTACTACAGTCTCCTCAGTAGGAAATACTTTCAGTTTTTTACTTTGATTCCATCAAGAAGGCATTCAGATGTGTCACACATTTGCCATACATTCAGAATGTTAGCACTCTAGTTGCTTATTAGATCACTGTAGTAAAGCTACTGCTCACCAGGGAAGTCTGCTGCTGGTATTGAAAGTGCATGTTTCAGTCTGCATGTCAGAATTTTTTAATGAAATAGAAGAGGATTTGAGAAGTCACTCAAAATGTGCCCTAATTTTTCTTTCTGCAGCACTAATCAAACTTTCTATGGCAAAATGAACCCCCTCATTTTGTTCCTTTTTAAATTAAATGTTTTAAGAGTTACCACTTTATTCCATCCAAGATGGCTTCAGGTGTGCCATACGTTTGTCATAAGTAGGACTGTTAGCGCTCTAGTTGTTCTTTAGAACACTCTGGGAAGCTGCAGTAGAACACAAAGGAATCAACTGACAGTCTCTGCCCTTGTTGGATGTACATATTTTACTGAGAATGGCAGACTTCATTCTCACATAACTGAGAAAGATAATGTGAATTTACAGAAAGTATGCTCTCAGTTTAGCTTATAGATCACCTTCCAAACCTCTGTGGGAAAAGCATGAGAAAATATTTTTCTCTCAAACATGATTCATGATATCACAGCAGAAGGCTTTTTCACATGGTAAAATCACCTAAGAACACACCACAATTCCTAAAATGAGTATGGTACCATCAACAAATGATTTATAATGTAACTAAAGTCTTAAAACCTTCTATTAGCTGCAATGCTTTTTAATGAGGTGCAATCATGTATATTGGTCCCAAGATGGCTGCCAACACTTCTTGGATGAAGTGCTGACAGCCAATCAGATCTCACGATGAGATGTGTGGTTAGGCTCCGCCCAGATATAAATGTGAATTTACTTTTGATTTTCTCAGGAACTACTGAACAGATTTACTCAATTTAAGCAAAAGGCACGAGTCTGAACTGAGGACTACCTCTTTGCCAAATTTTGTGTAATTCCGTTCAGCACTTTGTGCTGTAGCTGCGTCAACAGGTCCTATGGGAAAATGCATGGGGAAAATGCGTTTTGGGACCCCCCTTTTTTCTTGGCCCCCGCTTGACGAATCACGGTGAAATTTTCAGGATAGGAGCGGACCGGAGCTGGCCAAAAGTTTGGAAAATTTCGCGAAGATTCATCAATCGACGCCAACGTTATTCCAAATAGAATGTTGTGGATTTCCTATGGAAAATAGGTCCTAACTATAACTACCGACTGCCAGTAGGTAATATATATATATATATATATATATATATATATATATATATATATATATATATGTATCAAAACCATGCCAGTTCCCAGAAGGAAAAGCACGACACACTCCGGAAACAATTGAGGGCTTTATTTTAAGTGCTAGCAGTCCATGAGTTTCAGGCAATTTTCAGTGCTGGCAGTCCATGTGAACAAGTGGCATACGCGTTTCAGCGGTAAGTCGCCTTCATCAGTGCCGGTTACACAGGGTCCATCAGGGGTCAGCAAACAGTACAGCTGCTCTTCAAACCGTTCCTGTTTAAATGATCTTTGTGCCCCTCCTCCAAATCATGTGCCCCTGCATCGCGCTGACACTCCCACAGGCAGTTGCATTCTGGTACCTGCAGTCCGGTTGGGCGGCTGAAGAGTTTCAGGAACGCTCCAAAACATCCAGTGATGCTCCCAATTTGATGAGCACGGGCCACACACCAGCTCAAGTGCCCGCGGGGGTGAGAAAGCAATGTCCTCCTTGATTCCTTAATCAGGCACACCGTGATGCCTCCTCTCTCCCCAATGCAGTCCATACAACCAAATGGCGATACACCTGCTGGGGGGGGCGCCTTGTTTTGCCACCAAAGCAAGAATCCACAATGCTGGTTTTCCAAGGTGCTCCAAAACGAGGGGGTGTGTCGTTTTGTCAGCAACCAGCTTGCTGACTCTACATCAAAACCACGCCAGTTCCCAGAAGGAAAAGCACGACACACTCCGGAAACAATTGAGGGCTTTATTTTAAGTGCTAGCAGTCCATGAGTTTCAGGCAATTTTCAGTGCTGGCAGTCCATGTGAACAAGTGGCATACGCGTTTCAGCGGTAAGTCGCCTTCATCAGTGCCGGTTACACAGGGTCCATCAGGGGTCAGCAAACAGTACAGCTGCTCTTCAAACCGTTCCTGTTTAAATGATCTTTGTGCCCCTCCTCCAAATCATGTGCCCCTGCATCGCGCTGACACTCCCACAGGCAGTTGCATTCTGGTACCTGCAGTCCGGTTGGGCGGCTGAAGAGTTTCAGGAACGCTCCAAAACATCCAGTGATGCTCCCAATTTGATGAGCACGGGCCACACACCAGCTCAAGTGCCCGCGGGGGTGAGAAAGCAATGTCCTCCTTGATTCCTTAATCAGGCACACCGTGATGCCTCCTCTCTCCCCAATGCAGTCCATACAACCAAATGGCGATACACCTGCTGGGGGGGCGCCTTGTTTTGCCACCAAAGCAAGAATCCACAATGCTGGTTTTCCAAGGTGCTCCAAAACGAGGGGGTGTGTCGTTTTGTCAGCAACCAGCTTGCTGACTCTACATCAAAACCACGCCAGTTCCCAGAAGGAAAAGCACGACACACTCCGGAAACAATTGAGGGCTTTATTTTAAGTGCTAGCAGTCCATGAGTTTCAGGCAATTTTCAGTGCTGGCAGTCCATGTGAACAAGTGGCATACTCTTGCTGATGACATATGTGTCTTTATGAAAAAAAAATATTTGTAATATATGTATAGCTAAAATTTAATGGAAGAAGACATGGGCAAATAAGTGTCTAAATACAGTATTAGCATCAGCAGAGGATTGCGGTCGCGTGAGTTATAGTTGCCTACAGTAACTATAACGGGGGAATTTCATTGGTTTTTTATCAGTAAAATGTCCAGCTAACTATAACATGTGTGAAACCTATGGTTTTTTCAGTGAATATAGATATAGATAGATTATAGATATACCATAGATGGATAGATATATTATAGATAGATAGATAGATAGATAGATAGATAGATAGATAGATAGATAGATAGATAGATAGATAGATAGATAGATAGATAGATAATTTTTCTTGCTCCAATACTTGAAGGATTAAGGCCATCTTGCATAAAAAGAGATAAAGTCTGATAAACCTTGCAATAAACAGAACGATTAGTTGAACAGAAATGGGGATAGCAGCAGGTTACAAGCTCCACACCCAGTGAAGTAGATCAGATGCTTTTCTTCTGCAGTAATCTGTGTGTGACATACAGATCCTAGGTTCCTATGTTTATAGCTTGATGGTGTATTGCGCTGCTGCAGACCGAGAAAGGGGTAAAGATAGTGTGAGTGTGTGCATGTGTGTGTGTCTAGCAGGGCTTTGCACAGAAACATTTATTTTGTGCTGGGCATCTCACACTTAGAGCTGTTCAGTGAGCAATATTGTATGCATAAGGTCTGGATGCAGTCTGTTTATTAAAACCAGAAGGTGTTGAGGAGGTGAAGAATAACAACTTCAATGGAATAGTACTGGACAATGAACAGTTCAGTTTACTTTGTAATATTACACACAATCAGAATTTGAAGTATGTTGATTTGCCCACAATCATGTGACATGCTAAGTCATGATGTCACTGACGTTGATGGTGCTTCCCGTAATGACATAGGGCGTCAAAGTTCACATCTAACAGCTCAGGCACATACTCACATAGACCCCAGACCTTACTTTGTAAAAGAATTAGTGCTGGTGCCCAAGGTTTTGATCACACGCCAGTGGCTGCTGGTACTGAATGTTGACGTGCTGAATACCAAGGTTGGGTATTCTTGATTCCACCTCATCCTTCTCTAATCCATCACCAGGCACTTGCTGTCCCTTTATCTCCCTTATTTCAGGTTCTGCCTGCGTTCTACCTTTGTCAATGTTTTCAGTCTTTCTCTTTCTTTTGCTTTTCCCCTAGTGTGTTTTCTTCTCTCCTGCTGTGAGTTAAAGTCTGTGGGGAATATTATCAGAACGGCGGTAAAATTATCGCCCCTCTAGCGGCAGGAAACTGCCGCTAAAGCGGTGATAAGGGGCTTGATAGTATGCCCTTGAGAATTCCAATAGAAGCCCAGGTTCTGGTTTGAAGGACATCAAACCTGGGATTCTATTGGAATTCTCAAGTTTCCTGCAGCTAAAGCGGCGATAATTTTAACGGCGTTCTTAGTTTCCTGCCGTTAAAGCGACGATAATTTTAACGCCGTTCTTGATAATATGCCCCTGTGGGAACGAAAGTGCCGGTGGGCCACACCAGCAAACACTGGCTCAAATTAAACACTGAAGAGAACAACAGAGAAGGTTGCTCCTGTTTTTTAACACTCTCACCCACCGGTCTACAGTTCGAACAGAAAAAGCAACAAAAAAAACGTTTTAGAAAACAAATTCAGCTGCTAAGCAAAATAGAGGTATACAACACTCAACCTTCACACCAGTGCATATAAGAAATGTCAAAATAGTAAAGAGTACACATTGTGCCAATATACTGTGACTATTTTTCTCAGATTAATCAAGTCAACAGCACGCCAAACGCATCTTAAAGAAAAATGTTTTATCTCCTGGACAGTGAAAGAACAGGACAGCTTTATTGACAGATTTATTTTTAGCAAATTTAGCCGCAGGGAGTAAACGTGGGTTAGGAGAAGATTACATCAGCTGTTTGAGGAGTGCTTCCGGCATAGAAGGGATGACGCCCAAACAGTTTAATCATTGTAAATGTGTGCAGACAGGAACAGCCAGGCGGGCACGTCTTTCATTACTTGAGCAATGATTGGCTCAGGGATAAATCAGTGAATCTAAGCAAAGCAAAATGTTTTAGTGGATGGTGAGATCCTTTGTAGTGTTCATTAAAACGGCAACATTTTGTGAAAGGATTAACCCTTTAGATACTGAGGGGCTTATTAACAAGCCCTTTACGCAGCCGGTGCGTCACTTTTTCTCATATAAGAAATGACGCACCGGCGGCGCAAAGGGGCTTGTAAATAAGCCCGTGAGCCTTAATGTCTTCAAGAAGCAGAATACAGAAGCAGAGAGGAGAGGGCAGAGGCGACCAAATGGCTTTGTTTTTATGTTATACATTTCAAACTATTCTAAGGTGAAAACATCACAGTGAACAGAAAATCGTGGGCTGTGAAATAGGATGCAAAAATTTAAAGTAATAAATGGGAGTAAAATGCACTGCCTTGTGTGAAAAGTACGCTGAATCAATAGTATATGCCTTTAATGTGCAGGGGGCAAAAGATCGCGGGGCTCATTTATGAGCCCCTGCGTCACTTTTGCGCCACCGGTGCGTCACTTTTTGTGACGCACCAGTGGCGTAAAACATGCGCCATGATGCGCCATATTTACAAAGTGACGCATCTACCTAGATGCGTCACTTTGTAAACCCCTGCGCTACATTATACCTGCGTCAGGTATAATGTATGCAGGGTGGGCGTTCCCACGTAAGTAAGCATCGTAGAAGTGACGCAGTGAAATCTACGAGATTTCACTGCGCCACTTCTAGAGTGCAAATGCGTCAATATCTTGCGCCTGCCTCACAGTAGGCGTAAGACTGACGCAGGCCTTTCTCATGGGGCTTACCCCATGTGAAAGGATACATTGCTGGAGTTGCGTCACTTTTGTGACACACTCCAGCGATGCGTCACTTTTGCACCTACAGATACGTCAGAAATACTGACGTATCTGTGACTCCTTGCGACATGATGCGTCATACTGTAAATATGACGCATCATTGGAGTCGCAGGGAGGGTGCAGTGAAAAGTGACGTATCACTGATTTCACGCAGTGATGCGTCACTTTTCATAAATGAGGCCCCGCGTGCTTATGATTAAGCACCTTTTCACCTTTCTCCTTACACGTTGCAACGTTACAATTGGACTCATTTGCACGCTAACTTACGTACATACTGGCCTAGCAAGTCCGACTTAGCCTTCCTCCCTTCTAAGGTCGATAAATTGAGAATCACTAAATTGGGTGGTGAAAAGGCCAGTTATGTACAAATTCAAAACTATAGTATGAAGGACTGTAGAAAAAATGCAAGCTTCAGTTATGATTATATATATTAAGGAATATTTAAATATCTATACATTTATCTACATAAGGTTTGCAGTATAGAAAACGATAAACTGGTTTGCAGACATAGATATACAAAGTGTTGAACCTGGTCTAACTAACATTTGAGGCCTTCATTACAAGCAGCTTCTGAAACTGGCTGGATTTGTCCTACCGCTTGAGATAGGGCGATCTTTTGACAAGCAGAACACATGTTGCTGGTTGGAACTGTGTTTGATTGAGTGAAATATTTGTACATTTTTAAATTATGCTTCATGTTTACTATTGTTTCACATGATAGCATTAACGGGACCGCATTCTAAACATAGAGGGTTTATGTAACAAGGGCAATTCAGTTACTTTTGTTATTTGTTACTCCTTTTTGCTTCTGGCAGAATAGAAATAAAATATATTTGCACTTAATCTGAGACATAGACCTTTACTGCTAGAGAACTGCTAATTCGGATGGGGGTGCAAACAGCAGTTATAACCAACATCGGAATTATCAGATCTGCAGAAACACCTTTCATCTCTTAACTCTCACCCAGAGGCTTGGCTGGTTTTGAAATGACCACTAAATTTGCACAGATATTTAGTTTTACTGATACAAATATATTGCACTCAACTGATAATGTGTAGAAATCGGGTTTCTGTGAATATTTATCATATGTGCATCACCAAGTGTCTTGATTTCTTTTGATCCTATTAAAATCTTTCTTTCCATCACACTTCAGAATTACAAAAAAGTGCTTCATTTTTACTTTTTTAACCGCTAAGTGTGTACGGTTTATTTACAAGTATTTACATTTTATTGTATGTTACAAAAAATGATATCCTACAGCTTTCCTTTCATATTCACTGGAGCAGCAAGATTGTCACATAATTCACTTTAATTTTCTTTGATGACTGCAAGGTTAGAGAAGATTCTAAACACCAATCCACATGTTAGAAACATAAGCAACAATTTGTAAGAAGACAAAGCCTGACATTTGACCTCTGTCTGTGAACACAGCAAATGTGACAAGATACAGAAGTTAAAGGTATCTTTAGTTAATGCTTGGACTTTTATGATTCACAAAAAGTTGCCTCACAGCTTAGAACATGCTACTCCAGTTCATTATTAGAACCAAGTGACCTTCCTGGATAGCTGTTATGGTTCTGCCAGTTTGTCATGGTTCCTTATGAATTGGGATTACTTTGAAGGGTTTTACTTGGACTTTTTAATTTTTGCCTTTGTTTTCAGTTTTTTTAACTGTATTTTTACTTTTTGAAGGATTGCATTCTGAGAACATATATATGGATGAATATCTACTGTTATAGAACTGTATGTTTAATTTTGTTATTTATTTGTGGGTGGAAAATGTCATATTTTATTTTCTATGTGTATTTATTGTAATTACAATGTGTGATTTTAAAATTCTATGTATTGGATTTACTTGGTTCAATTTTGTGTTTATTTCTAACATTGTGTATTGTTTATTAGGTGATTTTTAATTAATTAGATAACCTGTAATCTTTATTCATCAGTCTTATTTTCTATTTTATTTATATGTTTTTTGACTGATGTGCAATTAGTATAACTTGACTTACTTATAAGTTCATAGTATGTGGTTCCAGGGGTACCCAGGGGCTGTAAGTTAAAGTGTCCCATCAGGACTGCAGCACCTATTGTACACTCTAGATATGACAACATGAAAACATGTCTCCCAGCCAGCAACTGCAGACTGGCAGAGCAGTTTTGAATTGCTAACTCAACTTTTCCATTCAAACCAATGGCAAAGTCCAAGCCTCCCTTCCTAATATATATGTCACCTCTACAGCAGGCCAATGGAGTCCAGAGGCAGGGTCCTGTATATTAAAAAAAGGATATATATTTTGATATTTCCTAACAGTAAAAACCCAAAGTTGTCATTTTTACTGTGGAATGTCTTGTAGCCTCATTGTGAATATAGAGTTACATGCTGACAACTCAACTGTGCTAACCCCTGAATGAGAATTCTAAAGTTGGTACTTTAAGGTATCAAAATAATCGTTACAATAAACCCAACTAGATTACCAAATCAAACCTAT
Source organism: Triturus cristatus (assembly GCF_964204655.1). NCBI lineage: Eukaryota > Metazoa > Chordata > Amphibia > Caudata > Salamandridae > Triturus > Triturus cristatus. Next base: position 723,605,951 of record NC_140580.1, on the reverse strand, counting down.
GGGCTTTTTACGAGTAAGGCAGTGGATTGGCCCAGCGTACTCGCGGTGCCGGTCCGACCACCGCCACACTGTGGGCCAACCCGCAGTATTGCGAATATAGCAGTCAGACCGCCACAGCACTGCTGCATCCGCTGGGGATCCAGGATCCTGCGGTTGTCACGCAGCAGTCAGGAGCAGGAATATGCAGGCAGTGCCACTGCGGCACTGCCAAGCATATTCTGAGTTCCCTGTCCACCACCCATTTCATGGCGGTGAGCCCACCATGAGAAGGGTGGCAGAGAGGCAACTAAAGGGGCCCCAACAGGGCCTGGGGGTGTATGCAGGGGGGCACATGTTATGCCCCCCTGGAATTGCACCCCTGTTCCTGCACACACAGTACAAGAACGTGCTGCAGGCACTGTCACAGCAGTTGGCTGCATGTTAGGCCCTCATATGAGACTAATGGCCCACCGACAGAGACCACCGCAGCACCATCCGCCCAACCTGGATTAAATTCTGTATCCGGCGAGCAGGCGCACTATGACTTTGGTGGTCCCCCAGTGGACGGCGTGGTGGATGCGCTGTTGGAGGACCACCAAAGTCACAATAAGACCCTTAAAGTAATTTCTAAGTATAAAGCAACGTTAGAAAGTTGCCTCTCTGTTGCCCGAAGTCTTCCAGTGGCCATTCACAGATGCTGGCAGCAAGATAGGCTTCTATGGAGAGGTGTGAGTGACTCTCAGGTGTGAGAAAAATAGAGGCGGCTGTTGGAAGAGATGTCACCTATCCCTGACAGGAAACCACACAGGTTGTGAGATAAAATGAACAAGCATGCACAAACTCTTCTCCAACCATTTTCCTCTGAGGCAATGGTCAGAGATTGTTTCCTTCAAAGGACTGGAATACATTTCCTTCCCACATGAGGAAGAGATGAGGTTGAGGGGTTTCCCCACATGAAATACGTTTTTCTGTGGAAATAAAACAATTAAAATGAGCAACTGTAAAGCACAACTGACTTTTCCCAATGTGAATTTGTTCTGTGCGTAATAATCTATATTGAGAAAATGAAGGGTAGTGCTCATGCCTGGCTGATATATTTTGTGTCTGAGCTTGCTGAAGTAGTCTTCATTTCTTCAATACTTTTGTGTTTCTGGCCTGTCTTATGCGGTGTTCCCTAAAGATCAGCATTGAACCCCTCTAGTCAAAATGTATCCCTGGCAGAATTAATTAGATCATGGCATTCATTTATCCCAGCAATACTCGGCTTTTTATTAGACTTGATTAAAATCTTGAAGTTTCTCAGGATTGCCCTAAATTTTGCCTATCACCAATCTCCTGCTGGATGGCTGAGAATTCATTGAAACTGAACAGTGATGAAACAAAGGTGCTGGTGTTGGGAGGCACGCACTCTTCTCAGCTAGAGGTCTGGTGGTTGCATAGTTAGGTAATCCCTATCTTTGTTTCTGCAGTTCATAATCTGCGCTTTATAATCTGTTTTACATTATTCCTTTGAAACCTAATTACAAAGATGACATTCTCTTGCACCCTTCATGTGATTATAATCAGAGCTTCAGAACTTGGCGACCAGAATCAGTCATAATTTACCACGCCACACTCACATCACATCACATCACACCACACCTGAAGGAGCTTCACTGGGTCCCCATTCACAAACGAGGAAATTCAAACTACTCACCCACACTTTCAAGCCACTGCATAACACAGGCCCAGCATACTGCACCAATTGCATCTGCTTTCACGAACCTTCCAGACACCTCCACTCGTCTGGATGCCTCCTTGCATAGCTCCCATGCATGCAATAAAACAGAGCCAGTGGTCGACCCTTTTCGTACATTGCTCGTAAAGACCGGAATGACCTGCCACCACACATAAGAGCCTCCTTCTCACTTACTGAATTTGGCAAGAAGGTGAAGATCTGACTTTTTGAGTAGTCTTAATAGGCCCTAAGAGTCACGACTGCTCAGCGTCAGGATACCCTCCCAGTTGATAGTGTGCGCTACTAATCTTCATAACATAACATAAGAGAGCTGACTACAGAATCTGCTTATACATAGGGATTCCAAAAAATCTCATATGCCAATTCAATAAGATTTCATATTCAGCAGCTTGATTGAATCTAAATCTTTCTAAGAATGAATCTATACTTAAGTATGTCTGGGCCCTCTGTAGGTTGCTGTGTATGTTTTGGCCCTCTACAGGTTGATGATACTGTACTTTTATTAATGGAATCTTAGTATGAATTAAAAAATATTATTTAAAAAAATCACTTCCTATGTAATGAGGCACATGTCATGCCATTATTTACAATCACACCCTAGTGCCACCTTATAGCCCTTATGTCTATTTTCATAGATAAGTCCTCTTATTTTGGCTCACTTGTAGGGAAATCATCACACTGTACTATTCTATGGTCATGTAACCTTTTAAATGTCCCATTATCGCTGGTAACCAAATTGTGAACAAACAGTAACCATCAACACCATATCACAAAGTGGACCACATACAACTATAAAGTCTACTAAATCCTATGGTTAGGATTCACTAGACTTTATAGTTGGATACCAGCATTCCATAACTATAAATACAGCATGCGTATCAACACATGTGGTGGGACTATTCCTGTCCCTTCTCTCTACTAATTGATATGAACTAATGGAACACACATTTTTGTGGATTTTGATGTGGACACCTTTGTTGGTCTATAGATTTAGTTTAGGTCTGGGATCTCAGAGTGCATTCCATTTTCTTCTGGAATGCATGTACACATGATAGATGTGTTAGCCACTGGGATTTGTGCTTTAAGCATATATTTAATATATGTATTCTTAGTGTGTAATTTATATTGTAGCCCTGATGAAGGCAGTGGCTGATATACCAAATGACGAAACATGTGTTGATTGAAGACATTTGAACATATGTGAAGAAGAAAAAATAAAAGACAAAGAAAGAACAACTTGATTGAGTTGACTTTTTGAAATATTTGGCTGCTCAGGAGAATTTTCATATTTGTTCAAGCCACAGACGGTTTGTCCTCACAAACGTTGGGGGCGTCAGTGGCCATTCTGTCTCCTTTTAGCACCTGAGGATAATTGGAGCTCTGCATTAGGGTATTAGCAGTTTGCGCAACCAATAACCTTGTCACGCGAACAATTGTAAATGACATGTATCAAAGCCTGTTTTTTTTGTACAACATTTCTTTTCAATTAGGACTGTAGAAAGGCTCTATTGCAACAGGGTGTACCAGGTAAAATAATCTCCCTTTTAAGTACAGCCAAGATGAGCTGGCATTCCCTCTCAAATTTCATTGTCCGGGCTCCATGGAGTGTGGCCCCTTGATGAAGGACTCTCTTGAGACACACTTTTGTGCTCTAGGAATGCATCGGAGAGGGTGACCAACTGAAGGGCATAAATAGGCTTTAGAAACGTCACTATCCAGTGTTGTATTTCTCCTTTAACTAGGGCACCCACCTCCACAATGCTGGGGTCTGGGTAAGGAGGCAGAAGGCTGTCAAGGAGTTTGACTGTTGATCCCTGTCAAGAGGAATAGTGGGAGCTCCCTACTCCCGGCTTCCATATCTTACCTTGCAATGCACTGGCCTTCCTTGATTGGTAGCACCAATCCCCAGTGTGTCCCGCAGGTCTAGTGAGGAATGTTCGTGCTGTACTCCTTTGCGGGCAGCCAGCATGACTAGATCCTAGATTTGTCTGCAAAGCCATGTTGTTAGTTGCATGTCTTCCCTATCAAACAGCAATTTAGGCAGTGAGGGCAGAAGAAGTGCTGTTGGTTAATGGGACTGATTTCCTAAAGGGTGATTGTTCGGTCAGAATGAGAGGAACAGGGACCACTGTAAGAGCTCTTGTGAGCCGCAATCATGTTGCTTCCCTGTGAGAAACATCTACCAGATGCTACTAAAAGACACTAGAGAAAACCTCCTTCCTAAAGCACGAACCAAGAATCTGAACAGCTGAGGACCCTGCGGATTCAGTACAAAGACGAGGTGAAGGTGCTTCAAGCTCCATTTCACCAAAGCAAGTTTCCACTAGCAAAGGAGATAAATAACTCTATCCAAGACTTCCCCGGACTTGTGAAGACGAACAGTTTATTAGTGCTCTTTTTGCTTTTTGGTCAAGGGGATTATTTGTGAGCATTACTTTAAAAATGCATAACTCTTGATCTCTTTAAGAGTTTTTAGCTGTTCTGGTAGTCGGGGGGGGGGGGGCATGAAAATTCCCAATTTCCCATTTTCGTGGAGGTATGAAAAATACCATATGAACATATGTTTCAATTTGTTTTTTCCCAATTTGGAATTGCATGATGTGCACAATTCTAGAGTGAGCAAATAGTAACATACAAAGAGGTTTAATGACTTTACGAAGAGTAAACCTGAATATCTGCAACTGGAATAGGTTTCCAGATGTATAATTGGAAAGGTTTATTAATTCCCCAAAAATGTATGAGTGAATTCAAGTGGAAGAGTACATTTCTGGACACACTGAATCTATGACCAAGCCTCTGTAAAATGCCCCCTCAAAATCCAACAGACAGCCAATGCAATAGACTTTCTTTAAATCAGGCATATTAATTTGGCACAAGTCACTATTCTTATTTTGCTTTGTTAGTCCAGGTGCATTAGGAAAACACCAAGGGGCTTATTTACAAGCCCCTACGCTGCGGATGTCACTTTTCATGCTGACCTATATCCACGAGTCCACACAAAGCCATTTTGTGTGTCTTTTCTTGGCCTCTTAGATATTGTGTAAGGCAACGCAGCGCAAGTTGCTGTGGTGCCTTACACTGTGTCAGGAGATCATTCCATGGGCGTTGTGTTGGGTTTTCCCACGCAACACACATAGGCTTTGACAGATTCCCAGATTTAAAAGGATCTGTAAACCTGGGAACCTGGGAATGCTTCAAAACTGTACACCTCTCCAAGGGAGGCATAACAAGAAGAAATAGCTTTATTTCTCCTAGTTTGTTCCTTCTCCTATATGTGCTGCATTCTGCCTCACACATAGAAAAAAGGAAATTGCCTCCATGGATTGTTTTTGTGCAGGAAGGTGTCACTTCCTGCACAAAAACAATCCTGCCAACAATGCAGACACCCTTGCACCATGTTGCAAGTGTGCCTGCGCTGACAATGGGAACCAAATTGTGTGCCAACTCTGGCTGAATGGACAGGAATTCACCATATCTTGTACATATGGTGCATTCCTGCCCTTTTGAATTTGCGTAGGGCAGCTCAGCAAAAAGACTTCCGGCGCTGCCATACGCCAATTCATTGTAAAGGAGGTACCAAATCCCTAAACTACTGTAACATACCTCACTCAAACAAAAATAGGAACACTAAAAAGACAAGAGCAAGACATGAAAGGTAAGAGTTACAAGTCAAAACACAAGATTCTGAAACAGATGGGTAAATAATATTCCTAACTGAAAATGTGATGCGAATCACCATCTTTTAGGCAGCCATGCACCAAAATTTGTATTAAAAAAAGAAACTCCTAATGCAGAAAGTTTGAAAAACAAATAAATAATAACCCTGACCCCCTAGGAGTTTTCTCTCAACACATACATTGAGGTTGGGGGTGGAGGTAATTTTATTTATCTGTTTTGACAACTAGGTATTCCGCTCCAGTTGACGGAAAGAAAAAACAATCTACCCTAAAGAGGGCGGGCAGTCTGATTTTCTAAGCCCGATGGCCCCCACTCCATCAAACTGTTGGAATAACTTTTTGGATGATGGAGCCAATGTAGGAACGATGGTTGAACAATGGACAGTCCATCTGCCAGTGCTCAACTTCTAAATAAATAAGTGCCACAGCCCAAGGCATCACTCAGAAGGTCACTGCAGGTTGCAGTGCTGACTAGAACTGTCATCACTGCAACAGGCCAGTATAAATGGTCCCTACTAAACACTGCACTCCTTTAGGTATCACAGTTTGGACAATTTCAGTTCACCCAAAGTAGTAAGAATGGCCTGGATGCTCTAGAATTATCTTTTAAATGTACCTTTATTTGTTAATGATATGCTCTAAACAGACCTAGACAGCATGTGGGAGACTGTCATAAGTAAATGCCAGTGTGAACAATTAAGTGCCGGTGCTGGGCACGTGAAAAGACCATCACAGATTAAGCAATGCCACCCATTCAGAATAAAGCGAACAGACCAGCGGTTTGGCAGACATGCTACTCCATAACGTTTGTGACCGCCAAATGCTGAATCAGGCTCTTAGTCTTCCATTTGCAGATCTTTCTAATCTGATACTTTCTCCCAATTGACTCAATTAAAGTGAATTGATCCTGAAATTCAGAGAATGCATCTGAAGTTTAAAAAAGGTCAGATGTTGTAAGGCGGTAGCTCCTCCTCCACTGCTGCTGCCTGACGCCTGCCTGCCTGCTACTACCGCTGACGCCTCTTACCTCCTCCTCTCCACCGCTGACCTCTGCCCTGCCGCTTGCAAGTACCGCCCTCCGCTCGCTGCCTGCTCGCTCGCTGCCTACTTTTGCTGCCCATTTCCTCGCCAGTTCACCGCCGCCGCTGCCCCGGTCACTCTCTTTCCTTTTTCCCGCTTCCCTGTTCCGGTTTCCCGCCGCTGACCCCACAGTCCCGCCTCCCCTTCCTGCCCATTGGCCACCCAGCCTCCCGCCTCCCAGCTGACCCTCCCTCCCGGCTCCCTACTTAAGGGGTCCACGTCGAGCTGGTCAGTGTGACCCCCTGTGCCCACAGGCGGTCGCTCCTCCTCCACTGCTGCTGCCTGACGCCTGCCTGCCTGCTACTACCGCTGACGCCTCTTACCTCCTCCTCTCCACCGATGACCTCTGCCCTGCCGCTTGCAAGTACCGCCCTCCGCTCGCTGCCTGCTCGCTCGCTGCCTACTTTTGCTGCCCATTTCCTCGCCAGTTCACCGCCGCCGCTGCCCCGGTCACTCTCTTTCCTTTTTCCCGCTTCCCTGTTCTGGTTTCCCGCTGCTGACCCCGCAGTCCCGCCTCCCCTTCCTGCCCATTGGCCACCCAGCCTCCCGCCTCCCAGCTGACCCTCCCTCCCGGCTCCCTACTTAAGGGGTCCACGTCGAGCTGGTCAGTGTGACCCCCTGTGCCCACAGGCGGTCGCTCCTCCTCCACTGCTGCTGCCTGACGCCTGCCTGCCTGCTACTACCGCTGACGCCTCTTACCTCCTCCTCTCCACCGCTGACCTCTGCCCTGCCGCTTGCAAGTACCACCCTCCGCTCGCTGCCTGCTCGCTCGCTGCCTACTTTTGCTGCCCATTTCCTCGCCAGTTCACCGCAGCCGCTGCCCCGGTAACTCTCTTTCCTTTTTCCCGCTTCCCTGTTCCGGTTTCCCACCGCTGACCCCGCAGTCCCGCCTCCCCTTCCTGCCCATTGGCCACCCAGCCTCCCGCCTCCCAGCTGACCGTCCCTCCCGGCTCCCTACTTATGACGCCCCCAGAGCGACCGCGCAGCGGACGCGCGCAGTGGGAGCGCCGATTGAGCGCCGAAGGTGCGCCAAAGGTAAGCCCGTCTGCGCCGGTCCGCGCCTGGACCGTGCCCAGCGCCAGACCCCCTGCCCCCCGCATCCGCCACCCCCCCCGCAAGACCTACGATGCCGCCACACTCAACGCACTCAACACCGACCAAGCCCCCGGATGCTACCGAGCATCCCCGCGACGCACCCATGGACCCTTTGTCTGCCGATCCTACAACTTCTCCTGCCTCCGAACCGGCACCGCACCCATCAAGACGGACAACAGCAACCACCTCAAGTGCATCCTGATCAACACCCGCTCCGGTGGCCTGGCTCCTCGACAAAACCGCCGACAACATGACCACCCTCAAACTCGCCACCCGCAGACATCACCAGCTCATCCGCACCACCAAGAAGAAATCTCTGAAGGAACGACTGGACAAGAACGCCCATGACAGCAAGGAGCTCTTCAACATCGTCAAGGAGTTCTCCAACCCCAGCACCGGCAACAACGACATCACTTCCTCGCAGGACCTCTGCGACTCCCTCGCCTTGTACTTCCACCGAAAGATCGCCGACATCCACAACAGTTTCGGCGCTCCACCCCCGCACCCATCGGTCGAACCTACGCACCCCGCCGCCATCCTCCAAACATGGACCGAGGTGACCCCGAAGAAACGACACGCATGATGAACACCATCCACTCCGGATCCCCGACCGACCCGTGCCCCCACCAAGTCTTCAACAAGGCCGCCTCTACCATCGCACCCCACCTCCGAGACATCATCAACACCTCCTTCGACACAGCAACCTTCCGGGAGAGCTGGAAGCATGCCGAGCTCAGCGCCCTGCTGAAGAAACCAACAGCGGACCCAACCGACCTCAAAAACTTCCGCCCCATCTCGCTCCTGCCTTACCCCGCCAAAGTCATCGAGAAGGTCATCAACAAGCAGCTGGCCGCCTTCCTCGAGACAAACGGATCCCTCGACCCATCGCAGTCCAGATTCAGAGCCAACCACAGCACCGAGACCGCCCTCATCGCAGCCACCGACGACATCCGAGCCCTGCTCGACAACGGTGAAACAGCGGCACTCATCCTCCTAGACCTCTCCGCAGCATTTGACACTGTCTACCACCGCACCCTAGTCCAACGCCTCAACAACACCGGCATCCAAGGGAAGGCTCTGGACTGGATCATCTCATACCTCTCCGGCAGAACTCAGAGAGTACGCCTCCCTCCGTTCCGCTCTGAGGCAACCGAAGTCATCTGCGGAGTCACGCAAGGATCGTCGCTCAGCCCCACTCTCTTCAACATCTACATGAAACCCCTCGCTGCCATCGCACGCCAACACAACATCAACATCATTTCCTACGCCGATGACACCCAGCTGATTCTCTCACTCACCAAAGACCCCGACACCGCCAAAGCCAGCCTACACGGAGGGATGAGAGACGTCGCCGAATGGATGAACATCAGCCGCCTGAAATTGAACACGGACAAGACGGAAGTCCTCATCCTGTGACCGTCACCCTCCGCATGGGACGACTCCTGGTGGCCCCCGGCCCTAGGCACCGCATCCAAGCCAACGGACCACGCACGCAACTTGGCCGTCATCCTGGACTCCTCCCTATCGATGACCAGACAAGTCAACGCCGTCTCCTCATCTTGCTTCCACACCCTCCGCATGCTCCGCAAGATCTTCCGATGGATCCCGACCGAGACCAGGAAGACGGTCACCCAGGCCCTCGTCACCAGCAGGCTAGACTACGGAAACACCCTCTACGCCGGTACAACAGCCAAGCTTCAGAAGAGACTTCAGCGTATCCAGAACGCCTCCGCCCGACTCATCCTGGACGTCCCACGACGCAGCCACATCTCAAGCCACCTGAGAGGCCTGCACTGGCTCCCGGTCAACAAGAGGATCACGTTCAGACTCCTCACCCACGCACACAAATCCCTCCACGACCTGGGCCCAAGGTACCTCAACGACAAACTGACCTTCTACACGCCCACCCGCCAGCTACGATCCGCGAATCTCGCCCTCGCCGTCGTCCCTCGCGTCCAGAGAGCCACCGCCGGAGGAAGATCCTTCTCCTACCTGGCGGCCAAGACATGGAACTTCCTGCCCGTCCACCTGCGGCTGACCCAGGACCACATCGCCTTCAGGAAACAGCTCAAGACCTGGCTGTTCGAGCAGTAGCAGACCCCCTCCCCCAAGCGCCTTGAGACCCTTCCGGGTGAGTAGTGCGCAATATAAATTCCACGATCGATCGATCGATCGATCGATCGATCGATGTGACCCTGGTGTCATAGACACAGTGTGCAGCCCTAGACATGGAACAGCATTTTGGAAAATTTGGTAAATGCATTCTCACTTGCACCGAGGTTCTAGACAGGTTCTCTGTATGTATCAAAAAGTGGGCAATAAATCAGTGGCATTACTCCTTCTCTCACGTCCATGCCTAAAGCGATACGTCAGTTCCAAAATACGCTGAGGCTGCCATGCTAGGGTCTGCATTGTGGAGGATCCTGTTAACTGGGCTTGCGACGTGAAGTCTGGCATTGAGGATGCGGTGTGCAGTTGGGATAATGCGTTGGTTCCGAAGAGCGGCAAAACTGTGATTCTGAGTCCGGCGTCATCATCGAGGCTGCAGTCAATGAGGAATGTGAGGGCGTGAGCTGAGGATACATCACACAGTGGTGGTTCAGATGGACTGCAGCAGCAATGTGGGTCTTTGAGACAGGTCTAATCCATACAGCAGCAGAGATGCATTAGTTCTGCTCAGGGTTGCGTTGTTCAGCAAAGGTGGTGCATCGGTTCCACTGGATCCACAGAGGCCTGGCAGAGCACCTTAAGCCCATTTCAAAGGGTCCAGGATTGGGGTGGCATCCCTTGGCAGTGTAAAGTCACAGAAGGCACAGTCCAGTTGCAGGTCCAAGTGCATGGTTGTTGGAAGCCTGTTGTGTCCCTGAGGCTTCAGATCAAGAGGCCAGCCAACTATCCCTTGTAGTTACTCTGGGTTCTGGGCTCAAGAGATGCAGGTCCAGTCCTTCTTACCCAGGCAAAAGGACCGCAGGCTGCAGATCAGCATAGCAGGGCACCAGTTCCTTCAGAGCTGCAGTCCAGCAGAGCAGCAGTCCTTTCAGCAGCACAGCAGTCCTTCTTCCTGGCAGAGTATCCACAGATCCAGAAGTAAACTGAAGAATTTGTGTGTGAGGTCCAATATTTATTCCCATTTCTGCCTTTGAAGAGAGGAAAAATCTTTAAGAGGCTTTCCTTTGAAGTGCACAGGTGCACTGCCTTCCTTGCTCTGTCTCCAGACTACATAATGGTGATATACTAGTCAAGAAGGCTTTATTTCGATATAAATATATCTTAAAAGCATACATACACAAGGTACACATTAAAATATTAAAAGACATCAGAGCATTAAAAGATAGCCAAACATTTCAGAACCGCTACTGGTGTCAATAATTTAAGTAAAAGCCAAAATATTTAGATAAAAAACGAATTAAACAAGATAGGAAAGCCTAGTTGATCTAATGCGCCAAGCCCGACCTAGGAACTTGGCTAACCCACAGGCAAAAAGGGGCCGTGGGTCGTTTTTTAATATTCGCATGGCCTCTGTGTGGAGCCTGGTTCCAAGTTCTCTGCAAAGGGGCTTGAGCCATCTGCTCCGGGGGGCTGCATAAGCCGGGCATTCAAACAATAGGTGGGGTACAGACTCAAGCCTATTTTCACAGAAGGGGCAGGAGGAAGTTGTCTGCGTTGGAACCTTCCACCTAGATGTCAGATCACCAACGGGGAGTAAACCAACTCTGAATTGGAAGTACAAAGCCCTATCTTTGTGGTTTGAAATAATGTCCAGGTAGGGTTCACAGAAATACACTTCCTTGATCAGGAGAAAGTCCATAGATGTCCTACACAAATTGGCATTGCTATTTCTAGTACCAGCTACCCAGGCCCAATAGATCTTTTTCAACTCTAACTTAGGAGGAGCAGTTCTATTGGACCAGTTTTCGCCGAGGCCAAGGTTGAAGAGAAGACGCTTGACTTCCCTCAGCCAAGGAATCTTGGCCCAGGCTGATGAGCCCAGCACGTCGGTTAGGCCGTCTGTGTAGCTGGATAGTTCTGGTCTTCTCCATATTCTTGCCCATAGGAGGAGAGGGCGAAGCTTTGCTTGATCGCTCAAAGGGCGAATTCCCGTATCTAGAAACAAGGGGAGGGTTGGGGTGCTATAGGGAAACCCCATTAGATCTTTAAGGAATTTATTTTCCGAACGGGAAAGAAGATTTACCTTTTGAACCCCCCAAAGTTCGGCCCCATATAGAGCAGCGCTAACAGCCCTTGCCCTGTAAATGTCTAGAACAGCAGCGATGGGTTTTAAGGATGAAGCGCGGTGTTCCTTGAGCAAGGCACCCACCACCCTCTTATGTGTCAGCAACATCTTTTGAAGGTGGCAATTCCAGCTCATAGAGTCACAGAGTCGGACACCCAGGTAATCGAACTCTGAGACTCTCTCCAGCGCGACAGAATCTAAGGTCGGTGGTTTAGCCAGTTTTTTAGGGGGATTGAGGACCAAATACTTGGTCTTTGCAGTGTTAATAACTAACCCTCTTGCATCACAGAAGGACTTAAAGTTAGTTAACAGACTCTGCAAACCTGCCGGGGATTTTGAGATCAGGAGGGTGTCATCTGCAAATAGAAGGGTAGGTATTCTTCTACCAGCCAGGGATGGTGCATCTGCTGGGTGTTGGAGCAGGTGCTCCACCACTCCATTAACATATAAGGAGAATAAGGTAGGAGCAAGGACGCATCCCTGGCCTACCCCTCTATTTACAGGGATGCATGCTGTTTTTTGCCCCTGGCTACCCCACCTGATCTGTGCAAAGTTGTCCGCATGAAGATTTATTAACAGGTTTAACAGATAGGGTGGGATACCGAGTTCGTTTAGCACTCTCCAGAGTTGGCTACGGGGAACTAGGTCAAAGGCAGTCCGCAAGTCTATAAAGGCAAGGTATAGACTGCCCTTGGCCAAAAGAACAACCTTCCAATAGAGCATCATTAGTCGAAAGGATTGCTCTATTGTCCCCGTGCCTGATCTGAACCCTGCCTGAAAATCAGAGAGAATGCCCTTATCCTCCACCCACTGCAATATCCTGGTTAGAACCACCTTTCCAGCCACCTTTTGTGAGGTATCTAAAAGACTTATTGGACGGTAATTAGCTGGGTCGTTCCGACAGCCTTTCTTAAAAATAGGGACGACCTCAGCACCCTTCCATGAAGTCGGAAAAGTTGCCCCTTCAAAATTCGAATTTAATAGGGCAGAAATGAGTTTTCCCCAATGTTCTGGATTGGCGCGTAACAGGTCTCCGGGAATGCCGTCCAGACCTGCTGCTTTGTTGGGGACCAGATTATTTATTGCCCCCTCCACTTCCTTGGGTGTAAACTGAAGCTCATCCTTAAATTGGGCAGAGTCGTATGGGTGTCGAGCACTCAAGCTAACCCCCGCTTCCTGAGCCATTGAGTAAAGTTTGGTGAAGTGGTCAACCCATGAACTCTCTGGTACATTGCACGTAATCATTGTGTCCGCAGGTTTCTCCCTGGATCTCAAAAGGTCCCAAAAACCCTTTGCATTCTTCCTTCTGCTTGCGGCTTTGAGGTCGCACCAAAACTGGTCTTCCCAAATTGCCTTAGCTTTTATTAGTGCCCTCTTGTAGTTGCCCCTGGCTGCACATACTAGGGTTCTATTCTTAGCTTTTACTGCTTTTAATAGTTCCCTTTTGGCCGCTCGACAAGAATCTGAGAACCACCCGGGTGGGCCCTTCCTTGAATCTCTCTTAGCCCCCTTGCCCGCATTCTTGGCTGTAAATAAGTCACCTATAGCCTTTGTGGTTTGTGAAAAAACTGCAGATACCTCTGGTGCACTAATGGAGGGGGAGTCTAGGCGCAATGAGATATTAGCCATTATAGATTGTGCCTCCCGCATCTTGGCCTCATTGCCAATAAAGGTCTTCCATTTCAGGCGCCTGCCGCAGTTAGAAGGACATACTTCATGTGATAATTTCCACACATGAGGAATTGGGGTAGGAGGGCTGCCCTTCCACAAGGGAGACAAAGACAAGAGCAAGGGGTTGTGATCACTGTCTATAGACGGGCAGACCTCCATATCCACCAAGAAAGACCACAAGCAAAAGTTCAACATAATGTAGTCGATCCTGGAGGAATGGCCTATTCTGTTAAATGTATGTGCCCCCTTTTGGTCAGACTTAGATCTGCCATTGGTAGCTCTCAGTCCGTATTCCAGACCGAGCGCGTTGAGGTCTATAGCATTTTGAGACCATCTTTTGATTGGAGCAATTGACAGGGGCGGAATGCCTCTTCTTGCATCATCATCTCTATAACCCAGCACATGCAAGAGGTTCGAAAGTGCAGTTAAAATCCCCTGCTAATAGGACAAGGGAGTTTGAGCCACAGTTTTTAAGTTCCTCATCAATGCCGGTTGGAGAGAGAATAGATCCTCCACCCCTAGAGCCTCTAACATAAATATTAAGTATTTCAAGTTCCGGCCCTCCACACGGGCCTCGAAGTGAGAGTCTCTGTAAATCCGGGGAAATAGTGGCAATGCATTTAATAGAGCACCGCAGGGAAATGCTTACCCAAATTAAGAGCCCACCGGAAGGGCGCCCCTTGCCTTCCTTTGGTCAAACAGCTGGGACAAAATAGGTAGTAAAGCCCAGCTTATGCTGTGGTTCCAGGCACCACGTTTCCTGGAACAGGCAAATCCCAAAGGTTTCAATAAATGCATTCCACTCAGGGATGGCTAAATTTCTCGCTAAACCGGCAATATTCCAACTTGCTACCTTCAGAGGCGCAATTGGGTCCTTTCCCTGACTTAGGGCTAAGGCACCTGTAGTGAGAATAGAGTTAGTAATATTGTTTACATCACCAACAAGTGGAGCCACGTCATAAGTAGTCAAGAGGCTCTTAGTGGGCGAATCCCTACTAGAATCATGTGTAGCCTGAGAGTGTCCGCACGGGATCGGTAGAGACGGGAAAATACAAGTGGAGGGACTCCCCAATTGATCTCCTATGGGAGAGTTACCGATGGCTAATTCACCAGGTGCTTCAATGTGGCACTCATGTCTAGGGCAAGTTGTGTGTCAATAGCCTTGCTGAGGGCAACCCTGTGGCTGGCGGAGGTTTGTGTTGAATAAGCTGAATTTGGAAGTGTTCCCACGGGAGGGGTGGCTGTCCCAGCTCTCCCTCGTGTGGAGTCCACTTTGCCTCACGAGCGGGTTAGGAGGATTAAAATAACTACATATGTAGCTGACAACCTTTGGATCTTCAAAGTTCACTATAATGCAATCCCCTTTGGTTGATTTTTTCCTACTTCCAATCCAACCCACTCTGCGTACATGGATTATCCGGCCCTCCCAAGACTCAGGCAAGGGTCTATTCTCTTTGAGCCAGAATAGGGTCTTGTTAAACAAGTCAGTATAGGGCTCACTCTTGCCCGGGCTGAGGACCGGTACACCAGTCAGCACAACCACATAGGGCTGGCAATCAGGAGGCAGATTTATATTGGGGACCCGCATTAAGGAAGGGGCCTCATCAGGCTCCACTATGTTTGCCTTTGCAATTCCAGTTGAACTAACGGTTGGGGTCTCATTTATACTACGAGCTGCTGGCGGGGTAGACATGCTAAATAAGTTTTCGTCGCCTGAGCCAACCGGGACTAAGGGGCGTGTCATCTTGGTGCCTGAGATATGGCTTGGAACCTTGGGAGTCTTAGATTTAGCCACATGCTTGTGGGAGGTATGAACTGGATGACTGGCAGTATCCTCCACTAACACAGTAGGGTACAGGTTACAGTTAGGTGATTCCAACCCAGCTGGTATTCTGACAGTGGAGGTTACTGAGCTAGATAGAGCTGTTGACAGCGAGTTGCCGTCATGCCCCCCCCCCAAGTCCTTCTTCCCTCGTCTTTAACTGCATTTTTATAAAAGATTTTAGGGAAAAAAATTGTCTAAAGTTGTCTGTTCCAACTTATCCACACGCTCAGTTAGCCCTTTAATTCTGTCAAGTACTGGAAGGAGTAAGGATTTTATTATATCCTCCATTTTTTTAGTGGGGAGGGAATCTAGGGGGAAAGTCGCTGCACTATCCGCGGCAGAATTTTTGGACACAATAGCAGCAGGCCCCTCAAGATTATTTTCTTCCTGAAGCGATCTAAGTGCTCCTTCCACTACTTTGTTGAGATCACCCCTCCTAACGCCTACCCGCCTCTTGTTCATACGGTTCTTTAACAGTCTGGTTATCCGGGGGGGTAGCGGACCTTGCACTCTTAGTAGTGGCCGGATGGATTTCAGCCTGAACCCCAGTGTCCGCCATAGAAGGCAAAGTTAGGGAAATGGTGGAATCAACCAAATGTGGGGAGGAGGAAAGAGTGCCTAACTTAGTTACTACTGGGATGGGAGCCACTTGATTTTGGGTGTTGAGTGTCGTGGCCGTCAGACTTTCGAGGCCCTCGATGTTGGCCCTCAAGGCCGTAACTCGAGGGTGATCTAAGGAGTGGGGGGCGTTGGGCAGCGAAGTTCGGACCGGGGAGGATATTTGGGCTAGCTGGCCAATCAATGAGCGCCTATCAGTAAACGGACTTTGGGATAGCCGGCGTTCAGCCATACTGATTTCCTTGTCAATGACATTGGCCACACGCGTAATAAATTGATCCATGTTGCCCACCATGCCCCCCTCGTTCCCCCTCAGACTTTTCCCAGAGCGAGTTGGCATAACTATTACTGGACAGGGCTATACCTAGAATCACAAGAAAGCCCTGAGACAAAATCAAGAGTCCGAGGAATAACACAGAATAACCCGCACTCTATCGTGCTTACATTCAGAGAAAGTTGCCTTGGAGATTAGTCCGCTGCTGACAATCCCAGTCCACAACCTCTGTAATATGCAGGAATTCACAAGGATCCACAGCAGTACCTGTATGGGGCCGGTTATGGAGATACCAACAATTTAGGGGGTGAGCCCAGCCCGGCCTCTTCCGGCCCCGGACGGCCACAGACGGTCCCGCCCTTGTCCCGTGCTTCTCCCGGCGCCGCCCGCGCGCGTCCCGCGACGCGGATGGAGTCGCGTCCTTTTGTGCGCCTCCGGGCGCGAAGATGACGAGGAGGGGCGCAAGGAGTGCTGGGAGGTGTAGTCTCCCCTGCTCACGGCTGCGGAGTGGAGCTGCGGCAGCAGGGGAGACACGCAAAGCAACAGCCCAGATTTATCGCTGGCAGCGAAGCGCAGCAGCACAGGTAATGTTCACGGAGCCCCAACAGGTACAACAGAGCTTCGGCAGTGGTTCCCACTCCACCGAGGGAGTCGCGTCCTTTTGTGCGCCTCTTGGCGCGAAGATGACGAGGAGGGGCGCAAGGAGTGCTGGGAGGTGTAGTCTCCCCTGCTCACGGCCGCGGAGTGGAGCTGCGGCAGCAGGGGAGACACGCAAAGCAACAGCCCAGATTTATCGCTGGCAGCGAAGCGCAGCAGCACAGGTAATGTTCACGGAGCGTACATAATGGTGATATACAGCCTGTTAGAAATGGGATCTCTGGTTGGCTAAGGCTTGCGCCAAAGCCAGGCAGAAACCACCACTCTAGTCAGGGCAAGGAAGTTGCACGCCAAAGATAACCCCTGTTCACCCCCTTGGTAGCTTGGCACGAGCAGTCAGGCTTATCCCGGAGGCAATGTGTAAAGCGTTTGCGCGCGCACACAGCAACAACACCTTAGGCCCACCACAAAAGAAACTCTACACAAGGTTACATATAAAAATTGCCTTTGTATTATAATAAGCACATTAGATAATAATCCCACAATTTACACTGTGCCAACCGGCACTAGGCAGAATTTACAGGGGACTATTTACACAAGACAGGGCCAATGGACCACCGTCAGACTCATCACCAATCACCAATTGTAACTGTAGAACAAATAATAAATGTAGCGCACAACCAGTAACTACTGGTAACGTTAAGAACTTAGCATGAGATCCTGCAATGCAAAACAGTGGATGCATAAATCACTTTGCGCATAAACCTCATTAGGCATAAAACTATATTATGCCCAAAGCCTCACTAGCATCACATATCACACAATAGGCATTACAGTAGGCGTCACAAGCATAAGCATTTTGGGAACTAAATGGACATAAAGGAAGACAGTGTGCCAATCAGGGGCACAACGCACTGAATCTGGCCCCAGGCCAACTGGCCTCTCACAGGGGCTGAGATGCCCAATGTCCAGAATGTCTGGGCTGGCTGCTCATGCAGTAAAGCAGAAAGCGCGTAGGGGCACAACCTAAACGTTGCAGCTGCCCACTAAGTGCTGGGCAGCTGTGTCAATGAGTCTGGGCACCAGCGTGCCCCCTGAGCCCCGGTCTGGTACTCTAAATGAAAAGGAAGGGGCCACAAACGTTGCAACTGCCTGTGATCTCACAGGGCAGTTGTAATTAGCGATGCAAACTCGGGCACCACCGTGCCCCTGGCCCCTCACTCGGCCAAGCAGCAGCACGCACGGGGCTCTCTTTTCCACATGAGAGCCCCGCTGTCCACCGCTGCAACTTCCGCCCGCTGGGGAGCGAGGCCCTACTCACTGGGGCTTCCCTTACCAACGGAGGCGGGGTAGGCTCCCGCCCTTTGTCCGGACTCCTGGCTTCCTCTTCTTTTCCTGCCACAGGAGCGCGGGGAAGGCTCCCGTCCGCTTCTTGCTCACGCCTCGCCCACGTCTCAACACCGGGTGCCTGACTTCCTAGTAGGCGCTCCACACCCGGGTCGCGGCGGTAAATCCTTTTTCACGGGCAATACGGGTTAGGCTCCCGCTAAGCAACTAAGTCACAAGCGGGGTGGGCACCCGCTTCCACTGGCAGCTCAGAGGAATCCCCACATGGGGATTCCCTCGATAATCACCGCAGCAGCGCGCTGCACACCGCCAGCTCCTTGCGGCCGCTCACAAAGGCACCACAATAAAGCGCTTCTCAGGGAAGGAAGATCAAGCGCTTCCCAGGCTGAAAAGTAAAGCGATCTCCAAGCCATAGCGCTTCCCAGGCGCTGGAGTTACAGATTCCAGAGAAAGTCTTTTTAGGATGAAGGAAGGGGGTAAGGCTAGGCCCAGGGGCCAGCTCACAGGGCCCTCCAGCAGGGAGGCAGTCCTCAGTGGCGGTTCCTCCTGGCGCCCAGCAGCAGGCCCCCCTCAAATTAGGAACAAGAGAGAACATTTTCATGGGGTCACAGCCCCTCTTTTATACACAAATCCTTTGTCTCCAAAGGTGCAGGGAATGGGTGAACCAGATGCAACTGGTTCCTGAGCACTTTGTTTTGCTCAGCCCCTCTCCCTATTCACAGGACAGGCCAGGGACATCAGAAGCACCACAGGGGGTGGAGCCAGGATTGTGTAGGGAAAGCCCAGCCCTATTCAGGTCCCAGGTGTACTCCTCCCTGCCATCAGCATGCAGATCTCTCCATTCACCACCGGGGCAGACCCATCCTGACTCCTGGAGCCAGGCACACCAGCCAATCACAAGCCAGACCGTCACTTCACCCTTGTTACACAGACATGCCAGCTTCTAGAAGTGGCACTTCTACACTAGACACAGTAACGCCGCACACATCATCATGCAGCATTCAATCTCACGAGTTCGCACATACCAAACACGAAAGGGCAGGCCAGTCTCACTAAATGTAACACAGAGCGCATGCACTTTACACTGGGACACAGTGTTAAAGTGCCTAGAGGCCTAAAACAACTATCATCAGGCCACATTAAGAAGCAAAAAGTTTTAGGGGTGAACCTGTCAGAAGGGCCAAGTCCAACACAGCCCTTGGTGTGAAGGCAGAACACTGCCTATTCAAGTGCTAGTAGGGCTAGGACTAGCTCCTCTCTTCCATCCTTCCAGCGATAGCCCATCCAGGCACACCTCAGCTCTCTATTGTGCATGGCTGTCTGGGAGGAATACACAAAGCTCAGCTGACAGCTACACCCAGTTATGTGACCCAGAAACAAGCAACCAATACTAAATGACTAAGGCAGGAAAATGCCTCCGGCAAGAGGTGGTAGGAAGTTTGCAAAATTTAGAAACAACCCACAGCAATCTTTTTATGTTCAGTGCACCCAATTAATTATTACTCCAGAGTGCTGGAAAGGGTCTATACTTCATCCTCTTCATAAAAAGTGCAAACTTATGACCCAGCCAATTTTAACCTCACTGAGCTATTGGACTCTGAGGCCAATAATTTTGCTAAAATTCTGCTGAATTAAGTAGAATAAAGAACCCCATCTCCAAAATGTATTCCAGTTATTCAAGCAGTGTCCAACCAACTTAATGCACCTAAATAACATTTTAGATCTGTTTTGGTAGAAGATACATTATATGCACAAGCACTTCAATCTATGCCTGCCTCTTTACAGCCACTATTGACAGGATAGACAAAGCACTATTCTAGTCCAGGCTGCATTCATGGGAAATCCTTGCAAATATACTATGGGCTGTTCAATTGCTGCATTTAAATATTTGGGTTAAGGCCAAGCCTGGTACGACTCAACAGTCTCTCCAAAATGTGTACAAACAGCAGACTTAAGCAGTGTATGTGCTCTTGCCTCTATTATTCACTGTATTCATAGCAGATCTTGAGAAACTCCTTAATAAAAATTGGTCTCATTCCCCAAAGTTGGACAACCGATGTATTACATCCTTACAATGTGCAATTGACATCCTGCTATAGAGGAATAGGTTGACAGAGAATAATTAAAGTGCTGAGGTTCTTTTATAACAGAAATAACGTGGAGGTACACCAAAGTAATTCAAAAAGACTTGTCCTGCCTCCCCTCCATGTTTTGTGTATCTTCTTAGCTGTTTGTTGCTGAGCCGTAACCTTTCCATTTCCAATAAAAAAGAATTCTCAGCCTGCGGCTTAAGGATATTGGTGTTTCTATCTCCTGTAGGCAGACTCTCCATAGATTTAAAGGATCTGGTGCCTAATGATTTAGAGTCTAAAGTGTTGTCTCTCCCCCTTTTTACCCTCTCTGACATTTTGATGTTATCATGCTTCCTACCGAAGGTATAGACCCTACCCTCTTTGTAATCCGTCTCATCTCACCTGATCTTTTTGACTTTCATATCATGCTGATATATCTGATATTCCCAATCAATCTTTCCAAAGTATCATCATTTTTCTTCACTACATCCTTCAGAGTGCTTGCCTCAATTTCCTTTTCTAGTTTTAGTTTATCTATGGCAGTTTGTAATTGAACCGCCTTTATGGGTTTATAATATAATACAATACAACATAAATTTGATTGTGCTAGTTGTCATAAACATAGATTTTGTTTCTAAGACCATAATTAGTTCTAGGTGCCATCCCTCTATTGACACATGTATTTGTAGAAAGGAATTCATTTTTGCCCTGGATATTTGGGGGTCCAGTGAGAAATAGGAACGGACCACCAACGGAACACTGCATCATTGAAGACATAGATTTTCGATATACTGGAGGAATCAATATGACAAATGATGACGGTACGTCTTAAGGGCCGTATTAGGCTACAGGCCCAACTTGTACACAATATAACACACACGGTTTTGACTGATAGTAGCACGCACTGAAATTATCAAAATGCAATAACATTTTATCGGATGCATGATTTGCTTTGACCAATAGGCTTTAATTATTGTTTTTGGAGAAAGTCATACCAAATGTGGGCTTTCTCGCACTTACCTTTTAATGTAATACTCTTCCTTCTCTTTCATTTATTTATATTGTCCCTGTTTGTTATGTCTGATTTGTCAGGACAAATTTGTGCTGTTGTACCTGACTTTTTAAGCGTGGATTTTTTATGTGTCTTGTATTGTGGTTTTATATGTATGGTGTTTCATACATTATACGTCTTTGTATGTTTTTACAGCACTGATGAAGTCCACAGGCAGTGGACAAAAACCATTGGATTTCATTCCTGTGAAACATAAAGGACACTTGGGAAACAAGATTGTTTTAGATTGGACTAACTTATTACGGAAACTCTCTTTTGCGGTGCACTTCACATTTGTAATAGGAATGAAAAAAGGCTAAACTAAACAGGAATGGCTTATCTAAACAAGAATGAAACAGGAATGACCCTGCAAAAAGACTGGTATATCATCCCACAAAGTCAATATTGAAAGAGCAATGAGACTTGCTTATGTTCTTTCAGCTACATTAGTTTCAATAAATGATGACATTGTGCTAGATTACTGCAAAATTCTGGCTGATATGGTGAAATCTGACTCTTATCAGGTGAATTTGTCAAGAGACAGGAAGAGACATCCCTCACCATCAATTGTGTCCTGAGGGGTAAATAGTGTTCTGGAAGCAACTGAGGAACGGTTGTATGATGAAACAACGCATGCCATTACAGCCCATGCCTTTACAATGTGTTTGTAACCATGCATGCCTTTACCAAGCAAAGTTTCACCACTCATATGCCCTTACCAATACCATACATGCCTGTACAACAAAAAGGTAAGTATTTTTCAGATAAGCGTAAAGGGACGTTATAGTTAGGCTTAGATTTCACTTGCGCAAAACCAGTGAAGTTCAGCAGTTATAGTTCGCCGAGCTAACCATAACTCATGCCCCCGCAATACACTGGTTATGACCTCACATATTACATCACTCATTACATGGTCAGTGACATCACTGATGACACCTCAAATTACATCACTGATGACATCAACCAGAGAGTCAGTGTTTTCTGAGAGTTTATGATTCTAAAACAATTTATGTTAACCTACTACAAAAGTTAAATTAGTATACTAGGTGCACTACTACTGAGTGATACTGCTTCTAACACATTTCTTATGTGAGTGTCTGAGAGACTGTATATATCCATGTGTGTATGGGTCTGTAAGTGGCTGTATTGGTGTATATGTGGGTGTGGGAGTAGCTGTGTGGGTGGGTGTGTGAGTTGCTGTGTGAGTGGCTGTATTACAGAGTGAGTGGGTATGTCAGTGGCTGTGAGTGGCAGTGTGAGTGTCTATAAATGGGGTTTTTGTGTGTGTAAGTGACTGTATGGGTGATTGAGTGTGTGACTGCATGGCTGTATGAGTGAGTGACTGGGTGTGTAAGTGGTGGGTGGGTGAGTGAGTGGCCGTTTGAGTGGATGTTTTGGTTAAGTGAGCTGGTGTGTGAGTGAATGTATCAGAGAGTGAGTGTCTGTGTGAATTACTGTATTGGTGAGTGGGCAGATGTGTTTGTGCTTGTATAGATGTGTGATTGGGTATGTGAATGGTTGTGTGGGTGTATACGTGTTTGTATGGGTAAGTGAGTGGCTGTGTTGAAAGACCATATGGGTGAGTGAGTGGGTGTGTCAGTGACTATGTAGTTAAATAAGTGAATGTGTGAGTAACTATATGGGTGAGCGTGTGAATATGTGACTGGCTTAATGGTGAGTGACTAGTTGCATGAGTCGCTCTATGGGTGAGTGACTGGTTGTGTGAGTTGCTGTATGAGTGAGTGAGTGGGTGTGTGAGTACTGGTATGGGTCTGTGAATGAGTATATGAGTGGCTGTATGGGTTTGTGAGTGGGCACACAAGAGGTTGTATGGGGCGTGAGTGGGTGTGTGAGTGGTTCTGTGAATAATGTCATCAATGATGTAATTTGAGATATCGTCAGTGATGTCATCAGTGATGTCACTGACCATGTCATGATTGATGTAATTTGTGGGGTCATAAGCAGTATATTGCGGGGGCATGAGTTATGGTTAGCTCAGATAAGTATAACTGCTGAATTTCACTAATTCTTGTGCAAGTGAATTCTGAGCCTAACTATAACGGTCCTGTAACCTATGTTTTTTTCAGTGAACATCTACGTTTAAAAATAAAATTGTATTTCTTAACTATAACGACTAGGCCTGGGCGGTAAATTCCGTTCCGTTCGCGGAATTTCCGGAATTTGCGTAATTTCGCGTTCCGCGGAGAACGCGAAATTGCCCAAAAATCTGCGTTCCGCGACTTCGCGAAATGTTTTGCTTGTTCGCGTTCTCAATATGCGTGTTTGCGAGATATTTCACCCCGAGCACGCAAACAGTGATCGCGAACAAGAAAAAAGTATCGCGAACAAGCAATTCCGCGTGTTCGCGGAATTTCTGCGTGTTCGCGGAGATTTTTTACCGTTTCGCGGAGATTTGCGTAACGCGATTACGCAAATTCCGCCCGCCCCTAATAACGACCCTGTAACCATTGTTTTGTTAAATGAATTTCTACGATTTTTTAACTAGTAGTCACAGTTGTAGAGTGGTGGAGAAAGGGGGTAGGACCTCCAACCAGTTCTCAGGAATCGGGAGTGTCGGACTTACTGGAGGTAACAGGAAGGCTTCTAGGTGCCAAAGAACCCTCATTATCCAAAAGGACTTCATCCCTCAAACAGCAGTGCACCAGGAGGCATGTTTGCAGAGTGGTGGAGAAAGGGGGAATGGCCTCCAAAGACCTCTCAGCAATTGCGCTGTGTGGGACTTTCTGCAGGTAACAGGAGGGGCCCCAAAGACCCTGTGGAGCCAAGGGGACTTCACCCCTACCAGCAGTGTGCCAGGAGGCGTGTTTGCACAGTGGTGAAGAAATTGGACAAGGCCTCTGAAGAACTCTGAGCAAACCCGCTGTGTGGGACTTACAGGAAAAAAACAGGAGGGCTTCTTGGCCCCCAAGGACTCTCTAGAGCCAAGGGGACTTTATCCCCCAGCCAGCAGTGCATCAGGAGGTGCTTTTACAGAGTTGTGGTTAAAGGGGGTGTGGCAGCCTATGACCTCTCAGCAATCCTGTTGTGTGGTACTTACTGGAGGTAACAGGAGGGGTACTTGCCCCCAAGGAGTCTCTGCAGCCAAGGAGAGTTCATCCTCCAACCAGTGGTGAGCCAGGAGGTATGTTTGCAGAGTGGTGCAGAAAAGGGGTGGGCCTCTGGCAGCATGCTGGTCTGTTAATTTATTTATTTGTTTATTAAAAGAGGAGGACTGCATGCCCCCTTCCATGGGCCAAAATTCTGCTCCAGGGACCCCATCCCCTGGACTTAGCCACTTTTTAATTTAAAAACGAAAGGGGAGGGGGCCACACAGCCCCCCTCCCAGGCCAATTTTGGCCCCAGGCACCCTATTCCCCGGGGCCTGGCAACTTAAAAAAGAAATCTAAACCAGGTGAAGGCCGATTTCAGCCTAGGGGACACCATCCCCTTGAGCCCGGCCATTTACAGATGGGGAGGAAGGCTGCACAACCCCGCTCATCGTGCCAAATTGGGCCCGGGGGACCCTATCCCCGGGGCCTGGCCATTTAAATTAGGTGCCTCCAGGACATCCACTCACCACTAGGACTACTGCAGGAGAGTCTAAAAGCCCCTGTGGTGTGTGCGGGAACTGGCATTGCTTTTATACATAGGGAGCTGCTAACATGCAGCTCCCTGTTTCTAAAAGCATTTGTGCTCGCTTTCACCAAGTAAGAGCATTTTCTATGCTCTCGCTTGTTGAAGGCAAGCACAGTTTGCTATGGCTCAGCAGGAGTGGTGAAGCTCCCACCAAGCCATAGCAAACTGTTGGGCACCCTAGGACATAGCAGAAGCTGGCATTGGGGGTGGCAGTCTTAATGACCATCTATGGCTCCAGGAGGGGAGGCCCATTGCCCCCTCCTTTCTTCATTAAGGGCCTGCCTTGGGGAGGTGGCGGTCCCTGGGGTCAAGAATGGCCTGGGAGAGGGTCCATGCAGCCCCACCTCCCATTTACAAAAAAGAAGTCTGCCCTCTGGGAGGTGGGGGCCCCTGGGGTCTGGGGGGATCAGTGAGACCCCCATACCAAAAGGTTAAAGCACAGAGAGGTGGTGGCCCCTGGGGCTGCAGGGGAGGCCATACAGTCCTTCCCCGCACAAATTAGGGCAATAGTGCTGGGGAGGTGGGATTCCCCGGGGCTATGGGGGCCGTGCAAGCCACCTGCATGCCTATTATTGTTAGCCCCAAGGTAGTGGCAGTCCCCGGAGAATGAGGGTGCCACATGGGCACTCCCTCCATATATTTAAAATCATGCCCCCGGGATTTGGGCTTCCCCGAGGCTTCTAATTAAAGACATGTGGGAGCTTGCACATCTTATTTTAACATTTTCCCACAAATCTGCAAATCCACCTGTGGATCTGAGGCAAAATTAAAAAAAGTATTTAGACCCCAGCGGGGTCCCTATGGGACCTCCCACCATATCTGGGGGGGGGTCAAGGTATTCCTGCCCTGCCCCTTTTTCTTTATTTTTTACTTTTTGAGACTCTGCTTAAAGTATAGTCCTGAAGATGGCAGCCAACCAATTTTCAGTAGGATCCGTGAGTCCACTGCTAGGACTGGGGTCCCTAGATATCTATGGGGCAGATTTATGAGCCCCTTGCACCACTTTGGCGTCACTTTTAACATAGGAAAAGTGACGCAAAAGTGGCGCAAGGGGCTCAAAAATCTGCCCCTATATTTTTTAAACTTAAATATCTTTGAAATTACTGAGTGGATTTACACCAAATCACAAAGGGGCCGATTCTGATCCTGTATTTTTTTTTCCTGCACGACTCGTATCTGTATTTTTTTCCGTACGAATCGTACAAGTCACGTTCGACCCGTGAAGAATGATTAGTACGGGAAAAAGTACATACGGATCGGCCCGATCCGTATGAATCGTAGCGGGAAAAGTTTTACAAGACGGACCCGGACACTTTTCCGTACGAATCGTAAAAACACAGTCCGAGCGTACAAGTACGATCCGGACCGGCTTACCGATTTACGATTTGTACGGAAAACGTCCGTCCCGTACACGGGGAATGACTTGTACAAATGCAACGTCTGTGTACGCACCGTACAGTAGCAATGTCGGTGTACGCACCGTACATAAGCGATGGCGGTGTACGCACCGTATATAGCAATGTTGGTGCACGCACCGTACATAAGCGATGGCGGTGTACGCACCGTACATAGCGATGGCGGTGTACGCACCGCACATAGCAATGGCGGTGTACGCACCGCACATAGCAATGGCGGCCTACGCACCGTACATAAGCAATGGCGGTGTACGCACCGTACATAGCGATGGCGGTGTACGCTCCGTACAGACAACAACGCATGGGGCCGTGTGTCTGTACGACTCATACCCCTGTACCGTACTGAACCACGGACACTGGAAAACAGCACAAGGAGGGCCTATTCGACTCGCACAACACCACAAAACACATCTACACTGCACAAAAAATGGAAAGGACTCACCTGGACACATCCAAACAGGCAGACAGAGGGGCAAACTCACAACCACCTCTTATGACACACCCACCAAAAATTCTAACTGAGCCACACCCACAAATGGACCAATAAAAAGGGCCCACACACACAAACCATGAGCCTTTGCAACAGACTCACTGCAGCTACAGAGCACAACAACAACAGCACCCATCCCCCTTACCATATACACCTTCACACAACCTCCTTCACACATACCCCCTCTACACATTCACACCCACACCGTCACATTCAGACCCACACACCCACAACCATCTACACCCTCACCCCACACCATACCCACAGACAAGAATCCAAAGTTCACAAGGGAGAACCTTGTCAATGAAGTTATCAGAGTCGAGCCACAGCTGTTTGGAACATTGGTCAGACAGGCCACGCATAGCTGAAAAATCACGCCTGTGGCAGAGGATCGTCGATAGGGTGAATGCTGTTGCACCCATCAGAAGGACCAGGAATGAATGCCAAGCCAGGTGGTACGATCTGCGGAGGGCGGTCAAGTGCAAAATGAATAAGGACTACGCCCAGAGCAACATCACTGGAGGTGGTGCGCCCCGCAGACCAGTACATTACCATCCCTGGGAGGAGAAGGTGATGGCCATGCTTCCGCCGGTGGCAGTACATGGACTCCAAGGAGTTGCAGAGCCTGGTGAGTACACAAACAACTTACGTAACATGGGGGTAATGCCATCCACACCCCAACTACACCAAATGCACCCAACTACCCCCAAGCCATCACCGGCCAGAACCACACTCAAAAACTACGCTAATGCCAATAACATGTGTATGCCCCATTGACAAAGCAAGGCCATGGTACGTCCCATGCTACACTCACTGTCATGGCAGCATGCTCCATGGGGGACAGCTACATCACCTGGGAGCCCCAATGCCAAATCACACTACACCCACCAGCAGGCCCTGTCACACACACCCCTTACACAAGCAGACACCACCAGGACAGGCAATGAATTAACCCACTGTCACAATGGACATGCAACACAACAAGACCAATACATAGCCGAAGAAGCATCCAAGCCACAAATCGACATGTCAAAGACTCAGGAGAACATATCAATTTGTCCCCCGCAACATACCCATCCACAAGTGAACATTGAGGAGAATGCTAGGCACATACAACTACCTGGAGGAACAGTGCCAACTTGAATGTGTATCAAACATGCATGTTGCATGAAACAGCATTAACATTGTCTGTCTCTCACACACAGGGCAACGTGAGGAATATCCCCCCAATAATGGGGGGGAAGAATCACAGTCACAGGCTCGGGAGGAACCTGATCCCACCGGCAGGGACGCCTCTCAACACTCCGCAGATGACCCCGACCGACCTGGACCCTCTGGTGTCCAAGCCCCTGCACAACCTAGTTCAGGACCATCTGTGCCAACCACCACCACCATTCCTGCCACATCCCAGGAGACACTGAGGAGCCCTGCCCGCAGTGAACAACTGAGCCAGTCTGACCAGGAGGGACAAGGTGCGGCTGGTACCCAGGAGGAGGCAGACAACACCGACACTGCCATCCCTCAGGGGTCCCGTAGACCCGATGTGCCCAAATGGCAGGCCAGACTCGTGTGGGCAGGGGTGGTGGGATTGGAGGATGGCGGAGGCGAGAACCTGACCAGCCAGCTGAAGGGACCGCTATGTCACACATCCACAACATCATGGAGGCATACCGGCGTGACACCAGGGAGTTCAGCCAGGTAGTGCTGACCCTCACAGAGATCAAGAACCAGCAGGCCGAGCAACACGCCAGTCAACAAGAACACCAAGGACGGATGGAGGCAAGACTGGCTGAGCACCTGGCGGTGCAAAGGGACATAAGCCATTCACTCCGTCGGATCGCCGACAACATGGGCAACCCTCCCTGTGTCACCAGGTGAAGACCACCACCAGCCAACGGGAGGGAGGAGGAGGAGGATTCGTCTGACGGAGCGTCCCAAGCATCGTCAAGGCCTGCATCTGAGGGTCCCGCGAGGAAGGTGGGTCATCCACGGAAAAGACCATGAGAGGCAGCAGCCCATCCACATCTCCCAGGTCACCTGGCCTGGCACCTGGCCTTCATGTGAGACAGCATCACCTCATTGACTGACATCATCTGCCACATGGACTTTCTGGTCACAGTCTGACCAATGATGCCAAACACTGTGGTCTGGACTCTGATGACTTCAAATGCCAAGGATCCCATCTCCCCCTGTGAACTTTGGATTCTATGGTACCTGCATAGTACCTTTTTCTGTGCACAAATCACGCCCCAGAGCTATAAATAAAAAATTAAGACATGAAATTTTATGTTGCAGTCATTTAGCATGATTACACAACATATGTGTGAGGATATGTCGAAGTATGCCTGAGTGTGGAACAAACTCCAGCCATCCCCACACTTGGATCTGAGTCCGGTCGAGGACACACATGGGTCACATGGGTCACAATGTATCACAAAATACAGACATGGAGCCCAATACTCACACGTGATGGCCTCGAGATGCTGAGGGGGTGCTTGCAATACTGCTCAGACAGACCAATTTGGTAGAGTATCATGAAGGTGTAGAGGTCATGGGTCATGTTGATGTGCCCGGGGAGGGAGTCCCAGGTCTGTTTTGCAAGGTGGGAGAACTATCTCCTGCATGCAGTGTTTATGTGGATGTGATGAATGGGGGCCAGGGCAAGGTGGGCTGCATGGAGTTGGGCCAACGGGGTGTTGGAAGACAGACATCCAAGGTCGGTGTTGGGTCTGGGGTTGTGGACTGCCTCCTGAGTGTGGTTGAGGAGTCTGAAGGTGATCCTGCAGCACACAGTGAGCCATTGTACCTATCTCAGGTGGACGGTGATGGGGCTGGGGTGGGGGATGTTGCAGATGAGGTATGCGGATGCACCCAGGATGTGTACAACTTCTCCTGCAGTTTTGCTGTTGTTCTCCGTAGAGGCCGGTGCTGTAGTTGAGCCAGCTGGTGTCGTGGACCAGGGGGACGGTCTGTCTTGCCTTGGAGTGGATCCATCAGTGGGTCATTTGCAGCATGTGGGGGGTGTTGCAGCATGAGGTACAGATGGTGGTGAGTTGCATTGTAATTATCAGCGATGGGTCCATGATGAACACCAGCTTGCGTGCGTGGCCACTGGGTGCTGGTGCGGTGCACAGACCAGTGGGACACAACGAGCGGAGCCAGCTGTAAGGGGACAATCCTCAGATGATGACTACTGTCCTGTCCAAGTCCAGCCTCAGGTGGCTGATGTTCAGCTATTCCTCAACGGATCTCATGCTTTCTTGAAGTTTTGATCCGGCAATGGCTGGGTCTTTGGTGAGTTGGAGGAGCAGCTGGGTGTCAATGGCATATGAGATGATGATGAGGTTGTGTGCGCATGTGATGGTGGAGAGGGGGTCATGGAGACATTGAAGATCGTCACGCTGAGAGAAGAGCCCTGGGGCATGGGCCAGATGACCCCAGTATACTACATGTTGCAGGGTGGAGGCAGACTCCCTGGGCCTTGCTGGTGAGCGACTTTCTGATTTAACTCTGGGCCCTTCTCTGGATACCAGTGTTGGAGATGTGTGAGCTGACAGTGTGGTAGCACATGGTGTAGAATGCCATAGAGAGGTCAAGTGGCCTCACCACTGCTGAGCATGGCAAAGTTGTCGTTGGTGGTGGCAATGCTGACGGTTGCAGTGGTGTTATTACTGTGGAAGATGGTCTGGTGCCGATTGCCTGGAGAAGGTTGCATGGAGGAAAATTGTCATTTGCTTGTTGAGTGTCTTCCTGATGACATTTCCTGGGTAGGGAAGCAGGGTGATGTACCAGGAGATCCTGTGGTACTGCCGTCCGTAGTCTAAGAAGGGCCTGGGTCTCTGCATGCCTCCTGCACCCATGAAATGTGGCAAACTCAAAGGAGACATTCAGGACGCGCTGGACGTGGGCTTCAAGGATGTGGAATGATGTGGTTTAGATGTTGTGTCTGAAGGGGCCTGATAGAGAGCCAGAGTGTATGTTGCAATGAGCCAGGTTGTGTCATTGCTGCTGATGGGAGTCCATAACCTGATGGGGGTTTGTCCTGCTGTCTGCATCTGTGTGCCAAGGCTGTCGTGTATGCCCATGAGCTTTCAGTGGTACAAAGTTGCAAGGGATGTGATCTGCCTTGCAAGGCTGGGATGGAGATCTGCTGTCAGTTCACTCACAATGCTGATGAGCCCCTTGATGTCGTGTGTTTGGGTGTCTCAGCACTATCTGAAGGATCTCCACTTGTCCTTGCTGATGATATGGTGATGGCTGTGTGTGGTGTTTTCCAGGGCTGTAAGGCAAATGATGGTTCTTTGTGTTGCAATGTTTGCACAAGAGTCCGGCTAAGTCTGTAGGAGTCCTGTGGGTCTGCCTTGTCCCAGGTGCATGAACTGTTGTTGTGCTTCTCAGGAAAGCCCGTCAATGTGGCAAGATTGTTGGATCAGTTGCTGATCCAGTGCGTGAGGTTGCAGGGTGTGGCGGGGGTGTTGTTTTGAGTGTCCCACACAGCTTGTCGGTGGTGACTTACATCAAGCATCTTTGGGGGATCGGGAGCGGGGTGTGGGGCAGTGTGTTGCTTGTGGGAGATGTGGAGTCAAATGTTGATGGACGATTGATGGATGGTGGTGTTGTTCCCCTCCAGCAAGTAGTTACTGGCACACAGCCACATGTAGCCTGTGGAGGTTAGGTCGTGCGTGCAGATGTACGTGTTGATGGCTTAGCGGAATAGTGGATGTAGTCCTGCAGATCTGTAGAGGAGTGTTACACTGAGGGTTGCCATGGAGTTGCTGAAAACCCTGATTTGTTACTCTGAGGGTGTACTTGTGAATAAATAGCAATTCATCCCCCGGGACTGGTGTTGCCGTCCCTGCGGGTGGTCTTGTATCCGTGTGAGATGGCAATGAAGATGTCATGTGCTGAGGATGCTTTTGTCCAGGTTACTGTCATGAAGGTGATGTGTGGGGCTGTTGTGTTGAGGAGGTAACAGAGTCCAATGGCGTGCTGGTGGACGGAGCGAGTGTGGAGTAGGAGGCACATTACCTGGTTGTTCTGACAGGGTCTTGTAGGCTGGGCAGCACTGTGTATGCAGTTGGAGTAGCTCACTCAGCATGCAAAGGTGTCGTGTGTGTGCTTAGGGGTTGCCTGATAGCAGGAGGATGATTGTCACGATGACATTGCTTCGAGAGTGGCTGCAGCATGAGCCTGTTGTGTGACGTGGGTCATGCAAAGACTAGAGGGTCGTGCACTGTGTATATTGCAGGCGCATACGTACCTGCCTTTGGCACGGCGCTGGGGCTAGAGTGGCACAGAAAAGCTGCTGCCTGCATTTCGAATGGGCGGAGGGGGAAGGGCAGAGCATTTCGGAGGCGTGGGGGTTGCAGAATCAGGGCACTCGGTGGGGCAGTGCCGCAGGTGAGGCAGCAGCAGGCAAAAGGGGTTAGAAATTAGGGAAAAAGTAGCACACACAGACAAGGTCTGAAAGGCACAGTGCAACAGGTGTATGTAAAGGAAGGAGTGTCAGGTCACTCATGGGTCACTACGAGAAAATGTATGAACAATCACCATAAATTACAGCCACTGGATCAGGCAACAAAATGCGGAGATGCGCACAGGACACACACCATCAGCAGGCGTTGACGTCCCGTTGTGGGGAGCAAGCTGCACAAATACATACCCAACAAGGTACTTCATGCACAATAGAGATCATTAGACATAAAGCACTGCATGCATGTTGCCAAAGTACACATACACACAGATGCTCAATCTTCGACAATTATGCCATAGATGACGCATGCAAACTGTCAAGAGAGCTGCAGTGACAGAGATGAGGCACTTTGGATTGTGCTGAACACCTTTATTCCACATAAACACACAAAGGGATATGCATCCATATTAACAGACTCACAGGTCAGTTGACAGAACATGTGGAACATACGCAGGACACCCCCTTCACAACACGGATGATGTAAATCCCAATGAACTGGCACACAAGTTAAGGGGATGAGCCAAACACATCCTGCTGCACACGGAGAGGCCGCAATTCCCCATGGAGCCTGTTGTTGTGATGTCCCCCACTATGTCCACCCGGAGCATCTGCAATGTTTCAGAGGCAAGGTTTACACACATTGATGCCTTCATCAGACGCCACACTCCACTACAGATGACTGTCAAGAAGGGTGACTATCATGTCATGGGAGTGATGCTACATGTTATATGCTCCATGGTGAGAAGACATGTATGCATGGTACCACAACATGCACAGAAGCAGTCCCCACACATTCCAAACCCGTACCACCACTAAAAATCCTTGCTGCAAACCTTACCAAGACTGACCTTTCCACATGTCCGTGCATGGAACGCTGATTCAGCACACGTTGCAATCCTCATGAGGAATAGCAGGAGGACAACGATGACACGAGCAGACAACAGGCGCTAAATACCTGGGAATGACAGACACACAAGAAGTCACCTAAAACAATTCTCACCGCACACATGAACAATGTTTGACACATGCAAATTTCAAAGAATGTCTCTCCGCAAAACTGTGTGGCATGACATCATCACTCTAGTGACACATCAGAACACACATCCAAGTCACTTTGCAGTCAGTCAGCTGAACACACATTGCAACACATGCCACTCAATGCTACAAGCTTGCACACTCATACCCAGTGATTCACCATTATGAGAAGAAGTTGCGTATGAGCTGAGTCCGGATATCCTCCTCCTCCTTCTCCTCATCACTAGCCTCGTGAGCAAGCCCTTGATCCTCCACGGGTGGATGTTCCTGCTCATCCGGATCCAGGATGAGTGGCACTGCCTTCTCAACTGCCATGCTGTGCAGCATGCAGCACATGAGGAAGATTCGGCAGACCTTCTCCGGGGCATAAGGGAGGGACCCGCCTGTCTTACCCAGGCACCAGAATCGGCTCTTCAGGAGGCCAAACGTCCTCTCAATCACTCGCCTGGTCTGCCCGTGTGCATTGTTGTACCTGTGATCTGCACCTGTTCTTGGGTTACGGAGAGGTGTCATTAGCCATGGCATGTTGGGATATCCAGAGTCCCCTACATGGAAACATCATGTAAAAACAAGGTCAGGAGATGCTGTAAGAACCAAAGATACCGCAACACACAGGACAAACAGAGTATACCCACCAACAAGACATGCTCGTTTGTTGTGCAGCCGCAGCATCATTTGTGGCACCCTGCTACGCCTCATGATGTAGGCGTCGTGTGCTGATCCTGGAAAACGTGCACAGACATGGGAAATCAGCATGTTAGCAAGACACACCACAAGGGCATTTATCGAGTGGTAATGTTTTCTATTGCGATAGGCTTGTTCCTGTGCCTGTGGTGGTACCAAAGCCACATGTGTACCATCAATGGACCCAAATACATGGGGCATCCCTCCCAGGGCATAGAAATCACCCTTGACATCTGTCAACTCCTCAGGAGTAGGAAATGTGATGAATTCATCAAGGTGCTCCAACATGGCTGCTAAAACATCACGCAGGACATGGCTGAACATTGTCTGTGACATGCCATCAACATCAGCTATGGTGAATTGAAACGTACCTGTGGCAAAAAAATGCAGGGCTGCCATCACCTTCATCTTTGGGGTCAGTGCAGTAGGATACCTGTATCGCGGTTGGAAGTGTGGTGCCAGCCTGTCAGTCAAGTCCTCAATCAACTGTTGAGTGAATCTGTAACGTCGGATGCAGGCACGTTCCCTCATGGCACCCAAGTCTGGCATTAGTCTTGGGACAGGTGGTGTCCAGCAAGACATTGTTTGGATGAATGAAGATTGAGAGTCGGCCAACATCAATGTCAATGAACATAGCACATGCTACACTGCTAATACACATCAGGTAACTATGGAGTTGGGTGTGTGCAATACATCCAGGACACATATGCACGCTTGCTGGCACTCCTACAAAAAGACAGATACACCTGTTGATTGTCAAGTCTACATGACATGCCCTGAAATGAGCTGGGGGCCAGTCTGAGTGAACAGCCAGAGATATCACCAGAGTGACACACATCCACATAGCTGCATTGGAAGGATGTCATCTCATCCAGACAGCTGACTGCAAGGCACACGCACAGGTCACATGGAATGTCAAATGTACATATCAAACACATTGCGATGAAGGGGTACACGTAACAACTAAAAAAACACAGCCATTGAGACAACGCACACATGTCTGACTGGGAAAATATGATGCACGATGTACACAGACCCTACAGCCGTGGGAATCCACATGTGGCATGGTGTGCGTAGACGTGTTCCATGCCCATCTCCACACAGACCCCTGATGGATGCACCAACAGCAGATGCAGTTGACGGGACACTGACATCAAGCTCATGGGAACACATGGCACACACCTGACATAGTCCCAAAGGGGCACGGTGATCGAGACCTGTCAGTTGAGAGAGTGTCCTTGTCCCTGGCATCAGGAGACAGGTGCGGGTGTTGATTACTGTGCCATCCCACTGCTGCTGTGCATGACACAGTTGGACTACAGACACACATGTGGTAAGTGGCAAGGTGATGTATGCCACATAGTGCCCCATCACACATGACATGTGTCCACAGGTCATCACACATCAATTGTGCAACTAGTTGAGATGACCTGTGCAATATCACTGGCTAACACACCTAGGGCCTGCACATGTAAGTATGCAAAGACAAGTACTTGATGGACATCCATGTGCGACTCGTAGCCCTCCATTCCTTTCATGTCTACGCCTGTATTACCATTGCAAGCGTGTGAAATGAGTACACGTACGGGTACGCATTGTACTACTAGTGCAGTACGTGTACTACTAGTGCGTACCCGTACGTGTACTCACTAGCAGTACACGTACCTGTACGTGTACTACTAGTGCGTACAGGTACGTGTAAAGTACACGTACGGGTACGTGTACTACCTTAGTACACGTACCTGTATGCACTAGTAGTACACGTACGGGTACGTGTACTACTAGTGCGTACACGTACGTGTACTACCTTAGTACACGTACCTGTACGCACTAGTAGTACACGTACGTGTACGTGTACTACTAGGGCGTACACGTACATGTGCTACCTTAGTACACATACCTGTACGCACTAGTAGTACACGTACCCGTACGTGTACTACTAGTTCGTACACGTACGTGTACTACCTTAGTACACGTACATGTACGCACTAGTAGTACACGTACGGGTACGTGTACTACTAGTACGTATGTGTACGTCTACTACTAGTGCGTACACGTACGTGTGCAGTACACGTACCTGTACGCGCTAGTAGTACATGTACCCGCTATCATCGCATGTGTACGCTTCGTTTCACCATTGTACTTGTGCCGTAGGGGTACATGTGAAACGCACCATACAACCGCTATCATCGCGTGTGTACGCTTCGTTTCACCATTGTACTTGTTCCGTAGGGGTACGTGTGAAACGCACCGTACCGTTATGTGGATTTAAAAATTTACATAGTGGACACATAAGGGACAAGTATTAGCACCCTAAATGCATGCTGGTTGTCATGGAGACAGAGTTTTCAGTTGGAAAGTGTCGATCAGGTGTCCTGGAACAGTCAGTTGGCCACAAAATACAATGTTGCAAAGTGGTTGTTGACTTGACATGATGCTCAAAATTTGAACGATACGAATGCTGTCATTGGTGTATGTTTAAAGTCATTGGTGTATGTTTAAAGGGATTGGAGTAAACATAGGATGCTAATGAGTCTGACCAATCACTATGTACTCCTCTAAATGAATGCCCCTCAGCAAGACAGATATAAGGCAACCAGAACCCATGAGAGGGCACTTGCCTGCACAACTTTCCAGTCGACAACATTGCTGCTGTCTCTGCTTCCTCTGGACCATGTCGCGTACTGTGGAGAGGGCCCAGCCATTCACCCAGGAGGAGAATCAGGCCTTGCTGGACGCCCTCCTTCCACAGTACACCAGCCTGTATGGGAGACCAGGGAAGCAGGTGAATGCTGAGTCCACTACCTTTGCCTAGGCACCTGTTGTGTGACTGTCAATATTGTGTCCAGGTGGGACAGACATGCTATGTTGTTTAGAGTGGGTCCCAGGGTGGGGGACATGCTGATGTCTCTCATGCAGAGCCTGATGTAGTCCCTGTGTGCACTCCTCACTTGCATAGTGCTTACAGTGACTTTCACTGCATAGTGCATGACACATGCAGCCTGTGAAATCCTTGGTGGCTTTTTTTCCTATTGTCGTGAGGTGATTCAGTGCTCCCCCCGGTGTGACAGGTGACTCTACCCACAGATGTGTATGAGTTGAGTGGACTGAGGTGAGAGTGTCCAAATGATGTGTACGACCTCATGGACATTGATGTGTGTGAATCTTCCTTTACATGTGGTTGAGTGTCTATGTGAAGTGTTGCGCCACACCTGCATGGAGGTGGAAACATATCTACCCATCTGATGTGACAAGTAGGCCGTGCTGTGTGTCTGACTTGCAT
The DNA here is from genome assembly GCF_964204655.1 of Triturus cristatus. Lineage (NCBI taxonomy): Eukaryota > Metazoa > Chordata > Amphibia > Caudata > Salamandridae > Triturus > Triturus cristatus. The sequence goes on along the minus strand of NC_140580.1, from coordinate 723,568,677 downwards.
AGCTAGCATGACACCTGTGACACCCCACTGGCAAGTGACACATGTGCAGAGTGAGGGTTGTATCTGCTGTTGTCAATGACAAGCGAGTGATCTGTGCTTGGGTGTGTCTGTCTAGTATGCTGAGGGTGCGTCAGTGGAGTGGGACATGTGACTGCTTGGCACATGCTGTCCATCAGCCTGCTGTTGCATGTGCTGCACAGTGTGTGACATGATCAGGGAGTGTGTCGCAACCCTCATGCCAACCAGTTGACTTTCAATGCCATGTATTGCATTGGGGCTTGCACACAGGCCAATTTCTTATTGTGTATGATGTAATTCCTGTCTGCATCCTATGCCCTGTTCAACATTTCTAAGAGGTTCAAATGTGTGTCTCGGGGACATGGAGCAGGTATATTGATAGTGTGCCACTTTGTCATCCTGACAGGTAACTGCCTACGAGAAGGGGGTGATTTGGAACCACATCGTCAAGGCCGTGAGATCTGAGGGGGAGCGTAGTCGCCGGCTTCCACAGGTCCGCAAAAGGCGGCAGGACATCCGGTGCTGGACCGGCGGATCGCCCGGGTCCAGCTGGGGCTGGACCCTCATCGCCCCCACGGCGGACGCCGACGGCTGACCCCCCAAATGAGACGTGTCCTGGCGGCGGTCTTCCCAGACCTCGATAGGCAGTTACAGGAGAGACTGCAGCAAGGAGGGGGTAGGTACATGGCTGTTTGTCGTGTTATGTGTCGCAAGCTTTTGTAAGCGCTCTGTAGCCTGGATACACTCCCAGAGTTGATATGTGCAGTGCATTTTCTGTCGCCTGGTGCTCTTTTTCATCCCTTCCCCTCCTTGACATGTGTCCCCTGGTCTGTGTGTAATCACATTTGCACATGGTCATCTAGGGTGCCAGTAAATCTAAGTGCACATTGCTTTCTGCATCATGTGGGAGGGTGGTCTGTGACTTGTGTTGGTACCTTGCCTGTGCCATGACCTGTTCACTATGTTGGGGGTCCATAGTTGTTGTCACTGATGCTGACTCTCCACATAGGAGTGTGAGCTTTCAACTGGACACCCTTGCAGCATGCATGACCAATGTTGTGGCCTCAGACATGATGTGCATGAGTGTGAGATATGCATAGTGCCATGACAGTTGAAGATGGTACAGTCAGCTGATTCCAGTTCCACGGAGCAGTGTGTCCACTAAAGTCCCCTGAGACACCACTGTGCACTTTCTCTGTGTGTTCTGCATAGGTCTGCCTCTGTGGCATTGTTCCCTGGCCTAGTTTGTATTTTGCTAATGTGTGCTACCTGTGTCCACTGGACAGGGATACATAATTTTGCTTGTGCATACTCACACCGGGCAGTGCCTGTGTGGCTATTCACAACAATCTGTTGATGGTTGTTTGTCACAAATATGTGTTTGCAGCCCCACGAGGTGATGTTGTGTAAATGAAGCTATTTTTCAAGCCCAGAATAAAAGGTGTCAGTTCTTGATATGTATCAATCACATTGACTCAGGTATTGGGGGGGTGCGGGAGAGGCATACATGTGCAACCCTAATTTTTCATTGCCAGGTCTGACTTGTGTGTGAGAATTGTCTGTCCAAAAATACACTGTGCAGTGCCCCTGTGATGGTGGCCAGTGCTCAATGTTCGTGCTTTGCAGCCTGTGTAATGTTTTTACCAACATGAATCCTGATCATACATTTTTCGCACCTGTGTGTGGTTCAAATGCAACGCATTTTGGACTTTGTGTGCTGACATCTGTGTGTCCATTCTGGCTTGCCATGAGGGTGTCCCCACAGTACAGCTGGGCTTTTTTACCAGCCAATTGCAGGCCCATTAGCGCATGCATTGTCCTGGGTGTGGACATGTGTGCCACTCCAGATGACAGGCAGTAGGTCATATGTGTAGCCAACTTTGTAATCAGGTGACGGATGGCCATGTGACAACTGACATAATTCAAGTTGTTACTCTTACAAAATTGTACCTTGGCACTCACAGCACTTGTCAACAGTTGTTCATGTTTTAAATGTGGAAATTGGATGATTTGTGTTAGGTACACTGATGTGCCTGCATGAAAAAAGTCTAACAAGGAAGTGCACGCCAAACGACATTTCAACTTTCATGGAACACACTGGCACCTATTCAAAGAAGCCACTGTTCAAATTAAATGGTGTTGCAGATTCTCCATATACATGTTCCCACAGTAGTCTTGATTTTGTGAGACTCCTTTGTTGTTGGTGATACACACTTACGAGTCTCAAGACATCAGGACCTTCGTGGGCCCATGTATATGTACTTTCTGCAACACCATTGATTTCTAACAGTGGCTTCTCAGAAAAGGTGCCAGCTTCTTCAATGACAGTGTACATGTACTTTTGTGTGCACTGCTTGTGCGACATATTGCATGTAGCCACATGAGTGTTGTTTTCACAAAATGGCCAATTGGCACATTCCAAACATGTAGATTGTGTAAAGTATTGTGAGTCCCAAGGTAGCAACATTTGTTTGTTTTGTGTTCCGAAGGAATACAGGTCTCTGAGTGTGGTGACACCTTGAGTATTGAGGTGTGTTAGTTTACCTTGAGTGCATCACTACTGTTTCTTTCAGGCTAAACAAGAGGTGTCATGACTTCATTCTATTGCTGTGCTCACCGGTTCACATGCACTAGCTTCTCAGTGTATTTCTCATTCAAGTTGTGGCCTTTGGTGTATTTATTTTCCTAGTGTCAAAGTGGCATGGTGGGTCTAACAACTGGGCAGTACAGGGCTTACATATGTGCGGAGTAAGGTTGCTGTTACTCATGATGCATTGCCTGATATGCACTGTGACCAATTGTTCTTGTTCTCATGTGTCAGATGTATACAGGTGACTGATGCTTTTTGGTTTCTTCTCCTTGCCCACAGCATCATCATCTGCAAGCGAGGGAGACACCTGCATGGACCTTGAGGAGGGACCCAGCGACAGTGGCGCCAGTGCTGTGGAGTCAGCAGGAGCCAGTGGCACGGAGGGCGAGGGGAGTCAGTTGGAGGACCTGTCTGGAGGCGAGAGCATCTACGACGCCGACGGGTCTGAGGCTGACCTCCCTGAGGAGGCGGAGGATGCCCCAACAACTGGCAGCATCCCATCATCTGTACCCGCCTCCTCCATTGACATCTCCGTCCTCCCAGTTGCTCCCGTCCCTTCTGTCCGTGCAGGGTCCCACCGTGTCTCCTTCGGACCAGGCACCGCACCCCCTGCCCCTGTCAACCCTGCTGCCCTCAGTGAAGAGTCTGTGGACACACTGCGCCAGTTGCAGGTTGGTCAGGCATCAGTGCTGCATGTCCTCCATGGACACACTAAACTGCTCACACAGTTGGTGTCGTTCGTGGAGGGCATGTCATCAATGATGTCTGAGCAACGCAGGATTCTGTGGTCCATGGACTCTTCACTGATGGAAGCAGTTTCTCTCCTGCGGCGCTCTGTCCCCCCCCTACCCCGGAACCATCCACACTGCCCTTTCCCATGCCTGCCCAACGCACACACAGACAGTCACGGGCACGCACCCCAACAGACATATCCAGCACAACCCCAAGTAAGGCACTGCGCACACCTCCTGGCACGCACACTCAGGGGGATGTAGGCACACCCACAGGGTCTGGGGGCAAATGACAGACACGCAGCCACAGTCAGAGTCTGCAGTCCTCACAACTCAGTCCCTCCAAAACAACTCCTCTTAGCTCCCCTGCCAAACTGTCACCCAAAGAGCTCTACATGGGTGGGCTGTGTTGAAAACTAAAACAGCGATATGATTAAGCATTCACTAAAGACATGAATTTCCCTCCCTTAGAACATGTTTTTTGTCTTATGTTGACTAATGCCTGGACTCCATCTTGTAATGTCATGTCTCCACGTGTTTCGCACGAGAAGAGTCCTTCCTTTTCGCTAGTTGCTCTTGTAATCTGCCTAGTAACAGTCTATAAACAGCTCCTTTGTCCGTCTGGCGCATGCCCAGACTTGACCACATCTGTTATCAGTTAGTCCTTGTTTGACCATGTTTTCGCGGGCTAAAGAAATTGTTAACTCCACCCATATATTGATTCTGTATCGAAAATGTCCATAAAAGGTAATGAATTTTGCCTCATGTTGTATCCACCCACTTATGAGCCCCTCTGTTGTGTATAAAAGGGGACCGTGTATGCAAGTTCTTTGTGCTACTCTATGCAATACTGAAGAGTGTTGTATAGGTTGTAGTACCACCCTTAAGGGTTAATAAACTCTGTCTTTGTATTTGTAGTTTCCGTGCCAACTTCCTTCTAGTTTTCGTTACATGAGAGCGAACCCTTGTATTCTGCGGGCCTAGCTGGGGCCTGTACTCATCAATTGGCGCCCGTCACGTGGGGCTCATCGGCGACTCGGATGCTCGAAGGACTGGTCGTGACGAAGGTGAGGAATTTGGCCGGGGATGTGATCACTGCCAGTGGCGTTTTTAGTCCTGGCATCCCAAGGTTTCTTCCTTCCCTTCCGAACTGACCTTCTGGGTGGCGCCAGTCCTCGACTGAGACCTCTTCTGTCGGTTTGCCGCGACAGCCGTTTGGGCGAATTTTGGAACTTGGCAGTTGGAATCTGGACACTCTTGATTGGTAAGAACCGTTGTACGGTACTTGCTCCGAGTTTTGAAGCCTGGGTTGGCTAATTGAGTTTGATTTGTGATGACCGGTCATATTTTGTATTGATTACTGTGAGAATATAGGCGTTGCAACACATATAGGCAGGTAATGTGGAGATATTTCTCCGGAGTTGTGTAAATCTGAACGGCGCAAAGTTTAAGTGCCATTTTTGATAATACTGCATATTTTGCATTATTTTTGAGCATGCCTGCTTTTAGCGCACTCCGTAAGTGGTGCTGCTGCTTTGGAAACCGGTTAAATCTCGAGGAATCTGCTCCAGCCCCCCCAGAGGGGACTCCTAATAGGGATATGTATGTGAAGCATGGTCTTTCCTCTATAATGTACAGCACAGTATGGAGGAAATACACCAAAAAGGATCCTGAGTTACGATGGCCTTTGTATGGATCGTTTGATATGCGTAAGATTGAGTATGTGGAACAGTGTATGTGTAAACGGCGTGCTCGGCAAGACATGTTTGAATGTGTACGGTTATGGGTGAAGGAAGTGCGTGAGCGAGAGAAACGTGAGAAAGCGCTGTTTGATAAAGAGCAACGGAAAAATGATCATGTGAGAGCGCAGGAAGCGAAGCGTCGGGAGGAAAGAGAACTGGCGGAGAGACAAGAGAAAGAGCGTAGGTTGCAAGTCTCGGGTCAATATGCTGTCCGCCAGCCACTTTATCCTGTCCTTACTAATCTTGAAGATGATTTTTATTTATTAGATCGCTCTCCGCCCCCTTATGTTGGCGCGTCCACCCCGAGATCACAGGATTCTGGATCGGTTTCGGATAAGGTAGACACGCGGTCCATGTTATCAGTTGAGCGTATGGGTGAGCTTCGGAAAATTTCTCTGCGTGTACTTAAAGGCAAGCTATCTCTTGCTGAATTGTTGGAATCTTTGGAAAGTTGGCAGGATAGAGAGAAGCTGTATTTTGCGGCAACTTTTTCTGATGAAGTGATTACTGCCTTTCGGAAATATTCTGATGTTTTCGAGCCTGATGCTGTAGTTTCAGATGCTAAAGCATTACGTAACGGTGTTTTTTCTCCCTCTAAGGTACCCGATGCGGTCCGACGGCTGTTTGCATTGCGGGACGCGGCGTTTGAACTTAAAGAGAGAGCGCGCCTAAAGGCAGGGGAGAAGGAGCAATCGGATTCACATACCGGCGGCGGCCAATCATCTACCTCCCAATCAGATAAGAGCGACGAACTAGTGCATGCCAAACCGATGCGAGAGGCGGCACCTTTGTATGTTCCTCCTAAAGGAGCAGGAAACAGTTCAGATATATCTTCCCCCGATGCTAGGGGATATTTTGTGTATAATTGGGTTTATACTCCCTGGCACAGGGCTGATGTTATGGCATTAAAGAATGCATTGCCTGACCCCCGCAAGAATCCAGGGGCCTTTTACGAAGAGGTCGAAGGGGCCTTGAATTCTTGTACTATGACTTTAGCAGATATAGATTTGTTCTTTGGGCTTATTTTACCACCGGATATGTGGCGATCTGTGCGGAAGGTAGATGATCAAGCCGCTTTTAAGGCCAAATGGTCTGAGATTGAGGATGTGGATAGGGAGAGAAAACCCGCGCAAAAACCACCCCAGCTTATTTTAGATCTTCCTGCTGCTATCCTGACTAAATTGAAAACAATTAGCCCCCCTAAAAAAATTGACTGGAACATGTTAGCCTCATGTAAACAGAAGGTTGATGAATCAGTTTCAGACTTCTTTACACGCTTTGAGGAGACATTTCTTGATTTCAGTGGTCAGTCACTTACAGATGATACGGGTCGACATCTTTTTGTCGATAAATATGTGGCGAATTTATTACCGGGATTAGCAGCTCGTTTAAAAGCGAGTGAAAGTTCTTGGTCCACTTCGTCTCCGGCATCCCTCCTGACTATGGCTCAGTATTATGAGCGTCAGGAACAAGAAGCGAAGGGGCATGAGGAAAAGAGATCGAAAGATTTGAAAACTAAGGTGATGTTAGCACAAGTGTATGGTCCGCCTCGTCGGGGTGTCGAAAGAGGTAGAGGAGGATTCTATGGTCCCCCTTCCGCTCGGTCAGATGTTAATAGAAATCAATGTGCGTATTGTAAACAGGCGGGTCATTGGGCTAGAGATTGTCCGGTATTATATGCATCTCATCAGGGACGCGGTCAGGGACCACCGAGAGGTAGAGGGGGCTTTTCGAATTTCAGAGGGAATTCCAATGATCGTGCTCGCTTTGAGCCTAACGTGCAGCAACGAGATAGACCTAATGTGTTTGATCGGCAACGCCAGTATCAGATGTCTGGGAATGACCGCCCTGGGTACCATGATTCGCAGCATGCATAGGATTGCGTTGGATGGGGGTTGGAATCAGTTGAAGTACCGGTTGATCAGAAGGGTCCTTATGTTTCAGCAAATGTTTTGGGTTCTACTGATCGGCTCCTAGTTGATACAGGAGCTACTCGCAGTGTACTGTCCAAACAATTGGTTCCGAGGGCTCCCCCATCTGGCTTAATGGTTACATCGGTAGGGTTTGATGGTACACTCTCTCGAAGCCCTCTTTCCCGACCCCTTGCATTCCATGTTGACCACTTTTCTGCACCCTGTCCGTTTTTGCTTGCTCCGAACACGCCCGATAACATTATGGGTCTTGATATGCTTAAGCACTTCAGAGCTATGATCCGCTGCTCCCCTACTGGAGTACGTGTGATATTAAACGATAATCACCCAATGACAGACCGGATGTGTGTGGTTGCGGAGGATACTGCATTAGCGTCCCTCCCTCATTCTTTGTGGGCCACTTCGGATACTGATGTGGGACAGATGGTGATTCCGCCTGTCCACATTAGTGTCCAGGAGGGTGCGGTGTTACCACGCCTCCCTCAGTATCGTATTTCCCAGGAGGGGGAGGAGGCACTCATACAGATTGTGCAGGATTTGATTAAGGTGGGAGTAGTGGAGGAAGTCCCCTATAATGTCTGCAACAGTCCTATTTTACCTATTTTGAAGGAAGATACCGATACCAGGGTTTATCGTTTTATCATTGACTTTAGGGAAGTGAATAAAATAGTGATACCTCAGTATCCAGTGGTTTCTGATATCACGACGTTACTTACTTTGGTCCCGCCAACGGCGACCGCGTTTTCAGTTATTGATTTGAAAAATGCTTTCTTTTCGATTCCTATTCACCCTGATAGCCGATACCTTTTCGGTTTTACTTTGAATAATAGGTCTTATAGATTTTGTAGAGTCCCTCAGGGTTATACAGAGAGCCCTAGTATTTACAGTCAAGCATTGAAAAGACAATTGGATTCCTTTGTTCTGCCTGATGGTGTCGCCCTTATACAATATGTCGATGACATCTTGTTGGCGGCCGACACTCCTGAGCTGTGTGAGCAGTGTACGTTATCCTTGCTTTCCTTTTTGGCATCGCACAATCACAAAGTGTCGAGAAAGAAATTGCAATTTTGTAGACCAAAGGTGACTTATTTGGATCACCTTTTGTCTAAGGAGGGGCGTGCACTTACACCAGATTGTATTCAAGCAATTTTGGACACACCAGTGCCTTCCACACAGAAGGATGTGCGTGCATTTTTGGGTCTTGCTTCTTTCTGTAGGCAATGGATATTGGGGTTTTCACACATAGCTAAGCCATTGTTAGCACTCTTGACAAAAGACACTCCGATTCCTCTTCCCTGGTCAAATGAGTGTAAAATTGCTTTCCAGCAATTACGACAAGCCCTTTGTTCAGCACCAGTGTTAGGTACCCCTGATTATACGAAGCCCTTTTCACTGTATGTGCATGAGAAAGATGGATGTGCATTATCAGTTTTAGTGCAGATGCACGGCGACAAGCAGCGCCCTTGTGCATATTTTTCGTCTGTACTTGATCCTGTTGCCCGAGCATTACCAGGGTGTTTTCGCTCGGTTGCGGCGACAGCTGTGTCAATACTCCAAAGCGAGGGAATTGTGTTATCTCACAAACTGTTGGTATTAGTTCCCCATGCTGTGGATGCCCTGCTTAATCAGACAAAGACGCAGCATTTGACTAGTGCTCGTTTAACGGGATACGAGTTGACGCTTTTGGCTCCTCATATTACGTTAAAGAGGTGTGCAACGTTAAATCCAGCCACATTGTTGCCGTTTCCGGAAACTCAGTCTGAAGCACGAAAAGCACATGACTGTATTCTTGTGACTGAGGAACAGACAAAGGGTCGTATTGATCTCCAGGATACGCCCTTTACAGATGTAGATGGAGAACTGTGGGTGGACGGATCATGCCTGAAGCTACCAGATGGTACGACTTCAGCAGCGTATGCAAATACCACATTACAAACAATCGTGGAGACAGCACGCATACCGCAGAAATCAGCTCAAGCAGCGGAACTGATAGCATTAACACGAGCATGTGAGCTCAGTACAGGATTGTGTGTGAATGTTTATACAGATAGCCGCTATGCCTTCGGAGTAGCGCACGATTTTGGCCTACTCTGGAAGGAGAGAGGGTTTCTAACGTCACATGGAGCACAGATAATGTACGGGGAGTTAGTTCACAACCTTTTGACTGCATTAACATATCCAAAGAAGATTGCTATAGTTAAATGTAGTGCCCATAAAAAGGTGGTTGATAAAGTTGGAGAAGGGAATGCTTTAGCAGACCGGGTGGCACGAGAGACTGCGATTCAGCCTGGTGCTACTGCAATGTATGTTGTGAAGTCACAGGCAGAAAGATGGCACGATGCTAGGAGAGAAGTGCTGGAGATACAGAGAACCGCTTCCGATAAGGAACGGGAACAGTGGTCCAATGATGGAGAATTAGATGACGAAGGGTGTTGGAGAAGTAAGCAGATGGATAAATGGAAGTTACCCACAGCTTTCGTACAACCTATGGTTCAGATGGCACATGGACTAGCGCATGTCGGAGCTTCCGCAATTGTCAAATTACTCACACGAGTTTGGGAGCATCCGGAGATTGCTAGTACGGCAAAGAGGGTAGTGCAGACCGTCATGATTTGCCTGAGGTATAACCCGGGAAAGGGTACACGAACTCCAGCAGGAGGATTTGCGACACCTACTGCACCCTTTGAGGTTTTGCAGATGGATTACATTCAGCTTGAGCGCTGTAACAATCTGAAGTATGTTCTAGTAGTGGTTTGTGCCTTCAGTAAATGGGTTGAGGCATACCCTACGAAAGACAATACTGCAATGACTACAGCCAAGATGCTATTGAAGGAGTTCTTCCCTCGATATGGTGTTTGTAGATTGTTGTGGAGTGATAACGGACCTCATTTTATAGCAGACGTTATCAAGTATGTCCGGAAAGGGCTAGGCATTACCCAGAAGTTCCATGCAGTATTTCACCCTCAGTCTGCGGGATTGGTTGAGAAATATAACGGTACTTTGAAGCTTAAGATCGCTAAGATCCAAGCTTCGACTTCTTTGACTTGGCCAGACGCTTTACCGCTGGCATTATTGTCAATTGGATCGATACCGCATTCTCGGACCGGCCTCACACCCTACGAGATCGTGTTCGGACGCCCAATGAATATTTGGGGTCCACCAAAACCGAAGTCAGTGTATGATGTACCTTGTGTAATGATGAATTATTATCTGGCACAGTTAACGGATAATTTGGTTTCTATTCATCAACAGGTTCGAGAAGCGCTCCCTGATCGGTCCACGGGTGACGGTCATAATCTCCGACCTGGAGATCACGTTATGATCAAGGTGTTCGAAAGGACGAATAGTCTGGAGCATGGGTTGGTCCTGAGCAAGTCCTGCTCGCAACGAGGACAGCTGTGCGAGTTTCCAATCGGAAGAACTGGATCCACTCTTTGCACTGTCGTAGAGTGCCGCCTGGATTGGTGGAGCCTGCTGTGTTGACCGACCATCGAGAAATCCTGACTGCGGAGAAAGGCCGTGCTGTGGAACCGAACGACACTGAGGAGCTATTCCCGGACCAAGCGATTCCTAGAGGAAGAAGATATCACCTCAGACCAAGGAAGTGATTGTTGTATCCAAAGACGTTGTCAGAACGGCCCTTAGGTTAGTGAAACGGAGGGCCAATGAGGCAAGGGGGGGGGATCAGCCCTGCATTAGTGTAGTGACACCCGTCTTGGCCCGCTGGTGAAGAAATCAACGGCTGCCTAAGGGGAAGAGTTCTGACAACCCTTTAGTTTCAGGAAGATATTGACTTCTTATTACGAGATGGAGAAAAAGAAGATTCTTTGTGCGACAAGCTTTATTATCATTGTAGCTATTGTTGGTATAGCCACATGGTTTGTTGAGGATGTAACTCCTGCCCGTGAGTTGCTTGTTTTGACCACTCCAGTGCCTGAGGAGCACTACTTTTATACCCTTCCGTATCAAGAATTGAAGCATCATCAGTCTTATTTGAATAACACTTTCATCCAGATGTTGCATCATACCCATGTTGCTACGAATGCTACGAACTGTTGGATATGTGGTATGATGCCAGCTCATCAGAAGAAAGGAGGAACGCCATTCATACCTCTTCCTTTCTCTCATAATGGCTCTTGTAGAGCATGGTACACTTTGCTTTTTGCCACACGGAAACCTACAGTGGGACGATTACTTTTCAGACTTAATAGGGAATGTCATCAAGATAAAGAAGGCTATCCACAAGCGAATGGGACAATATGGGAGTGGGAAGAATATCGACCAGACAATGAATCGATCCCCTACATTTTCACGAACACCAGAGACACTGCAGGGAAGGAACAATTTGTGATTCAAGTGGCACAAGCTCAAGCGGACCTGTGTGTCCAGAGTGTGGGTTATATTCCTGTTGGTGTTAGCGACTGCATTATTGTATTGAACACAGACGGGTTAAATAATAGTACTTTCTTAGCCTCCCATAACACTTACTTCGTATGTGGGAATAAGGGCTATTATCGCTTACCAGCCGGCTGGTCCGGAGTATGCTATGTAGCATTTTTATTACCCCCTGTATTCTTAGCACCTGCATCCTATCATAAAGATTTGAAGTTGTTGAATAATGTGACTGTAAATAGGTATAAACATACTCTATCCATTGATGATGTTGATCAAACTGATACTAGCTTACAGCAGTATATTGATTTTAACTTGGGATTGTTTTTCTTTGTTGGAGCTGCCCTAAATAGTAGGAAGGTTAGAAGGTTAACAAGAGTTGTAGAGGCTGTGACGAATCAGACTGCTGCTGCTCTTGGGAATCTTATGGAAGAATTACAAATTACTAGAATTGTTGCATTACAGAATCGTATGGTATTAGATGTTATGTTAGCTGATAGAGGTGGAGCATGTAAAATTATCGGAAGTAGTTGTTGTGTGTTCATTCCTGACCATACGCCATCAGTTTATAACGCTATTAATAAATTGCATAAAATCGCAGCTGAGATTCATACAGAAAATGGCACTTGGACCTTTTCTGGATGGTTTTGGGCATTGATCACTACATGGGGATGGAAGGTTTTAACTGGTCTCTGCATTATTGTAGCAGTTCTGTTTTCCTGTTGCATCTGTTTCCAGTGTGGTCCTTTACTCTGTTCTCTATGTGTGTCATTCTGTATTCCTGATAAGAAAGCTATTGCCAATGTCACTTATCAGAAACATTTAACCAAAGAGGTGGAAGAGATGATGAAAATTGACATATATGATGATTATCCTAATAAGCCGAATGTCTTCAGTAAATGCTGAAAGGGTCGTCTGTTGAAAACTAAAACAGCGATATGATTAAGCATTCACTAAAGACATGAATTTCCCTCCCTTAGAACATGTTTTTTGTCTTATGTTGACTAATGCCTGGACTCCATCTTGTAATGTCATGTCTCCACGTGTTTCGCACGAGAAGAGTCCTTCCTTTTCGCTAGTTGCTCTTGCAATCTGCCTAGTAACAGTCTATAAATAGCTCCTTTGTCCGTCTGGCACATGCCCAGACTTGACCACATCTGTTATCAGTTAGTCCTTGTTTGACCATGTATTCGCAGGCTCAAGAAATTGTTAACTCCGCCCATATATTGATTCTGTATCGAAAATGTCCATAAAAGGTAATGAATTTTGCTCATGTTGTATCCACCCACTTATGAGCCCCTCTGTTGTGTATAAAAGGGGACCGTGTATGCAAGTTCTTTGTGCTACTCTATGCAATACTGAAGAGTGTTGTATAGGTTGTAGTACCACCCTTAAGGGTTAATAAACTCTGTCTTTGTATTTGCAGTTTCCGTGCCAACTTCCTTCTAGTTTTCGTTACAGGAGAGCGAACCCTTGTATTCTGCGGGCCTAGCTGGGGCCTGTACTCATCAGCTGGTCCTCACCCCCACTGTGACACCACCCCGCAGGCGGGCGAGGAAGTCCCCGGGCAGGGGAGTTGAGTCCCCTCCATGTCCACCCCCTCCCCCATGAGCGCTGCACCCCATCCCTCGGCCACCCCCCCTCCATTGGCCCTGGGGTCTCTTCAGGTGCAGGGGTTACTCTGGACGTCCTGGCAGCAGAGTGCAGCGCCGAGCTCACCTCCACCTTTGGCGCTGCTCCACCCCCTGTGGTGGAGACGTCCAGCCCTGCACCCACTACACCTACCCAACCCCCTCCTGTCCCTGCGGTGCCTGGTCCTGCCACAGATGATGCCCCCCCCCGGTCGACAAATCTTAGGGTTACTTTGTGCAGGCAAGGTAGGGGTGAACACAGTCCCCTACGTCCATCCTTGGACTTTGACAAAGGACTGGCCATTGGCCTTTGTAGATAGTGTCTTCTTAATTTATTATTTTTGTGTGCTGAATAAAGCCTTTTCTTTTACTTTCAACACTATTGCATTTCAGGTACTTGATGTTGGTGATTGGGCTCCTGGAGTTGTTGTTTTGGTAATGTGTTAGGGTTCTGAGAATTTTGTTTTTGTATGATGGTGATGAGGTGGACCATGGTATCTGTGTGCCATCACAATGTCTCTGCAAAGAAGGATTGGTAGTGTGTGTTCCTTTTCTTTGGATACATTGTCCCAAGGAGTGTTCCTTCCACTGTGGCACATGACATCTTCCCTGCAAACAGTTTCACAATCTTTGTGCTGACCTGTGTCAACATTTGCTTTGTTGGTGACGGATCCCTTCACCAATGGCCATGACCTATGTCTCCTGCTGAATTGTCTGTGCCATCCTTGCTAGTCACTGTACTTGTGTTTTGGGTATGTAGGAATGCCTTCAGGGACAAATTGTCCCTTTTCAGCACTATGCATGTGTGTAATCACGGCCTACCGCACAAATGGTACTTGTTATGCAGGGTATTTGGGCACCTGACTCACAATTGTGGGCATTGTATCTGGTGGAATTGAACCCTATTCCTTCCATCAGAGACAACATCTTGGTGGCTGGACCAGCACCTGGACATTCCTATCAGTCCTGGGATGTGCGTGACAGTGTGTGTTCCCTTTGGCTATCTTAGTTTTGTATGCAGTTACATGACTATACAGTCTGTTGGCATGAAATCTGGGTGTGTATCGTGCTGAATCCGCCATGGGTGGGTTTGCATGTGTTATATGTCCTCACACCCACATGTGGTGTGTCATGCAGTCTGTGAAAGACATCCATGCTCCTGGGAGGGGAGACTTTTGGGAGTCCTCTGCACACACCCCGCATATGTCTGTCCACTGCTGGGAGTCCTCTGCACCCACCCAGCATATGTCTGTCCACTGCTGGTAGTGATATGCACCCACCCCTCATATGTCTGTACACTGCTCGTAGTGATATGCACCCACCCCTCATATGTCTGTCCACTACTGGGAGTCCTCTGCACCCACCCCTCATATGTCTGGACACTGCTGGTAGTGGAGAAGTGTGGCTTAATGATTAGAGCGGCAGACCCTGATGCAGAGGTCTAGCCCGGGACCAGGGTTCAATTCCCCGCCTCGGCGGGTCTTGGGCTCAAAAATTCCACGGACCTGATAATTCTCGCCTCGGTGCCATTCCAATCATGGAGTCCCACTCTGCAACTCTGGGCAATAGCTTGATTAATCTCCACAACGGCCCCCACAACGCTAAGGATGCCTGGCCTCCACCTTGGGGGTGCACAGGAGTGGACGCCTCACAGGGAAAGCCAGGATGGGTTCCACAGCGGTATTCGTACAAGCGCCGAGAGACCTCCGGGTAGTCGTGCGCTATACAAGTATCCATACATTTACATTTATCCATCCATACATTTACATACATTTACATACATACATACATTTACATACATATGCATCCACCCCTCATATGTCTGTCCACTGCTGGGAGTCCTCTGCACCCACCCCTCATATGTCTGGACGCTGCTCGTAGTGATATGCACCCACCCCTCATATGTCTGTCCACTGCTGGGAGTCCTCTGCACCCACCCCTCATATGTCTGGACGCTGCTGGTGGTGATATGCACCCACCCCGCATATGTCTGTCCACTGCTGGGAGTCCTCTGCACCCACCCCTCATATGTCCGGACACTGCTGGTAGTGATATGCACCCACCCCTCATATGTCTGGACGCTGCTGGTAGTGATATGCACCCACCCGGCATATGTCTGTCCACTGCTGGGAGTCCTCTGCACCCACCCCTCATATGTCTGTCCACTGCTGGTAGTGATATGCACCCACCCCTCATATGTCTGTCCACTGCTGGAAGTCCTCTGCACCCACCCCTCATATGTCTGGACGCTGCTGGTAGTGATATGCACCCACCCCTCATATATCTGTCCACTGCTGATAGTGATATGCACCCACTCCTCATATGTCTGTCCACTGCTGGGAGTCCTTTGCACCCACCCCTCATATGTCTGTCAACTGCTGGTAGTGATATGCACCCACCCCTCATATGTCTGTCCCCTGCTGAGAGTCCTCTGCACCCACCCCTCATATGTCTGGAAGCTGCTGGTAGTGATATGCACCCACCCCATATATGTCTGTCCACTGCTGGGAGTCCTCTGCATCCACCCCTCATATGTCTGGACGCTGCTGGTAGTGATATGCACCCACCCCTCATATGTCTGGACGCTGCTGGTAGTGATATGCACCCACCCCGCATATGTCTGTCCACTGCTGGGAGTCCTCTGCACCCACCCCTCATATGTCTGTCCACTGCTGGTAGTGATATGCACCCACCCTTCATATGTCTGTCCACTGCTGGTAGTGATATGCACCCACCCCTCATATGTCTGTCCACTGCTGGGAGTCCTCTGCACCCACCCCTCATATGTCTGTCCACTGCTGGTAGTGATATGCACCCACCCCTCATATGTCTGCCTACTGCTGGGAGTCCTCTGCACCCACCCCTCATATGTCTGGACGCTGCTGGTAGTGATATGCACCCACCCCTCATATGTCTGGACGCTGCTGGTAGTGATATGCACCCACCCCGCATATGTCTGTCCAATGCTGGGAGTCCTCTGCACCCACCTCTCATATGTCTGTCCACTGCTGGGAGTCCTCTGCACCCACCCCTCATATGTCTGTCCACTGCTGGTAGTGATATGCACCCACCCCTCATATGTCTGTCCACTGCTGGTAGTGATATGCACCCACCCCTAATATGTCTGTCCACTGCTGGGAGTCCTCTGCATCCACCCCTCATATGTTTGGACGCTGCTGGTAGTGATATGCACCCACCCCGCATATGTCTGTCCACTGCTGGGAGTCCTCTGCATCCACCCCTCATATGTCTGGACACTGCTGGTAGTGATATGCACCCACCCCTCATATGTCTGGACGCTGCTGGTAGTGATATGCACCCACCCGGCATATGTCTGTCCACTGCTGGGAGTCCTCTGCACCCACCCCTCATATGTCTGTCCACTGCTGGTAGTGATATGCACCCACCCCTCATATGTCTGTCCACTGCTGGAAGTCCTCTGCACCCACCCCTCATATGTCTGGACGCTGCTGGTAGTGATATGCACCCACCCCTCATATGTTTGGACGCTACTGGTAGTGATATGCACCCACCCCGCATATGTCTGTCCACTGCTGGGAGTCCTCTGCACCCATCCCTCATATGTCTGTCCACTGATGTGAGTCCTCTGCACCCACCCCTCATATGTCTGTCCACTGCTGGTAGTGATATGCACCCACCCCTCATATGTCTGTCCACTGCTGGTAGTGATATGCACCCACCCCTCATATGTCTGTCCACTGCTGGGAGTCCTTTGCACCCACCCCTCATATGTCTGTCAACTGCTGGTAGTGATATGCACCCACCCCTCATATGTCTGTCCCCTGCTGAGAGTCCTCTGCACCCACCCCTCATATGTCTGGAAGCTGCTGGTAGTGATATGCACCCACCCCATATATGTCTGTCCACTGCTGGGAGTCCTCTGCATCCACCCCTCATATGTCTGGACGCTGCTGGTAGTGATATGCACCCACCCCTCATATGTCTGGACGCTGCTGGTAGTGATATGCACCCACCCCGCATATGTCTGTCCCCTGCTGGGAGTCCTCTGCACCCACCCCTCATATGTCTGTCCACTGCTGGTAGTGATATGCACCCACCCTTCATATGTCTGTCCACTGCTGGTAGTGATATGCACCCACCCCTCATATGTCTGTCCACTGCTGGGAGTCCTCTGCACCCACCCCTCATATGTCTGTCCACTGCTGATAGTGATATGCACCCACTCCTCATATGTCTGTCCACTGCTGGGAGTCCTTTGCACCCACCCCTCATATGTCTGTCAACTGCTGGTAGTGATATGCACCCACCCCTCATATGTCTGTCCCCTGCTGAGAGTCCTCTGCACCCACCCCTCATATGTCTGGAAGCTGCTGGTAGTGATATGCACCCACCCCATATATGTCTGTCCACTGCTGGGAGTCCTCTGCATCCACCCCTCATATGTCTGGACGCTGCTGGTAGTGATATGCACCCACCCCTCATATGTCTGGACGCTGCTGGTAGTGATATGCACCCACCCCGCATATGTCTGTCCACTGCTGGGAGTCCTCTGCACCCACCCCTCATATGTCTGTCCACTGCTGGTAGTGATATGCACCCACCCTTCATATGTCTGTCCACTGCTGGTAGTGATATGCACCCACCCCTCATATGTCTGCCTACTGCTGGGAGTCCTCTGCACCCACCCCTCATATGTCTGGACGCTGCTGGTAGTGATATGCACCCACCCCTCATATGTCTGGACGCTGCTGGTAGTGATATGCACCCACCCCGCATATGTCTGTCCAATGCTGGGAGTCCTCTGCACCCACCTCTCATATGTCTGTCCACTGCTGGGAGTCCTCTGCACCCACCCCTCATATGTCTGTCCACTGCTGGTAGTGATATGCACCCACCCCTCATATGTCTGTCCACTGCTGGTAGTGATATGCACCCACCCCTAATATGTCTGTCCACTGCTGGGAGTCCTCTGCATCCACCCCTCATATGTTTGGACGCTGCTGGTAGTGATATGCACCCACCCCGCATATGTCTGTCCACTGCTGGGAGTCCTCTGCATCCACCCCTCATATGTCTGGACACTGCTGGTAGTGATATGCACCCACCCCTCATATGTCTGGACGCTGCTGGTAGTGATATGCACCCACCCGGCATATGTCTGTCCACTGCTGGGAGTCCTCTGCACCCACCCCTCATATGTCTGTCCACTGCTGGTAGTGATATGCACCCACCCCTCATATGTCTGTCCACTGCTGGAAGTCCTCTGCACCCACCCCTCATATGTCTGGACGCTGCTGGTAGTGATATGCACCCACCCCTCATATGTTTGGACGCTACTGGTAGTGATATGCACCCACCCCGCATATGTCTGTCCACTGCTGGGAGTCCTCTGCACCCATCCCTCATATGTCTGTCCACTGATGTGAGTCCTCTGCACCCACCCCTCATATGTCTGTCCACTGCTGGTAGTGATATGCACCCACCCCTCATATGTCTGTCCACTGCTGGTAGTGATATGCACCCACCCCTCATATGTCTGTCCACTGCTGGGAGTCCTTTGCACCCACCCCTCATATGTCTGTCAACTGCTGGTAGTGATATGCACCCACCCCTCATATGTCTGTCCCCTGCTGAGAGTCCTCTGCACCCACCCCTCATATGTCTGGAAGCTGCTGGTAGTGATATGCACCCACCCCATATATGTCTGTCCACTGCTGGGAGTCCTCTGCATCCACCCCTCATATGTCTGGACGCTGCTGGTAGTGATATGCACCCACCCCTCATATGTCTGGACGCTGCTGGTAGTGATATGCACCCACCCCGCATATGTCTGTCCCCTGCTGGGAGTCCTCTGCACCCACCCCTCATATGTCTGTCCACTGCTGGTAGTGATATGCACCCACCCTTCATATGTCTGTCCACTGCTGGTAGTGATATGCACCCACCCCTCATATGTCTGTCCACTGCTGGGAGTCCTCTGCACCCACCCCTCATATGTCTGTCCACTGCTGGTAGTGATATGCACCCAACCCTCATATGTCTGTCCACTGCTGGGAGTCCTCTGCACCCACCCCTCATATGTCTGGACGCCGCTGGTAGTGATATGCACCCACCCCTCATATGTCTGCCTACTGCTGGGAGTCCTCTGCACCCACCCCTCATATGTCTGGACGCTGCTGGTAGTGATATGCACCCACCCCTCATATGTCTGGACGCTGCTGGTAGTGATATGCACCCACCCCGCATATGTCTGTCCAATGCTGGGAGTCCTCTGCACCCACCTCTCATATGTCTGTCCACTGCTGGGAGTCCTCTGCACCCACCCCTCATATGTCTGTCCACTGCTGGTAGTGATATGCACCCACCCCTCATATGTCTGTCCACTGCTGGTAGTGATATGCACCCACCCCTCATATGTCTGTCCACTGCTGGGAGTCCTCTGCATCCACCCCTCATATGTTTGGACGCTGCTGGTAGTGATATGCACCCACCCCGCATATGTCTGTCCACTGCTGGGAGTCCTCTGCATCCACCCCTCATATGTCTGTCCACTGCTGGTAGTGATATGCACCCACCCCTCATATGTCTGTCCACTGCTGGTAGTGATATGCACCCACCCCTCATATGTCTGTCCACTGCTGGGAGTCCTCTGCACCCACCCCTCATATGTCTGGACACTGCTGGTAGTGATATGCACCCACCCCTCATATGTCTGGACGCTGCTGGTAGTGATATGCACCCACCCCTCATATGTCTGTCCACTGCTGGGAGTCCTCTGCACCCACCCCTCATATGTCTGTCCACTGCTGGTAGTGATATGCACCCACCCTTCATATGTCTGTCCACTGCTGGTAGTGATATGCACCCACCCCTCATATGTCTGTCCACTGCTGGGAGTCCTCTGCACCCACCCCTCATATGTCTGTCCACTGCTGGTAGTGATATGCACCCACCCCTCATATGTCTGTCCACTGCTGGGAGTCCTCTGCACCCACCCCTCATATGTCTGGACGCCGCTGGTAGTGATATGCACCCACTCCTCATATGTCTGCCTACTGCTGGGAGTCCTCTGCACCCACCCCTCATATGTCTGGACGCTGCTGGTAGTGATATGCACCCACCCCTCATATGTCTGGACGCTGCTGGTAGTGATATGCACCCACCCCGCATATGTCTGTCCAATGCTGGGAGTCCTCTGCACCCACCTCTCATATGTCTGTCCACTGCTGGGAGTCCTCTGCACCCACCCCTCATATGTCTGTCCACTGCTGGTAGTGATATGCACCCACCCCTCATATGTCTGTCCACTGCTGGTAGTAATATGCACCCACCCCTCATATGTCTGTCCACTGCTGGGAGTCCTCTGCACCCACCCCTCATATGTTTGGACGCTGCTGGTAGTGATATGCACCCACCCCGCATATGTCTGTCCACTGCTGGGAGTCCTCTGCATCCACCCCTCATATGTCTGTCCACTGCTGGTAGTGATATGCACCCACCCCTCATATGTCTGTCCACTGCTGGTAGTGATATGCACCCACCCCTCATATGTCTGTCCACTGCTGGGAGTCCTCTGCACCCACCCCTCATATGTCTAGACACTGCTGGTAGTGATATGCACCCACCCCTCATATGTCTGTCCACTGCTGGGAGTCCTCTGCACCCACCCCTCATATGTCTGGACGCTGCTGGTAGTGATATGCACCCACCCCTCATATGTCTGGAAACTGCTGGTAGTGATATGCACCCACCCTGCATATGTCTGTCCACTGCTGGGAGTCCTCTGCACCCACCCCTCATATGTCTGGACACTGCTGGTAGTGATATGTACCCGCCCCTCATATGTCTGGACACTGCTGGTAGTGATATGCACCCACCCCGCATATGTCTGTCCACTGCTGGGAGTCCTCTGCACCCACCCCTCATATGTCTGGACGCTGCTGCGAGTCATATGCACCCACCCACGCACCCCCTTGGGGCTGTAAACTGCTGGCCTGGACCTACACACACACCAATATGAAGGTAACATGCTGGGCCAGTCCCATGCCCACATTCCTGGCGTGTGTACGTATCCTATCCCAAATTAACTGCTGCCGTAACGGGGTACGTGTGGTACGCACCGTACCCATGCATTCATGCGTGGGTACGGTCCGTACCTGAGTTGGCATGGTGCCGTAGGGGTACTGTGGTACGCACCATACCCACGCATTCATGCATGGATACGGTCCGTACCTGAGTTGGCATGGTGCCGTAGAGGTACGTGTGGTACGCACCGTACCCACGCATTCATGCATGGATACGGTCTGTACCTGAGTTGGCATGGTGCCGTAGAGGTACGTGTGGTACGCACCGTACCCACGCATTCATGCATGGATACGGTCCGTACCTGAGTTGGCATGGTGCTGTAGGGGTACGCGTGGTACGCACTGTACCCATGCATTCATGCGTGGGTACAGTCCGGACCTGAGTTGTAATGGTGCCGTAGGGGTACGTGTGGTACGCACCATACCCAGGGTACGGTCTGTACCTGAGTTGTCATGGTGCCGTAGGGGTACGTGTGGTACGTACTGTACCCACGCATTCATGCGTGGTACGGTCCGTACCTGAGTTGGCATGGTGCCATAGGGTTACGTGTGGTGCGCACGTACTCACGCATTCATGCAAGGGTACGGTCCGTACCTGAGTTGTAATGTTGCCGTAGGGGTACGTGTGGTACGCACTGTACCCAGGGTACGGTCCGTACATGAGTTGTCATGGTGCCGTAGGGGTACGTGTGGTATGCACCGTACCCACGCATTCATGCTCGGGTACGGTCCATACCTGAGTTGGCATGGTGCCGTAGGGGTACGTGTGGTACACACCGTACTCACGCATTCATGCGTGGGTACGGTCCGTACCTGAGTTGTAATGGTGCCGTAGGGGTACGTGTGGTATGCACCGTACCCAGGGTACGGTCCGTACCTGAGTTGTCAAGGTGCCATAGGGGTACGTGTGGTATGCACCGTACCCACGCATTCATGCATGGGTACGGTCCGTACCACTGTTGTAATGGTGCTGACCACTTTTGTAATGGTGCTGTAGGGGTACGTGTGGTATGCACCGTACACGTCCACTTCCGTTATTGCGGTACGCAGGTGTTGCTGGACAAGCCCCCCTAAGTGACCAGAGCCTGGTGGTAATGTATGGCCTACATATTATAAGTTTGGGTTTGTGTATGGGGTATGTTTCCTGCCCCTCACCCCCCCGGCCCCTGGATGTTGTTCTCACCTTCTGCGGCGTGTGCGTCGGGTGCGGTGCACCAGGTCGTAGGCCAAGAGGACCGGCATGACACGTACGATGGGGTTCATGGCGTGTACGTCGTGTACCGGGGCTCCGTTGCGTAGCGGTTCGCGTCAAACTCTGCTTTTCCGTCTGTGTTTGACTCCCGTAAAAAAAGGGCCGTACGGAGTGACGTAGGGACGAAATGTACTTGCTGGGCCGGAAACCGCTGCCTGAATACGTCCGGACGTCGCGTACAAGCTGTTCCGGATCAGAATCGTAGGTATTTTTTCCACGTACGGTCTTTTGTACGATTCGTACGGAAATAGGCTTTCTGTACGAATCGTACTTCCTAGGTTGTAGGGGCAGTTTACCGGGTGCGAGTCGTACGGAGAAAACGCTCCGTACGACGATTCGTAGGGCCTTTTTACAGGATCGGAATCGGCTCTAAAATGTATGCTTTGTGGAACAACATTTAGCTTTCTGTCAAATTTAGTGTAATTCCATTCAGCAGTTTGGCCTGAAGAGGTGTATAAAAAATGAAAAATCTCCATAGACATAACATGGGAAAAATATATTTTGGGACCTCTCTTTTTTCTCGGCCCCATTTAATGGGTCACCCCAAAAATTTCCACATAGCAGCTGAACCAAATAGGGGAAGTTTTATTAGAATTTCATGAAGATTTGTCAAGTAGTGCCAAAGTTATTGGCATAACAAAAATCGCTTTTCCTATGGAAACTTTGGGGCATGTTAAGAAGGGCTTTAACATGCCCCATAAAACGATCGCCCTATTTACAAGAGGGTGCTAACATGCATAATCGCATGTTAGCACCCTTTTTCCCCGACGCCTCCCTTTGCATTTCTAATGAGATGCAAAGTGGGCGTCACTGGGCAGCACAGCCTTGCAAATATTGCTGATGTGCACATCGCAATATTTACAAGGCTGCCCCAGCATTTTAGCAGACGTTAGTTTTTGGAGAAAACCGCTGTTTTCTCCAAAAACTAACGTCTGCTAAAATCCTGACGTATCCATGCCTAACATAGGGGGTAGATTATGCTGCTACGACCACAGGGTCGTATCAGCAAGGTTATCACACTTTTGCAGGGAAAATCGCTGGAAAACCAGCAATGTTTGTGGTTTTGTCATTGTAGGGTCGGGTGCATCAGGAGTGTTGGCCATGCACAGCGGTGGTTGTATAAATGTACGGTAATTATATATTCCTTTACTTAAAAAACTGTAGAAATTCACTGAAAACACCACAGGTTACAGGGGCGTTATAGTTAGGTTCACGTTTTACCCACACAAAATTATAGAAATTCAGGAGTTATAGATATACTGATAGTTGTACTTATCTGAAGAAACTACAACTCCTGCCATTAAATAACTTTAGGCTATGAGTTATAGCTTCTTAACATAAGTATAGTTATAAAGATAGGGCCCGACCATAGACCAGGCCCTGCGGCCAACCTCTGGCCATGTGTAGCGGTGGCTGAATTTACGGATGGTAATTATATATTACTTTACATTAAAAAACCCACAGAAATTCACCCCATAAAATAAAGTTCCGGGGACGTTATAGTTAAGTTTGTGTTTTACCTACAAAAATCATAGAAATCCAGCAGTTAAACTCATACTTATAGTTTCTTAACATAAGTATAACTATAACTTCTGAATTTCTAATGCTTTGTGTGAGTAAAAAGTGAACCAAGCTATAACGTCCCTGTATCTTTGTTTTTTTCAGTGAACATATATAAATATGTGTTCAATATACATATACATATACATATACAGGGACATTATAGTTAGGGTCAGAGTTTACTCAAACAAAGCCAGAGAAATTCAACTTTTGTAGTTAGCTGAGTTAACTATAACTCCCATCCCGGCAATGCAGTGCTTATGATCTCACAATATTATATCACTCATGACATGGTCAGTGGCATCGCTGATGACATTACTCATGACATCTCAAATGACATCACTGATGACATCATCCAGTGACTGTTTTAAAAATGTTTATGAGTGTTAAATATATATACCAAGGTGTATTGATGAATCAGCGGGTGTACGAGTGCCTGTATCAATAAATCAGTAGGTGCATAACTGACTGAATAAAGTGAGGTATTAGGTGTCTCCGTAAATGTATGGGCCACTGACTAGGCTGTCTGGATGTCTGTATCTGTCTGTCAGTTGGTATTGAAGAGGCTGTATGGGTTGGTGAGTGGGTACATGTGTGGGTGTATGGGCAATTGATTGGTTGTCTGAGTACCTGTATGGGTGAATGAGTGTCTGTGTGGGTGGGCAAGAGGGTGTGTGACTGCATGGATGAGTGAGTAGGTGAGTCAGTGGATGTCTGGGTTATTGAGTGTGTAAGAGAAAGGCTGTATAAGTGACATAGTGTGTCTATGGCTGTGTCGGTGAGTGAGTGGATATGTCCGGCAGTATAGGTGAGTGTTGAAGTATATCAGTGACTGTAAGTGTGAGTGAGGGATTGTGATAGTGGCTGTATGCGTTAGTGAGAGCGTGTGTGAGGGGCTGCATGGGTGAGTGAGTATGTGTATCTGTATGAATAAGTGAGGGTGTGTGTGTATAACTGTATGGGTGAGTGAATTGATGTGTGATTGACTCTGTAGGTGAGTAAGTAGCTCTATGAGTAACTGACAGTATGTGAGTGGCTGCATGAGTAGCTATATTAGTGGCAGTATTAGTGAGTGAGTTGGTGTACAAGTGGCTGTATGGGTGTCTGAGTAAATGTGTGAGTAGATCTATGAATCAGTCAGTGGGTATGTAAGTACTGGCATGGGTGTGTGAATGATTTCGAGAATGGTAGTGTGTAAGTTGGAGTAGGTGTATGAAAGGTTACATGGGGGTGTGAGTGGATGTGTCAGAGATTCTGTGGATGATGTCATCAGTTATGCCATATAAGATATCATCAGTGATGTCATCAGTGATGTAACTCACCATGTCATCATGAGTGATGTAATATGTGAGGTTATAAGTAGTGCATTGCGGGGGCATGAGTTATAGTTAGCTCTGCCTCTCGAGTGAGTTGGGGCTTGTAAAGTGGAGTGTCACTGCTTATATATTCCAAAAGGAAACGCACACTGCTCCAAGATCATGAAACAAGCCCTCTATCCGTGCACAGTGCAAACATTTATTTTTAGAAGAGTCTACTTCCATAACACATTTCAACCCCTTTCGGGTCTTAATCATATAGTAATACAGAACAGTTGAGTTACTGGTAACAGAAATAAGAGGAGGGAATGTCGGTGAAATCACTTTAACATCAAATCATTGATAGCACTCCAAGGGCCGTGTTTTCTCAAAAATTCGGTAATGTCCAAAACGTTTAAGAATAGTAATTTGAGAGGGGGCTGCACAGTATGGAGTTAGATTTTGTATGGCAATAAAATATTACTATACATAATTCCCTGAAAAACAACAAGGTGCCGATTCCGATCCTGGAAATAATTTTCCCGTACGACTCGTATCCGTATTTTTTTACGTACGAATCGTACAAGTCCCGTCCAACCGGTGAAGTACGATTCGTACGTAAAAAATGCATACGACTCCTATCGGGAAAAGGTCTATGAGACGTACCTGGACAGTTTTACGTACGTACGATTCGTAAAACTGAAGTCCGAGCGCACAAGTCCGATCCGTACCGGCGTTCCGAATTCAGAAGCGTATGGAAAACGTTCCGTACGGAGCGAACTTTGTATGACTCGTATCCCGGGTAAACTTGTGCCCGGGGTACGAGTCGTACGCCCCCCCGCATATGTCCGCACCGTACCCCAGGCGTACACCAATCCTAGCGTATGTACGGCCCGTACATACGCGATGTCTGTACAGCCCGTACACACGCGAGGATTGGGGTACGCCTGGGGTACGTTGCAGACATACGCAGGGGAGGTGGGGAGGCTCCAGACATATGCACCGTACATACGCACTGTTGGCCTATGTACGGTGCGTACCCCAACAGCGCGTTTGTACGCACCGTACATATGCAATGTTGGGGTACGCACCGTACATGATGACACGTACGATGTGGTTGATGGCGTGTACGTCGCGTACCGGGCCCCCTTTTCGTCGTGCATTGCAGCGTACTTAGCATTTCCGGCAGTTTTTGGCTCCCGTAAAAAAAGAGCCCTACGGAGTGCTGAAGGTACGATTCGTACTTGCTGGTCCGTACAACGCTGCCTAAATCCGTAGGGACGTCAAGTTCGCACTGTCCCGGATCAGAATAGTTGGTATTTTTTAGCCGTACGTAGTTTTGTACGATTCGTACGGAAATTGTATTTCTGTACGAATCGTACTTGCTGGTTTGTAAGGTGGATTTCCCGGGTACGAGTCGTACGGAGAATACGCTCCGTACGACCATTCGTACCCAGGTTTTACAGGATTGGAATCGGTACCCAAGTGTTAAGGTAAAATTATATTTAGGTGTGATAAAAAGAACTGTTTTTGGTTTAAAAAAAAATCTTGGACATGAACTGGAAAAAAAACAAAGGTTAAAATGATTTTATAATTAGGTGAATATGCCAGCGACAACATTGATGTTTTGAACTAAAAAAAAAACACAGAGCTAACTATAACTTGTGCCCCACCATGCACTGATTATGACCTCATATATTACATCACTTGTGACATGCTCAATGACATCATTTATGAATTTACAGATGACATCTCAAATCACATTATTACTGACATCACTTGACGACATCACCCAAGCTTCTATTGAACACATTGCTCTATAAATGCGTATAGCATTAGAGCTATGAAATTAAATTTAAAGAAATCTCAGAATAATATAAAGCATCATTAATGCTATCAGACATTAAATTCCTATCAGTAAAACAAGCTTCTGGAATGTGCAACATTGACCTTATACCTTACATTTCATGGGTAGCCGAGTTCATGTTGACTAACAACCACAGGTAAAAGGGTAACCTTTACTACACGCAGCGCATATTCCCAAGAACGTGTGATAACCATCGCAAAAGTTACTTAACGCAATCTTCAACATCGCAGTCTATCGCGGGAAACTTACACCGCGTTAACCAAGTATTCACAACACGGCGGTACCATGCGATAGTCTCCAGATAACGCATCAACTGACCGCGTTAAAATCAACGCCACGCCACAAAAATGTGAAACAAGAAAGCAAAAAAAGCTGCGATGAGGCCAATCGCGATACAAAAATCAGCAAAAACCAGCTACAGGCCTGCAATTCACACACATCAGGCGGGAACAATCACCATAAAAGTAGAAAAAAAACCAGACAAACAAATGCCAAACAACAGCGAAGCACAATGGACATTGCTGGAGCAAGTATGGCGAAGAACCAGAACCCCACAAGCCCCCCGAAAGACCAGCCTGGGACCTCAGGGTCAGGGAATGGCAAGGAGAAGAAGCATAGGAAGAAAAGGTTCAGTCCGCAGGAAAACAGGATCCTAACAACGGAGGTGGTAAAACACCATCTACAACTGTTCGTCACCTCCACTGTGTCATTGGTAACAAAAAATGGACCATGGCAGTCCATCGTGGACAAGGTGAATGCAGTCGGAGTGCTGAAGAGGACAATGGAAGAGGTCAAGAGGCGCTGGAATGATGTCAAGCCCAAAACCAAGCTGAAACTTGCCAAGAACCGGAAGGCAGAAATGCAGACTGGAGGTGGGAGCCCAGCGCCACAGGAGGAGCTGGACGACATGGAGGAAATGGTGTCCACGGTCATCAGTTTGGAGATGGTGGCAGGAGTCGGGGACTGGGACACTACTCAACAGGACCGGACACAATAGCAACAGGGTGAGTAAGGACCAGGGCCTGGGGGGACGGGGGGAGATGGGCACAATGGCACACATGCACAATTAAGCAGAGCACAGCTGCAGACAAACCATGCCCCAGACCACCAAATCCCACCAAGAGACCAATGTACCCAAGTATGCAACACGTCAGCACTGCACAAGCACAAAAGTCAAAGGCACACTGCATGAAAGGGATAAGGGGCAACAAATTCAGAGCTGCAGGGGTGACTACCCCAAAATGCTGCACACACACATAACATGCAGAGCACACCAACACTGACAACAATGTTGTACAAACAGCAAAACACCTACAACAGAACACAGGACACAACTGGTGCCGCTTGGGTGCAGACACTGGCCAATCACATTTGGCATTGGAGGGAAATGTGAGTTGACAATGTACAAGTACAAACACACATCTGTGATGCTGTCGAAATGTCCACTGTCCCCCATCAATTAGGCAGCTCCTCCCAAACAGCCACAATGTACCCAGTCATGCAGTCTGTATGAAAACATGTGCAATGCTGCAACATACATGTGGACACATTGTTAAACTGCATCTCCCCTTCACATTGCAGAGGGAGAATCAACACCTCCGGCAGAGCAGCCCGACCCTCTCTTCTCTGATGACGAAGAGGACAACCATAGCTTCAACTTTGACGCCCTCCAACTGCTCGTGGAGAGCCTACGCAGCCCACTTCCAGGAGCTGGGCTGCCTAGCTGCTACGAGGAGACCCCACCCCTGCACAGACCACACAGCAGGCAGCACCCACCACCACGGCTGCCTCCCAGGACCACGGTGAAGAACACATGGTCTTCCAATGCTGTGTGTAGGGGTGCCAGGAGAATCTGGCTGAACAGGTGTGGGTGGGCTTCGACTGCATGGCAGACAAACTAGATGCCATACGTGGGTGTCTGAGTCCCATCAGGGACCACTCACAGTCCCTAATGGACACCCACAGTCAGCTCCATGCTCTCCAATGGACCATGGATGACATCGCTGAAGTCCTGACTCAGAGAATAGAACAACTGTCCAGTCAGAGTGGCTCTAGCGATGTCACATGGGAGTTGGGAAACATGCGGAGGTTAATGGAGACCATGGGGTGGGCGAATGCGGAACGAGCGGCTGCCATGGCTGCACACCAGCGAGAGGTAGCTGGGTTCCTCAATGACCTCAGGACCATCCTCATGGCATTGCTGTCACAAGGCCTGGCGCTGATGCATGCTGCTGCTTCCACTCCATCCACATTTCCGGCCCCTGAAGTGTCAGTGCCAGTGCTTAATTTGTGCCGGTGCTTTCCGGTGCTTAGCACCGGCACTTATATCTTAGGGCCGGGTCTATGGAATTTTCTCCCTGCCCTGGGCCAGTGATTATTAAAAATAAACGTACGCACCTGTCCTGTTCCCAATTCGGTTCGGATGCCAGCGTGGTATGTCTGCAGAGAACGGCCCACCCACGTCCAGGCAGGCATGATGACTGCATCACGTTAGTGATGTCAGCATTGCACGCATGCGTTTCACCAAAGAGTGTCATACTCGTTCCGTTTGAATAATTTGGCTGAGGGCGGGCTGATCGTGAGGTGGGGGCAAGGCAAACTGGGAAAGTTGAGGTCGTGCCGCTGAGGCCTGTTAGATGTGGGTTTACTATTGGCCATCGCCGCTGTCCAGAGGTCCACCATGTTTCCAGTTTTAAAATCAACTCTCTGACTCTGGCGCTTGTAAACTGTTAGCGCTTAGCAGGCCTGCACTGAGGAGGAATTGAATGCTTTGCTGCAGTTAGAGCCTTTTCAGCGCGAAAGCAGCAAAAACAATCCCGGAGCAGTGGCGTAGCTAGGGGGGGGCGGTGGGGGCGGTCCGCCCCAGGCGGCACTAATTTGGGGGCGGCGGCCACGCGTCACTGGTGGCCCGCGGCTGCGACCGTTATAATTTATTTGGGGACACTCACTGACACTACTGTCAGTCACTACAGTGTTCCCAAATAAATTATAAAGGCCGCGACCACGGGCCACCGGTGACGCGCGGCCGCCGTATGAAGTGCAACCACACCTGCTTGTAAGCTGCCTGCAGTGCACGACGCACCACCACCTAGCATAGTGGTGGTGGTGCGGTGCACGATATACCGCGTTTGTGGGTCCTGTTCCAGGGCCGTCAATCTTGTAGCGCGCGAAAGCGCTACCAATGACGGCCCTGTAAATGGTGCCGTCCTGCCCCCAAGAGTGTTTCTCTGCCTGTAGCTGGGTGTCCCAGCACCTGCTGCGTGGGGGACGTGCGAGGCTGCGCTGGGGGACGTGCGAGGCTGCGCAGTCCAAATAACTGGGTCTCGGTCTCGGCCGCCGCCGCCGCTTCCACATTGGGGTAGGTTCGAGGCTAAGTTACGGAGCAGCAGGGGCACGGTGAAACCATCCTTCTCGGTTACTAGTTAATTATAACACATCTTCAGAGGCACATTGACCTGCCTCCTTCTAATTGATGACCCTCTGCACTTGGAAGCTGTGACAGGGAGACCTGGAAACTGACCAGGCCTTGCGCAGATAGTTGGACCTGGACACCTGGAAAGAAGCACAATCCTACGAGCAGAAATCCAGGTACTGTACTTTGATGCCGCCGTGAGAGCACATTGAGAAAGGGCGGTGTTTTGATTGTATAAGGAGGATGCACTTAGATGCTATCGTGATATTATGTGGTTACAGTACACCGAAATAGTGTGCCTCGAGGTTACTCCGATATATTGTTCAATTATGATGATAGAAAAGCGTACAGACAATTTGACATAAATAACAGTCATGATTCGGCTATGATGTGCATTGAGGTTTTGTGCTAATATAGTACGTTGAGCTATGTGGCATTATGATGCCATGAGAGGACGCGGATATATTATGCTATTGTTAGGCAAAGAGGATGCACTGATATTCTGTGCTGTTATGATGCTGTGACTTATACATTGTGCAGTTATGATGCTACAGATAGTGTAATGTTAGGGCGATGCCGTGTAGGTAAACTGTGGGGCAGTTTTACTAAAATCTCGCGCAACACAGCACAGCAGGCAAGAAAGCAAAAGAAGAAGAGAACAGGAGCGCGCCATATTTAAAGAAATATGGCTCTCTCCTCCCCAGTGACAGTGCCCTTGGTCTGCGGGCTACGGCGTGCTCTGGCTTGGCTGTAGGAGGAGTGGGTAATGCCATGTATCCTTGAAAGGTGATGAGAGCGGACAGTTGGTGACAGGAGGTAAGGCCTGTGTGATGGAGGATTTTCTTTCTTGCTTTGCCTCAGGGCGCACATGTTTTGCCTGTGGCACGTATGCCAGCAGCCATCAGCCTGTCCTAAGGGTTAGTAAGAGGTGGCCCCAGAGTTCAAGATGCCCGGTGTTGGATGTTAGGTCTCCTGCCCTAGTATTTTATTTTATTGGATTCAGTTGCTGCAATGAGAATCCAGTATAACTTAGTAGTTAATGTAACTTAAGATTTGACACAGTGCTTCTCGAACCTGTACAGTTCTTTTAAGGGAAGAAGCGGTTAAAAAAAAAAAGCTCACTCCTGATACTTTTACAGTGTGCATGCATACTCCTGAGTCTTCTTACTGACTGTTCACGATCAAGCTCTTATTTTTATTTCTAATAGAACATTTCTTTGTACATTGTTATTATAGCATGCGCTCAAAAAAATGTGTTGAGAACTGACTAAATATGCAAGGATGGTAGCACTTATTTCATATGTTTTGTCAGGGGCTACTCACATAACGCAAAAGGGAGGGGGTGTTTATAGAGGCTTTGCTACTGATCAGAACACGAGTGAGCAGTTTGATAATTATTATACATAAGGATGTGTTAGTAAAGACTCCTAAATAATAAAGAGTACACATGGAGTTTGTTGTGAATTTAATGGGTAAAGGGTACGCCCAGGGCTCTAAGTGGGTTGAGAAAACTTGGGGAGGTGGGGGAGTGGGGGTCTCTCAAAGAGGCTTAACCTATGTAATAAAGGGTGTGCTTAAACAGTTAAAAATCTGTTCCGCCTGAATGGCATTTTGGTGCTTCTTTATGTAATTGCATCCCAATATGTAATAGAACTGGCATGCACTTAAAACAAGCCCAGACTATTGGCTTTATCAATGGTTGTTAGCTACAGTAGATGAATATGTGACAACAATGACTTTGTGGTAAATAATAGTGAAAATACCGCAGTTCTATAATTATGATACTGTGAAATTACTATACCATGCCATTAGAAATTTTAAATAAAACTATTTGTAAAATACTTACTTTTATTTGTTATGTGCTTGAACAAATGTCTAGAAGCTGGTAATGCTTGGCAGCAGCTGCCCATGCAGCAGCATTAATCACTGCAAACCTTTTTAAATGTAGAGCCTACCCTCTGTCCTTCACACCTCTTGCCCTGCTGTGGATCCCCATGGCGTGCACTTTCAGATCACTAGCAGGTGATCGTATCTTCTGATTAGCTCCTTCGTGGCACCTGCATAACAAAAAAGTCTCTCCAGGCAGCCCTGCTAAGTTCCACACATCAGGGGTGAGGCTAACGCATTTTAGTGTGGTGTTCTGCATTACCGCACTAAAACACAAATTCACGCCTCTAAAGCTCCTCTCAAACCACCGCGCTGACATGCAGACACAAGCGGGATGGAGCACCGCCCAAGCGCTTCATGATGAGCAACTGTGCGCTGGTCTGGCACAGTGTGCGTCTCAGCACTGGTACTGCACACTGTGCAGAACATTTTTCATGTGCTGTCCTGGGGGCTCAGACAGGCTGCCTGGCTGCAACATTATCGCAGCTGCTGCAAGACTCAGTCCTGACCGGCTGCTGCGGCCTTCATGTGACTTGACATCACATACTGCAGCAAAGTGTATGTCCATATGGCAGACTGATTCTCTCTCTTTTGAGTGCAGGTCGTGCCTCTGTGGCCCAGTAATTGGTGCCTCAGCATGCGGAGCGCAACACCAGCATTCACAATCATTGAACGGTGAGAGGTGGTCACACATTCTTATCTCAGAGGCAGGATCGTCATGTAAAATAAGTATACAACTGGATGTGACTGCCTCTAGTAGTGCGTCCTCCGGAATCTCGTGGCAGCCCGACTCACTTAGGTCTGTGTGAATCATTGTGCATTTCTGATTTTAATACCAATATGTTGATTATGAGGTGCTAAGCAGCCCACACGAGGTGCTTATCTGTGCATTGCCGCTCTACAGATTGCACAGAGAAACATATTCACGTCTGTTTCAATCCAATGGCAGCAAAGTTACATCCACTGCACCATGTCAAATCTCAATTTCCTATTACAGTGTACCGAAATGTAAATAAACATCTGTCAATAGAGATTTTAATGGAATTAATATTTTTACTTCTTTTTACTGTTTTTGTGCCACAAAACAATGGCTAGTACATGGGACGGAGGGGACTCCAGACTTAGAGCCACTGTGGTGCATTGCAATTGTTACTGAAGTGAAGTGTGAACTCTCAGGCAGCGGGCACCGCTCACTCAGCTATTGATGATTATTTTTATGGAATAGTGACTGAGCTAAGTCTTTTTGAGATATTGGTGCTTCGCAGCACTTTTAAGATAGTTTCTCATTGCTCAAATGGTTATAATTTCTGATATTTATAAGTTTCCCTCTTCATTGCTTGATTTTGCTCACAAGAAAATGGCCCTCATAATTAGACTGAAATTATGAAAATGTCACACATAGCAATCTGAAACTTTAGCAGCTATGTCTAGTTTTACATCAAAGGCTGATGATGGCTGGTAGTGCCACCAAGTGAAGATTTATTTTCACTCCCAGAGTGATGGCAAAAATGAAGAGCCCAATAGGGACCCGTCTCAGCATCTGTTTTTCACAACTGCTGGTGCTTGGCACTGGCAGGACCTGGCTCTCTTAAAGCCCTGGGTATGCAGATGAGGAGACTATCTTAATCTACAAGTACTTTTAGAGGGCCCAGCAAATCCTGGAAAACTTGAGACCCACCCCCTGTCCAGCCTAGTTTTCTATTTCTGGCCTCGAGCTTCTGGATTGTAATTAAAAGAAAACTGCAATCCTCACCATGAACAGAAATAGACTGGAGGAGGGCTGCAATGGCAGGGATTACTTTGGGCTCTTTTAAGCTGCTTTTTTGCACTGATTAACCATCAGTTACGTTATGTATTTGTGGTGACAGAGGGTCACAGTGGGAACTGGTCATCAAAATGAGTGTTATTAATAGAATTTAGGCATGATTGCTGAAGCCCATTGTTGCCCAGTGTACCTCCTCCTACTAAATGTATATTGAATAGACTTTAGAATTAATTTAAAAATGTTTTCTGAAGGCTAGTTTTGTAAAATTAGAGTTTCATCTTTGGGCTGGTTTTTGGGCTGATGCTGCTCTGGTTGGGCTGAATTTGGGCTTGTACTTGGGTAGCTTTGGGCTTGGGACGGATCTCAAAATCTGGCAACACTGCTGGCCTCTCCTGAGGAGTCAAGTCTGGGGCAGTGGCATTGCTGAGCGATTTGCTGCAGGCTGCAGTAGAACCAACCCCTACGGGAGAGACCCTGCCACCACTGTGAATACTGGAGCCTGAGGACGGTAAGAGATAAACGGTTGTCACGAGGGGAGGAAAGGATCTTTGGTGAGTCCTATAAAAAGAAGAGGGGGGACTAACCAAGTTAGGCAGTCAGCAAATGACATCATGACACGTGCCATCCATAGCTGCCAAGGTTTCAGATTGCTATGTGTGACATGTTAATAATTTCAGTGTGGTTATGAGTGACATTTGACACTTTCTTGCGAGTAAAAATAAAGTAATGAAGATGAGGAAACATAAATATCAGAAATTAGACCCATTTGAGCAACGAGAAACACTTAGAAGATCTAAAACTGCTGCAAACGCCTGCTTCAGCTGACTATAATTAAAATGACAGCTATGGACATCTAGAAAGCAAGTCACATGGCTCCTCTAAGAATTAACACCAAAAAGAGCAAGGGCCTGCGGTTAGGCTGTAGAACCACTGGAGCGAAGCTGTGCAATAAGAGCCACTGACAATACAAGACAACAGTTTAGTAGAGAACACAGATCTTTACTGGACCCCACCAATGTAGAAGGGGTATTGCTGGGTGCACATGAGGCATTCAGAGTTGTAGTGGCATGAGCATCACCAGAGCCTGCCCTGATGTCCTGGCATAAATATCTCTAGTGTCACACAGCGAGTGACAAGTTACACACCAAGTGTAAACACACCAGACGACACTTCAGGCAAAGATTGAATTTTTTTTTCTGCCCATGGCAGAGAAACAGCTTGGTCTTCAGTCGGGTATTTAGTCCACCCTGCATTGCTGTTTGAAGCCTGCAGCACAGCAGGTGTCGAAAGACCCCTAAATCCAACACCCCAGCTTCAGATCCAGATACACGCAGGTAAGTGCAAAAGTAGTCTGTCTCGAGTGACAGTCACGACGCGCGCTAATGAGTACCTGTCTGTGAACATGTGGCATTGCGGCTGTTTGGAGAGAGCTCAAATAATAAACCAGGAGAGAAGAATCACTAAACTCCATGCTGCTCTCTCTGTCCCACAGGAGACCTGGGCCCAGACTATACCAGGGTGTGAGAGGCCCTAACACAAATCTCAATTGCCTCAGGCCTATACCATAAATTAATTAGTCAGCTCACTCACGGACTCCGTCCACCACAGTGAGCATGTGTGTGATAGCATGATTGCTGTGCAAGCCTCGGTAGAGCCTGTGAGACACCCATAGTGGTCACAGTCAGGCAGGATGACAAATATGTTTGAAAGTATTTAAAAAAATCACATCAGTATAATTAAGCGAGTGGACCCAGGGTGCTGTGCGCAGCCCTCTACAACTGCAAGTTCAGATAGTTAACACTTACTTGCACTAGTTAATAGAGAAGTGTAAAACTAGCATTCCAATAATACATGTGAGAAGCAGTTGTGCCCGAAATTTGACAGTGAGGTGAGATTCAAAATTCGAGTCTGAGACTTAAGCTCACACAATCACAGGGCTGCGGATGCCATGGGCGGCAATCTGAGGGATAGCCCCGGGCGCCACAAGCTCTAGCTACGCCCCTGTCCCGGAGGCCGCAGAGATTTATAATTCCTTTTCCAGGAATTGAATTAAAGCAGCTGCAGGCACAAAAGGTGAGTTTGCCCCGTTTTCCACTGCTACCTTCTTTTTCATGGGGTACTTCAGAGCAGAGTTTTTGCAGCGTAGTAGTGTGTGTGAGCCATTTCAGTTCCCAAAATCGGAAGTTGTAATCCGAATGGTTATTGAAGAGTGAACATGCAAGAACTGGTGCACTGAGAGCATGAAGATTTATAAATATGAGCGTGCGAAAACAAATTTATATACTCTTTCACTTTTCCTGTATACCCAAGCCCTGCTTCGTTGACTTTCCCAGAAAACATGTATACTGGCACAGTTAGTGCTTTTTAGCCCATCAAGAACTCCCAGAAAAGCTATCAGCTGTCAAATAAAAAATCAGATCCACTTCTTCCAAGAGCTCGCAACAGGCGCCTCCTGCTGTTCATCTCAAATAGGCATTAATGAAAAGGTGAGGGCACTCAAATGTGTACAATTTTAGAACCTGGCTGCAGCACTCTTTGGAAAGAGTTGTCTAAAATTATGTGAATGAAGGGGTCAGCTTCTCGCAAAATCAGCCATTCTCACAGCTTAGTTGAAGAGAGTAAGTAGAGGGCATATGGTCTAATCAATGTACCTGTTTGTTTGCTTCCATAACCGTGAAAGTGTATAAGATGTAAAACTGCATTAACCAGTGTATTTATAGAGGCAGTGCAGTGGTAGATGCACTGTTTTTGTATTAAACTGATCCTTCGTTTTTGAGATTTGTCTGTGCAAAGGAGAGAGCTGGTAGCTACCGAAGCTCATGGAACAGCGTTATGTTTGTAGATTTTTCTACATTTCTGATGGCAACAGCAAGCGACCCCCACCTTTTGTTCTATCCTCTCCACTTAAAATATGAGCGTAGAGAGACTCCCAAACATGGGAGAGAAAGCAAAAATCGCTATGAAACCCAATCAAAGCCCCCAAGCATGATCACACCTACTTGATATTAACATTAAAAAAAACTGGATGCAGTTTTTCCTGAGAGCACATTACTACTCACAACTTCCATGGACTAACCACTAACCTTGCATTCCAGATCAATGCTTAAAAACATCTTTCCACACCCTTAAATCCCACCGGCCAATAGATGAATCCATAATATATGTCCAAAATGCACACTGTGAGTGTGCTGCAGCCAACCGCTTATACATGTGTTAGCAAACCAATAACTACAATGACCCTAATGAAATATATATGTTGCTTTTTCATGTTTTATGAGCATGTTCACAGTACTCCGCTATTTTGTACCGAAGGCTTTTCTTTTTTTCCTATGCATACATTCTGTCCCTTTACAGAAATCTGTTGTTGCCGGAAAATAAGGTGAAGAGCTTGAGCAAGGGTATTTCAACAAAGTTCTGTTTACAAGTGGTGTCTCTTGTGCTCCTGGTCAACTTATTTTTTGTTTCTTCATAAATTTTTTTCTTTTTTAAAAAGAGATGGTATTTCTTGTGTACCACCTACAAACAGCATTATGTCGGTAGGAATGTTGGCCCTACAGATCGATAGCCTTCAATCTACTGAGTGTGTTGTTAAGTTGGAAGGAATGTAGGGGAGCAAAAAATCAGACCCTGAAATATAGAGTAACTTAACAAAACCCTATTTGTGGCAAATGTAAACGCGCATTGGTTTATTTTTCAGTGCCATATTATACAACTAGGGATAGTACTCATGATTAAGATTTCAACTGGTATTGAGAAATTGGGTTGTTGGTTGAAGAGTGTGAAAGTCCACCCAAGAAACAGCCACAATCTTTGATATTGTGACCCACAAAAAGTCATTAAATTAACCTATGCTTAATGCCTGGGACGATAGTCTTTGCTGTCCTGGTAGTTAGAAAACACATTAAAAAATGTTATAAATTATAAATGAAATGTAACTTGAACAGTTGTTTCTCGTCACTCGTACTTCAGTAGATCAATGCATATGGTGTGTGTGCGCACAGTGTGGGTGTTTGGATGTTTAGATGAAATGTGCCAAGGGGTTCTATGAAGCTTCAAATGATCATTTTCATTCCAGGTGTTAGAGACAGAGTTAGCTAAAACACAGAACTGTTTGAGGGTCAAACATGATGTAGGCCACTTGGCAGTAATGAATTATCTGCCACAGTGGCCTAGGTGTTGTAATAGGTGATTTCTACTGTGTTTATGTAGTGCTGAGGGCTCTGACTCTATCTAGTGGGTAGCAGGAATCCTCTTCTATCTCCACTCCTAGTAAGAAGGTAGGTCTTCTGCTTCAATAGAGAGCTGTCAAAGGTGGTTGGGTATTAACTTTGGGGAAGGCTAGTAGTGGAAGTGGTCCTATATCTGATTAGATCAGGGCCCCATCCTGAAAATTCTGCAGCACACTGATCCCTGCACAGGTTTCTCGGAGAGCTCTCCATCAGGCGATGTGAGTCACAGTTGGGAGGAAAGATCTTTCTTCTTGTAGTCAGTCGCTTGCTGATATTCCGATTGGGTATTAAATCTGTCTTTCAGCAGTGCTAGTTGTGGCTGTGGGTGGAGCCAGTAGAGGAAGTGGGTGGAGCCAGTAGAGGAAGTGGGTGGAGCCAGTAGAGGATGTAGGTGTGGTCTCCTAAATAAAATTGAGCACCTGCACTTAATATTTTACAAATTAAGCACTGGTCAGTGCCATACAGTGCAGCAGACCTTCCACCTCTGGCCACTGGTGTGTCACTGCCACACAGTGCTAGAGACAGAACACCACCACCCACACGTGAGGCACATGAAACAGCAGAGGACGAAGATGCAGATGATTCTTCCCTTGTGGTAAGAAGGACGCAGAAGCATGCATCTGCGCCATAGGGCCAGCTTCAGATTGGTTCTGCCCTCTGCATCATCACCTTCCTCTGTCCCCCGATGCACTCTGCGAATTTCACCTTGGTCCTCGACATGGACTGCCATATGATGTTTGATCGCCAATGACACAGCAATCAGACTGCGTACTGAACTCTTCCTCTTCCTTTGGACTTCTCATTCCCTGAAGGACACTGGCTGGCCCTCCACGGGCCAACATCGTCATGTAGGGTTTGCATGGCCCTGTACTGCTCCAGATGCAACACTCCACTGAATGTGCATTAAACATTCATATTCACACAGATGTGTCATGTCTATGGTCTTTCAAGTTTGAAAGTAAGGATGAATATAGGCTCACTGGACTCCTCTTACATCCATGTTGCTTTTGTCGTAGAACGGGGGTCACAGGGTGACACATTGCCGAATGCTGTCCGGGTGGCGCTGACACAACAACTGTGACACACGCATGAGTTACTTCCTTCTCCAGCCCAGTACGGAACCACGCCCAGGGCCCCGGGGTCATTTACAAACCCTTTATGCTGGACTGGCATACGCCAGGCCAGCCCACTCTGCTTACGCTCACCGGGTGTACGGCAACGCCACATGTCCCGAGTCTTCCCTGTAGTGATCTGCTGCTCACAGGTCTAGTTGTCAGCATGCCACAGCCACTACCTCACGGCTGGTTTACACCCACACCACACCCATCCAGCACACGTGTCACAGGATATGTGACCCTGGCAATAAAAAGAGCCAGGCGCATGTGCTCGAAGCCATTTCCACTCTCTTTCTGGGTGCATCCGTGTGGTGTTAATGTAGGCATGAGGGCCTGCAACATCACATTCCCCAGGACCGGAGGTGACATGATGGCGTCGGCAACACGATACCCAAGCATACAGGGTCCATGACTTTGGGCCACAGACTTGGTGGCACCAGATACATTACCACCGGCACAGGCACACCGCCATGGGATGGTGACTTTGGGTGCACTGAGGTAGGGGCACCTCAAGGGCTGAGCGGGTGTGCAGCCTGCAATGAGGCCGGGTGCACTGGTATGTCCTCTATCATGGCGAAATCAAGCCCCAGAATCAAATGAGAGACCTGGTGGCCTGCGGAGCAGGGCTGCATGATGTGGAGGGTGCCTTGGCCTTTGGCCCCAGGCATGTGGCTTGCAGTGGCACGTGGTGGGCCCTCATTGCTACACGCCAAGGGCGGAAGGTGAGCAGTGAGGCCTGGGTGTGCAGGGGTGGGCATGCACCGCTGGGTGGCGGGAGGGCCTGGGGTGCATCTGCCTGGGTGTGCAGGGGCGGGCATGCACCGCTGAGCGGCGGGAGGGGCTGGGGTGCATCTGCCTGGGTGCACAGGGGCGGACAGGCGATGATGTCTTGTGCATTTGTATGTACTTTGCCATTCATGTGTCTGGACTCTGTTTCAGATGATGGATCTGTTTCAGATGTGTGACCTGGTGAACGGCACTACATACTGGCACGTGGTTGGAGACACACTAGTGGCAGCAGGTGAGCAGTGTGGCCTGGGTGCGCATTGTCGGCATTCTCTCTCCCTGTCCATCTCTTCTGTTATTTGTGTCTGGCTCCCCCTCTCTGTCCGTCTTTCTCTCGCTCCCCCTCTCTGTCCATCTTTCTCTTGCTTCTCCTCTCTGTCTGTCTTTCTCTCACTCCCCCTTTCTGTCTGTCTTTCTCTCGCTTCCCCTCTCTGTCCGTCTTTCTCTTGCTCCCCTCTCTGTCCATCCTTCTTTCGCTCCCCCTCTCGCTCTGTCTTTCTCTCGCTCCCCCTCTCTGTCTGTCTTACTCTCGCTCCCTCTCTCTCTCTTTCTCCCTCCTTCGCTCTCTCTCTGTCCTTTGATGTGCTCTGAACACACCTTCTCATCATGATTTTTGTCTTGCAGGCTGTGACCTACGGATTGTCCCAAGGTGAGCCGCCATGTGTCTTCATATCTGTTCTGTGTTTCTTTGAATACATTTTCATTTGTTGCATCGAAGGTGAATGTGTGATGCTCATTTTTGTGATGACACATGCATGTCACCAAATGTGATGTGGCTTGTCTTTGGCCGGGGGAGGTGTTTGGGGAGGGGGGGTCCTGGGGTGGTGGCGGAGGGTGGTGTGGCCCTGTTGGGGCTCCGAGCTGCATGATCAGTGGCTCCATGCCATCTGTTACCCTTCAGGTGTGGCTCTAGGCTGGGCTCCATTTTGTGGTGCAGGCTGTGGTCCGACTTTGCACCAGGTCAGAGCAGGGTTAATTTCCTGCTGCTAACGTACCTTATTGCATGTTTTGTGATCTTATAACCGCTCTGGCTGGTTGTTGAGAATGTTGCAGAGTGGTGTTGTCGCAGCTTTTGGCACGGGAACGCCTACTCTGCATCTCATTAGTGAGAGTTGCGGGGGTCATCTGTGGCGAGGTTTTTTGCGGCTGCTATCGCGGGTAAACTGGTGTTATGGGCTGTTAACACCAGCTTGTGCATGGGGCGAATATTTATCGCAACTTTGGGTGCGATAAAGTGCAGTTAACTCGGCAATAGAATATGCCCCACAGTGTTCAATCTGTATACAACTGTTCAGGGAAAGCCAAGTTCCTCAGGTCCTGCTACATAACTAATGTCTTACTAAGGACAGTATTTACCTGTATCAAACACCTCACAATCCCTAAACCAACAGTGAAAAATAAAGTGGATAGCAGTAGAAAATTGAGTATTCTAAATAGTGTTTACACTATGGAGACAGTTTACTCTGTACCACACTGTTTCCAGACAGTGAAACTCCTATGAGAAATTTACCACAGAGTATTAAAAAGTATCTACTAATAACAGTGTACACTATATGCAAAATTTGCTGAAAGAGGACCTATTCAGTTCAAATAACCAAGGTCTCAAGGTGCTAAAGATCCTACTGCCTGCAGCCTTCATGCTGTGGTAAAAACTTTACAGATAGTACAACTTCTGAAGCATAACAAGCACATGTACATAGGTTGGTATAGTGTTTGGACAAAATATCAGAACATAATATTGTAATAGAAAAATATTGTGTCGAGTATATTGGGATGTCAAAAATATCTTCGACAGGAATATTGATGGTAAAAATATTGTTATTAGTGTCATTTATAAATAGTTATAAAAAATATATATATAGAAAATATTTATTGTAGTGCGTTTAATTCTACATGTTTATTAAGGATTTTGTGTTTTTAGTAAGATACCTTATTAGTCCTGAAATGATTAAGAAAATATTTTTGGCTGTATTAAAAAGTGTATATTTTAAAGGAAAATGTATGTTAATTTATTTGTTGATATGCAAATTATCATTTTTATAATTTTCTTTTTTTCTTTTTACATTGATATTTTTAATAAATGTTAATAAGATATATAGATATATATTATTTGTATTACATACAAAAAATGAATATAAAAATAGTGTAATACAAAAATAATTGGAAAATTAAAATATAATAAAAAGGGTTTTTAATAAAGTAATATAAATTGATGTTTTCAAACAAATGTTTTCCATTTTAAAATGTGTGTGAAAAATAACTTTAAACATTACAAATATATGAATGTTTGTTTTGAAATAAATATATTAAAAAATGATTTTATTTTTCATTACTTTATGACTGTTAATTTTGGATCATGATAACATTTTTATTTCATGCTCTAAGGGTTAGGAATGGAAGCACATATTTTTAAAATTATATTAATTATTAATAGTAAGGAAATATTTTACATGTTAATGTTTAAATATGACTATATATGTTTGTAATATGTGCTTCTAGTTTAAATTTCAGTCCATTTTATTGTTAAAAAGATTTGTATGTGGGGTTATGGAGCATTGATAGTGTATATAAAATGTTTAATTTGTATTTCCTTGTTTAAAATAATTAAACTATAATGGTAACAGTAAATCTCACCTCTTTAGCATCTAACACCTTCTTCAATAGCTTTAGATGGGAGTGGGAATTGTCAATTTCACTCCTTTAGTGTCCAGCACCTTCTCCCAATATGGTTAGATTCAAATGGAAATAGTCAATTTAAACCCTTTAGAGTCCAACATCTTCCCCCAATATGGTTAGATTGGAGTGGGAATAGTAAATGTCGCCTCCTTAGAGTCCGACACCTTACCCCAATATGGTTGGATTGGAGTGGGAATAGTAAATCTCACCTCTTTCGCATCCAACACCTTCTTCAAATAGAATTTGATTGGAGTAGGAATAGTAAATGTCACTCCTTTATTTTCCAAAACCTTCTACTAATATGGTTAGACATGAGTGGAAGTAGTAAATCTACACCCATTAGTGTCAAATATATTCCAGAATATGGTTAGTTTAGAGTAGGAATAGTAAATGTCATCCTTTTAGTGCCCACCTCCTTCCCCCAATATGGTTAGATAGAAGTAGGGACAGTAGATGCCATCCTTTTAGTGTCCAACACCTTCCCCCAGTATGGTTAGATTGGAGTGAGAATAGTAAATGTAACCCCTTTAGTGTCCAACATCTTCCCACATTAAGGTTAAAATGGAGTGGGAATAGTAAATGTCAATCTTTTACTGTCCAACACCTTCCCCAAACTTAGTCAGCTTGAATTATGAATAATCAATGTTATCCTTTTATTTTGCAACCCTTTCCCTAAATTGGTATATGTTGGAGTGGGAATAGTAAATGACGTTCTTTTAATGTCCAACACCTTCCCTAAATTGATTTAGTTTGGAGTGGGATTGGTAAGTGTCACCCCTATAGTGTCTAACACAGTCCCCAAATTAGTTTAAATTGGAGTGGGAATAGTATTTTTCAACTCTTTAGTGTCCAACACCTCCATTAAATTGGTATAGATGTGTGAGGTCATAAGCAGTG
Organism: Triturus cristatus; assembly: GCF_964204655.1. Lineage (NCBI taxonomy): Eukaryota > Metazoa > Chordata > Amphibia > Caudata > Salamandridae > Triturus > Triturus cristatus. The sequence continues at coordinate 723,524,835 of NC_140580.1, read as the reverse complement.
CATGGCGGGTCACAAGTTATAGTTAGCTCTTTTAACTATAAGTGGTGAATTTCCATGGTTTAATTGAGTTCAAAACTTTAATGTTGTCCTAATTATAACGTCACTTTAACTTTTGTTTTTTACAAAGAATATTACCTACTGACAGTCTCCAGTAGCTAGTTATAGTTAGGACCTAGTTTACATAGTAACAGCTTTTTTTTTAATTTGACACTAACTTTGACGAATCTTCGCGAAATGTTTAAAACTAATGGGTCACTCACTTCAGCTTCTGTGTTGAAAATTTTGGAGTGATCCGTTAAGCGAGGCTGAGAAAAACGGGGGGGGGGGGGGTTAATTTCCCTAGGAAACTTTAGACACGGCTATCGTCCGAACTGCTGAATGGAACTACACCAGGGGGCCGATTCACAGAACTAACTTAAGACAAAATCCTCAACTTACTACTTTTGGTATTCACAGAAGTTAGGATTTTGTCTTAAGTTTGTCTTAAGACAAACTTAAGACAGACTTAAGACAGATTTAAGACAAACTTAAGACAGACTTAAGAGAGACTTAAGACAGACTTAAGACAAACTTAAGACAAAATCCTAACTTAAGTCTGTCTTAAGTTTGTCTTAAGTCTGTCTTAAGCCTGTCTTAAGTCTGTCTTAAGGTTGTCTTCAGACAAACTTAAGACAAAATCCTAACTTCTGTGAATACCAAAAGTAGTAAGTTTAGAATTTTGTCTTAAGTTAGTTCTGTGAATCGGGCCCCAAGTTTGGCAAAATGGTAGCTATTGGTCCAAAAAGCACTCTTTCTGTTAAATGGTGTAAATCCATTCAGTAGTTTCTGAGAAATGTAAAGACTTCTCAGATATACAACTGTGGCTGCAGTGGATCAGCGAACCCTCCCGATCTCATGCATGAGATGTGATTGGCTGCCAACACTTCATACCAGGAAGGTAGCCATCTTATGACCATCTTACGAGTCACCAGAAAAGACAAAAAAAATACAAGAAAAGGGGGCAAGGTAGAAACACCCTGACCCCCTAGGCCTGTCCACAGGGACCCCCAGGGCCAACAAAAATTCTTTTTTTTTTAAAGATTCTCGTGGATTCATGGTAAATTTGCAAATCTGCCTGAAAATAAAAATAAAAAACAAAGCGTTTTCTCCCACGCTTCATTTACTTTAAGCCCCTGGGTGGGCCAGGTTCCTGGGGCAATTAGAGATAAAGATGACGGGGCCAGAGTGGGCCCCCGCAGCCCCAGAGACCGCCATCTCCAGGGGGCAAATACTTTGAAGTGCGGGGAGGCCAAGCATTCCCAGGACTGTATTTAATTAGAGTGTGTGGGGGGCTCCTGTTAGTTTTTTTTAAATGAGGGGGCATGCAGCCCCTGCAGCCCCAGGGACCGCCTCCTCCCCAGACTAGTTTTTTTAAATGTGTGGGGGGCATGGTCCCCGGGGTCTGCCACATCCCCGGGGCTATATTTACAATAAGGCATGGGGGACTCCAGCCCCCTACACAGCCCCAGGGACCACCACCTCCTCAAGGCTATTTTAAAGATGGGATTGGACCCCTCCTGGAGCTGTTAAAGGCCCTGGGGAGCCACCCCCCAGGGCCGGCTCCAGCAATTTCCCGGGGTGCCCACCCGCCTTCCCAAAGCAAACAAGTGAGCTCGGATGGAACAGATGAGAACACTTTGGAACCCCTCCTGTTCCCTCCAGTAAGCCCCACACATTGGGACTGCTAAGAGGTCTTCGAAGGCCACACTCCCCTTTCTCCACCACCACCACCCCTAAGTCCTACAAGACGTAATACCTGAGAGTTGGTCTAAGGGCCAGCCCCCTTTGTCCACGACTGCAAACGTGACTGCTAGTTAAAAATCTTGGAAATTCACACAAAAAAACTAAGTTTACAGGGACGTTATAGTAGCAAATAGAATTTTATAAAACCTTAGAAATTAACTAAAAAAACAAAGGTTACAAGGATATTATAGTGAGCAATGGAATTTAAAAAACCTTAGAAATTCACTAAAAACAAAAGGTTCCAGGGATGTTATAGCTAGCAAAAAGAATTTTAAAAAACCTTAGAAATTCACCCAAAAAAACAAAGGTTACAGGGACGTTGTAGTTAGGCTGACATGTCACTCGTACGAAACCAGAGAAATTTAGCCGTTATAGTTAGTTGAGTTAACTGCATCCTCCTGAGGCCTGAGCCGGGAGCGACGCGGTATTGCTGGACAGATCTTGCCTATTTGCACAGTTTTTAATCCTTGTATTTTTACCTGATTGCCTGTTTGTAGTGTTTGCGTGGTGTTATTCCTTTCGTATCGTTTGCCCCCCTCGGACACAGCCCAGAAGTGGGGAGACAGTGCCTGTGCTTCGCGCATGCGCACTGACACTGTGGGCGGTAGAGGGGGTGTGTGACGCACGGACCAATCACGCAGCACTAAGGGGCTTTTAACCACAGGCTGGCGCGAGCGCGCACCACTGCATCCTCCTGAGGCCTGAGCCGGGAGCGACGCAGTATTGCTGGACAGATCTTGCCTATTTGCACAGTTTTTAATCCTTGTATTTTTACCTGATTGCCTGTTTGTAGTGTTTGTTATTGTTATTGTTATTGTTATTTTGGATTTATATCGCGCCCAATCACCTACAGGTCTCTAGGCGCGCGGAAATCGATGGTAACAGACAATAAGCTCGGCAAACACAGAATGAGAGGCACTTTTTGGTCTAATTTACACCCAGGGTTCTTTTAAACAGCAATGTTTTTAGCGTCCTTCTAAATCGCAGAAGATTCCCCTCCCTGCGCATCACCTCAGGCAGTGTGTTCCATAGCTGAGGGACTAATACAGAGAAGGCTCTTCCACCCTTAGTTACAAGTTTGTAATGGGGGCAGACCAAAAGCTGAGAGTCTGAGGATCTAAGTGTTCTCACTGGGCTGTACACCTCCAGACGCTCAGTGATGTAAGCTGGTGCCTGACCATAGATTGCCTTATGAGCTGTGCATAAGTTTTTGAATTCCACGCGCTCTTTAATGGGGAGCCAATGCAAGCTGTGTAACAGGGGAGAGGCCTTAGTTCTCCTTGGGAGTCTAAAAATTAGTCGTGCTGCATCATTCATCACGACCTGCAGCCTGTTAGTAAGAGTTTTGGGTAGGCCAAGGTAGAGAGCGTTTCCGTAGTCTATCCTTGAGATGACGGTTGCTGCTACAATTGAACGCATCATTGACTGGGAGAGAACCGGGGTTAACTTTCGTAGCTGTCGGATGATGTTTGTACAGCTCCCCACCACAGATGAAATTTGACTGGCCATTGACAAGTCGCAATCCAATTTGATCCCCAAACTCTTTATGTTCATGCTTGGTTTTGGAGCAGGGCCCAGCTCAGCTGGCCAATAGAGGTCACTCCAGGGTGAGGCGGTAGAAGGAATAACCAGTACCTCGGTCTTGTCTGGATTGATCTTTAATAGGTTTCCAGTCATCCATTGCACAGTATACCTCAATATGTTCTGAGCATTGAGTTGTGCGGTACTTGAATTATCGACACTCAGCAACAGCTGAGTATCGTCCGCGTAGTTAAAGACTCTGCAGCCCCTGCTGGCCAGTGATGCAATCAGCGGTTGTAGGTAGATATTAAATAACAGTGGGGATAGGGCAGAGCCCTGTGGCACCCCACATTCCAGGGTCCCCGCCTCAGATGTGTGTTCCCCCAGTTGTATCCTTTGCGTTCTTCCCAAAAGGAAGGATTGCAACCACTTAAAGGCCAGACCTTTGATCCCAAAGTCTCTCAATCTCTCCAAAAGCAAGGCATGACTGATGTTATTCCTTTCGTATCGTTTGCTACCCTCGGACACAGCGCAGAAGTGGGGAGACAGTGCCTGTGCTTGGCGCATGCGCACTGACACTGTGGGCGGTAGAGGGGGTGTGTGACGCACGGACCAATCACGCAGCACTAAGGGGCTTTTAACTGCAGGCTGGCGCGAGCGCGCACCACTGCATCCTCCTGAGGCCTGAGCCGGGAGCGACGCGGTATTGCTGGACAGATCTTGCCTATTTGCACAGTTTTTAATCCTTGTATTTTTACCTGATTGCCTGTTTGTAGTGTTTGCGTGGTGTTATTCCTTTCGTATCGTTTGCTACCCTCGGACACAGCGCAGAAGTGGGGAGACAGTGCCTGTGCTTCACGCATGCGCACTGACACTGTGGGCAGTAGAGGGGGTGTGTGACGCACGGACCAATCACGCAGCACTAAGGGGCTTTTAACCGCAGGCTGGCGCGAGCGGGCACCACTGCATCCTCCTGAGGCCTGAGCCGGGAGCGACGCGGTATTGCTGGACAGATCTTGCCTATTTGCACAGTTTTTAATAGTTGTATTTTTACCTGAATGCTTGTTTGTAGTGTTTGCGTGGTGTTATTCCTTTCTTATCGTTTGCTACCCTCGGACACAGCGCAGAAGTGGGGAGACAATGCCTGTGCTTCGCGCATGCGCATTGACACTGTGGGCGGTAGAGGGGGTGTGTGACGCACGGACCAATCACGCAGCACTAAGGGGCTTTTAACCGCAGGCTGGCGCGAGCGCGCCGCCAGCGCGCCGAGTTCGCGCCAAAGGCAAGCCCGTCCGCGCTTGTATCGCGCTCAGCGCCGGAAATTCTGCTCGTCACCCCTCCCAGGGGAGAAGGATGTGGTCTAGAGACCAACTGCTCGACCTGTCCAACTTAAACTGCGAAAGGCCCACCTACTTTTCATTAGATAGGTTGCTGACAGTAGGAGGAAGACCTTCTAAGTTGCAGTGCGGATCCTGCAAGTTCAATCTTAATAGTCCGGCCCTGACAATAACTAATGACATTAATACTCAGAAGAAATTGCCGTGTGCTGATTCCCCGTGTGATGTCAACCGTGAACAGCCAATTAAGGCAGCTTTGATCAACTGCAGATCCCTCCCTAAGCATGCCGCTGAAATCTGGCTGCTTCTTAAAACCTCTAATTTGGATCTGCTATTTGTGACTGAAACTTGGCTGCGAGACGGTTCAAACCCGGACATCTGTCTAGCCATTCCTATGGGCTACAAAATGGTTACAGCTAATAGAGCTGACAATAGACTTGGGGGAGGCCTGGTAATAATTCTTAGAGAGGACTGGGAAATCTCCCATAAGAAAATTGGAGAGCTAGGACCTATAGAGGCCATGTCCTTCCAAATTAAATTCTCCAAAAATCATTCGATGGCAGGACTATTGATATACAGACCCCCTAACACCGTGGCCTCCTACTGGCCACTACTATTTGACTGCATTGCCAATCTCTCGCTACGTTATTCCAACTACACCGTGATAGGAGATTTCAATGTACATATGGACTTGGTTAACTGCCCCCTAGCCTCCTTAGTAGGTGATGCTTTAAAAAGTCTAAATCTGGCGCAAAAAGTACAATCCCCTACTCATGCTGCTGGACACACCTTAGAGCTTGTCTTCACCAATGACATGGCCATCATAGTGGAAAAGCCTATACCAGTAACCTGGTCGGACCACATGCTGGTCACGTTCATGTTGGGACTGAAACGCCCTGTTAATCACAGTGGACCAACTGTAGAAAATAGAAGAGACTGGAGGAAGGTCACTCTTGATTCAATGAGCAGTGAACTAGTCAATACCTCTCCGGCTCCCTCCGTAAACCCAACACGAGATGCCTCCCTTTTTAATTCATGGTTGACCACAGCCCTTGATAAGATAGCCCCGATTAGACCTTGCAAAGTGCCTAGGAGTAGGCCCTCAGCACCTTGGTTTAATGCCGAACTCCGGATGGAAAATAGCCATTGCAAAAGGTTGGAGCGAATCTGGAGAAAAGACTATGTAACTTCAGCTAAAGAGATTTACAAGGTGGCTCTGAGGAAATTTCACACCCTGAAACGTAGGACCATGAGAGACTTTATGGCAAAACAAATTGTGGAGGCAGAAAACTCTCCTAGGGAGATCTTTAAGATAGTGGAGAGTTTCATGAAACCTCAGTCTCTAAAAAGTACTGTCCCGACATCTCTCTCGTTGTGTGAGGAACTGGCTTCGTTCTTCCACAATAAGATTATGTCCATTTATTCTACTTTTCCCACTACGGGTAAGCAGGCTGTGCCATTAGACGGCATTTCAGGTAAATGGTCAGACTTTCGCCGGTTTGAGAAGGAAGCTTCCTTGATGGAATTAATGAAAGTCAAGTCTGGTTGCCCTTCTGATCCTTGCCCGGCCAGAGTTCTTAAACTCCTAGCCCCTGTAGTTAACAACACTTTGAACAATCTCTGGAATACCTCCCTGGATTCGGGAATCTTTCCAACAGACTGGAAGAAAGCCTTTGTTCGTCCTATCCTTAAAAAAGAGGACGCAGATCCGACAGAGCTGAAAAATTTCAGACCTATCTCTCTGCTCCCGGCCCCAGCAAAAATTTTGGAAAAAGAGGTCCAGAGGCAGCTCTCGGATTTTTTAGAATCCAACAATTACCTGCATGACTCTCAGTCGGGCTTTAGGGCAGGTTACAGCACCGAGACGGCTCTTCTAGAGGTGGCAGAGTCAATACGTGAAACGATGGATACAGGAAACTGCGCCATGCTCGTGCTGCTAGATCTTTCGGCGGCATTTGACACGGTCTCCCATATGATCCTTCTGAATAGGCTCCACACACTAGGAGTTACAGGGACCATGTTACGTTGGTTTCAGTCGTTTCTGGAAGACAGATCACAACAAGTCTTTCTCCATCCCCATCTCTCCAGCTCTAGGGCAATGCTACAAGGGGTCCCACAGGGCTCCGCATTGAGCCCGTCACTGTTCAATGTGTATCTGGCCCCTCTGGCATCTATTGTGGAAAGATCGGGTGTCCGTGTCGTCTCGTATGCTGACGACACTCAACTTATCTTTTCCTTCAAGGAGCAGAGTAAGAATGCCTTCACTAATTTCAGGCAGTGTCTTCTGAATATCTCATCCTGGATGACAGATAACTGCCTGAAACTTAATACTGATAAGACTGAGATACTATTTTTTAATTAGCCTCTCCCCCCTCAATCTGAGCTCTGGTGGCCAGTAGAATTAAACCCTCCTCCAATTCCGGTCAACTCAGCTAGGAATTTGGGTTTTAGGTTTGACACCCAACTGACAGGTAAGGCCCAAATATCGCACATCTCCTCTCAGTGCTTCTGGAAAATGAAGGCATTGCGCAGATGTCTTCACTTTCTTCCTATGGAGTGTAGTAAGACGGTGGTCTATGCTCTCATCACTTCTCAGCTTGATTATGCCAATAGCCTCTTCGTTGGCCTCCCTGACTATCTCATGAGGAGACTTCAATGGATCCAAAATGCAGCAGCCAGGCTAATTAGAAATGTGCCCCTACGATATCACATCACCCCCCACTTGCAAAGCCTGCACTGGTTGCCGGTGAGGAAGAGAGTGATGTTCAAGGTCCTGGTCTTAGCCCACAAAGCTCTAAGAGAGGTGGGCCCGCTCTATTTGAGGTTTAGGCTCCAAAAATACCAGAACGTCAGAACTCTCAGATCCAGCAACCTGAACCTCCTGGTCATTCCGCGCTTTAGAAAAGCGAGGACGGGAGGACGTGCTTTCTCCGTGAGAATGGCTACATTGTGGAATACGATGCCCAATTCCCTGCGTCAGATAAGGGCGGAACTACCTTTTAGGAAAGCACTTAAAATGTGCTATTTGGCCTCCCTAGTACTGTCTAACCCTGTAGGCCTCTCTCCGTTGGAGGTAGCTGTTGCACTCTACAAATGCTAATAATAATAATAATAATAATAATAACTAACTTGCGCCGCCACAATGCAGTGCTTATGACCTCACATATTACCCCACTCATGTCATGGTCAGTGACATCACTGATGACATCACTGATGACATCTCAAATGACATGTCACTGACCATGTCATGAGTGATGTAATATGTGAAATCATAAGCAGTGCATTGCGGTGGCACTAGTTATAGTTAACTCAGCTAACTATAACAGCTGAATTTCTCTGGTTTTGTACAAGTAGAATTTCAGCCTAACTATAACGTCCCTGTAACATTTGTTGTTTTAGTGAATATATATATGTACACACAAACACACACATAAAATGAAATTATGTAAATGTGGACTCACAACAGAAAAATATTCTTTCCACAATATTATGGACCCACACCGCCTCCTGTATTTGGATGGACAGACTTATTCTATGTCTATGCAGATTATAAAAAGAACAAAGAAAATGCTGAACAATAGTAATGAACCAAAGAGATTGATCAATCCTTGTTTAGGTTAATAAGGCAGGTGTTCTGTTCGGCTGCAGACTCCATCTGTGCAAACAGCTTCGAGGCAGCCGAGATCAAAAACATTTTGTTTTACATAAGGCAAAAAAATCAATTGCTATGATTGAAAATACTTCTGAAGGATTCTCTGGAGATTTCAAAATGGTATGTTATTTTGATCTTCAACACCTTATTAGTAAGGTATGCGGATTACATTTCATATAATTACTTATGCATACATATTGCTGGAGGTGCTTTTGTACTTCCTACCTGCCTACCAAGAAAAAGTTAATCTTGTTGATATTGTAAGGGCTCTCCCCTTCTTTCTTAAAGGAACATTGCATGTTTTGCTAAGCCTATTAATCTGAGTGGTTTTGTCTGTTACAAGAAATGGAAAGATTTTAATAAAAAAATTATTTTTAGAGTTTTATATAGCGCAAACTAGACCCAAGAAATCGGGTATCAGTGTGCTTTACATGAGCACCAGTTCCGTTACAAAAGGACACTTTCATTTTTGTTAGGCACGGAGAGATTAAGTGATTTTCCCAGAATCACAGGATGTTGAGCGTCACTGCGGAGACTCAACCCGGTTCCCTAGCTTCGGGTCGACCACTCTAGACGTAAGGTTAAATCCTCTCCCCAAAGATGTACTAAGTGGACCAGGACTCATCTTTGCAGTGTGCTGAATGTAATAACTCACAAACAGAAAAGAGGCTTCTCACAAGGAATCGTTGGCCTCCAAGGTCATTATTACCCATGATTTTTAATGTAGTCTAAGACTTATTACAACCATACTGTTATGGTGGTTTACAAGAGTCTGCTGACTTCCAATACAGTATTCTCCATCCCAATGTGCTTGGTTTATGAACGTTTTTGTAATGCTAAAAAAAGATATATCATGAAATATGTTTTGGGACAACGGACAGCATTTAGTGAGACGATTTAATCCCCCAGTGTCAGCAGCTTTCTTTTCCAAAGTGTAAGCTGTCCATTAGCAAGAGTTTCCACTTCTTGAATGTTAACTGACTGCCATGATTGAAGATCACCAGTCACTGTTTTGCTGTTGCATTAGGGGTCCCAAATCATTTATAAACTTTCCTTGAGGGAGTTAAGGGGTGTCAATGTAGACACTGCTACTTGCACAAATATGTGTGAAGTCCAATGTCACTTTAAATTAAAACATAAGGAGTCCGATTTTGAGTGTGGAGTATGGTCTGTACTCCGTCGGGGTGATAGAATTAAATACTCAGTTGTCTTGATGAAGTTCCCATGTTCCACATTTAGGGGCCTATTTACAAGCCCCTTGCGCCGCCTGTGCGTCACTTTTAATATGTGAAAAAGTGACATACTGACGGCGTAAGGGGGCTTGTAAATAAGTGCCTCAGAGATGTTCACCAGCACTACGGACATCTCTAGTCATTGGCAGGAACCACCATCAGGGCGGTCCTGTCAATCTGTTAAACATTTGACGGATCGTACCTTCAAGTTGACGGACATTTGTTAAGCTTTTTACGTTTTAAGCTTTTCACAAACTCCAAAAGTGGGAGTTGTTTAAAGAAAATTGAAAAACAATGATCCCGACACCATGAGAGTTGTCTCCCTTGATGTAGGGGTGATTTGAATGTTTTCACGGCCCCTTACCACTAGGTTTTTAACTTGACAGTGTAAACTGGCTATTCAACCCCCCACTCTAAATCAGGCAGGCAGTCCAATCGCCACAGCTCCGATGGACTGTACTCCATTGAGGCACTATGTCGGCAATGGAACAATTGTTGAGGTACTGTAGGCCCACTTGCCTATAAATCAGGCAGATAGGCCAAGAGTTTGGCCGGAGACAGTACTCTGTTGACGTTACAACAGAGTACCCTCGCTGCCAAACTCTGAACCGTGTCATTTTTCAATGTACTGTGTGTGCAGACATATGATCACTTTAGAAGAAATGGGCCCTAATTCTGAAAAGATGCTGGCCACAGCACAATGTTTGCATTGTACAGTGAGCAGCCTATCAGTATGCAGTGTGAGGAATATTTAAGCTCTAAGGAATAGTTGCAAAAATTCACAACCTGCCCAACTGATTAATAATAAAGGGACTGATTTTAGCTGGTGACTTGGAAATGCATTGAAGAGAACACCTTCATCAAACACACAAAAGCTATTAGGAGGAATGTTTGCAATTTATCAAACCACTGGCAATCACTCAGGGTAGCATTCCAACCCATCATTATTTTGCCCACCTCAATTTGGACCATGCCATATGCTAATCAGTTCCAACCCTGCTCCAATAGGAACAGTCCAGCTCTAACTGCCAAGCCAGACCCTTCCGGAACTGGCAACCTCCATACCAGCATTCGACATCGAAGTATGGCGGCATTGTGACCAATGTCTCTTCAAGTGACAGAGATCACAATGTTCCACCCATTGGCACACTGAAATTCTGACATGGGTGAGCACATCCAGTGTTCTTTGGGACCAGACAGTGCACCTCTGAAAGTCTGTGCTGCCAGCACAAGCAGCCCCGCTCTGTGCAGGTAACAGTGGTGGGGCCGGGTTTTTTCCAACAGACGGTAAAAGAGGGAAAATCAATTATTTATTTAATTTTCCCTCTGCATGGTCAATTGAAATCTCCCCCCCCCCCCCCCCAACCCGTCCCCACCGCTGTTACCTGCATGGACCACGGCAGAGCACAAGCAGAGTGTAAGCTATCCAATCTGGACAGCTTACACTTTAAGAACATTAGCACTTGGCAGGTGCTATCCTTTCCATGCTTTGAGATCCCAAAAAAGTCACAAATCGCTTTACAAAATACACTTTACGAATCTCAAAGGATGGAGCACCCTTTTGCCGCCCCTTCTACATTGCCATTCGCACGGGGTGGTAATTTGTGCTTGGTGATGAATAATCGTGATTATACATCGCAAAGAACCTTTGTACGTTGCGGTTTTAGACCTTGAATTCGGAAAGTCTGTTGCACTGATTTTGGATGCAAAGGGGCAGATTCAAAAGAAAGTGACGCATTTGTAGAGATGCATCACTTTCCCTGCGCCACCATGCAAAACCCTTGCGTCATCATGGATGCGCCGTATTTACAATACGGCGCACCATGGCGCAAGAATTGACAGATGCGTCAGAAATTTTGACGCATCAGTTGATGGAAAAGTCATGCATTGCTGGAGTTTTGTCGCAAGCACAGTGCAACTCCAGCAATGCGTGTCGCGGCCTATTCCCAATACACTGCGTCACTCCTTATGCGTGCTTCAAGCAGGCGTAAATTTTGACGCAGTGGCGTCTTAAAAGTCACGCAGTGAAATCTTGTAGATTTCACTGCATCACTTTTACAAGGCTTTCCTGTGTGGGAACGCCTACCCTGCATACATTATACCTGACGCAGGTATAATGTTACGCAGGGCTTTACAACGTGACACATCTCCCTAGATGCGTCACGTTGTAAATGGGCCGCAACTTTTACGCTGCCAATGCATCACAAAAGTGACGCAACAACAGCGCAAAAGTGACACAAGGGGCTTATAAATCTGCCCCAAAGTCTTTTTATGACTCAGACCCATGGGGTCGGATCGTCTTGGCAATCATTATTATAATACAGACAACTACATTGGCACAAAATAGCCTGATTGTCATATACACAGTCATAACGTATTCCTTTAACTGCAGATTTTATTTATATTTCAAAGAGAATTAAAATATTCATTATGGCCTTGCATTCGGTTTTGATGGTAATAGATCCACGTTTTCTATAATTTTATTCAAAACAGCTAAAACTAGAGTCCAAATCATTTTGAAGTCATAAGGTAAACAAGACTGATGAAAAGGCATTATTGTGCTTGTATCTTCACTGGCTTTACGCTGAAAAGTAAACACCTATCAAAAGAACCTGATGTGAACTGGTTTTGTTGCTTCTTCTAATCCTGACAGTAAACTGGCATCCTTCCAAAATCTGCTGATCAAAAACCCAGAGTGAAAAAACTTATGACATTGAGTGCTGCAGGCAGATTAAATGTGAATTCTTAGAAAACCTGTAGGAATTTGAAAAACAAGCCGAACGATTTTGCAAGAATGAAAATAAAGAAGCCAATAGAAGACGTACACGTTTGATTAGATAAATTCCTTACATGTGCTTTAGATATGGGTGTCCCTTATCTACATCTTCCATTGGACAAGTTTGCAGTTTACGCGTAATATTTCATAAAACATTGCAATAAAAAATAATTATTTCATTTTGCATCCATGTTTCAGTCGAATACGTTTCCTGAACCAATTTGTGAAAAGTTATGTTCCACAAAATAGGTGAAAAGTATTGTAAACCCAACAATTAAATACATTAAAAGACAAGTTAGTATGTAGTTGGTGCTAGGCTAAACTGTAATAATGTTTCACAATGCATCAAATAAACGAGCTGAAAGTTATTGTGATTGCTTTCGTGATGATTTTGAAAATCATCATAATATACTATTATGATATTTAATTCCTGTTAGAATCTGGGTTCTCGCGTTGGCACAGGTAGGTACTTGTGACAAGCAGGGACCCTTTCCTCTAGTCAGGGTAAGGGGTTACACTCCTAAAACAACCCCTGCTCACCCTCTAGGTAGCTTGACGCGAGCAGACAAGGCTTATCTCAGAGCATTATAGGTTAAGGATTTGTGACCACATACAGTAACCCAGTGACAACACCACAAATGGACACCACACTAGATTTATCAAAAATAGTGATCTTTTATATAAAGGCTTAATACAAATACCAAATAACGACAAAAATGACATACACAGTTCAAGAATATGATTTTAGAAAGAGTTCTTAGGTTAGCGACAAAATCATTCACCTTAGCGTCTGTTTTAACCCACAGTACCTTATGATGCGATAAAAAGTTCCTAGCGGCACTTCAGCGTTGAAAATCAAGGTGTAGCTTATCCTGTAGAAATGTACTCGCTAAGGCACAATGCGACAAAATTCGGCCCGCTAATGAGCGGGGCGACAATTTCACCAGCGGTTATCTTGGTTGGGTCTGCGACGATTTTCACAGCGATAAAATTACTCACGCTAACGAGCGGTGCAATGATCTTGGCTTGTTCTGCGACGATTTCACACAGCAGCGGCAGGCTCTGCGACGAAGTTCACAGCGATAGAATTCTTCCCGCTAACAGGCAGAGCGTGGATCTTGGGCTGGTAGCGATCAAAGTCGGTCCGCTAACGAGCGGGGCGACGATTTTCCCAGCGCTGATCGGGCTCAGCGGCAGCAGGGTCTGCGACGATGTTCGCAGCGATAGAATTCTGCCTGCTAACAGGCGGAGCGGGGATCTTGGGCCGGTAGCGATCAAATTCGGTCCGCTAACGAGCGGGGCGACGATTTTCCCAGCGCTGATCGGACTCAGCGGCAGCAGGCTCTGCGACGATGTCCTCAGCGATAACATTTTGCACACTGACGAGCGGTGCGACGGAAATTTTCTCGCTAAGCCGGCTGTGCGTGAAAAAGTGGAGATCTTTGGTTTCTTTCTTCTTGGCCAGCTTCCCAACAGCAGGCCCAGCTCCCAGAGGCCCCAAAACTGGTTCCAGCACTCTAGGAGGGGCAGAACTCACACAGCAGAGTTCAGGGGGAAGTTGGGGGTGAAGCCCTTTTGTTCCTGGGACTTCTTAACAGGAGGCCAGCTCTACTCAGGCCCTTGGAGATCGTTTAAAGCTCAAGTTGAAATAAAGTCTTTGTAGTCTTTCTCCTCTCCTACAGCAGCAAGGCAACCACTGCAGGCCAATCCCCCAGGTCAGGGACAGTACTCCTCCTTACAGCTTCCCCAGTTCCTTCTCCTCAGGCAGAGGTTCTTCTTGTCAAGCAGGATCTCATTTCTTGGGAGCAGGGTCCCAATACTTATACCCCTAAATCCTTTGTTCCTCTGGGGTAGAGGGGCCTTTGCCCAGTCCAAACCAGTTCCTAAGCACTTTGTTGACATGACTCTGACTTTCTATTCAGGGTGCAGGGCAGAGACATCAGCTGCTCCACAGGAGGAGGAGCCAGCATTGTGGTGGCAGAGCACAGCCCTATTCAGAGTCCAGGTGCACTCCTCCCACCCATCTGGATGTCAATCTCTCTATTCACCACCAGGCTACCTAGCCCTGCCCCTCTGGAATTCCCCAGCCCTGTCACTCACACAAACCAGACAGGCAGATACACATCATAGCAGAGGCGGGCTGAAATGGTTAGGCAAGCAAATACCAGCTTTCTAAAAGTGGCATTTGCAAACACAGAATATTAAAATAAACTTTACTAAAAGATGTATTGTATTATTCTGAGTTCAGGCATATTAAACTCGAATTTCTACCATGTTCCCTGGGTCTGTTAGGTTCATAGAATGTAACAATTCTAACAGCCTATTCTGGCCTATGGAGAACAGGTAGCCTTACAATAGTGAGAAACGAAAATGTCTGTAATTCACTATTAGGACATGCCACACACATCAGGGCTTGTCCTACCTTATGCTTACAATGCACCCTGCCCTTGGGCCTACCATACGGGTGACTAATATGAAGTTAAGGGAAGGTTTAGGGACTGGCAAGTGGGTGCACTTGCCCAGTCAGCATGACAATACCAGACTGCATGCAGGTTCTGCAATGGCAGACCTTAGACACATTTTACTAGGCCGCTTCTGTGAGTGGCACAACCAGTGCTGCAAGCCCACCAGCAGCATTTGTATTTACAAGCCCTGGGCACTACTGGTGCACTTTACTGGGGTCTGACAGTAAACCAAATAAGCCAATCATGGAATTCAACCAACATATACATTTTAAATAGGGAGCACTTGCACTGTGGCACTGGTTGGCAGTGGCACAGTGCTCTGAGCAGTTAACACCAGCAAAACACATGAGGCACAGCGACAAAAAGTGGGAGGGAGACTCACGCCAAGGGGCTAGGTCTAACAATTCCTTAGAAAAAACGAGTCCTAAATACTGGGAGGCAGATTTACAATAACTCGCGCATCCCTGCATATCAGCAGGGATGCGCCAGTTATTGTGCGTCACGGCTCCGCCACCATGAATGCGCCGCATTTACAATGCGCAGGGTTTTGACGCAGCATGGGCTCAAAAGTGACTGAGTGAAATCTTGAAGATTTCACTCAGCCACTTTTAGGAGGCGTTCCTGCGACGGAACGCCCCCCCTGCACGGAACACCCCCCCTGCACAGGAACACCTACTTCTGGTGCAGGCCTTTAAAACATGACACATCTCCCAGATGCGTCACGTTGTAAATACCCCGCAGCATGGTGCTGATTTTGCACCGCCGCTGCGTCACAAAACGCAACGGCAGCGTAAAAGAGGCGCAAGGGGCTTCTAAATCTGCCCCTGGGTGTATAGGTGAACTAAAGCACGTAACAGAAATATATAAACTTTTCTTGTGCATTTCTCTTAGCTGCCACATGAACGTGGTAGGTAGGATGGTGATAGTGACAGTGGACTCACAGCTGAAAGGAACACATTCCCAGAGGTGCAGTACAAAAGAGAGGGGAAATGCTAGGTGAAAGACATGGGTGGCTGTTTTACCATGACCTGAAAACTTTGCTACCTGTGCTGCCTCTCTGTCGTGGACTAATGGCAATCTTGCTACAGCGGATGGATGCCCTCACAAAGGCCCTCAGTATGATATAGGGTGGATCACCACCGACAGGCTATGGGTGGGTGGTCTGCCTGACAACTAGGGCAACGGTACCACCGTGATCGGAACGCAGAGCAGTGGCGGCTCATGCAGGTAAGCGTGGTGTGGCGGGCAGGGGTGGTGGTGGTGGAAGTGACATACGACAGGTTAGTGAAAATAAATTAATAGGTAAAACTACTTACCTTGGGCTCACACAATTTGTCACAACATCTAATCTTAGGGATCCATGAGCCATGTTGGCAGATAGTAGATGTGTTTGAGCCATTACTCTCAACATACCCATATATGTTTGGTATTTGTCATACCTAGTGTTCTGCTGAATAAAGGTAGTAACCTAGGAACACTAATGAATTTTTAACTCAATCTGGATCTCCCTTTTTTCTTTGTCCAGTAGAATTTATTCAAGAACTTCCTCCTTCCGGTACAGTGTTTAAGGAGGTTGTGTCCGGCCTGGTGGCATTGTTCTCCCAGGGTGGGGAGAGGATGTCGGTGATGAAGCATGACATTATTATGTGTGTGAGGTTTCCTCTACCATAAAGGATGACTTTCCCTAGACAGGCGGCAACATTTCAGTGATATCCATAGTTGGGATTTTTGTAGTGGACCACAATTCTGGTATACAGTACACTACTTTCTTTGTTACAATTGCCACTGTACTCTTACTTGTGGTTTATTCAAACTCGGACTTACTCAGCTCATCCCACAACCAACACACACTGCAGGACACCCACTAGACTCTATCTTCACCCCAAGTGACAGCATCATATACAACTTCAATATGCTGTTCATATGGACCGGCCACTCCATCATCCACTTTGACATGAAGTCAACTAGGCCTGGGCGTAAATTTTGTTCCGTTCGCGGAAATTGTGATAATTTGACATTTTCGCGTTCTGCGGAGAGCGCGAAAATGTCAAAATTTCCGGTTTCCGCAGCTTGGCGATAATTTGTTTCTTGCTCGCGCTATAAAATAATACATTCTCGTGCGCGCGCGATCGCATTACCTGAAACCCTGCGTTCGCCGACAAGTTTTCTTGATCCGGTCGCGTTCTTCATGAGATGTTGTATTGTTTTTACCCATTTGCGCTTTCTCGCGACAGTTCGCGCCAGCAGTGACGTCATGCGTCGCGCGATCACGTCTTTCTTCTCGCGATCATGCACCGCGAGACAACTCAAAACAAGATGGCCGCACCCGCAAGCAACCAGATGGGTAAGTTGGCGACCCGCAACCATGCAGAAAATCTCGCGAACATGCCGGAAAAAAACTTCCGCATCTTCGCGATATTTCCGCTTGTTTGCAATAATTTTAAACATTTTCGCGATAATTTGCAAAAGTTAATTTTGCAAATTCCGCCCACCCCTAAAGTCACCATCCCTACCAGGTTCAGCTTTCCAAGCCACAGCTGGGGGGAAATCACAGAAGCAGAATGGCTCAGCTCCCTCAGCACAGATCAACTTAGCACCACAGACAACCTTGACAAGGACAACAACTTCAACAAATGGATCAAGAACTGTGCATACTCCCTTACACCCATCAAACCCAACAAGCATAGTAGATCATACAAGCAGGACAGCTGATACACAGAAGACCTCTGAGACACCAAATGAAACAGTAAACAGCTGTAAAGAAAATGAAGAGCCAACCACAACACCACTAACGGAACTACCTACAAGGCTGCACTCAGATGCTATCATCAGCAAATAGGAGACACCAAGAGAAAAACACTAGTGGACAGAATTGAAGGAAGCTACAACCGCTGCAAGGAGATCTTCTTGATCATCAAGAATTTTACCTTGCTCTCAGCCACTGTCACCAACATCTCCATATCTCAGCAGCTCTGCAACAACCTATCCAACTTTTCCACAACAAAATTGAAAATATTTACAGCAACTTCCCACACCAACCCAACCCCAGAGAACTTGTTGCTAATCTACCCACCGCCAACCATGAGAGTCCCTGACTGAATGGACAACCCTCACCAAAAATTACACAGCGGCAATCATACAGACTGTCCACTCAGGGGTCCCAACCACATCTAAATCTTGGCAACTTCACTAATCAGTACCATCCTGACCCACATCATCAAAACCTTCATCACATCCATCACTTTCCCGGATGAATAAAAACTTGCAGAAATCAGCGCCCACCTCAAGAAGAGCACAGCTGACCCAAATCAACTGAGCAACATCTGACCCATCTCTCTGCTTTCCTATCCAGCCAAAGAGATTGAGAAGGCTATCAACAAGCAACTCACAACCCACCTCAAACTTAACCCATCTTCTAGACAACACTCAATCAGGATCAGAAAGAACCACAGTTCCGATGCCGCATTCATCGCACCTACCGATGACATTCGACTCATCCTGAACTGAAGAGAAATAGCGGCCCTCATCCTGCTCAATCTCTCTGTGACACTCTCTCCCATAACGCCCTCATCAGAAGACTCCATGAGATTGGCATACAAGGATCTGCTCGCAAATGGATCTGTGCCTTCTTCACGGTAAGAACTCAAAAGGTCAGGCTGCCACACTTCACATCACAATTTATATGCGGAGACTCATAGGTATCGTCCCTCAGCTCAACCCTTTTCAACGAGTACATGACACCATTCCCCAACATCATCCGATCACAAGACATCGCCGTCATCTCGTATGCCGTTGACACCTAACTCATCCTCTCCAAATGACTAAACAACCACCCCATCTTCATCAACTACATGACCATGATAACAGACTGGATGTGAACCAACTGCCTGCAGTTCAATTCCGACCGGATGGAAGCACTGATCTTCGGCAACAAGACCTCCAAATGGGACTCCACCTGATGGAGCAAGGACCAACACCCACAGACTATGCAAGAAATCTAGAGATCATTCTGGATGACATGTTGAACATGACGGCCCAAGTCAACACAATGTACACCTCTTGCTTCAACATCCTACGCATACTGCAAAAACGTCAAATGGTTGCCTTAGAATCCCAGACGGACCGTCACCAGCAGGCTGGACTAAGGTAACATTCTCTACACCAGAATCTGGAAAACAACTCCTACTCAAACTCCAGACCATCCAAAGCACTGCTGCAAGACTCATACTCGACCTCCCATGCTGCAGCCATATCACAGTGCACCACAGGAAGCTTCAATGGCTCCCTGTTCTCAAGTGCAGCCAATTTAAACGTCACACACACACATATAAAGCCTTATCAAATACAGGACCAGAAAACTTAATAGCCACATAAACTTGCACCAACCTACAAGACACCTATGCTTTGCCTCACTCTCACTCGCATACATTCCCTGCATCCGCAAAAGCAAAACTGGAGGTGGCTCATCCTCCTACATCCCTTCCAAGACACAGAGCGGCCTCCCTCAACAAATCAGAGCTTCATGCTCACTTCTTGAGTTCCACAAGAAGCTGAAGACCTGGCATTTGGAATAATAGCCATTGGGACCACAAACCAACACACCTGCTGAAATGCCTGGATACCCTCTGTGAATAGTGCACTATACAAATCAATATAACATAACAACATAACATAACATCCAATCCATAGCCCCTCTGTATATCACACATAGCAACATTCACTCGCACCAATTCTCTTTGTGATTCTATTCAATAGAGAGTAAACTGTTGACACACTGACAAAGCAAAAGTGAAACACAGTGCTTACAGATGAGAGGGAGCTTTGTGTATGTAGGGGCATGGTAAAGTAAAGGAGATACAAGTACATACGAGAAGGTGCGAAAAGAGGTTGCTGAACAGGAATACAATGAGGTGTGAGAAATGCAGATGGAAGACTTCAGAAAGATGTGGGGAAAATATGGGTGTAAATGTCTAATGGAGTGAATGCAGAGGAAAGTGATGTGAAGGGAAGAACAGAAGAGATCGGGTCAATCTGGAGAATGCTACACTTTCCACAGACCTTAGTAATGTTTAATTCACAGTTTCATATTTTCGGAATAGACACATTTTTCCAATCATTCATAATAAAATCATTCTTGCGGGGCGTGGCCAAGCCGAGCATGGAGTAGGACGCGAGCTGTCGGGGCTCCGGGCTGCCGCCGGCTAAAACAAGCTTCGTAAAGCACCTTTGCCTGCCGGTACACGGCTTCCCCTGGTGCGAGAGGCCATCGGAGCTGGAGGGGGCTGCCGCTGCCTGGTGTGCCGGGCTCGGGGAGCACGACTGGCGACACCGGAGGCCGGACACTGGGGGCTCCCGGGCATAGAAGAGACGGCCGCCATCTTGCGCGACCTGCGCCGGTGAACGCTGCTGGGTCCCGCGGACCACCCGATAGCTGGAGCCTGCTGCGAGGCCATCTGAGAGGCCGTCTGGCCGGCCTGAGGCGATTGGAGGCGGCGGAGAGCGGGGGCCGAGACCCCCTGGTGCCGGTCGAGGACAGCGGAGCTGGGGTGTCTGCCCCGGCGGGCGAGGCCGCCATTTTGGGACCCTGCACCGCTGAAGCTGCGGCCGCTGCCTGCGAGCGCCGGATCCTGCTGTGCTGGACTGCGCCCGAGGTGAGGAGGTTGGCGGGAGGCATCGGCCCGCGGGGCGGTTCACCCTGGTTGGGTAAAGCCTGTAGCCGCGGAGGGTGCCCTGACAGCGGTGGTCCCGGACGCTGGGGGGCTCCTGAGAGCGCTGTCCGTGTGGTGGCGACGGCTGCGGTGGGGGCGCTTGAAGGCCTAGAGCGGAGGAGGTCGCTGCGGCCCTAGATCTGAGCTTTGGACTGGAGGCGGCTGGGCTTGCTGGACCTCGCGGGCGGCGGCTGTGGGCCTGGAGGCTGGACCGAGCCCTGGATATTAGCTCGCCCCTCCTGCTGGACTCGACGGAGGAGCGGGGCTGAGGGGTGCGGGGGCAGCGGGACCCGGGACGGTGGGACTGCTTGGCTACCGGCCCCCCCCAGGTGGTTGCTGGGCTGCGAGGACAGCGCGCTTTCCTGGAGCACCGGACGCTGTGCTGCTTGATCCCTGCGTGAGTGGGGAGGGCCCTGAGTTGGACTCTGGTGGGCCCGGCGACCTGGTGGCCTCCGTACCCTGAAGACGACGCGTATCGGCGTGGGCCGCGAGGCCTTGGTTACCTACTGCACCTGAGGCACATCCGCGGCGGCGCTGCGACAGGCCCGCGATCTGGGGAGTGGAGAAGCCCTACGCTGGACGTGACTCGGCCTGCCCTGTACACCCTTCGGCGCGGGCTGGCCCCCCAGGGGCGCTGAGTGGACGAGCCGTCCTGTGGCTGGGGTCTCCCTGTAGAGGCGGCGTATACCGGCACGATGACGCGCACCAAGTCAGGAAAGGACCCATCGGCGCCCGCGAAAGATGCCACAGTAAAGGACCTTGACCTTTGAAGTAAGCCTGGAGGGGCGCCGACGGGCTCGCAGGCGGTTGGAGCCGGTGGATCGGCGGAGCCAGTGACACAGTCCTTCATGGCGGTCTTCATGCAGGACCTCAAGTCCGAAATCGGCTCGCTGCGCACGGAGGTCCAGGCTTGCGTCAAGGAGCTCCGGAAAGATGTGGGGGAGCTGGGGGACAGGGTCGACGACATGGAGAAAACCCTGGACGCCCGCTCGGAGGATCAGGAGCGCCTGTGGCAGAGGATAGCGGCCCTGGAGGAGCAGAATGTGGAGCTGCAGATCAGGCAGGAGGACTTGGAAAATAGAGGGCGCCGCAATAACATCCGCATTAGGGGCGTCCCGATTGGCGCGGAGGGGACGGATATCATGACCTTCGTGGCGGACCTCCTGCATGAACTCCGGGGGGACGACGACGCTTCTCCACCGGCTTTGGACAGGGCCCATAGAGTGTCGGGCCCACCCGGAAGGCCAGGTTTGATTCCCGATATCCTGACGAGGGTCCACTTCTTTGTCGAAAAAGAGGCCATTATCAAGGCGACAAGAGACAGGACGGACATCAAATTCAACGGGGCCCCGATACAGCTATTCCAGGACCTGGCTCCCACGACCCTCCGGCGCAGGCGGGCCTTCCGACCGGTTACGGACAAGTTGCGAGACCTCAACATTCGATATCAATGGGGACACCCCTTCGCCCTCATCTTCAGCTGGGAGTCCAGACGACGGGTGCTGCGGTCCTACAGGGAAGCCGCGCAGCTACTCCAGATCCCGGACTCCCCTCCGGCCAGCCCGGTGCGCGGTGCCGCGGGGCCTCGAGCCTCGCTTAAGCCTAGCTGGTCCAGGGTGCGCCGGGCGGGGCGCTCTCCTTCCCCTGCCGCTAGTCGCTCCTCGAAGGACAAGCAAGACATCATACGCCACATTCGGTCGCTGGAGGCCGGAACCTCGCCGGCGGGGTCACAGGAACCTGCTCCCTAGTAGCCTTCCGGGCATGCGATTTGGGCTCCTTCTCCCTTGGGTAACTGAGATGGCCCGCTTTGTGGCTCCCGGCTGTTGGTGCGGGAGGAGACGGCGGCCCTCTCGCTGTTGTCGCTGCTGCAGCTCCTGATGCCGGGCGGCGGCCCGGGGCTCCTTCGAACTTGGAGAATGGCGGTAGTGCCGACGGACCCCCACCACTATTCCTGGGAGAGTGACTTCTCTGGGATAACCTGTGCCGAAGTGCCTGGCCACTCCCTAGACTGGAATAGTCCTTGTTGGCCATGTTGGCCGTTTTGTGCCTCTAACTCTTTCGTTTATCTTTGTTTCTTTGCTTTCTTCCTCATTCTTTCCTTACCCTCTGGCGGGGGGGCTCTGTGGGGGGGCTGGGGGTGGCCGGGGGGGATACCTGCACATGCTGACCCATGTCTGTGACTACTGTACCCTCCTGGAAGGTCGTCTCTTTGAACGTGCAGGGGCTTAACTCGCCTAGCAAACGCCATCAGATCTGGAGGTACCTGCTCCAACAGGGGGCAGACGTGGTATTCCTGCAGGAGACGCACCTTCTGCGGGTTGATGTGGGTCGTATGGCCCATCCGCGCTTCCCTCACAGATTTTGGGCCTCCGCGGCCACCAAGACAGCGGGGGTTGCTATTTTCTGCCGGGCGGGATTCTGTCACGGGGACACACAGGTGCGTAGAGACACTGCGGGCCGGGTCCTGAGGGTGGAGCTCACGAGGGGGCACCGTAGGCTCACGCTTTGCAATCTTTACGCCCCTAATCAGGGGCAGGATACCTTTTTGCGCGGGGTCATCCGGGAGTATCTCGACCCGGTGGATTCGGACCTCATAGTGGGGGGGGACTTCAACCTGGTTTGGGACGCGGAGTTAGACCGCTGTGGGGGAGGCTTCCGAGGCGTGGGGGCCCTGTCGGCTACTGTGAAAAAATCCCTTACTGCTCTGACCTTGGTGGATGTGTGGCGTTACCACTCCCCGGGGCTGAAAGACTTCACTTTTTACTCGCACGTCCACCGCTCCTACTCCCGCATCGACATGCTCTTTGTCTCCCACTCTTTGCTCTCTGACACTATATCGGTTTCGCACTCGAACATCTCGGTCTCCGACCATGCCCATGTGGAGCTGCTACTCCACGAGCGCTCCACTCGCGCCCCCGGTCCGCGCCGCTGGCGGTTCCCAGATCACGCCCTACGGGACCCGAGAGACAGGGAGGAAATAAAGACGGCCATCTTGGACTACTTCGAGCACAACGAGTTGCCGGAGACCCCCCTCCCCCTCCTATGGGACGCTTTCAAGGCCACGATACGGGGTACCCTCACGGCTATCTCTGCCGCACGGACACGGGAGGCCCAACTGTATGAAACCAGACTCACCCGCGAACTCCAGACGCTGGAGAAGATGGACCAGACCCGCCCTTTGGCGGCCCATAAGCGGCGCCTGGCGGTCCTTAGAGGTCAGCTACGGGCACACCGGACGAATAAGGCGGAACGGGCACTTCTTGCGCTCCGGCAGCGCTTTTACATCGGTGGGGATAAGGTGGGAAAGGTGCTGGCAAGGCGGCTGCGCGCTAGGACGGCAAAGGCCCACATTGCGAAGTTACAGGGAGGGGGAGGTACATGGGTGACCACCGAGGCGGCTAAACTTCGGGCGTTCCATGGATATTATTCCGCCCTGTACGAGAGAGAGCCGCCAGATCCTGCGCTGATCACAGAGACACTGGATAGTTGTGAATGGGAACCACTGAGTAAACACCACTCTGAGCTCCTAGAGGAGCCCATCACGCTGGAAGAAATAGCGGGAGCCCTGGGAGATCTTCCGCTTGGCAAGACACCTGGACCAGACGGGCTACCGGTGGCATTCTACCGTGCCTTTCTGCCGCAGCTGCAACCCTACCTACACCGTCTCTTTAACTCCTTCGCGGATTCGGGGGGGCCGTCCCCGGACATGGCGATGGCCGAGATTGCCCTCATCCCAAAGCCAGGGAAAGACCACACCCTCTGCTCCTCATACCGGCCCATAGCCCTGTTGAACTCGGATCTTAAACTTTATACTAAAATCCTTGCCAAACGGCTTAGTGCTCATCTCCCACACCTCGTGGACCCGGATCAGGTGGGGTTCATCCACCAACGCCAGGGGGCAGATAATGTTCGCCGCATTGCCCACATAGTGGGAAAGGCCAGGCATTGGGGTATCCCGGCTTGCTTGTTGTCCCTAGACGCTGAAAAAGCGTTCGACCGGGTGGATTGGGAGTTCCTTCGAGCAGTTCTGCGGAAAGTAGGGATTGGACCCAAAATGGAGGCACGCATCATGGCCCCATACGCTGCCCCGGCAGCCCGGGTGCGCGTGAATGGCCAACTCACACAGCCTTTCCCCATCTGCAGGGGCACGCGGCAGGGTTGCCCCCTATCGCCTCTGCTTTTCGCCCTGGTGGTAGAACCCTTAGCTATTCTCATTCGCCAGTCGCCGGACATCAAGGGTATCTCCCTTCGGGGACGTGACCATAAAGTTGCGCTCTTCGCTGACGACCTCCTCCTCACGCTGTCTTCGCCCTCAGCCTCGCTCCCAGCTGCGCACTCGTTGCTGCATACCTATGAGCGGGCCTCCGGGCTTAAAATTAACCACGCCAAGTCTTGGGTGCTCAATCTCACGATCCCGGAGACGGAGGCAGCGACGTTGCGGACGAGCACCCCATATCAATGGGCGAGCGACTCCGTGAGATACCTTGGTCTCAACCTGACGCCGGACCTAGCCACCTGGACGCAGGCCAATTGGCAGGAGTGCAGGCGCTCTGTCCTAGACGACTTGCGCGCCTGGAAGGCACTGCCGCTTTCCTGGCTTGGTCGCCTCAACGCGATTAAGATGTCCGTGCTGCCAAAGATTCTCTACTTGTTTCAGACCCTGCCGACCCCCATCCCGGAACATTACATCCAGGGGCTACAAAGGGATTTGATCTCCTTTATTTGGGGAGGTAAGAAGCCGCGATTCTCTAACAAAATATTAAAGCTTCCTCGGGATAGAGGCGGCCTTGCTTGTCCCAATCTACTTGAGTACTACTGGGCGTCACACCTCCGTTATGTCCTGGAGTGGGGGGCGTGGGAAAGCGAGAAAATCTGGTTCCACATGGACAGGGCAGTTACATGTCGCCCGATTTGGGATCACGCTTGGCTGCCCCGGGCGGCGCGTCACCGTAGTGCGTACATGGCGATCCCCACTAGGACGGTCTTAGAGATTTGGGATAAAGTGGCGGTCCGCAGGGGCCTCACCACCTTCCCCTCACCGCACACCCCTCTAGCTCGCAATCCCCAGTTCCCGCCGGCCTGCTGCGCGCCATACTTCGAGAACTGGACGGAGAGTGGCTGCCGGACGATCCGAGACCTCTTCGAGGGAGGGACCTTCAAATCCTTCCAGCAATGTCAAAGGGACTTTGGGCTGGCAGACGGGGACAAGTTCCAATACGCTCAGCTTCGGCATTGGGTGCAGGGCTCTTCGCTGATGCAGGCGGCCACGAGACCTCTCACCCAGTTTGAACACTTGGCGCGTACGTTTGGCTCATACAAGGGCCTAGTCTCTCGAGTCTATAAAGTGCTTCAACATTCTCAGCGACCAGGCCTACACCCGTACCAAGAGCACTGGCAGAATCTTTCGGGCTCCGAGATTAATCCCGCCCAATGGACGAGGCTCTGGAGCGATATCCCCAAAACCTTCCGCAGCATTCCCCAACAGGAATCGGCCTACAAGGTGATGACCCAGTGGTACTACACCCCTGTCCGATTGCAGAAGATGTTCCCCAAGGTGTCCCCGCTGTGCTGGCGCTGTGCTCAAGCACCAGGAGACTTTATCCACATTTGGTGGACGTGCCCGAGTCTGACTACCTATTGGAAGGAAGTCCTCAGCCACATCAAGAAGGTGCTTGGCTACCCCCTGCCGGAGGACCCACCCTCACGATTATTTTGGGCCTTCGGCCGATGTCGCGAAGGGCAATGACAGGCCGCGATTGGCACCTGAGCCTTCATATGTTAGGCGCTGCAAAGCAAACGGTGGCGGTGTACTGGAAGAAGGCGGAGCCACCGTCCGTCAACGTGTGGTTCACTCGTCTTTGGCAGGTACTGGCGATGGAACTGCTTACAGCCCGCCTTCAGTTTAGAGACACCAGGTTTACGACCCTCTGGTCTCCCTTGGTGGCCCATTTGGGCAGGATAGAACACGCGCGAATGAAACCGCCGAGACTGCGGGCCTTGAAACTGTTCGAGGACGAGATATCTCAGACGCGCTCTGAGGTTCTCACATGGCCGGGGGCATTGACACCCTCGACGTTGGGGGGTTCCTAGCTGCGGGTGGGCTTGCCGGGGCCGGACCCTACCACGGTACAGACATGCTTCCCCACATGCTGCGTCCCTTAGACCTGGGCCTCCCCCTCCACACCGCTGCGAGGACTGCCGTTTTGCTTCCCCCTCCCCCACCGCCCTCCCCCTTCCCCCCGCCACTTCCCCCCCCCCGCTTTCTGTTTACTTAAGTTTGTCCTGCTTTCAGGACGTGTAGAGGTTAAGTGCGTTAATAGGGCCTTGATAACCCAACGCGGTGGCGCGACGCGCCTCTATCCAACCCCTTCCGACCCTGCGCGCTTACATCGGGGCGCTACACCGCCACACACGAGCTACCTCACACATTGTGTACCCGCGCAGCACGCTGCAGCCCCGGCTTAGCGACAGGGTTGCCCTCAGCTGCGAGACTCGTGTCGGAGACTACCGGGCACCACCAGGTACACCTGCCTTATCCGCCCCCGCTTCGGGCATACACGCGGCTTTGGGTGGGATGTGGGGTGGTGGGCCTCCGGAGTATGACACGCTGAAGGCAGTGAATTGGAAGGGGAAAATATGCGATATGTTAGGCTGTAAGGCTTTTGTAAAATGGAATTTGATATTGTTCGCTGCCGGCCAAGATGGTTGTAGGCACACAGCTGTGTACTTTGAGCCCACCTCTTTTTCTAAATAAAAACAAAGTTGGATATAAAAAAAAATCATTCTTGCTACTCATTTAGCTGACACTGCCAACAAGGATTGGTAAAGTCAACAGGTTTGATTTGCCTTATGTACATTTCAATTACTGTATGAAATGTCAAGATGCATTAACAAAAAGCTTGCAGACAGACACCAAAATACTGATTGGGTGGTAGCCAATGAAAGCACAGGATTTGAATGTATATGTTTTAAGCCATGACCTCAATTATATAGGCAAAGCCTCCTGGAAAGGATTTCTAGTTACAAGCTTTAAGTGACACTACTTTTAAAGACCCCCCATCTTTTTTCATCTCCCTTAAAGCTCGTGTGCCCTCAGTTTAAAGGTTAGGAGGGTTCCTTGCATGCATTGTTTGCGATGACACTCCTATGGTGAGTGTCTTTCACTGCACGTTTTTCTTTTTGCGTACATGATGTGATAAGACTGAATCTCAACCATGAGTTTGGGCATTTTAGAATAATCTTTTGCACCTTTAACCACAAGTGTTCTTAATAGCACCTGCGCTGTGCCAAGAAGTACTTACTCTTAACAGCCAAAGTTGTCCTAGTCAGAGAGATTACAGTCAGGTGTCTGTGGCCAGTGGGGATTTCGGGTGCAGCCAACTATAAGGAGGTCCACCTCCCAGGTAATTTGGAGAGGTTGGAGCAGTTTGACGTTTGTTCACGGTTTGTGTGAGTTGTGGGCTACATTTGTAGCCCAAGGGATATATAACTTGGGATTTTGTAGGTGCTAGCCACCATTTTGTCTTGGTGACACAGTGGCTAGTAATTAGCTAGTGGTAGTTTTTGCATTTTTGGGTATTTGGTAATCACATCATGCAGTGTTAGGCAGCATAGTGTAAGCAGAAGGACAAGAGGATTTGTTACATTTTCAGCATTTATTGAAGTTTACAAACAAGTTGGAAATGCTCAAAGATGAGATGTTGACGCAGGCCTTGCACCTCCTGAGGCTTCCGGGCACATGGATCTGGTCATGGAGGAGTGCCTGAGGCGGTTGTGGCGGCTGTCATGGCGTGCTCCTTGCCGTGCCTGACCCCCAAATCTGACAAAGGGCAGGTATGGAAAAGGGGCCACTCCTGTACTCGGAAAGCCCCCCCCCCCCCGGTTTGCCGGGTTCATGAGAGAGGGAGCACAAGGTTCTGGGTGGCTTGAGAGCTCCAAGGAACACCACCTGGTGAGCGCCGATGCCCAGCCCAGCGAAATAGCGTGGCAGGCTAAGCATGAGACCCATATCTCTCGAGGCCTCGCTGTTAAGAAGGAGGGACAGGGCCGCTGCAGATATGCATGTGTCCCCAGTGTTTGAGAAAGGCTCATCGAGTGCAGGCCAGGGAGGCCAAGACAATGTGCATATGAGTCAGTAGGAGGAGGGAGGGGCCAGGTGGATACACTTGAAAGACACATGGGTGTATATGAGGCACAAAGGGATGAAGAGGCCTAAAATGTAGACTTTACCAGGATATTGTGCAGGAATGTGGGGACACTCAGGGGCAGCACACCGGAATGGTTGAGGGGTCTGACACAATGGGAGCATCACAAGACAGGTAGAATCCATAGAATTGGATAGTGCCACCTGTCTTGATAGGCCACCTGCAGGGATAAGGGCTTTATGGCCCCTCAGGGAACACAAGATAGATGACATGCTGGCACATGAGCAAGTGAAGGGTGATGCCCTCTTTCAAAGTGGTTGCAGGAAGTCAGAGGTGGGGGAGCGGGCCTTCATACCCCATCTGTGGTAGCAACTGCAGAGTTGAGTTGGAGTGAGGATGAGGATCAACGGGGCAGTTTAGGGGATATCTTTGGGCCTCAGACACGTTACCAGCCAGCAGGTGATAATGCCTGGCCACATTTGAAAGTGTATGGTAGATACGGCCGTGAGGGGGTCGGGCAAGGTTGAGGGAGAGGCAAGGTAGGGGTTAGGGCACACAGGGCATGTAGGCAGGATGAGTTGGGCTGTAGAGGTTCAAGGGGGGCAGGGCTTCGATGAGGGTGAAGGAGTATTGGGAGCGTACCTGCACACTGTGCCTGCCTTATTTCCCACATGTCATGGTGGTGCCAAAAGTAGCAGACTCGGGAGAGCTTAGTATGGCTCATTGGCCCAGAGGTAAAAAGAAGTCTCAGCCCTGTGCGGCTACCTGGAATGCTTTGAGGGACCTCAAGATCACAGCCCAAAGAAGTTCTGGTGTGACCTCAGCGGTGCAACAGTCAGGATAGAGGAGTACAACCCCCGACAGTCCTGCTATCAGGAGGTGTAGGGCAGTCTACAGCCCCCCAGCAAAGTTGGTAACAAAATACAGTAGTACAACATGATTTAAGTTTGCTTGATTTTGATGAAGAGAGCCTTGAGGAGGGTTAAGTGCGTGAAGATGATGAGGTACAAATATTAGACTGGGAGAGGAGGCAGCATCATGATGGGAGAGGAGAATTACTTATCGATCTGGATGTAGTATTTTGCAGTTGGCAGATTCCTGGCTCACTAAAGGCGGAAGTGATGGAGACCGAGCTTGATGAGTCGACGGGACCACGAGAGGGCACCAAATTTGGCATCAGGTAAGGCAACGCTTAGTGAGGCATGCACTGCTAAGATGGTATTAGTAAGTGTGGAGGCAAATGAGCCTCAGGTCAGCAGGAGGCCCACTTGAGCAAAGGTCGTTATGTGAAGAATACAGGTGTGGGTGCACATGATCATATACTAGACAGAAGTGATTCAGGGGCAGGGGTCAAAAAGCCTGGCAGCTCAGGTGGGGTAGGAGCAACAGAGCTGGGTAGAGAACAACGGGGATTGTCTGTTAAAGTGTCTGACAAGTTTGTTGGGGAAGAAAAGGAAGCCAAACATGATAAATTGGAGAGTAAGGAGTTGAAATTTAAAAGAAAGCTCTACATGGCGACTTCAAAGCCCTTGGGAGCACATCTTATGGCATCCACCAATGAAAAAATAAGGGAGAATACATTGAAATGATGAAGTTGCTATACAGGGAACTAAAGTTAAAGGAAGAGTCCAAGGAGTAAGAATTTGAGCTGTCAAAGCGGCCGAAGGTCCCTGTCACTATTGAAAACTGTATTACAGCTTTCCTTATCTATGCTAGTGTTCATTGCAAAAAGTACCCGGAAAGGTTGGTCACACTGTTTAAATACATGAATGTTATTAGAAAGGCACAAATAAATTATGGGGATATGCATGGGTCCAGTACGATGAGGAGTTCTAGTTCCCTTTGGCATTTACTACATAGGCACAATGGGATGAGATTGACATGGACCTTTGGCAGCATACAATGGGGCCTGCCAAGTTTGGTAAAACTATTTTACAGCAAGAGGTTTGCCGATTGTGTATCGGGCCTTTCAGGGGCGCCCCACCAGAATAGGGGTGGGGGAGCAGGTAGAGGTCAGATTAACTAATGGGGCACTTGCTGGGACTAAAACAATGTGAGCTGCACAAGGGATTAGTGTAGTGCAAATTCTGTCATGACTGTTCCAAGTGTGCAGGCAGACATCCTCTGGTCAACTGCTTTGGGGAAAGGGGTCAGACCACAACATGGCTTGGTCAGGAGGAGGGTTAAAGTGGGGCTCAGTAGAGACAGGCAGGGGATTATAGGTCAGGGAGGTGGGAGGACAGGGACCTGCAAGGACGGGCTTGTGTGCTCATTAAGCAGGACAGACTGGATTTTTGGCTTGCTTCATATGACAAACAGGGTGCAGATAGGGCTTTGCTGCAGGGGTTTATGTGGGGTTGCAGACTGGGGTACCAGGGCCCAAGGGTGAAATGCTGGGCAGATAATTTGAAATCGGATAATGAGCACAAGCATGCAGTGCGGGACAAGTTGCAAAAAGAAATCCAGGAAGGTAGGATGGAGGGTTTTTTGACGATTAGCCAATGGATGGCTTGATCGTGTCTCCCATCGGGGTGGTGCCTAAGAAGGAACCAGGTTAGTTCGGACTGATTCAACACGTGTCTTGGCCGGAACGCCAGTGGGTGAATTACTTTATTCTAGAGGATCCGGTCATGGTAGAGGATCCGGTCATGGTCACTTATTCATTGGTGGATGTGGCCTTGTCTCTAGTTGAGAAAGTAGGACAGGGTGCGCTGATGGCAAAGAGTGATATTAAGTCTGCCTTCGATTTGATGCCAGTACACCATGCAAACTTTCAGCTGTTGGGTATTCAGTTTGAGGGCAAATAATATGTGGTAAGGCACTACATATGGACTGCTCTATCTCGTGAGCCCTGTTTAACCCCTTCGCTGTGGCGGGAATTCCGCCGCAGCGCTGGGGGTGCGGGGGGGCAGCACGGTGGCGCTGTGCTCATGACGGAGCCACTCCGTCATGAGCCACGGTTGAGCTGTGCTCACGACGGAGCGGTTCCGTCATGACTCCG
This sequence comes from Triturus cristatus, assembly GCF_964204655.1. Classification (NCBI taxonomy): domain Eukaryota; kingdom Metazoa; phylum Chordata; class Amphibia; order Caudata; family Salamandridae; genus Triturus; species Triturus cristatus. The sequence goes on along the minus strand of NC_140580.1, from coordinate 723,493,217 downwards.
CCCATTTGCGTTGTCCCCCCGCACAGGCGGGGAAACAGCGCCGCGTGGGCGGAGCGGCCGCCAACGGTCGTGGCATGACGGAACTGCTCCGTCATGAGCACACGGCAACCGTGGCTCATGACGGAGCGGTTCCGTCATGAGCGGGGAAGGGGTTAATACTTCAGCACCTTCTTACAATGGCTGTTTTTCAGCTGTACAGGCTACAAGAATATGACACATTGCCTAGACTAGTTATTTTTTGTGGGGATCCCTGATTCCACATACTGTCAGCATGTGCTGTCAAGTTTCCAGGAGCTCTTGCGGGACCTAGGGGTGCCATTGGCACCAGAAAAGACAGTGGGACCCACCACAGTGATCTCATTTCTCAGAATCAAAATCGGCTCTGGGCTAATTGAAGACAGGTTGCCTGTTGATAAGAAACAGACCATGCAGCAGGTGCTGGATGCGATGCTGGTTAAAAAGAAAGTCACAGTTAAAAGGTGCAGGTTTGTTGGGGCATTTGAATTTGGCATGTTGGGTGGTGAGAGCGGGTCGGACCTTTTGCAGGAGTCTGGGATTGGCTCTTTCTGGGCTACCTCTGCCGCACCATCATCATGTATGGGTGTCAGCTGGGGTTTAGGAAGACTTGAGGATGTGGCAAGTTTTTCTTCACCTCATTAATGAGATTCCCTTAGCATCATTGGCAGAAGTGGAGAGGGATGCTCAAATGTTTTCAGATGCTTCTGGAGGTATTGGTTTCAGCCTATACTGGCAGGGGTATTTGTGTGCTGAAGAGTGGCCACAAGCATTGAAACATGGGGCCCGCAGCATTGCCTTTTTAGAATTGTTTCCCTTGTTAGTGGCAGTGCCACTGTGCAGAGACCAGTTAGAGCACAAAACAGTTCTGTTTAGAGTGGATAATATGCCAGTGATGCAGGTAGTCAATAGGCAGTAAGTAAGAGATGCACAAGTGTTGAAGTTGCTGAGGGTCTTTGTGTTGAAGTACCTACAGCTTGGTATTGTAGTTATAACTAGGCATGTACCAGGTGTGAACAATGACATTATGGATGCTTTGTCTCATTCATAGTGGGAGACATTCCATGTTCTGGCCACAGAGTTGGACAGTGTCAGGGCCAGAATGCCACAAGACTTATGGACAGCAGGAGAAAAAGGATGCGTCTGTTTGTAGAGGATCCACAAGAGCAACCTATTCCCAGGCTTAGGCCGAGTTCCTGGTGGGGGGGGCATTACCCAGAATAGATGCTTGGGCTAGGGTGGAAGACGTAGTGCAATTTATCATGAGAGAGATATAAAAGGGCAAGTCCAGGGTGACAGTTTCTGAGAAGTTAGAGGGTATTGCATTCATGGGAAAGTTGCAGTTGGGTTATGCACCTTCTGCAGGCAAGCTGGGGAAAGGATTTTGTAAGGGTGGTCAAGAGAGAAAGGTCAGTTGGGTAACAAAAGAAGGCCTTTGACTTTGAGTATCTTGTGTAAGGTGCTTTTGGTGTTGCCAGGGGTTTGCAGCACAGACAATAAGGTTGTTCCATTTTCCACACTTATGATGTAAATGTTTTTAGCACGTTCCAAGTCTTTGAGCTTTTGGGGGGTAAGGGGAGCCAGGGGTTGTTTTTGGAAGAAGTTGGCTAAGGGTTTGGCTCTATAAGTTAAAGATGGATCAAAGGGGTAGGGTAGGGGTGTTTTATTACCCACTTACCCTGGGGCTAAGTTCTGCTCAGTACGATGGGGTCTGTCTCTGAAGCGGTGAGCGGTTCAAGGGAACAAGAAGGCCTTTCAGCACTTAAATGTGAAGTCAGTAACTTCTTTCCAGCAGTTGGCAATATTGAGCAAGGCCCTAGCAGTCATTGGTTTAGATGCTCTGGGATTCGGGACCAATTCCTCAAGAATTGGGATGGCCACAGAAGTGGGTAGGCAGGGTTAGGGTAAGCAAATGATAATGAGTTTGGGGCAATGATTATCCAACTGTTTCCAGTGTTATGTTTGAGAAGGGGAAGGAAGTTGCTGAGACTCGCACAGTTTGTCAACTTTTGTTTTTGTTTTTCAGGTTCTATTCCTTGGCCATCAGTTTGAATATCTGGATTGTGAGACATGCTTCCATAAAGTGGGCTAAGCAGTAGGCCAAGTCCAGTGCTCACAGGTCAAATGTTCCTTTCAATGTTGGCCCGTACACTATTTTTTGGCATGGGAAAGGAGGGATGAGGTGGAGCGAGGTATTGCTTTGCTTGAGCAGATTTTTGGTTGGTAGTAGGTGCACAGATATTTTACTATTGCATCTAGTTGAGAATGAGTTTGTGGTGCGGAAAAGGCTAGCTTTGTTAAAAGACATGAAAGAGTACTTGAAGAAGATCAGCAGATGTTGGATAGGTTGCCGTTTCATCTGGACAGAGTTTATTTCTAAGAGAGTTTGGCGAGGGCCACACCACCCATAAGCAGTAGATAAGGCCAGAAATATCAATAAGGAGATGCAGGTTTTTTGTAGGGGGGCAGGCATAGATAGGGTAGCACATATGGACTTGTGCTTTGAAGATGTAGAATTTTTCAGAGTGGATGGTGTGCATTTGTCCATTATGAGTATGGATTATATCTAGTATAGTTGAAGGTGGAGTTGGCTAAAGTTCTAAACATCACTTAGACAGAAGGAGCACGGGGGCATGGCACACTTCCCCTTTTTCTGGGTGGCTGTTGGCAGAGAAGTTGCCATCGCTTAACAAAATGTATTCTTGTTGACAGCGCAAATTCAGGCTGAAAGGGAATGGACAGATTAGTTCATGTCTGGATTTCCCAGGGAGTTCAAAGGTATGTATGAAGTCTAATTGAGTAGGGGGATAATAGTTGTAGGAAAGGGTTGGATAGTTTAAAGGTCACAGTTGCAGTTCAACACAGAGATACTTTAAGGCATGGTCAAAGTGGGCTCTTTGCCCAGGTTCCCAGCTTTTTATGGGGGCCCCACTGATAGAGCCAGGTCTGTTCTGCGAGCATTGCCCTGATGGCCTTGAATATTTTTTAAACAAATTGTTTGAACAATTGTTTTAAATACTGTTTCCTTTAATTTATTTTTAATGTAGTTGGTGTGTGAGAGTATATAACAGCCATTTTGCAGAGAAATGCTGTTTTTACGTGTCATGTAATATTCATTAAAAAAATTCTTTTAGACCAAAACAGGACCTTATGAATGAGAAATTAGAGGGTATCACAGAGAATTTGCAGTAGTATTAGTGCTCTTCTGCTGTATTACAATATTGAAAACACACATCACTATCCCTGAATATTAGATGTAAAAACATTTAGAATTTGGATGAGTGTGCCTGTGCACTACCAGTGACCAGCACACAGAGGGCATTAAAGAGCTGAAATTGGATCGTACATTTAAAGCTGTTCTGAACAGAGGCTCTCCAAATACCTTTGGCCCAGGGCCTCCACAGTCCTTAAGATGTCCCTGACTCAACAGCTCTGGAGAAACCCTATTACTGTATTAAATTGCTGTGGTGGGGAGGGAGATTTTAGGGGAGGGAGTAGCTTAACATTGGTGAAATATGTTGTATAGTGAGTTTTTAGTTTTGTAAGGCAAAGGCCCAGGTTGTTTCCGTGTTGCGCACCTGTTTCAATGAAGCAGACTTTTTCACACAATCCTGGTGTCAGTGGTGTGTGCTGCTCCACCTCTTTCTCATTAGTCAAACTGACTTAAAAGTAGGTGAACAATTTTGGAGGATTGAGAATGAATTCATAGCAAGTGACCAATATGAGGTCTATGAAAAATGTTTTGTCTGACCCTGGCAGCTCTGCATGGCCCTACTAATGTAAGTGCAGCGATATACAAATATCTGTTAATCTAAGGTATCATAACACAAAAGGGAAGGTGAAAATAATTCCAATCATCAAATGGTGGCAAATTGAAATGTATGTATGTTTGAGGTAAGTGGGAAAGCTGGAACTCTTACTACTAAATAATCGGACTCGATGGTTCTTTTTAAGCAGCCTGAGAGGTAAAGAGAAAACTCCTTTCACAACATCTAGATATCAAAAGTCCACGTTAGTAAGTAATAATTCATGCGGACAATTAAATTCAAGTTAGTTCATTTAAATAAAATTCTGAAACAGATTATTATACCCCAATCGGAGCATTATGGTGTAAAAATATATAACAGAATTAAACTGAATCTCTGAAACCGATTCAGTTGGTATAACAAAAGAAAAATTACTAACTCTATCACCTCAACATATTATATGAAAAGTCAAAAATGCATGTTGAATTGCCTCAAAATTTCACGTAAAAGTCCTACAAACACCCTAACTGTGCCTACACTACTTTGAAGTGAAGATCCTAACCTAAAATAAGCTTAGAAAAAGTGGGAGAAAATGTGTCAGCTGTTAGAGTCTTACTAAGTAATAATTCCAACCAGGGTCATGTCGCATAAAGTTACATAAATAAAGATGAGGTGTTTGGGTCAAGGTGTCCTAAAGCAGAGTGTCAGCTGTCCCTAACTACATTACAACTTAAGCAATCACTGAATTAAGGCTCCTCCCATAGTGCCATTAGTATTTTTCCATTTCCAGCACCCTCCGTCTGTCTTCCTCTGCCTCCATGTTCACACGCTGAAATATTTTGTACATCCTTGATACCATCTGCTTCTCCCAAGAGAAATCGTCCCCCATCCGTTATCGCATTTCTCCTTCTTAGGCCACTCTGTCTACTAAGAACAATACCTCCTTCTCTCAACTAATGAAGCCTTGTCCACCTGCAGTAGGAACATAAGGTACATGCAACATCATGGAATGCATTCAAAATACTAATTCAATCGTTAACTGAAAAATACATCAGAAATGCATTTCAGGCCTACAATTAGGCTGAATTAATGACACACAGCTGAGCACTTCTACAAGCAAATAAGCCATACTTTCAACATATATTTCAACAGTTATAAATGGCAAGTCATAGTATACCAGTGTTATGAGAGTAATATTTAACAAATCAGTAAACACATGTAAACACATGTAGTTTATTATCTTTACACGTAATATCCCCTTGTCAGTTACATTTCTTGAGTACACATTAAAGTTGGGTTAGTCATGAGGATACATAATCATCTTGTATTCCTGTTTCTTCTTCTTATACATTAGTCACACAGAATGTATATGTGAGTGCAAACTAACCCTAAATTAAAAAAGGGGCCCAAACTACTCTCCTCCAATCCCCCTCTGATGGCCATCACCAAATCTTTATCATCTTATCAGGGGATCTGTCAGATAGACCGATATATATCATTGGTGTTGCAATTCTCTTTCTTTTGAACTCTTCCATTCATTTTAGATCATGATATGTGCCCTTTCTTATCGTATCTGCCCTGATTTCCGACTCTGTCCCTTCCTTCCTCGATATTTTGTGTACCCTTTGACAGCACCCACCAAGGTAAGTGCACAAATGACACTGAAAAGCAAAGGTTTCAGGATTGCGCCAACTCTACCACTTCCCAGGCTTGCAAACTATCTACCAACAGCACACTAAATCCATTTTCAATTGAATCCCAAACACCTTCAGCTGCCAATCTACTTAAGTCCTTATAAATTTCAGTAATGCTATTTATATACTTTATTAAGTCTCTACCCTTATCCGGCATATAAGTACATCACTTCTGAACTTTTAGCATCTGGCAGACTTCACCTTATTTTGCAAGCAGTACATCTAGAGCAAGACAGTTCTGAACAACTATTGATCTAATAGCAACCATCTCAGTATTCACGAGCAACAAAGATCCAGCAGGACTAGTGGAAAACTTATCGACCACAGTAGATAGTTTCCTAATCTTGATGTCATTTAGCATCACACCAACGCTAGGTATAACAGCGCCAAACATATATCCCACAATTTATGCTGTACTCAAACCACGTCTAGGTCTCAATTTCTCCTCCCAAATTAGATGGTCAAAATCGTCCACATGATAAATGTTTGGAATACCAACTCCAAATAACAAGGTCTATTCCACCTAATGGGTAATTTGAAACAAGCATTCTTCCCATAAATGAAATAAACTACAGGGATCACTAAGTCTCTCCCATCCACAAAAAGCTTCCAAGATCCATGAACTTTAAAGGTGTGATCACATTCACTCTTCCCTACAACTATGTAACTGTAGTCACTTCGGTCACGGTATACAAAGAATCTCCCCCTATGTTGCCAGTCTAATGACAATACTCTGGTGTTTCCTGTGGTCTGATGTTCCCTTTCCTCTTGTGTTCACTCCTGAACGTAAATCCAATCTCATCATTAGCTACCACTGCCCTAAATATCTTCCCCTTGATCAATGAATTTCTTTCCAATTTTGTGAGTGTACAAAATAAGTTATGTCGGTGTGCTTAGGCAGTATCTTTTGTCTGTGGTGAAACTAAATATTAACCAGCAACCTGAGCCATTTTGGCATTCACATGTTTGTTCAGGTTTTGCAACGGTGCCACTTCAGAAAGGACAAAATCATTATTTGAAAAATAGTACTCAATATGACACTTGTTATGAAATATACTAAGAAGCAAACTACAACTAATACCATATGTCAAAGGAAGGTGATGGTAAATGATGCCCTCAGCTGCTAAGCCTGGTAATTTCATGCAAACATAACAATCCTTCGCTTCCATAGTGTCCACAATCTCATAGAGCAGCTTAGCATAAGCATTTATTGTGAAATCTCCTCTAGACAAATCAGTTTGTAAGTGTTGCTTTCCAAATACTGCTAAATCCCCCTTTGACTCAGATGAAGGTGTCTGTGTGAGTACAGGTATCTCTGCTAAAATATGGGCAGGTCTCAAACACAGCACAGAAACTAACACTATCAATGCAATTCCGATGAATGTTATAGAAGCACACATTATACATTTACACCTACTATTAGAGCAATTAGTTTCCATTCAACTTTAGACTCAGACCAAGTTAGGCGGAGAAATAACCGCTACAGGATCTTCTCTATTGTTCTCCACCTGTGCAAAGAGCAAAATAGTCTCTTGTTCAGAGTTCAATTTATTTACAACAATATACAATCTGTGTGAGACTTCCATATCCCCACTCTGTGTTCTTCTAAATTGTCATACCCTAAATGTTTTCTTCTTCCAATCGGGCCTAGGTGTTTTTTTTTCAAACACCCTTATCAAAGTTCATAAAATGTCATTCAACATCCTTTGTAAACTCCAATCCCATTTATGAGCAACTTTAACAAATCTGGTCTCAATTCTGCAACCTCTTCAGGTGATTGTTCTGGACCTAAATGAAATGAGGAAAGACAGTATCATTCAGTATCAAGTTTCACTAGACACTCAGCCTCGGCGGGTAGGAAACAGCAAGTGAAAGAAGAATGTTCTAATCAGTCCCCCGATTACCAGCAATGCTCGCCCTCGTCAGAATTTGTGGCTAATTATGTCCACTGAGGAGAAGTGTACCTCCAACAAGGGGATGTATGACGTTACAACGCATACTTTTACAACGCATGCACTTACAACGCAATTTTTACAATGCAACATCCACTACAACGCATTCCATTACATTGCATGACACTACAACGCATTTTTAAAAACTACCTTTACAACGCATTCCATTACATCGCATACTACCTTTACAACGCATACCATTACAACGCATAATATTACATTGCATTTAAGGTAAGTATTGGATAGTATAGGGGTAAAAATTACTATTCTAACTCCAGGGGGTGCAACAGTAGGGTAAGTGTTGGATAGTATAGGGGTAAAAATTACTATTCTAACTCCAGGGGGTGCAACAGTAGGGTAAGTGTTGGATAGTATAGGGGTAAAAATTACTATTCTAACTCCAGGGGGTGCAACAGTAGGGTAAGTGTTGGATAGTATAGGGGTAAAAATTACTATTCTAACTCCAGGGGGTGCAACAGTAGGGTAAGTGTTGGATAGTATAGGGGTAAAAATTACTATTCTTACTCCAGGGGGTGCAACAGTAGGGTAAGTGTTGGATAGTATAGGGGTAAAAATTACTATTCTAACTCCAGGGGGTGCAACAGTAGGGTAAGTGTTGGATAGTATAGGGGTAAAAATTACTATTCTAACTCCAGGGGGTGCAACAGTAGGGTAAGTGTTGGATAGTATAGGGGTAAAAATTACTATTCTAACTCCAGGGGGTGCAACAGTAGGGTAAGTGTTGGATAGTATAGGGGTAAAAATTACTATTCTAACTCCAGGGGGTGCAACAGTAGGGTAAGTGTTGGATAGTATAGGGGTAAACATTACTATTCTTACTCCAGGGGGTGCAACAGTAGGGTAAGTGTTGGATAGTATAGGGGTAAAAAATACTATTCTTACTCCAGGGGGTGCAACAGTAGGGTAAGTGTTGGATAGTATAGGGGTAAAAATTACTATTCTAACTCCAGGGGGTGCAACAGTAGGGTAAGTGTTGGATAGTGTAGTGTAATATTATGCGTTGTAATGGTATGCGTTGTAAAGGTAGTATGCGATGTAATGGAATGCGTTGTAAAGGTAGTTTTTAAAAATGCGTTGTAGTGTCATGCGATGTAATGGAATGCGTTGTAGTGGATGTTGCGTTGTAAAAATTGCGTTGTAAGTGTAGTGCGTTGTAAAAGTTGCGTTGTAAAGGTTGTTCTCCCCAACAAGGCATCCTCAGTCTTTTAGATCTCCTTGAGCTGGATCCTTCACTTTCACCTTCACTTTGGTCCGACTCAGACGTTTCAGTTCTGGTTGCAAATTTTCCTTCTGTTGACAAAGTCAAACTCCTCCTGGGGAACCCCTTTGATCAACCTTCTTCCAAATCCACGCACTGGCCCACAGAGCTAGCTTGTTGATCAAGAGCAGAATAAGTCTTGTTCACCTTGTCGTGTAGTTTCTACAAATCTATATAGGATCTGTACGTTTAGACAACATAAACTAAGGGATTGGTGTTCAGACTGATTTTGGGCACACCCAAAGGATATGTTGGTCTGAAGACCAGTTATCTCACAGTGCCACTATGAGCCTCTCTTACCAAGAATCCAACAGTTTCTGGCAACTATCAAACATGACAACTCTGACTCATCAGGGATCATTGCAACAGTCGCTCAGGCACTCGTGCTCACTTTGTCTCAGAGAGGTACACAGACTAAGAGATGGGGACGTTTTCAATAAGCATTTATTGAACCAGCGTCATTCTAGTGTAAAATATGTGGGCTGCACAACCAGAAGACAGAAACAGATGTATACTGTTATAAGTACCAACAGAGGAAATAGATGGTAGAATTCTACCGTAGTGCTAAAATAATGGATAAATGCAGGCATAATGCGTACTCCTACGATGCTAACCCTAACTAGATGTACCTAAATGTACCTAGCATGTATGTAGGTGTATAGCCAAGAATCCCCCTAGGATAAAGCCAACTTCATTACCTGAAGTGAGAGAACGAAGGGCTCCATCTTGGTCTTGATATAAACACCACACAAGGGATGTCAGACCCCTCATTCTGGAGTGTCAGAGTGCAGGAACCTCAGCATCGAGAACGAAGGGCTCCATCTTATTTTGGTGAGGAGCGCCCACTTTGCATCTCATTAGAAATGCAAAGCTGGGCGTTAAGGGAAAGGGCGCTGAGGCATGGGAACACGCGCTCGCTTGTCCTTGCTGATAGTGCGATAAAATTATCGCCTATTTTCGCCCGAAAACGGATGCTAAAGCGGCGATAATTTTATTGCGGGGCCTTGATGATATGCCCCGTGGTGTTTATAAACCCAAAAGGTACCCTCAGGAGTTCTACCTTACTGTGTCATGTCGGCCAAGGATGATGATAGTGATGAACCTTATACACAGTTATTATGCAAAATATGGTAATCCTGCTGTGATTCTGATAATCCTCATGGAAAATAAATGAGGTTAGTGTTTCAGAGAAAATCACACAACATTTATGCAGCACCTAACTAGGTAAAGGTCATTACCAAAACTGTTATGTATTACAATGGCAGGGTAAATGTAGATGAAATGTTAGGTGACCACCCAGGGCTATTTTGGGGTACATTGCAAAACATAACAACCCCTTCAACATCAGCTTTGCCTGAGCCTGCTTCTTCTCCCTGCTCTCTGATCCTCTTTCAACTTCTAGTGCTGTTTCAAATTGAGAGTGTTCCCCTACATCTTGACTAACCCTCTCCTGTTGCCTCTCAGCCACTGCTGGCATCTTTTCTGGGAGAGTACTAGTTTAATTAAGGGGACACAGGATCCTGCAGATGTAGGAGACGTGCCCCCAGTTCAGAAGGCCACCACACTTTACAGGAGTCGTTGTGACTAGAATCATCAGGAACTTGCCGTGCAAACGGAGTTCAGGACAGCTCTTCCTCACATGTTTCTTTACGAGCACCCAGTCACTGGGGTGGAGGTAATGGCATTGCTCTTGATGTGGTGGTGTAGTTGCTGCTTCAAGCTGGTGAGACACTGACTGAACTACGTCAGCCAGCCCCTTACACTAGTCTAGCACCAGATCATCCGATATATTCACAAGTACGTTGGCAAGAACAGCAGGCAACCGCATAACCAGCCCCATGAGAATACCATGTGACAAGAGTCCAGTCCTTCTGTCTGGGATTCTACGAAGGCTTATCAACACAAGAGGCAAAGTATCAGTCCATTTCAAGGACGTCGAGGCACAGCCTTTAGCCAACCTGGATTTCAAAGTACAATTAATCGGTTCACAATACCGGAAGCCTCCGGTTGATAACTGTAATGGATTTCCACCTGCAAAACTGGACACAACCATTTTTATAATCTCATTATTAAAATGAGATCCTAGGTCTGATTCCAAAGTAGTTGGAAATCTGAATATTTGGATATGTACCCTTAAAGTAATTTGGCTGCTGTAACACTATCACATCTTCTAGTAGGATAGGCTTCCACGACTGAGAAAATATTCACACCACCGCCAAAATGTACCTCAGTCTATTACAAACAGGCATCTCAACATAGTCCAGCTGCATCCAATTAAAGAGTCCTCCTTACCATTCAATATGACTCAGAGTGACTGAGGTCCTTTTGCCCACATTCATTTGCTGATAAGTCAGAAATCATGACAGAATGCCTCAGCTATCACTCGAAATCCCTTAAACATGAGCCATCCACGAACAGTATTGGGTCAGCTTTGGGTATTGGCTTGTCAGCAATGCCAAGACGTGGCTTTGTGCATAGCTCAGTAACATCACGGCAGTCATGCTCTCCCTCTGTCTCTTCCTCTTCACAATCAGGCAATGCTAACAGTGTGGCAGGATTAAGTATAGAACATTGCTTTAAAGTGATGTTCTCAGCTGCCAAGATGACCTGTTCATATCTTGTAAGTCTACTGTTCATCATTTATTGTGTTCTGGTCCTAGTTGGCAGTAATTCCACTGAGTGCGGAACATAAACAAAGTGGAATGACCCATCACAATGCCTTCGCATCTCTCTAAGCTGGCACCTGTTACAACAACCGATTTGAGAAATCCAGGCAACACAGATGCTACTGGATGCAGAGTTGCAGAGCAGTATGCAACTGGTCTATGGGCACCTCCATAAGTCTGAGGCAACACTGAGAGAGCACAGCCCTCCCTCTCATGACAGAAGAGCAAAACACTTTATTGTTATCTGGCATTCTCAGCTCTGGAGCACGGCAGAGGGTGTTTCTCAACTCCAGGAACACATTCAAATAATTATTGTCCCAGGGTACCGGATCGTAGAACATCCTTGTGCGTCAAATGTTGGAGAGGTTTGGCCACTAGGGAAAACCGGGGATCCACTGGTGACAGTACCATTCCAATGAAGATCCTGAATTCCTTTTGTGTATGCGGTTGATTCTTTTGCACGACCACTGATATTCTCTCTTTTGAGTACTTTCTGACAACTTTTGCAATCCGATGTGCCAAATATAGGACGCACCTTACTCAGGGACACCTCATGTCCATTCTTAGCCAGATGGTTCAAAAGAGCAATGGCATCAATTTAACAGGCATCCTGAGTATTCGAGGAAACCAAGAGGTTTTTGATATACCACACCAGGACCAAATTACAGGGCATGACCAGAGATTCAAGATTTTTCTTCAAAATCTGGTTAAAGATGGAAGGGCTCTCTGTATACTCGCGTGTGACACGGCATCATGTTAAAACATAATCCCCCAGCCTAAGCACAAAAAATATTGGCTGGTTTCATATAAGGGGACCAAGAAGAAGGCCTGACTCGATAACAGTGAATCATTCGGTCTCACATGGAATTTTAAACAGTATTACAGATGTATTTGGTACCACAGGTCAACTGGGAACAACCATATTAGGAATTTTGCGGCGATCCTGCACTATGCTGTATTTACTGTTAGGCTTCTGTAAACCTAGTATGGGAGAGCTGCAAGGACACCCCAGGATCTCCTTCAAAATTCCTTGCTCAGTCATGGACTCGATCCCAGGCATGTTCCAAGCAATGGTCTCGGGCGTCAAATTGTATTGTGGCATTCTCAGATATTCTGCATTGGGCATAATTTGTATACTGACAAGCTCAACTCCTTTGATGAGTCCATTGTCCTTTCCCGTAAGATCCCAAACCGCAGCTGCCTCTGTTTCTCTAAGCTCTAGCGGCAGGGCCACTGTCATCAGTAAGGGAAACAATGAAACCCCCAAATCTTGCTTTGCCAATTTAAATGCAACATCTCATCCTTTGTCTGGATTTCGATGCCCCTCAGAGTGCAATATATGATGCAGTTTAACCTGCACAACAAATCTCTTCTCAGCAGGCTTACAGGGCTTGAATCACACAACACAAACTGATGATAATCCTCAAAGGTTACTATCTTTATAAAGAACCTCTTCTGCCAAGGGATTAGATAACTTCCTCGTTGCAACACCTCCAGCTTGGATTATTTTTCTCACAATGAGCAGGCTGAGAGCTTCTGCTGTTCTCACAGTAGAGTGGGTAGCACCAGTCTCGACCAAAAAAGGTGACAGTGTGACCATCTACTCCAGCATCGACATAAGGTCCACTCTGGTCTGCCTATAAGACGGCACCATGAGTACAGTCTTCCTCCCCTCCCAGGTACCGTCATAAGGACTGATCGGTGCTAGAGTCATGGAAAGCGTCAAACATTGGCTACTGCTGAAATTGAACATTATTATAAGAGACACTTTTTGAAGCTTTGCGATGACATTGGAGGCTGTGGCACCAAAATCACAGGGCCTGGCTGTCCTTCCATGTTTTGAGATCTTGGCCTAGGCACGCTCTGAGACGATGCAACATTTCCGTATAGAAGATTAGACCCCCATTCTGATCTTGATTTGAAGAATTTAAGAGACATTCGTGCTTCCAATGCCCCACCCTACTGCAATAATGGCATGTGCTTGTTTTCTTTAAGGTAGCCAAATCCACTCCAGTGTTTGGGTCTACTGGAGCACCCCTGCCTCCTACTTGCTTCTGCATTCCTCCACCCTGCCACACCAGGACTCCTTGTTGGTAAGGTCTGGTCATAGGAGCAACATTTTTGCTACGGGGTTGACCCTGGCCCCCTCTCTGAACAGCCTTCATCTGCACTAAAATCAGCTTTTCCTTCATCCTTTTATGTCTCAACTCATCTTAATCTCTGCAGTATTTGGCATAATCCAGAATTATGTCAATAAAATTATTTTGCCAGCCGCCAGCAGATCAAATGCTGTTGACGCATCAAGCTAATTTCAGTTTGCAACCCTGCCACAAATTTAGACACAAACTGTCCCATATCGTTTGATTCAAGAGCGTCAATCCTACTGTACTGCTTAAAAACCTGCAGCAGGCTCTCACAGTAAGCATGAATAGTCTCCTTAGATTCCTGGGTGGTAATGTCAATTTTAACCCAATCAACATCCTGTGAGGCCACCTTAGCCTTTAACCATGTAATCACCTGATCATATTTCTTCATCACCATTGGTGACAGACTGTGCGTCAATGGATCCCTTTTGGGCTCGCTGTCTGGCGATTCTATATCTATTTTACATGCCGACCATAAGTCACTTAGAACCATAATTTCAAACAGTGTATTGAGATCAATCCACAAAAACTTCGAGATTTTCACAAAACAATCGGCAGTCTTCTATCAATCTACAGGTTTTTCTCTCAATCTTGGGAAGTCATTGGTAAATGTGGTTAGATCACCCCAACTCCAAGGCACATGTACATATCCTCCGCTTGCCACCTCATATAAAGGGAAGGCTTGAAAACTCGCTCCCTTCTCTGTCACTGCCTTCCTTTACACCCATCTCTCTTTCCACTTATCAAAAGTACTCCAAATTTGAACGCAGAATATCAGTTCTCGAATCTGTGTTTTAAGTTCTGGAACCCTCAAATTCTCTATGTCTTGATCATTAAAGGCAAGCCGATGATTCTTCTGCAATGACTTAATCCTTTCCGTGTTAACCTCAAACTGACTGGCCAAATTCAGATAACTTTGTGTGCGCCTCTCTCGCCCTTCTAGTAACATCTTGACTCATGAACAGCAATTCATTTGGTTGGTAAGAGCCTATTCGATAAAGCTCCAATGTTCCACTTATCATTGCAGCTAACTCAGACTTCAACTTAAGCACGTCCACCAAACCCACCTTTGGTTCTAAGTTTTCTCTTACTTTAGGTGCAGAATCATCCTCTGTAGCTACAATCTGGGAAAGCTGGAACTCGTGCTCCGAAATATTCGGACTCAATTTTTCTTTTTAGGCAGCCTGAGAGTTAAAGAGAAAACTCCTTTCACAATATCTAGATTTCAAAAGTCCATGTTACTAAGTAAGAATTCAGGTTGACAACCAAATTCAAGTTAGTTGGATTAATTCAATTTCTGAAACAGAATAATATGCCCCAATCGGAGCATTATGGTGTAAAAATATGAAGTAAACAGAATGAAACTGAATCTCCGAAACCGATTTAGTTGGTATAACAAAAGAAAAAGGACTAACTAGATCACTGCAACATATGTTATTAAAAGGCAAAAATGCATATTGAATTGCATCAAAACTGCATGTAAAACTCCTACAAATCACTAACTGTCCCTACATTACCTTGAAGTGAATATCCTAAACTAAAATAAGCTTAGCAGAGTGAAAGTAAAGGTGTCGGCTGTTAGAGACTTCCTAAGAAGTAACGCCAACCAAGGTCATTTAGCATGAAGCCATGTAGCTAAAGATGAAGTCTTCACCTCAAGGCGCCCTAAAGCAGAGTGTCAGCTGTCCCTAACAACATTAATACATAAGCAATCCCTGAATTAAGGCTCCTCCCATAGTGCCACTAGGAAATTTCCATTTCTAGCACCCTCAGTCTTCCTTCCTCCGCCTCCATGTTTCCACGCTGAAATATTTCATACGTCCTTGGTGCCATCTCCTTCTCCCAAAAGCACTCGCCCCTAATCTGTTATCACATTTCTCCTTCTCAGATCACTCTATCCTCTAGTTACAATAACTCTTTCCCTCAACTAATGAAGCCTTATCCACCTGCAGTGGGAACACAAGATACATGCAGCATTCCGAAATGCAAGCAAAATACGAATTCAAACGTTAGATGAAAAAATACATTAGAAATGCATTTCAGGCCATCAGTTAGGCTAAATTAACAAAGCACATCTTGCATTATGCATGCACTTCTACAAGCAAATAAGCCATACTTTCAACATATATTTCAACAGTTATAAATGACAGGTCCTGATATACCAGTGTTATGAGTGTAATTTTAAACAAATCAGTAAACACATGTAGGTTGTTATCTTTTAACATAATACTAATGCACCCCCTTGTCAGTTACATTTCTAAAGTAAACAACAAAGTTGTGGTAGTCATGAGGATAAGTAATCATCTTGTATTCCTCTTTCTTCTTCTTATACATTACTCACACAGAATATAAATGTGAGTGCAAACTAATTGTGATTATAGCGCATCCTACGGTAAATTCAAAAGCAGGCCCAAATCACTCTCCTCCATAAGTGACTTTGCCTTTTGGTACCTGTAGTTATTCTATTGTAACTAGAGAAAGAAAACATAAAGTGTCAAGAAGCAAATTAAAACAAGTATTTATAATGCAATCGGTCTCGCCTTTGGGACCTAATATGTATTTAGCTATGAAGTACATTAGCCTGGGTGCTGAAACATCTACTGTTCTTTAATATGGAGGGAACATAAGCACCAAACTGCGTGACACGCCAGGTTTGGGAACCCATGGAGAGAAAAATTGCCTTTCAGCAGGAAATGGTATTGTCCAAAGCTCTGTTTTTAACATAAAATCAGGGTCTTCTGTGTCATATCACTGAAAATACAAGATTTGAAAAAAATATTATTGTCTACGGGTGCTTGTGAAAGACAATTTCTATGGACTGGAATCGAGAGACTGCTAAAGTGATTCTGGTATTTTATTGATCTCTGCTGGTCGTTTTCTATCAAGAAAGTTAAATAGAGGCAGTTGCCAGAAAAAAAAATTGAAAAAATTTCCTCGGCAACAAGGAATTCTGGTATTTTACTGACCACTACTGATCGTTCTCTATCAAGAGTTAAATAGAGGCAGTTGAACAAGCAGAAAGCAATTCTGGTATTTTACTGACCTCTACTAGTCGTCTTCTATCAAGACAGTGAAATAGAGGCAGTTGAACAGGAAAAAAAAGCTCCTAAGCGGAAGCAGACAAGTCCTACGACTGATCTCCAGAGCCCACAAAGTACATACACATATAAGTGTAAACTAAAGTATATACAATAGGTCTCGAATGCTCGACCTAAATAGGACTTTGTGAGCTGATCACAACTCACGTGTGGCAACTTGTGTAGTGTTGGTCATATAGTTACGTGTTCACATGCACTTAAAAAAAATTGCAAGTCCTTTCGCTGTACTAACTCCACAATTTAGATGTGATTTCTTTAGTGCAGTTTTTTAATGGTATACAGCCAATCTGTGAAAACAGATAACACAAGTTTGCTACATTTATTTTTGGGCTAGTGTTGGAGAAAGACTACCTACCTCATCCATCTTCCTTTCCCCACTTAATGAGCACTCTGCTGCTCGTGCACAGCATTCACCCATACAGCCAATGCTGGATTAAACCATGGGGAGGCCCGTAGGCAGTCGAAATGTCGCTCTCCCTTGCAAATTATCACCTAATACATTTTTATTTTCCCAAATCAATATTATGTTGATCCATTGGCGATGGCCCGTAAAAGAAGTGGGTCCCATAGGCCAGTGCCAGGCACGCAACACCCATTGGACTCAAAGGGCTTCAGCCCCCCCCTCGTGTGTGGCATTCCGGGATGAGACAGCTTCCCGGGCACACACACAGCTGCACCTGAGCACTTCACCGGTCTTTAAAAGACCATTTGCATGTTAATGAGGCCATTCTGTTGTTTCACCCCTTCTAAGAGCCCCTGCAGCTCCACTCTGCCTATTGCTTAAGGATTCAGCCCACCCCCCCTGAAAAATATTCTTAGCCCCCCCCCCCGAAATTTGGCTCTAGTTGCGCCTCTGGCCAGTGTAGCGGTCTAGTTGTTGCGTGAGCTGACGACCCCAGGAAGCACACACACACCTTGTATCACTCTCTGGCCAGGCGTGGCCAGAGAGACTATAAATAAAAGGGCGGAGGTCGCTCGGGACCTTCCGGCCCAGACTAGTACACCGGCCTCATGTGTATTATTTTACCCTGCTGTATTCCCCATGTGGAACGCACACTGGTAGGCCTCATCCTGCTGCAGCGCCCTCACACACGGGTGACTCTACACTGGCGACGAGGGTGGGCCCATACCTGCATCGGTGATTCCCCACACAGCGGAGGAGCACCAGTCTGCATGTTCCGGCGCTGGCCAGCGGCACTCCGGGAGACCTGCGCTGCATCCTGCTGTCTGGCGGTGACTGCCTGGACCCGGCGAACTTCATCGCGCAAGCCGGAGGACGCGCGTTCAGGCTGGAAGGTGCGCTGAGTCTGGCATCTCCCTCGTGAGGACGGCGTACTGCCGGTAAGCCTGGGGGCGGTCCTGCACGCTAATAAACGCACGAGCGGCGTGCTTCATGTGCACGTCTGGCAGCCTCGGAACGACTCTGACCCACCAACAGTGAGTGCTACGGGGGATGTGTATGGCCTGCATCAGCATAGTCTCTGCCTCACTAAGCATTGGCAACTGCATCAGCATAGTCTCTGCCTCACTAAGCATTGGCAACTGCAACTGGTATACACTGCAGCCACTCCCAGCGCGGCTCACCACACACGCGGAGGAATGCGCATGGTTTGATGCTGGCAAGCAGCACAGAGGGGAACAACACATCTCGCCCCACATGCACAGGGCGACTCAAGCATTGGTACCTGCAAGTGGCGCGGACAGCTCCAGTTGGGCCACACCTGAGTAGTCGACATGGTGGACCAAGCGGCCGCAGGGTCAGGCCAACAACCGGTGGCACCAGCCCCGCTAGCAACGCCAACACATTCGCAGGTGAGCGCATTGCCCCCATTCAGTGAGCTCATTGACCCCGCAACAGCGTCTCCAAGGTGGAAGGTGTGGCTAAGTCGCCTCGACAACTATTTCATCGCCACAAGGGAAACCGACGACAAGGTCAAACAGTTGCTCCTACTATACTTTGCGGGGATGAGATCTACAAACTGTTCGCACACCTACCGAACACAGGGCCTGCGACGGACTATGACGCAGCGGTCAGGGCCTTAAATGCACACTTCGATCCTCAGCTAAACCCAGACTATGAGCGGTTCAAGTTACGACAAGCACGACAACGGGAGGGTGAATCCATGGATGCGTTTCACGCCCGCCTTCGTGAACTGGCGAGCACATGCACTGAGGATGATCCCGTGAAGAAAGCACATGCGCAGTTAATTCAAGGATGCCGAAACAAAACCCTGAGAACTCTGATCCTCCGCCAACCTCGTATATCACTGGAAGATATCCTTATCTTGGCACGTTCACACGAGCTGTCGGATGTCCGGGCGTCGTCGATGGAAGCGGCCCTTCATGCTGCAGCAGAACTGACAGTAACAGTCAAGACGGAGAGAGCTGATGCGCTACGCACAATGCCGGGCGGGACCCGGGGGAGGTGGCCCACCCAGACGCCACGAAGATCGCTATGTGGATACTGCGGAAAGGAAGAACACCCCCAAGACAGTTGCCCGGAACAAAGGAAAATGTGCACCAAGTGCGGCATCCCCAATCACTTCGCGAGCGTGTGCAGAGGAGGAGCAAGGCCAAAAGGATTCTCAGGGAGGAAAGCGCCATACAAGCAGGTGAAACAACTATCGCTTGAGGAACCATCTCAAGCTAAGACGCACAGCTCATGGACAGGACACCGGCAATATGTGGAAGACTCATCCTCAGAGGAAGAAGAAGAGTGCCATTTCGTGTCGTTTGGGAACGACTTAAAGAAACAGCGGCGCCCACAGCCAACCTGTGAGGTCAAGATAGCAGGGACACCTGTCACTGCCCTAATAGACACAGGAGCATCCGTCAATGTCATGGGTTTCCAACACTATCAGACCCTCACATCGAAACCTCAGCTGATGCCGTCAAAGGTGAAAATCCTCACGTACGGGAGCCAGGTCCCGCTCCCGCTAAAAGGGAAGATACTAGTAACAGTCCAATCGGAAGACCATGAGGTCACCACGACATTCCACGTGGTAGACAAGGAAGCAGACATCCTACTCGGAAGCCACGCGGCCGAAGACCTCTCGCTAGTCACATTCGCCAACGCAGTGAAGACGACACAAACGGAAGACATCTTAGCACAGTTTCCACAACTGTTTCAAGGTCTAGACACCATAAAAAGACCCCCTATCAAACTACACATCGACACTGCCGTCAAGCCGATAGCACTACGACACAGGAGAATACCGTTCCATTTGAGGCCACTACTAGAGCAAGAACTGGTGAAGCTCGAGCAACAAGGTGTCATAGAAAAAGTGTCGGGGCCGACCCCATGGGTGTCCCCAATGGTGATCGCAGAGAAACCCTGCCAGCCAGGGAAAATACGGATATGCATCGATATGAGGATGCCAAACCAAGCCATCAAGAGGGAGCGACACCTGACGCCCACAGTAGATGATATCCTCGCTGATCTGAACGGTGCACAATGGTTTTCTAAGCTAGATTTGAACGCTGGACACCATCAACTAAAACTGGATAAAGACAGCAGGTATATAACCACGTTCTCGACACACTTGGGCCTGCGAAGGTACAGACGGTTGAACTTTGGAATATCTTCCGCTGCGGAGATATTCCAGAATGCAGTAAAGGAAGTGCTAACGGGACTGCAAGGAGTCATGAATGTAAGTGACGACATCCTAATACACTCAGCGACACTAGAGGAACACCACCGCAGACTAAGAGCAACCCTCAAACGGCTAGCTGAACATGGGGTGACCCTGCATAAGGAAAAGTGCCAATTCTTCCAACGCTCCATCGAATTCTTTGGATATGTGTTTGGTCCTGAAGGAGTGAAAGTTGACCCAAAGAAATCGGAGGCCATTCAACTAGCACCAGCACCGAGCACCTCGTCGGAGGTGAGAAGCTTCATGGTCATGGCAACGTACTGTGGGAGATTCATCCCAAATTTGGCAACGATAGCCGAACCCCTGCGCCAGCTGACAAAGAAAGAGGCCGGATGGCAATGGGGCCACAAAGAGGAAGAGGCCTTTCAAAAGATCAAATCAGCGTTGCTAGCCAGCACAACGATGGCGTACTTCGACGTCAACCGGCAAACAGAACTGATAGTGGATGTTAGTCCCGTGGGACTGGGGGCGGTGCTGACCCAAGAAACGGAGCCAGGAACCTGGGCACCCCTAGCATTTGCCAGCAAAGCGCTCACAACGACTGAAGCCAGATATTCACAAATTGAGCGAGAGGCCCTCGCGATCAAATGGGCCTGCAATCACTTCCACTTATACATAAGTGGACACTCGTTCCGAGTGGTGACAGATCACCAACCACTCTTACCCCTATTCCGAGGAACTGCACCGCATCCTCCCCAGCGGATTGAACGATGGGCTATACAACTTCAGCATTACCAGATGGAACTGGTCTACCGCCCGGGCACCAAAAATTCAGCCGACGTCCTGTCGCTACACCCGGCGCACCAAGAGGATTTGAACATGAAGCAAGAGCGGAGAACTGAAGAGTTCGTAAGCATGATATCGCAATGGGCCTGCCCGCAGGCAGTGTCAAGAGAGGAGTAACGTCACATATAGAATCGGACATGGTCCTCAAAAGAACAGTAGACGCAATAACAAGGGTATCATGGGATGGTTTTCTCAGCATTGGCCAAGGGTGAAATGAAGACGAAAGAGCACGGCTGGGGAAAATGTGGAGAGTACGGGATGAGCTGAGCACGACAGAAGACGGAGTTTTGTTACGCGGATCCCGGATTGTCATCCCGCAGAGCCTGGAAGCCCGAATCACTGTCCTAGCACACGAAGGACACCAAGGGACCTGAAGAATGAAATCCCGGCTACGGGAGAAACTATGGTTCCCCGGGCTAGAAGAAGCTGTGGACAAGACGGTAAGAAACTGCCGGCATGCCAGCTGACCGGAAACGCAGAAGTGCCAGACCCGGTGATCACAGAGGATCCCGCACCTGCACCCTGGGCGAGGGTGAATCTAGATTTTGGGAGCTTCCCGGACAGGAGAGTCACCGCTGTACTAATGGACAGCTACTCAAAATACCCCTGTGTGGAAATACTGCCATCCACAGCATTTAATCACTTAGCCCCAGCTCTCCTAAAAGTGTTTGCACTGTTTGGCCTTCCGCAATCGATAAAGACGGACAACGGACCCCCCTTCCAAGGCAGTGAGTTTAAATAATTTCTATCTAGACTTGGAATAAATCACCACCGCATAACCCCTCAATGGCCTCAAGCCAATGGCGAGGTTGAACGATTTATGCGGACCATTAACAAAATCCTGCGCATAGCGGTTGCAGAACAAACTGACTCGGAAGTAGAGCTTCACGAGTTTTTGCGAGAGTATCGCAGCACACCTCACTGCACCACCCAAAGGACACCTTGGTCGTTAATGCTAGCCGGAGCCCGGCGAGACAGCTTTCCAGTGTCTGACAACTGGGAGCAGGAGCCATACGACGCATCGGCGGCGCAGCGCCGCAGAACCATGACCAATGAGAAGGCAAGTCACCGACGGAGAGCAAAGAGTCGGACTCTGAGGCCGGGCTGCAGGGTCCTAATAAGAAATCGAAGGAATGGGGGAAAGTTCCGAACACCCTACGAGGTTGGATCATGGCTGGTGCAGGAAGTCAGAGGTACAGCAGTAACGGTGGAGCGGAACGGAGAAGTTGTAACCAGAAACATCTCTTGGTTCAAAGAAGTTCCGGAGGAAGTGCAAGAACGCCAGGCGTCAAGAGAGGCGCCAAGCGCGGACATAACCCTGAATGACTCAGGCATACCTTGCCCCGACGAAACACCACAAAGTTCACAACACACAAGAGAAGAAGATGAGGCCGTGGTACCAAGGCCAACTGGGGAACCGGGAACCGGTAGTCCAACCAGAGGAATGAGCACCATGCAACACAGATACAACCTGCGTCCCAATCCGCGACCAAACAGCCAGCTCACTAACTTTGCATGGAGTGCACAGGCTGGCTGGAAAAGAAAAGAACTAAGTTGGAATGGGATGTAGCGGTCTAGTTGTTGCGTGAGCTGATGACACCAGGAAGCACACACACACCTTGTATCACTCTCTGGCCAGGCGTGGCCAGAGAGACTATAAATAAAAGGACGGAGGTCGCTCGGGACCTTCCGTCCCAGACTAGTACACCGGCCTCATGTGTATTATTTTACCCTGCTGTATTCCCCATGTGGCACGCACACTGGTAGGCCTCATCCCGCTGCAGTGCCCTCACACACGGGTGACTCTACAGCCAGTACCCACTTTGCCTATTTGGTATTCCAGAACTGCATTCAGTTCAAACAACTCTACACATGGCCCAACCAAAACGACCCCAAAGGACGTGACTAGCTTTCGACCCAGTCCGGAGGGGCTTGAAATGTCTGCATGCAGTTTGTTTTTCTGTGTTTTAGCTCTTCACCCAGAAACAACTATTAAGTAGGTCTCTTTTACTTGCTGTTTGTTTCTTGTTATTTATGTTTATGCGTATTGTTTTCATGCGTGTGTCCTGTTCTAGTGGTTGCCGTTTTTCTGGAATTGCACGGATTATATCGGCCGCTTCGTGCTGCAAGGTGCATCCCCGCTGGCCAAGTAAAAGACAGCCTCTGCATACCCTTTCCCTCATTGAAAGAATGTTGCTTTAGTAGATTTGTCTTATTTAAAGGTATTGTTTGAAGCAATGAGACAGCACTGCATGCATTAATGATGGCGGTGGTCACGCAAGATTTGAGTTCATTGCGTCTCCGTGGCTAAGCAAGGTCGGGGCATATCATCAAGGGACAGTGATAAATAAAGCAAAGCGCGCTTGGCGCTTTTTTACTTATCGCCGTCTGTCTCTGGAATTTATCGCCCTGGTAGCGCGTTATTAACAACGCGTTTCTCCAGGGCGATAAAAATTCCAGCGATAGCGGGGAAATCGCCGTTTTGCAGGGAACATCGCTGGTTTTCCAGCGATGTTCCCTGTAAAACGGCTATAACCTTGCTGATACGACCCTGTGGTCGTATCAGCATCATCCACCCCCAATGTTAGGGATAGGTAAGTCTGCATTTTAGCAGACGTTAGTTTTTGGCGAAAACAGCGGTTTTCTCCAAAAACTAACGTCTGCTTAAATGCTGGGGCAGCCTTGTAAATATCACGATGTGCACATCAGCGATATTTGCAAGGTTGTACTGCCCAGTGACGCCCACTTTGCATCACATAAGAGATGCAAAGGGAGGTGTCGGGTAAAAGGGTGCTAACATGCGCTAATGCGTGTTATCACCTTCTTGTAAATAGGGCGAAAAGATTATCTCTGCTTTTTAGGCTTTTGAAGCCAAAAAAGCGGAGATAATGCCCTTGTTATTATGCCCCAAAGTTATTTAGATGCGTGCTTTCTCCCTTCCATCTAGTGTGAAATTATAGAAGGGAAGTACGCTTCGAAAAGCAAGCAGGTTCCTGAATCCATCTCAGAGGGTTCCTGGGCCTTCTGATAACTCATCGGAAGGTCCTTCTAAGGATATGGAACTCATACAGACTTTAATAAAAGTATTGAAGAAGCAGCCTTTGCCGCCTGGGAAGGATATTCTGGGCCAAAAATGGCAAAGGTTGCCACTCCTTGTGATCCTGATGCAGACCAATCAGAGGAGAGAGCACACAGGGGCAAATACATCCAGGGCTCCAAATTAAAATAAGTTTTGGCTCATATTAGAGAGTACCTCTCCTTTCCAAGACAACATTTTCGGCCAGTATAAAAGAAAAGATCTTGGGTTCCTCCCAATTCATAAGGCTGTTTGGGGACTGTTATCCAGAGAGTGGTATGATGTTGAGAAGACAGGTTTTCCAAAATTTCAATCTAAGAAATATTCTCTGCATAACTTTCCAGAAGGGTTTCCCTCCACTGTGAAGGTTGATTCTCCAACCCATACCAGACGTGCACATGACCACCCTTCCTCTTGCGGCCAACTCCATGCTCCTCCCTCCTTGTTTTAGTAACCACAATGGGGAGCCGTTGTTGGTGCATGATGGCCACAGTTTATTCACATCGTACAACACATGGATTATAAACATTACCATTCATTGGTCATAAGCACTCTCCAAGGGTTACTCAACAGAATATATGACGATTCATTGCATGCTATTACATCGCATGGCATTACAACGCGGTTGTTACAATGCAAGTGTTGTTAAAATGAGTTGCAATTACATCGCAAATGTTTATCACGCATATGCCTTTAATTTTGTTATATACATGTATATTTTCTTTGACCCCAAAAACCCTCATATTACCCTTACTACCCCAATACCCATACCCCCCTAAACACTAAAATTACCCTTGGTACCCCAATACACCAAACCCATCTTGTACCCTAAAATTACCCCTGACTCCCCAAAACCCAACCCCAACCTGAACCCTAAAATTACCCATGACACCCCAAAACCCATACCCACCCTGTACCCCCAAATTAACCCTAGCACACTAAAACCCAAACCCACCCTCAATCCTAAAATTACAGCTGGCACCCCAAAACCCAAACCCACAGTGAACCCTAACTTTACCCCTTGCACCCCAAAACCCAAACCCACCCTGAAACCTAGAATTACCCCTGGCACCCCATAACCCAAACTCACCCTAAACCTTACAATTACCCTGGCAACACAAAACCAAACCCACCCTGAATCCCAAAACTACCCCTGTCAACCCAAAACCCATACCCACCCTGAATCCCAAAATTAACCCTGACAAACCACAACCTATACCCATCCTGAACCCCAAAAATATCCCTGGCACCCCAAAACCCAAACACACCCTGAACCCTAAATTTACCTCTGGCACCCCAAAACCCAAACACACCCTGCACCCCAAAATTACCCCTGACCCCCCAAAACCCAAACCCACCCTGAACCCTATAATTACCCCTTTCACCCCAAAACCCAAACCCACCCTGAACCCTAAAATTACCCCTGGCACCCCAAAACCCAAACTCACCCTGAACCATACAATTACCCCGCAACACAAAAACCAAACCCACCCTGAACCCCAAAACAACCCCTGAAACCCCAAAACCCATACCCACCCTGAACTCCAAAATTAACCCTGACAAACCACAACCCATAACCACCCTGAATGCCAAAAATATCCCTGGCACCCCAAAACCCAAACACACCCTGTTAGAAAACCCCGGGCAACCGGGGTTTAGCAGTCACCCGGGGGTTTTCTAGCACAAGGGGTAGCTTGGCTCGAGCGGTCGGGGGTCAGGCACCGTGTTAAGCGTACGTCATACCCTCACAATAACCATGCGTTCATCCGTTCCAAAAACGACTCTACACCGTAAAAATTTATGAAAATATCTCTGTGTTTATCTTGTTTTCTCTTAGTTGCAGGTTAAATAAATAATAACACACTTACAGTACACAAAGCTTCTTCTGTAAAAAGGGTAGGTCAAATAAATAAGCTCAGATCATAAATAATCAATGAATAAATAGATGTGAATAAAATACATAGGCAAATAAATACTGTGAGGGAATAAATACTGTGAGACAATAAATAGGATAATACAAATAATACAATACTCTCAATAAATATAAGCCATCAATACACTTTCAAATCAGGTCACATTTGTGAGGCACTATGGGTTGATTTGGCCCAATCACAGCTTGTGGTTATGTGGATGGCCTGAGGGTGTCTCACCTAGCTTGGATAAGGCTGAGGCTAAAACTGAGGTAGATCTAGGGTAATCTAGGAATCTGGCTCTCCCAAACTACACAACCCCTCACACAGGTCACTGTATCAGTCTCAGTCCACCCCTGGCACTCCCAGGCTGGTCCTAACACCTCTCTAGCCCCTAGGATGGTCTCCTAGGGCTCCACAGGGCCTTAGGCGCCCTCTATTCCACTTACTGCCCTCTTTATGAACTTCCGACTCCGCCGGAGTCGTGTCGACGCCGTGAGGCGGTTCCGGTTCGATGTCGCTAGCCGGCCTCAGCTCGATGTCAGTTCTTGTCGACGCCGTGAGGCGGTTCCGGATCGATGTCGGCGGACGGCCTCGGCTCGATGTCAGTTCCTGTCGACGCCGTGAGGTGGTTCCGGATCGATGTCGGCGGGCGGCCTCGGCTCGATGTCGCTGGGCAGCCTCGATTCGATGTCGGTCTCCGGCGTCACAGGGACTCGATCTCCCTACTTCCGGGTGTCTCCGGAGTGCGACCTCCACTCCCGACCTCCGGTGCTCTTCCCTTCAGGTTCCGGCGACTCCGGAGTGCAATCTCCACTCCCGACCTCCGGCACGATTCGCCTCGGTCTCCGGCGACTCCGGAGGGCGGACTTCACTCCCCGTCGACGCCGCACACTCGACCTCAGGTGACTTCCTCCTCGACCTCTGGTGTCTCCACGACCTCCGTCGGCGCCCTCTCTTGACCTCTGGCGGCTCCGGGTACGACGTCTGCTTTCCAGTCAGCACCGCTTCTTCACCTCCGGCCCCAGGTCTCTAGGCTTCTCGGCGTCGGACTCCAGGAAGATACCAATAGACAGGTCAGGAACTTGCTGTTCTTTACTTCCAAGGCCTGTTCCGGCTGTTCAGGTCCTTGAGTTGGTTCTTCTTGACTTTATCCCACACAGGGCTCCAGGCTGGGCTCAGTCAGTAGGGACTAGTATCAAGGGTGGGTTTCTGGACCCCACTCCAGGCACAAGTTTCCACCCCTGCTGCCTCACTCCTTCCTCCTTCAGTGTTGTGCTGCTCTCCCTTCACCAGTCAGGTGCCAACTGCCAACTCCAACTGCCAACTCTGAGCTGGCTTCCCAACATTCTAAACCTGCCTCACACTGTCACAGGGTTCTAGAATGTTCTGGAAGGTACTAGTAGGTTCCAGTGATGTCACAGGTGACAATGGGTGGCCACCATTTTGTGTTTCAGGCCCTCAGACAGAAGTTCCAGGGGTAGGGAAAATGGCTCCCTGACCCTGCATCAACACTAAAAAGTCTGGTGGTTCCCAAAAAGGAAAAATACTAACAGGGTTTGAGGCAAAAGTGGGACAAAATAAATAATGATGAGGAGGGACCACCCAAAGGGCTGACAGGTCTAACACGCGTCCCCCCCAGCTGAAAGTGGGGTGAGCTACCCAACCCCTTGGGAGTTCTCATCACTAAGGCGGAAATACCTTGAGAGACCGTCTGCATTGGCGTGGTCCACTCCAGGCCGATGTTCCACCTGAAAGTCCATTCCCTGTAGGGAGATAGACCACCTTAGCAACTTGGGATTCTCCCCCTTCATCTGCATCAGCCAACGAAGGGGTCTGTGGTCGGTCTGAACTAGGAAGTGCGTGCCAAACAGGTATGGCCGCAGCTTCTTCAGAGCCCATACCACTGCTAAGGCTTCACGCTCTATTGCACTCCACTTCTGTTCCCTGGGAAGTAGTCTCCGGGATAGGAAGACCACGGGTTGATCCAGACCCTCTTCATTGAGTTGCGATAACACTGCCCCAATGCCATGTTCCGATGCATCCGTCTGGACAATGAACTCCTTGGAAAAGTCTGGGGCCCGTAGGACCGGGGCCTCGCACATGGCTTGTTTCAGTTTTACAAAGGCCTGCTGACAAGTCTCCGTCCAGACTACCCGTCGAGGTTGTTTCTTGGACGTAAGCTCCGTGAGGGGGGCCACAATGGTACCGTATCCCTTCACGAAGCGGCGGTAATATCCGGTGAGGCCCAGAAAAGCTCGGACCTCAGTCTGAGTCTTGGGGGGTTCCCAGGCCATGATGGCCTCGATCTTCGCCTGGAGGGGTTGCACCGCTCCCCTACCCACCAAGTGTCAAGGTACACTACCGACCCCTGCCCGATCTGGCACTTGCTGGCCTTGATCGTTAAACCAGCTTGTCTCAGGGCCTGGAGAACAGCTTGCAGGTGACGCAAGTGATCCTCCCAGCTGTTACTGAAGACGGCTATGTCATCCAGATAAGCAGCAGAGAAACTCTCCATTCCAGTGAGGATCTGGTTCACCAGACGCTGAAACGTGGCAGGTGCGTTCTTGAGCCCAAAGGGCATCACACAGAACTGGTAGTGGCCTTTGGGCGTGGAGAAGGCTGACCTTTCCCTAGCTCCGTCAGTCAGAGAGATCTGCCAGTACCCAGAAGTAAGGTCAAAGGTACTTAGATATTGGGCAGCTCCCAGCCGGTCAATCAATTCATCCGCCCTTGGGATCGGATGAGCATCAGTTTTGGTTACTGAGTTCAGTCCCCGGTAGTCCACACAGAACCTCAGTTCCGGTTGGGCACCCGGTGGTGCGGCTTTTGGTACTAGCACCACCGGACTGGACCAGGGGCTGCTGGAAGGTTCGATCACTCCTAGCTCCAGCATCTTAGTGACTTCACTGTGAATGCTGGCCTTCACCTTGTCTGACATCCGGTAGATCTTGGACTTCACAGGTGGGCTGTCTCCTGTGTCCACATCATGGACGCACAGGTGAGTCCTACCCGGAACAAGGGAGAACAACGAAGAGTACTGTCCCAGGACCTGGCGGCAGTCCTCCTGCTGTTCAGGAGTTAGAGATGGGGAGAGAATCACTCCCTCCACCGACCCATCCTTCTCTTGAGACGCAAACAAATCGGGGAGAGGCTCGCTTTCCACGTCCTCTGCTCCGTCAGTCACCATCATCAAAATTACTTCGGGCCTCTCGTGGTGGGGTTTGAGGCGGTTGGCATGCAGCACCAGTAGGGGCTGACGAGGGGTCTTAAGATCCACCAAGTAGGTAGCCTTACCCTTCTTCTCCAATACCTCAAAGGGTCCTGACCAGCGATCCTGGAGGGCGCTAAGCTCTCCTGGTTCGATCACCCACACCTTCTGGCCAGGCTCCAATTCCACCGGGTGAGCGTTGTGGTCATTAGGGGTGGGCGGAATTTGCGGAATTAACCTTCGCAAATTATCGCGAGAATGTTTAAAATTATCGCAAACAAGCAGAAATATCGCAAAGATGCGGAAGTTTTTTTCCGGCATGTTCGCGAGATTTTCTGCATGGTTGCGGGTCGCCAACTTACCCATGTGGTTGCTTGCGGGCGCGGCCATCTTGTTTTGAGTTGTTCTCGCGGTGCATGATCGCGAGAAGAAAGACGTGATCGCGCGACGCATGATGTCACTGCGGGCGCGAACTGTCGCGAGACAGCGCAAATGGCTAAAAACAATACAACATCTCATGGAGAACGCGACCGGATCAAGAAAACTTGTCGGCGAACGCAGGGATTCAGGTAAGGCGATCGCGCGCGCGCGAGAATGTATCATTTTACAGCGCGAGCAAGAAACAAATTATCGCCAAGCTGCGGAAACCGGAATTTTTGACATTTTCGCGCTCTCCGCGGAACGCAAAAATGTCAAATTATCGCAATTTCCGCGAACGGAACGAAATTTTTGCCCAGGCCTAGTGGTCATACCACGCCTTCATTACTGCTTGGCTGGCCTCCAAGTTGTCAGAAGCTTGCTTCCTCAACTTAGCCATTTGGCTCCGGAAGGCCAGCATGTAGCTCACCACGTCCTGGGGAAGCTTCCTGGGAGTTCTTTCCCATCCGTCTCTCACCAGGCTGAGAGGTCCATGCACAGGGTGCCCATACAAAAGCTCGAACGGGCTGAAGCCCACTCCCTTCTGTGGCACTTCCCTGTAGGAAAACAATAGACAGGGTAGGAGGACGTCCCATTTCCTCCGCAGGCTTTCAGGCAGACTTCTAATCATGCCTTTCAAGGTTTTGTTAAACCTCTCCACCAGACCATTGGTCTGGGGGTGGTAAGGAGTTGTGAACCGGTAGGTCACTCCACACTCCTTCCACATGGCCCGCATATATGCTGACATGAAGTTGGTCCCCCTGTCGGACACAACTTCCTTGGGAAAACCCACTCGGGTAAAGATTCCCATCAGGGCCCTAGCCACAACAGGTGCTGTAATGGTCCTTAGAGGTATAGCCTCTGGGTACCGTGTGGCATGATCCACCAGAACCAGGATAAACCTGTGACCAGCTGTAGTAGGCGGATCTAATGGACCCACAATGTCGATGCCCACCCTTTCAAAGGGGGTGCTAACGACAGGAAGTGGTTCCAGGGGAGCTTTCAGCTTCACCCCTGTTTTCCCACTGGCTTGGCAAGACACACATGTCCGGCAGTAGGTGTCGGACGACACTTTCATTTGAGGCCAATAAAAGTGTGGGACAAGACGGGCGAAGGTCTTGTCTTGCCCCAGGTGTCCTGCCAAGGGGATCTCGTGAGCCAATTCCAGTAGGAAGGCTCGGTAACGTTGAGGGACTACTAAGGCTCGTGACGATCCATGTAGGGGTGCCTTGGGTTCACTGTAGAGGAGGCCATCCTCCCAGTAAAGGTTGTAGTTCCCCTCAACGTTCCCTGCTGCCTGGGCTTCGGCCTGTCGCCTCAGTCCCTCAAGGGTAGGGCACTCCCTCTGGCCCTTGCAGAATTCCTCCCTGGTCGGCCCTCCCTCCACGTGCCACTCGGCCGGGATGGGTAGGTCCTCCAGTTTGGTAACATCCCCCACCGCGGACTCCTGGTCCACCACCTCTGGTGCCCTATCCGTCACACGGGGCGCGGATGCCGAGGCAGGCTCCTCCTGTCCTCGGTTCTTCCCTTGGTCGGCAGCCGGCTGTGCCTTTGTTCCAGGCTCCAGTCGAAACAAACTCCCTCTCCGGGTAGTCGCGGACCCTGTGCTAACACAGGCCCAGTCAGGTGTACCCAGCATCTCAGCATGAGTCCGGTATTCCACCTCCTTCCAAGCATTGTGCTCCATGTCATTCCCCAGTAGACAATCGACCGGCACGGCAGGGCTTACGGCAACTCGAAGTGAACCTGCAACCCCCTCCCATTCAAAGGGAACCTCGGCCACCGGATAGTGGCCGGTTCTTCCGTCAGCCATCGCGGCTGGGTGGAGTACATCGGGAATTACCTGCTCTGGAGACACCAGTTGACTACGTACCATAGACATACTGGCTCCTGTGTCTCTCAGAGCCTCCCCTCTTTGGCCGTTGATGGTGACCCACTGCCCATACTTTATGGTATTTGCGGGCACCTGGATCTTAGGAACCATCTCCCGTTCTCCCAGGGACACTAAAGTGACACCCGCCCACTCCCTTCCCTTAGTTAAGGGCATCTCCTCCCCGAGCACTGCACGAACTACTCCGGGGGCCTTTCCTCCAATGGGAGGGGGTGGTCTTTTCGGGCACTTCGCATCTCCCTTATAGTGTCCAACGCCACCGCACTCGAAGCAATGGACAACCCTTGGCTGCTGACTCTGGCCAGGATTAGGGTTTCTGGGTGGGTTAGCCCTAGGGGTGAATCCTGTTCCCTTTCCTTGGAAGTTATTTTGGGGGCCTTTAGAGAACCCCTTTTTCTTTTCCCCTCCCTCTTTCTTCTGGGGGGCGCCCTGTCCGGCCTTTTGAGTATCCCCTCCAGTCCCCCTTGTGGACACCCGGGTACTAGCCCAAATGTCCGCCTCCTCAGCAAGCTTCCGGGGATTGGTCAGCTTGCTATCCACCAGGTGTTGACGCAGTTCAGGGAAACATTTTTCGAGCAGGTGTTCCTTCAACATTAAATCAAACAACCCCTCGTAGTCCCTCACCTCACTGCCCTGAATCCAACCCTCTAATGCCTTCTTTGCATAGTCCAGGAAATCCACCCAATTCTGTGTGCCCAGTTTGTGGCTACCCCGGAACTTCTGTCTGTATTTCTCGGGTGTTAGTCCAAACTTTCTTATGAGCGCCACTTTCATGGTGGGGTAGTGGGTCTGCTCCTCCTGCTCTAGGGCCAATAATGCATCCCTACCAGCTGGAGGCATGTATTTGTACAATCCCCCTCCCCAGTACTTCTCTGGCACCCCATGGGCCCTTAAAGAGACCTCATAGGCCGCTAGCCACTTGGCAATATCATCCCCTGCACTATAGCTAGCTACTATGTCTTTTGGCAGATAGGGTTTGGGTTCCCTGGTGATTTCTTTGTCTTTGCTGCCACCATTAGGAACAGTTTGTGCCCCGACTCGTAGGATCTGGAGATCTATTTCCCTCAGCCTCAACTCGTGAGCCATCCTCTGTCCCTCCTTCTCTTTCTCCAGCTCCGCCAACTTCCATGTGAGCTGTCTTTTCTCCCTCCGGTCAGTTAATTCTACTTCTGATAAGCCACCGCTAGAGACAGTGCTGCCCTTCCTGGAAAGTGTTCTGGGCCCCGCTAACAGGTTCCCCACCTCAGGTTGGTACAACCCAGCCCCCTCGCTAACAGGCTCTCCATCCCTGTCCTCCTGCTCAGCCTTACTCTCCCGTCGTGCCTCCCCCCAAGCCCTCAAGCTGGTCTGGAGTTCACCCTTCTTGGCACCTTGGGGACAATACACCCCCTCTCTCTGACAAAACTCTCTGAGTTGGGCCACAGTATAAGTTTCCAGGTCTTCCAACACAAACTCCATTTTGCCCACTCAGAATAGAAGACAGGTGTTTACAGAAGCTATGCAGGGGGGTACCTTTTGTAATACCTCCTCCCACCACCAGAGTAAATTTGGAAAAAACAAAACTCAGAATTAGGAAGTCCGCTTTGAGAAAACTCCCGGTGTAGGCCTATGGACTACCCACAGTTATTGTCGAGTGGACGCAAGCACAGCTCTATCCCACCGCTGAACACCAATTATGTTGGAAAACCCCGGGCAACCGGGGTTTAGCAGTCACCCGGGGGTTTCCTAGCACAAGGGGTAGCTTGGCTCGAGCGGTCGGGGGTCGGGCACCGTGTTAAGCGTACGTCACACCCTCACAATAACCATGCGTTCATCCGTTCCAAAAACGACTCTACACCGTAAAAATTTATGAAAATATCTCTGTGTTTATCTTGTTTTCTCTTAGTTGCAGGTTAAATAAATAATAACACACTTACAGTACAGAAAGCTTCTTCTGTAAAAAGGGTAGGTCAAATAAATAAGCTCAGATCATAAATAATCAATGAATAAATAGATGTGCATAAAATACATAGGCAAATAAATACTGTGAGGGAATAAATACTGTGAGACAATAAATAGGATAATACAAAGAATACAATACTCGCAATAAATATAAGCCATCAATACACTTTCAAATCAGGTCACATTTGTGAGGCACTATGGGTTGATTTGGCCCAATCACAGCTTGTGGTTATGTGGATGGCCTGAGGGTGTCTCACCTAGCTTGGATAAGGCTGAGGCTAAAACTGAGGTAGATCTAGGGTAATCTAGGAATCTGGCTCTCCCAAACTACACAACCCCTCACACAGGTCACTGTATCAGTCTCAGTCCACCCCTGGCACTCCCAGGCTGGTCCTAACACCTCTCTAGCCCCTAGGATGGTCTCTTAGGGCTCCACAGGGCCTTAGGCGCCCTCTATTCCACTTACTGCCCTCTTTATGAACTTCCGACTCCGCCGGAGTCGTGTCGACGCCGTGAGGCGGTTCCGGTTCGATGTCGCTAGCCGGCCTCGGCTCGATGTCAGTTCTTGTCGACGCCGTGAGGCAGTTCCGGATCGATGTCGGCGGACGGCCTCGGCTCGATGTCAGTTCCTGTCGACGCCGTGAGGTGGTTCCGGATCGATGTCGGCGGGCGGCCTCGGTTCGATGTCGCTGGGCAGCCTCGATTCGATGTCGGTCTCCGGCGTCACAGGGACTCGATCTCCCTACTTCCGGGTGTCTCCGGAGTGCGACCTCCACTCCCGACCTCCGGTGCTCTTCCCTTCAGGTTCCGGCGACTCCGGAGTGCGATCTCCACTCCCGACCTCCGGTGCTCCTTTCCTCAGGTTCCGGCGACTCCGGAGTGCGATCTCCACTCCCGACCTCCGGCACGATTCGCCTCGGTCTCCGGCGACTCCGGAGGGCGGACTTCACTCCCCCGTCGACGCCGCACACTCGACCTCAGGTGACTTCCTCTCGACCTCTGGTGTCTCCACGACCTCCGTCGGCGCCCTCTCTCGACCTCTGGCGGCTCCGGGTACGACGTCTGCTTTCCAGTCAGCGCCGCTTCTTCACCTCCGGCCCCAGGTCTCTAGGCTTCTCGGCGTCGGACTCCAGGAAGATACCAATAGATAGTTCAGGAACTTGCTGTTCTTTACTTCCAAGGCCTGTTCCGGCTGTTCAGGTCCTTGAGTTGGTTCTTCTTGACTTTATCCCACACAGGGCTCCAGGCTGGGCTCAGTCAGTAGGGACTAGTATCAAGGGTGGGTTTCTGGACCCCACTCCAGGCACAAGTTTCCACCCCTGCTGCCTCACTCCTTCCTCCTTCAGTGTTGTGCTGCTCTCCCTTCACCAGTCAGGTGCCAACTGCCAATTCCAACTGCCAACTCTGAGCTGGCTTCCCAACATTCTAAACCTGCCTCACACTGTCACAGGGTTCTAGAATGTTCTGGAAGGTACTAGTAGGTTCCAGTGATGTCACAGGTGACAATGGGTGGCCACCATTTTGTGTTTCAGGCCCTCAGACAGAAGTTCCAGGGGTAGGGAAAATGGCTCCCTGACCCTGCATCAACACTAAAAAGTCTGGTGGTTCCCAAAAAGGAAAAATACTAACAGGGTTTGAGGCAAAAGTGGGACAAAATAAATAATGATGAGGAGGGACCACCCAAAGGGCTGACAGGTCTAACACACCCTGAACCTTAAACTTACCCCTGGCACCCCAAAACATAAACCCACCCTGAACCCTAATATTACCCCTGGGACAACAAAACTCATACCCACCCTGAACCCCAAAATTAACCCTAGCATCCTAAAACTCATACTCACCATGAACCCCAAAATTACCGCTGGCACCCCAAAACCCATACCCACCCTGAACCCTAAAATGACCCTTGGCACCCCAAAACCCAAACACACCCTGAACCCTAAAATTACCCCTGACCCCCCAAAACCCAAACCCACCCTGAACCCTACAATTACCCCTTTCACCCCAAAACACAAACCCACCCTGAACCCTAAAATTACCCCTGGCACCCCGAAACCCAAACTCACCCTGAACCATACAATTACCCCGCAACACAAAAACCAAACCCACCCTGAACCCCAAAACAGCCCCTGACACCCCAAAACCCATACCCACCCTGAATCCCAAAATTAACCCTGACAAACCACAACCTATACCCATCCTGAACCCCAAAAATATCCCTGGCACCCCAAAACCCAAACACACCCTGAACCCTAAATTTACCTCTGGCACCCCAAAACCCAAACACACCCTGCACCCCAAAATTACCCCTGACCCCCAAAACCCAAACCCACCCTGAACCCTATAATTACCCCTTTCACCCCCAAACCCAAACCCACCCTGAACCCTAAAATTACCCCTGGCACCCCAAAACCCAAACTCACCCTGAACCATACAATTACCCCGCAACACAAAAACCAAACCCACCCTGAACCCCAAAACAACCCCTGAAACCCCAAAACCCATACCCACCCTGAACTCCAAAATTAACCCTGACAAACCACAACCCATAACCACCCTTAATGCCAAAAATATCCCTGGCACCCCAAAACCCAAACACACCCTGAACCTTAAACTTACCCCTGGCACCCCAAAACCCAAACCCACCCTGAACCCTAATATTACCCCTGGGACAACAAAACTCATACCCACCATGAACCCCAAAATTAACCCTAGCATCCTAAAACTCATACTCACCATGAACCCCAAAATTACCGCTGGCACCCCAAAACCCATACCCACCCTGAACCCTAAAATTATCCTTGGCACCCCAAAACCCAAACACACCCTGAACCCTAAAATTACCCCTGACCCCCCAAAACCCAAACCCACCCTGAACCCTACAATTACCCCTTTCACCCCAAAACACAAACCCACCCTGAACCCTAAAATTACCCCTGGCACCCCGAAACCCAAACTCACCCTGAACCATACAATTACCCCGCAACACAAAAACCAAACCCACCCTGAACCCCAAAACAGCCCCTGACACCCCAAAACCCATACCCACCCTGAACCCCAAAATTAACCCTGACAAACCACAACCCATAACCAACCTGAATGCCAAAAATACCCCTGGCACCCCAAAACCCAAACACACCCTGAACCTTAAACTTACCCCTGTCACCCCAAAACCCAAACCCACCCTGAACCCTAATACTACCCCTGGGACAACAAAACTCATACCCACCCTGAACCCCAAAATTAACCCTAGCATCCTACAACTCATACTAACCCTGAACCCCAAAATTACCGCTGGCACCCCAAAACCCATACCCACCCTGAACCCTAAAATGACCCTTGGTACTCCAAAATGCAAACCCACCCTGAACCCTAAAATTGTCCATGGAACCCCAAAACCCAAACTCACCCTGAACCCTAAAATTACCCCTAGCATCCCAAAACGCAAACACACCCTGAACCCTAAAATTACCCTTGACACCCCAAAACCCATACCCACCCTAAACCCTAAAAACCCATACTTACCAAATACTTACATTTGAAACGCATATGCCTTTACCGTTCATGCCTTTACAACGAAATTTGTTGTAAAGGTATATGCATTGTAAAAAATTGCGATGTAATGGTCATGCGATGCAAAAGGATTTGCGTTGTAATGACCGCATTTTAATAGTGATACGTTTTAACAACCGCGTTGTAATGGTTGTATCCCTACACAACATACCTTATACACAACTGTTATTGCTAATGAACCAGTTCATATTTGTTGGTTTATATTATTTATGGACAGCACTTCTGGCACATCCCTTTTCGCAATGGCCCCCTTCTACAGGTGTCTAGCATTTGCAGACTCTAGGCTTCCCTTGCTAGCGATATCTGTGTGGGTGCCCATTAGACACGGACTGAGCTGCAAGTGCTGTGTCCATCTGCAGCTGACCCCTGCTGGCCAATCACCTACTCCTTGTCCCACTGCTGTGAGGCATCCCAAGGACACAGTTTGAGCAACTCTTTTCCTCGGTTATTGAGCTTTCAAGGTGTCTTGTTTGTGCTGTCTCTGCTGTATCAGTCCCAGTGCCCATGCCGTGAGGTATCCCATCGACACCGTCTCCGATCGCCTGCTCTGTGTTCCCCAACCATGAGGTATCCCAAGGGCCCAGTATGTGCTTCCCTGCCTGAGCCACTCTGCAGTTGAGACACCTGCTTTTTGGTGTGGGTGGGTGGGTGGCCAAATTGGCTAGGTCAGTCGATGGCAAAGGCCCAACACCCTGGCTTTTGACCCCCAGACTGCCAAACCCCTCCTTTTCCTACTGATTGCTTCAAATTACACGGACAATTGTCTGCATAAATTTTCTCAGGCTTCCTAGCCTCACGCTCCCGGCGGTCCTGCCCTTAGTAGAGGTTATTTCGTGGGCCCTAATTGGTCCGGTGATGCCTCCCTGTCCCACGCCCATATGGAGAAGTTGGCTTCCAGTGGGATGATAACTTCAGAGGAGGCCTTTCCTTCAGACCAAGTTGATAAAATGTGGGGGGGAACAGTTACAAGATCCTATTCGGCATCAAACTTTGCTTTTTGGGCTGGTGCCTATGCTGCTTACACAGTCTACTCACTCCTGCAGGACTTCAAAGCCCTAGCAGAGGCTTTTCTGCAAGGTAACAAAGGTAACTCCAGGCTAGCAATCATGACATGGCAGTTCAGATTCCTCTTTTTTTGTAACTCATTCATTAAAGTTGCACTGAATTTTTAGATACAGACATCATGCACCAGTGATACAGATATGATAGATCAGGCAAGACATCATATGCATGAAAACACCCGAAAAGACAGTGAGAACTTGAAAAATAACTCACAACCTATAACACAACCAAGCCCCTCCTGAGGTGAAGCTAACTAGGAAGTCCCCCAGGGGAACTAAGAGGGAGATCAAGGGTGAGGGCAAGGGTGAAGGGTGAGTGACGGCAAATGGACACGTAAATCATGGCCTCAGACCCCTAGACTGCCCCCACATAAGGTCTCCACTCACCCCGGAACAACCAAGGGGCAGGTGCAAAGTGTGGAATCTGGATGAGTAATGGTGATGCCCACAGCTATAGCAACAAAAAAAGATGATAGATGATCCTTATGCCAGCTCCGCTTGCGACAGTTCCCCTGTCCAGCCAGCCCTCTGCTGTCTCTTCTGCTTGTCTACCTGATGCCCTCTGTTTGTGCCTCCTCTGCTCGTTCATGCTCTGTTTTGCTTTTTCGGCTCGTTTTTCTGCCCTGCATTTCCTTTATCTTTTAGTTTTCTGGCCTCTGTTTTGATTTTTTTGTTCATTTTTATTCCATCTGTTTTGCCCTCTTCTGCTCTGTTTTGTCTTTTTCTGCATGTTTTTCTGCTCTCTGTTTAACTTTTCTTCTCGTTTTTCTGCCCTCTGCTTTGTCTTTTCTGCTCACTCATTTTCTGCCCTCTGTTTGCCCTATCTTGCTTGTTTTTTCCCTTTGCTCACTGTTTCCTCAAGACCTGGCTTTTTGACAGAGACCTCACATCCCAGCACCCAGATACCTCCATGGGTGACAGTGCTGCGCTCTACAAATGCTGATTGAGTGACGGAATTCTGAACATTGCAAAAGGAACAATTGATGGATGGAATGCTGATCAATGCAAACATTTATCCCCAGTCACAAAGATCCGTGTTTTAATACATCATTCTTTTGCTCACCACACCAGCCGAGTGTTGGCCCAGCCATATGCAAATCAGTTTTGACCCTGTTTCTTATGGGAACAGTCCAACCCAAACTGCGAAGCCATGCCCTACCTGGACCGGAAACAAGCATCCTGAGACTGGTTTCAGGGCATCACCCCCACATCAGTCAGGCTAGCTTGAATTCAGTGGCACAGTGAGCACAGGACCCAAGTCCGGGCATACTATTCCCACTTAGGGCAACAAATGCAAAAGGAACAATTGATGGACGGAATGCTGAACATTGTCAATCAATCACCCCAGTCACAGATCTGGGTTGAATCAATTATTTTTTTGCTTACCATGCCACTTCAGTTTGGACCGGGCGATATGCAAATCAGCCTTGACTGATTTGCATATGGCTAGGTCAAAACTGGGGTGGCATGGTGAGCAAAAAAAATGATGGATTTATGACCAGATCTCTGCATTCCCAATTCCTGCCATCCACAGTTATCATCATCAAGGCTAGTTCCAGGACACCATATTGAATTCCCCTCTTCCTAATGCGGGTTGCAATGCCAGGAACTGCTTCCAGACAAGATTGGTATCAGGGGAGAAGTCAGACGAAATAAAAATCTGATGTATTTTTCACTTGTAAGGGTCCTGCTTTTTCACCACCACAATGATATGCGTGTCTGTTGATGCCACAGAAGCCACACCAGGATCGGCATAGGTCACTATGCATTGGAGGAAGAGGTACGGGAGCTCAAGGTTCAGGAAGAAGGATAGATCCAGCATTTTGGGCAAAAAGTCACAAAGGAATTAGATCATGGGCGCCCCTCTATTTTCTCTGGCAGGCTGGAGATACGAATATTGTCCCTTCTGCTCATGTCCTCCGGGTCAATCATTTTTCTACGCAGTGCACCCGCCTCCATAGATCAGCCCAGTAGGCCATCAACGCGTGCCTCCACCAAAGCAGGGTGTCCATACCCTAAGATGACAAAGATGGCGGTGCCTGCACCATGCCCTCTGTTTCTGAAGTTACGTGCGGCCTCACTCTAGAGACAGCCTCCGAGAATAGGAGTTGGTGTATGGACTTTAACTTAGGCTTGGACATGGGTGACAGTCAGGTCCCAACCAGAGGTAGGAAGTAACTGTTCTGATGAATCAGAGGCTTTAAGTGAGAATCTCCAAATGTAAGTTTCTAGAAGCAGACATAGGGGTGCACTGCTGGCTTGGAACACCACAAGTGGGCTGCTACTGGCATCCACAAAGGAGAATCAGTGCCCTCCAGGAGCAGAGGTAGGGCCAGTGCCAGTGTAAGTACTGGGCATCCAGCTATCAGGCAGCAGTCCCCTTAGTAGCCGTGATCCCACCTACATTGGGACAGCCGCTATGGAAGGCATGCCAGGTCTGTGCAGTCCCCAGTAGTAGGCCAGAGTCACAGTGGTAGACCCAGTAGTAGCTGCCCTGGGATAGTGGTGCTGGGCAGAGGAGTACAAAAAGCACTAGGCCGGTAGTGTAGCACAAAGGAGGAGGGTAAGGGGCCCAATCCTGTCCCAAGAGAAGGGTGGCCGATATCCTCGCTTGTCCCCTCGCTGATCCAAACACGGTGGGAGGCTGTAACATGTCAACAGGTTACCCTACCTGGGGAATGTAAATGGAGGGAGCTGGAAATGCCCCTAGTATTGTGGCGGCCCTTCTCCCACCTTGCGTCACTCACCATCTTCAGCAGCTTCCTCGGGGCACCCCTCACCGTGGAAGGCACACTCAGCTCAGGCCTCACTACTAAGCTTCAAGACCTCCAGGGCCAGACAACCACGGGAGAGGTACCGTAATACTTCATCCACCCGGGTCATAGTACGGGGGAATGGGCGCCTAACAGGCCGTACAGTTCCAGCCGCAGTCTCCCACGGGCCTCAGAGCCCTTCCACGCTCCAGCTGCAGTCAGGGCATGACAGCTGGGGCCCAAGCGGAGGCCATCACGTCATCAGGGGGGCCCCATAGAGGGAACAAAGGTAATCTGCATGGCAGGGAGGCCAGGACTAGCATGTCTCGCAAGGCTGTCAAGCAAACTGGCCATGAAGCCGGCCTCGGGCATCAGAGGCCAGGGCACACTCCTGGCACTTTCAGTGGCCACAGACTTGGGGTGCTGCGGCCTGAGCCCAGCAGCAGGGACCCCTAGCGACTTCCTGGCTGCTGATGATAGGTCGTTTAAGGCAGTATTTCACAGCAGCATGGTCTGTCAGCCGGGGTATGGGAAATCTGCCTGCGGGCTGGGTGGGAATCACTGACCAGGGCTGCGTAAGCCAGGAGCACTAAAAAGGTGCCGCCAATCTCCTCAGTGGTTAGCTCTGCCCCGATTAAGTTCCTATCAAACATTACTTTTGATTTACTTTCCACTGCTACTGCAGCCTCTGGGTTGGCCCTTTTGGCTAGGCACCATATTTGGATGAGGACCTGGGAGGATGATAATTCACATAAGTCTCTTGTGAGGCATCTTTTTATTTTTCTGGAGCTAAGCTCCTTGGCTTCCAACTCAAACAGCTGGTGAAGAAGTCAGCAGATGATCACAAACTTCTGACACAGATCGTACTCCCATCAAGGGAGAGCTTATGGCGAAATCTTCCTCAGCAAAGACTCCTAATCAGCCCTTTTGTGAGAGGGGATGCGGCTGTGGTACTCGCATCACATACAAGTCCCAGCAACAGCCTGTGGTCTCCTCATTGCCTTCAGTTAACCCAAAATCATAACTATCCCTTTAAAGTTGGGGGGGGGGAGGGAATCAAGGCTTTTTCAGCAGCCTGGAAAGCTCACGTACTACAGGTGGTAAAGTAGGGCTACAAAATAGAATTTTCCTGCCCTCCAGACAATATTTTCATACAAATTCCTTTTCAACACTGTAGGAAAGTGCCCTTTTTGAATGGCCACCCATAGGATACAGGATGAGTCCCACCAGTACGTTTGAGCGACAAAATCATTAACTTAGCCCATGAAGGGCATCTTGGGTAGGAATCTTACCAAAGCAGCATTAGGGAGTGTTATTGGTGGCCGGGCCTTGACAGGCAAGTAGAGGGTGTTGTAAAGGAGTGTGTACAATGTGTTAGGAATGATAAATCCAGAGTTGTGAGGATGGCTCTTTTGTAACCTGTTCCTGTTCCTGATGAACGCTCTTGTAAATTGGGTTTAAATCTCGTAAAGCCTTTTGATTTACTGTCATATAGTGAGAGATGTATTCTTGTTCTGGTTGATTGCACCTCCAAGTGGGTCACAGTGGTGTGTACACTCCATTACCACCAAGAGTGTTTTGGAATTTTTTAAGGATGTTTTTGCCTGCGAGGGGATTCCTAAGACTATAGTGATGGATAATGTGGTCCAGTTTACCTCGCAGAAGATCAAAGATGTCCTCAATGACTTGTCTATTGCTCTTTTCTGCACTGCTCTTTATGCTCCCCAAGCGAATAGCCTGGTGGAGAAACTGAACCAGTTGGTAAGAGCTAGTGTGCAGAATGCGTTGAACAACAAATTACCGCTCAAGGCTGTCCTCTGGGAGAAATTGTGGGCTCACAGAAATGCACCCAATAGTGTGACAGGGATTTCTCCTTTCCTCATGTTGAAATGGAGGTTGGCTGGATCCAAACTCAACCCCTTGTGGTTAAGCTTGAAGTAAGGTCTTAGGTAACTGAGGGTGTGGTAACCAATCGCGACAAGATAATTGCCAACCAGGACACATATAATAAACATTTTGAGACAAACACTGTGCGTGCAAATTTAAATGGAAGGTTGGTGATGTAGTGTGTATTAAAAAACCTACTTGGTGTCCTAAAGGCGAGTCAGTTTACGGCGCCAACAAATATTGTTGAGGTGAAGAGGAATGTGGTGCTTGTGGATGGTGGTGATGTTTGGAGTATGCCATGGTTAGCTAAGTGCTCTAGTGGTGAGCCTGCTTCCCAGGGACAGTCTAAGAAGAGTCGCTGTGAGCCTGGAAGGGTCAGGAGAAGTGTATGCCAGTGCATTTTAGAGATTATGCAATAGATTAGTCATGCAGTGATTATTGTGTGCATGATATAACTTCTCGAGTATAAAATCTTCCAGTTCATTGATGATCAATTTTATCTCTTGTTGGTTATATTTCAGCATTGCTATCTTTTTCATAGTTTCTAATGTAATCAGGATTATTATTAATACATTGTATTCTAACATTTGTATTTTCTTTTATTCTTTGCTGCTTTCATTTGCTCTGAGTATACTTAC
This sequence comes from Triturus cristatus, assembly GCF_964204655.1. Taxonomy (NCBI): domain Eukaryota; kingdom Metazoa; phylum Chordata; class Amphibia; order Caudata; family Salamandridae; genus Triturus; species Triturus cristatus. The sequence goes on along the minus strand of NC_140580.1, from coordinate 723,449,826 downwards.
TCACATGTTATATAATATGTGTATGTGTTTCGTTTAAAGGCGGGGGATGTGTTATGAACTGCACTTTTCCAGCCTACTGTTCCTTTGACTATATGGTGTCATCAACTGGAACCCCGTGGTGAATGGGGTTCCAGGATGGACAGTTGGAGAGCTGTACTGATTACTGGAGGCTGGCTGGAAGTGGATGCAATAAACAATGTGCTCCAGACAAGTGTTTTACAACTTCTTGTCAGATTGGTGCCATGCAGGAATTCTAGAATGGCCATCACAGGAATCTGACCTGCCTCTGCTCATTTTGCACTGTCCCCATGCCTAGATCTAACCCCCATATACGTCCCATCTGTCTTAAAGAGCCACTGCGCCTCCCTTTCAGGAGGTGTTTGACTCTACTTTGGGCATTAAAAACAAATTGATCAATGGATTTTTTGGATTAATCTCAGCCACTGGCAATGGTTGATTAATTCAAGTATTCATTCTATCACATTTGTATATACTTTCTTGTATACTTAAGTTCGATCCTGCTTCTCCAGAACTCTTCCCTCACCAGAGGATGTGCTGTTGTGGGGATTACTTTGGTTGGTATCTGGATTTTTATTTTATGCATACATTTTTTTCATGCAGTTTAATTTCAACCTTTACTGGATGAATTAGAACTTTAATTTAGTCATTTAGGGTCGTATGTTTTTGTTGAAAAATATTTTTTGGATTGTTGGCTATTGACAATTACATTTTTATGGCGTTTTTATATTTTTTCTTTTACCTTCTCCTCAACCTCCATCCCCACTCCCTAGGTTCTACATAATGCCATAGAACCAGGAATTGTTGTTGTTAAGTTGTTCTTAATTCACTTTTTGTAAAGACCACACTCCAGACCATTTTATTGTTTGCCTTTTTGCACCTGTATACAGGGACATTTATATGAAAAACCAATGGGAACAGTTTAGCCTGAAGTGCCAGGACAGTGGACTTGTGAACTGGAACATAAGCAACCCTACATCTTATAACCAAAGTAATCGATTTTTGTGCACCCCACACCAGTTTCAATTTTGAATTTACTAGAATATTTTGAAGTAAACGGTGTTGCCTTGGTAAATCAGTATGTTGTATCTGTTTGTTGCAGGCTATGACCATCTATTGCGTACATATCTCAACACTCACTTGACACATTTCCATGGTTTCAGATCAGTATACACTACAAGAGTGAAGGCAGATTTAATTGTGAATACATTTTAATGTAACATGGTAAGGTAAGTGAATATTTAACATTTATTTGATATGTGCTTATGTGTGAAGGTTATGTAATGTGATCTCTGGTATATAATAAAGGGATATGGGTATGGGTATGGATGCTACCTGCTGGGATATTGTCCACGCCATTGGCTGTACACTTTTTGGTGCCTGATTTAGACAGCAATCAAGTTCACCACAAGAGGGGGCTTCGTGACAAACAGGTTGGTGTGCATGGAGAGCAGATGTACCAGGTGCAAGATTGGACCCAGCAGGTCTCACCAGAATTCTTTATGTGTATTCATAGACTTCAAGGTCTACTCCATGCTAGTAAGACCATATCACCGTGAATTTTGATAGGTAAAATAATCCTTCTCCCTCAGTGCTAGTTTGTACCAAGCCAACTCTCTTTGTGCGTGTCTCCATCTCTTGCTGCCCGGTTGTTAGAAAGGAGATAAAGGAAGACATGAGGGAGTGAGTGTGGCACAGCAAATGGATGCTGAATATGTGTCACAGCTGGCCAGTTCTCAGCATGGAGTTACACCTTCAGAGGAATGTGGGGCGGGGCATACTCTGGGGTAACCACAAGATATGTGGATTGAATATGTGAGTCCTGTAGAGATGACAGAAAAAAATATGGTCTTCCTCCATGCATCTGTGTACGAGAAAGCATGGAATTGTCCCAGATGAATTGGGCCCAACAATGTGTCCTTCACACTGTTCCAGCGCAGACAAAAGGGGGGGCAAACTTTACAGATCCTCCCTGCGTCACAGATCCGTCACCACACTTATTCACTCACAAACATTCATTGGTGGGGCCCATACACCAACATTCACACTAACGCACTCGTATCTGCACGCAGGAGGATGATGAATACGCTGGACATGTGGGGGGTACCTTATTACCTATAGGGAAAGAAATATATTACAAAATTTTACATGTATACATCAACACTTATAGAATCTTAACCTTAACATCAAGGCACTCCACCACTTGGTCGAATGGACCAATTAGTTGGACTGGTTGATGGTGATTTAGAACCAGCTAAAACACATTTAAAGCTTCTGAATTCTTATTCTATGCTCTATTTAAGGAAACCACAAACTCATTCTCAGTTAATCAATATTTAGTTTATCTAATTAATTTTCTTTAAGGTGCCTAATTTGGCATTTCAGTCAATCAAAGTTCCAATTTTAATTGATCAACACAAATTTTCATGACATTTATATTTACCTATTCTTGCTATCAGGGTTATTTTCTAATTCAATTGGCTCTGCATAGCCCAAATTCTTTGCTCAATCGTCTCAATCGGGAGCAGGCCAAGAATCAAAAGTCTGGGAAAAAGTTATTTGCTCGGCACGACACAGTCCCAATGATCTCCAAAGGACCAAGTAATTGTGCATGCGAATCGATCACGGATCGCACTCTCCTCCGGATATGATCTGCAACCCACCTCTCTATTCTACTACCCTTTTTATAATAAAATTCTGGGTAACATGAAACATTTCTTAGACTACGAGAGCATCTGATTGGTCCATTTGACGAAATTTGTAATATAGTCCAGTTTTCCCAGTGACTTGGGTTCTCAGAGAAGTGCTGGGTCACTTCCTCAGTCTATGTCATACTCATGCAACAAAGTTAAATCTTCATCATAGGTGACTTTTGTTTGTCCGGGTGGTTTTACTGACTGAAATCTGGCAGTCCTCCATGTTCCTATCCTTGACCAGGAACACTGTGCTCTGAATTTGAGGATGCCTGGAGATCTTCGGAGCCATCCGACTCTGCGCAGTAGACATCGCGCTCACAAGACGGTGGCCACTTCCGAACTCCATTTTGTATGTCATGGCTTGGTAGGCCTGAATGCCAACTTAAGCAAAACAAACACAAAAGAATAATTAATATGTGGAAATGAAGATTCTAATGTTAAACCCACACTAATCCCATTATATATTAGTATTTTCCTAGCTTATAGCAACATTTAAAGCAATACTACTCACCATTCGGTCCTTACAGGAACGCTAAACGTCACAAAAGCAACATAAATCATGCAATTTTCTATTACCACATCTCCTATTGTTAACATGCGTACCATATTTAATCATTAAGTTATTCTGCCATGCAAATAGCAATGAGTCCCGCGTGTATTTTGTGTTTACAAAAAATGCATTTGGTTGGTTAGTATAACACTGCACACAGTTAATTCAAATTAAAATATAAATCGATTACATAATTAGTATTTTCATGCAGAATAGAGATGGTATACAAAATTATGCTTTACCTACTCCTTCAATCCCCCCTTTGGTGATTTTTAATATCACCACAAATTCCCTTAAATTTTGATACATTTATAATAGAAATTAGTTCAGTTCTCTTAAGTTTTGTTAGGTCACATGATTGTTTCCCCTCTTTCATCCTCTCTTATCTTTTTATATACATTCTCTTTCCATTCATCTAATTCTATATCCTCCAACTCTCTTTCTTTTCTTTCTTTCTCATTTCTTAGCAGTTTCTCTTATTATATGATTTTGTATTTTTCTTCTTTTGCAACATAAACATCCTAGTCTCAAAATTAATACAAAAAATATCACACTTTACTGGAATTAGAATTTTACCAATAAATGTACTACCTAATTTTAGTAAAAAGTTTTTAATAGTAGAAAACCATTTTCCAATCTTTTCCTAAACACCTTCAACCTCCAATGGAACAATTTCCTCATGCAAATCAGTTATATTCTTAATGTATGTCTTTAAATCTTGACTTTCGTCGGGAATATAAGTACAACAATGTTGAACCTTCAGCATTCCACGGACTCCTCCCTCTTTGGCCAAAATAATATAAAGGGCAAGTCAATTTTGCATAACCATGGCTCGCATGGCAACCATTTCTGTATTTACTAATAAAATCCTCCAGCAGTGCTTGTCGATAAGCGATTCACTACTGTAGACAATTTTCTAATTTTGTGTGCATTCAGAGATATTCCAACGGCTGGTATCAGTGCTCCAAAAATATCCCCTACAATTTCTGACCAACTTTCTCTCCTTCTACGTGTTAGTTGTCTACCTATCTCATGTGAACCATCTTTTCCCCTTCCCACATGAAATATCTTTGGGAAGACCAGGCCTAGATAACATGTGCCATACCAATGGTCCGGTAATCTATAATAAGCTTTGTTCCCACAGATAAAATATAATCCAGGGAATACCCGATCATTTCCTCCTTTAAATCCCCATCCACCCATGATTTTATAAGTATCATGGCAGTCACTTGCACCTATGAAGTAATTATCATATACAGTTTGATTTCTTCTAATACACAATTTCCCTTTCTGAGGCCAATCTAAAGCCATAGCTGGACTAGTTTCTCCTTTCAGATGTTTCTCTCTTTCAACGTCCCAGACTGTCTTTTCTTCCTTTCCTTCAGGTATCTTCTTTTGCATTTTTATTCTCCTTTCTTCTACCATACCTAAAAAAGTCTTTTCTTCTCCCTTCAGACTACAAGTGAGATTATTTCTAAATACTTATTCTAAAGTTAATTCTGTTGTTTCTAGAAAAAATTCACCAAAAACTTTACCAGGTTTTACCCTATTCAATTCAGGAGCTACAGGTACTTGTGAAAACATGTTATCTACATCAGAAAAATAATATTCTAGTTTCCCTGTTTTATAGAACATACTTGCTAATACACTACATGTTATTCCATATGTCACTGGAAGGTGGTGATATGTCACTCCCTTAGATACTGATGCAGGGAACTGCATACAGACATAGCAATCTCTCACATCCATGGTTTTTACATATTCATACAATATTTTTGAAGGCATTGTTAGAAAAATCAGTTATGGACCTATCTTTATGTAAGTAAGTTCTATCTATTTCTTTAGTTGGATGAATATCATGAATCTGATCTATATTAGACTCATTCTCACTATAACCTTCTTTCGTTTCAAACGTTACTTTGAATGAAACTATTAAAGCTAACGCACTCCACAGAAGCATTAGTAATCCTGTACAACAGCAACACACCTTGCACCATCTTCGAAGGAACACACATGTATATTTTCTACTTTCTATGTTTGCCATTTCGGAAAATGATCAGTGTTTTTTGACTTAGCCTCGTCTACACACAACTAGTTTTACCTAAACCCAAGGCTCTAGGCGCCTACTTGGTTCCTTTCTAATATGTTTCTTATTCAGTGTTTTCTAATTTTCTCTTCTGGTACACCTTTGTTCCCTCAATTTGGCATTTGATCGAATTTGACTTTACTTTCACAGTCTTGATTCAGAATTTCCTGAACATCCGTCTCTTCCCCGATGTTGGACAAGATAACTCTGAGGATTTCCAAATCTTCGTCTTCTTCAACCACTTCTGGTATAGTCACACCTAGACATCCTTGGCTGTCAGCTTTCTCTTGTGTTTCAGGAAGTGCCACGTATGTCCATTCTGGTGACTTATACTTCTGGTTGGGTTTCTTAGTCCGTTTTTCCTTCTTCAAGGATGTCTGATCAGTGTCTTTTGATTTCTCTTGGCTAGACACCTCATTCACTTGTTCAGCTCTAGGTGAATTTACTCGTGTCAATCGATATCTCAATCTCTTTATCCTGTTTGGCCAAACTTCCTCCTTTGCTGGTCTTTTCAACTTACTTCCATTTTCACTTCACTCAGTTCTCCATGCTCTTTTTCTCAGAACTCGACCTTCCTGTACTTCTTCGTCACTGTCCTCAGATTCCGTTCCAACTTGACTCTTACTTTCAGTAGTTTTTCTTTCCACAACTTCCTTTTTCTTATCTACTTTTGTCCCTCCTCGTGTTTCTTCCACACAATCTTCCTGCTGACTAACTGTCCCTTCATCTACCTGGATGTGTTGTTTCCCTACACCTCCTCGGGGTTCTTCCGGAACAATCTTTCCCTCTCTCTATGTATCTAGTACCTCACCATCTACCTCTGTGTTTTCAGGTGGAATTTCTCTTGTTTTTGCATGTGGAGCTTCTTTATCCAAAATTTCTTTGATAGTCTCTTCACTGTTTTCTTTTACTTTTTCATGCACTTGTACTTGTTCAGTATCTCAGTATTGTCAGAAATTTCCAATCTCCTTCTCAATGGTAGATTTTCTGGTGCTATAACTGGATTTGATTCTAACTCCCCCCTTTCAGGAGTTGATCTTGTTCTTGTTTCTTCTGAATCTGACTCGGAACTGGTATCAGATTCTTCAAAATATTCCTCTTCCCGGTTATCAACTGGATTTGGAATTCTCAAGGTATGACTAGCATGAATGCAATTCTTCACTCCTGCACATTTCACAGCTGTCGTCGTAGTCAAGATTACCTGACGTGGTTTACCCCACCGTGGAACCAGACAATTTCTTCTTCTATGCACTTTAACTCTCACCCAGTCACCTGGACTTAGAGCATGAGCTGGCATCTTTTCAAGAGTGGTTGCATCCGATCCAACCTGATGAAACACAGAATGAATGGAATCAGCCAACCCCTTGCAATAATCCAACACCAAGTCATCAGATACAGGCAATAGTTTGTTGACAGGAATGAAAACATGTCTCATTGCCCTCCCCATTACTATTTCATGGGGACTCAATCCAGTATTCCTATCATGGATAGATCTAATAGTCATGAGCACTAGAGACAAGACATCAGGCCATTTCAAACCTGCAGCCAAACACATTTTTCCCAATCTATTTTTAATGGTGCCATTTACTTGTTCCACCACACCAGAAGCCTCTGGGCGATAAGCACAATGCAGTTTCTGTTGTACATTCAATGCTTCACAAATCAGTTCATGATTTCATTATGAAAATGCTTTCCTCTATCTGATTCGATCGTAACTGGAAAACCAAATCTGGGAATGAACTCTCTCAATAGTAGTTTTGCTACAGTAATTCCATCACTCCTTCTTGTCGGGTATGCATACACCCATCGAGAGAATAGGCAAACTACCACTAGCACATATCTCACTCTGTTGCAGGGGGGCATTTCAATGAAGTCAATCTGCATTCTTGTGAAAGGCCCTCCTTCTCGTCCTATTGTTCCTAGACTCACCACTGTTTTCCTTCCAGGATTATATTGCTGACATATAAGGCATCTTTGACATACGCTCTCAGCTACAAGTCTAAACTTGGCATTATACCATGTCTGTTTAAAAAGTCTGATCATAGCATCCCTTCCTACATGTGCTTGTCTATGATACATCCGTGCCATGGTAGAAACCATGCTATCAGGCATGACTGGCCTTCCATCCCGATAAACCCAAACATGATCAGTCTCTCGAGGTGCACAACCTGCTTTTATCCACTGTTTCCTTACCTCATCTCCTGCTTCTTCTTGTAACTGCCTTACCTCCTCCCATGTATTCACAGTGTTAGTAAAAAGCAAGGTACATGAATTCATTTCTTTTTCCCTGCCACGATTCACCGAATTCTGGTTTCGTGCCAGGTCGTTAGCAAACTCATTCCCTGCTGATATATAGTCAGCGGTTTTTGTGTGTGCAGCACATTTTACTACTGCCAATTGCTTAGGCAAATGTATCGCCTCAGGCAACTTTCCAACCACCTCTGCATTCCTTATAGGAGTTCCACTCGATATCAAAAAGCTTCTTAGGGACCAACTTTGCCCAAAGTCATGCACCACACCAAAGCCGTACTGACTATCAGTAATCACAGTGACTCTCAGATTTTTTCTCAACTTGCACGCTCTTGTTAATGAAAATAGTTCAGCAACCTGGGCTGATTTTACTCCTCTCAGATAAGATGCTTCTAATACAGCTGCTACGGTACACACTGCATAAGCTGCACTCAAAATCCCCTCGTCTGTTCTCAAGCATGACCCATCTACAAACATCACATAGTCACTTTCTGTCAGAGGTACATCTTTTATATCAGGGCGTGGCTTAGTACAAAAATCAAGTACTTCCAGACAATCATGATCCACATCATCCCTGACTTCCACCTTCTCAGCATCAGGTAACAATGTTGAAGGGTTCACATTAAGACATCTCACAAGGCTCACATTCGTTGCACCTAAAATGACTTTCTCATACTTAGTTAAACGACTATGCATCATAAACTGAGTGCGACTTCGAGTTAAAAGGATCGCTACGTCATGAGGCACAAACACTCTCACAGGATATCCCATTACAATTCCTTCACTCTGTTCCAGGCTCTTACAAGTAGCTGCTACAGCTTTCAAACAACCAGGTAATGCCACAGCTACAGGATCTAATATAGCCGAAAAATATGCAATTGGTCTTCTCAATTTTACATGTTTCTGTACTAGTACGGAAAGCGCACATCCATTTCTTTCACTGCAATAGAGCTTAAACTCTTTTTCATAGTCAGGCATGCCAAGAGCTGGTGCTTCACACAAACCATCTCTCAATTGTTTAAAAGCCTTCAACTCCTCTTTATTCAACTCAATGGGGTCTTTCACATCGCTCTTTCTCAAACGTACCAGAGGTTTTGCAATAAATGAGAAATTACTAATCCACTGACGGCAATATCCAACCATTCCAAGAAACATTCTCACCTCTCTTTGAGTCGTTGGGGCTCTCATTCCTTTGATTATCCTGATTCTATCTGCAGTCACTTTTCTTAGCCCTTTTTCAATTTTATGGCCTAAATACTGTACTTCTTTTTGACAAAATTGCAACTTTGATGTGGATACTTTAAGTCCTCCATCTGCTAAATGATTTAGCAATGCAACTGCATCCACTACGCAAGCTTCTTGAGTTCTCGATGCCACCAATAGGTCATTGATATATTGGACTAGTAAGAACTTTCGGGCATTTTTAAATCTTCTAGGGACTTCTTCAGAATCTAATTAAATATCGATGGACTATCTGTATACCCCTGTGGGATTTGGAACCATGCCAAAGTACGTTCACCAAACCAGAACGCGAAAATCTGTTGGCTTTCAGGGTGCAATGGAATAGAAAAGAAAGCATGACACAAGTCAATGACTGTGTACCATTCTGCATCATGAGGAATCTGATATAGAATCACAGAAGGATTTGGTACGATGGGACAACATGATACAACAATTTTATTCACCTTTCCCAGGTCTTTTACTATTCTGAAAGTTCTGTTAGGCTTTTTTAAACCCATAATTGGTGAATTACATGGGCTCCTCATTATTTCTCTCAAAAAAGCTTGTTCAATCATTTTATCTATTATAGGAGTAACTCCTGCAATTAGTTCGGGTGTCAATTTATACTGTGGAATATTTGGGTAACTTACTCCTTCCTTTACAGTAATTCTTACGGGATCTATATTTCTCATTAATCCCACATCTTCTCCCGTGAAATCCCATACCTCTGTTTTCACTTTTTTCTTCAATTCCTGGGGCAATTCCTCTGGGTCAAATACAGCAAATGCCTCAGTTACTTCGGGTTCCATATCAGCTATAGTCATTTTGTATAGTACATCCTTAGCAAGAGTCTCAAAAGCTATGCCATCACGAGTACAGAAAATTTTGCAATTCATCTTACACAACAAGTCCCGTCTTAACAAATTTACAGGGCTGGTATTGCACACGACAAAACGGTGCATGTCGTAAAATTTTCCTATTTTGACCTTAACTGGTTCAGTAAGATACGTTTTTATCTGTTTGTTTGAAACTCCAACTACTTGGATTGTCTCATCCGAGAGAGGAAGATTTTTAACATCAGCTGATCTAACAGTTGAATGAGTAGCACCTGTATCTACTAGGAAAGCAATGTTTTCATCATTTATCTTTCTGTCCACAAAAGGACCTGTCTGGTCTACTTCCAGAGTTTCGCCAAGTACGCACTCTTCTTCCTCTCCTCGGCACCGTCAATAACTCTCTTCTGACTCACTCTCATCGCGTTGTAGCCAATACTGAGAAACAGCACTAGTGCGTGGCAGTTTAGTTACCTGTTCTTCGGTGTAGAATCCTGTCTCATTACTGTATCTCTGAGGGTTTATGCTCTGTGGAAAAGGTGGTTTTGGCACCTGACACTGTTGGGCAACAACCTGCTGCTGTCGCTGTGGTTGACAACTCACCTTATTCTGCACCTGTGGATTTAATGATGCATTATCGACATTAGCACTTGGAGGTAATTTACACTTGGATTTCCAATGCCCTATCTTTCCGCAGTTATGACATGGCCACTTCTTTTTGGCTTCCTCTATACTAATCTGTCCTTTTCCTTTCCCAATATTGGGTTTTTGTTTCATATTGCTCATGTCATTTGCCTGTTCAATCAGTTGGGCTTCTTGTCTTTCTGCCACTTTAACCTGAGCCCACATGGCCTTCTCTTTTAACTTACGTTGCTTGTCTTCAATCTCATCACTAAAATATTTTGCATGTCTCAATACTTCATCTATCTTTTTATTTTGCCAATCCGCAGTATGTTGTTTAATCATTTCACCTACTTCAGGTCTCAACCCATACACAAATCGATATGCAAAATTACTTAAATCTTTCTCACTCAAATTCTCATCAACACTGTATTGTTTAAAAGCCAATAATAATCTCTCATAAAAGGCATCTACAGATTCTTTTACTTCTTGATGAGTTATATCAATTTTTATCCAATCAGTTTCTTTTGGAGGTACTTTATTTTTCAAGAAGGTAACCTGTTCGTATTTTCTCATTACCTCTGGATCAGGGGCACCTGTTTTAGGATCTCAAGGATATTCCTGAGTAGGCCAACCTATCTGCTGGAACAATTATGTCAAATAGACTGTTCAAATCAATCCACAGTACTTTTGATAATTTGAAAAAACCTGTCTACCTGCCTATACCACTCCACCGGCTTCTCGCGAAGACGGGGTAAGTCATTTGTAAATGATAAAATGTCTTGTCTAGTCCAGGGAACATGCACATAGCCTCCTCCTGGAATCTCCCTCTTATGACACTCAGTTACCACTTTCTCTTTTTCTCTTACCGGGAAAGCTGCAAATGTTTTGTCTGTTACATCGTCTCGTTTCCGAAACCATCTGCTCTTCCATTTATCTACATCGCCCCATTTTCTCAGTAAAACAATTAGCTCTTTAATTTGGGTCATTCTTCCCGTGGTATTCAAGTTCTCAATGTCTTTTTCAACAAAATCTACTCGGTATGGTTTCTGTAATGACTTTATTTTTTCAAAATCGATACCCATTTCAATTGCTACTTCTTCCAATCTTTCATGTAAATTTCTCGGTCTCCATGTTATACTTTTACATGGAACCATTAGTTCTTCATCCTGATATGCTTTTAAATTTTCTGTGGGAATAGTTCCTACTATCAACTCTTCTAAAGTTATTTTAAATTTTGCCACATCCAAAGGTCTAGGTTCGGCATCTTTTTGCTGTAAACTCTTTAACCATTCGCTTAGTTCATCGGAAGTGAGACCTACAGGAGTTATTTCATTCCTCACTCGTTCTGGACTTTTTGGCGATCCTGGCACTGATTCTGTTATCATTAGTGTTTTATTCATCAGGCTATGAGTCACTGTCAGATTTTTAGGAGTACTTAATCCAGAAGTTCCTACCATTTTTCCCCATGGATTTTCTCCTGAATCTCTTTTTTCTATTTCGGTTTGTTTATTACTGTTGTAAGGTATTGTTAGACAATTTTCACTATCCTTTTGCTTATCGAAAACAGGCATCACTGGTCCTATTGTTACAGGAACAGTTACAGCTTCCATATTTTTGGTCAATTCCCTAATCTTTTCAGTTAATTCCAGGGTAGTTCTGGCTAATTCAGCTGAGTTTTCATTGGTCATTCTACGGGCTGTGTATTTTCTGATTGCCTAAAGGGATTATTTTTCCCTACCTCAGGTGGCGTTGAGTCGAATTTTATATTTTGTGGTGCCTCTTTGACTGGGGCACTCGGTGTCAATAACGTATTGGTTGGTACGGGGAAGGATTTTTATAAAACATGTCCTCGAGTACATCATCCTCTGACTCATTCACACCATACTTGTAGCCTTCTGATCCTGTATTGTTTCTTTTCTCTGTACATTTTCTACTACTAGTCTCTTCAGCATTTCTCATAGGAAACATCCCATCAGCCATATTCGCACTCCGCCATCTCCTCATTCTGTCAGCCTGATTTTCCTGTCCACACGGTCTACCAAACATGTATTACACCTTCTGCCACTCCATTGTCGCTCCCTTTCATACATCTCATCTTCCTATTATGTCAATGCTTCAAACTGAGTAGGTCTAGGTCTTGGTCCTAATCTCATCATCTTTTCTCTTAAATTCCTTAATACTGCTAAATTAAATGAACCATGTTCTGGAAACGCTAAAACTCCATCATCTTTTGTATACTTTGCCCAATTATCTAGCCAAATACATGTATGATACCCATATTTCGCAACCATGAAAGATGCGGGCGATTTTGGTGGAGGAAGCAACTGTCCCTCTCCAGTCACAATCGGGTTATCCTTTTTTAATAAGTTCTTGATCTTTCCAAACCAGGACTTTTTCTCTTTTTCTGGTGGATCGTAATACATAATTTTCCTTATTCTATTTCACTAGATTTCTTCTACGACTATTCTGTGGTCTTATCCAATCGTAGCGCGACTCACACTAACGCACCAATCAGGAGCGTCTATATCACTCTGTAATACTCCAATCCCAGCGCGACTTACACTAACGCACCAATCCGGAACGTTTGCATCACCCTGTCACTTCTCCACTCCTAGCGCGGCGTATACTAACCCACCAATCTGGAGCGTTTACGTCTCTTAATGGCTGGCCAATCCCAGCGCGGTCTTTTTGACGTCAGCTTTTCTCGCTGCTCCTGCTCCTGCTGACCCCTCCTTTACAATTTTTATAGGCAAACTTTTCTACGTTCTCTTTCACTCAAAATCTGTTAGTAACGACATAAAAACACCACCATGGTCCGCTTTGCTAAACCAAAGGAATAGTTTTGACCTTTTAAACAAGAATTCCGTACTTCGCTTACCTCTGCCCTACCACAGAATTATTTCATTCGCCGATAAAGTAGCTCTTCCCTCTACCTTACCCTTCAAACAAGCATTAGCTAACCGTTTCTCTGAAGATAAAACACGTGTGGAGACTACACTGCTCCTGAGAATTAAGGCCAGAGTTTCACGATAAAACCGAATGCTATTTCACTTAAGCACATTCATACAGAAAATGTAGTTCACTCGCACAAGAATTCGGTATTTCTCGAGAGCAGCGCTTACCTCTGCCCTTCCACAGAATTATTACATTTGTTGATAAAGTAGCACTTCCCTCTACTTTACCCTTCTTACAAGCTTAGGGGACACCTATTACCTTTCCAGTGATAAGCATAATCAGAGCTCACAATTGACTCCTGTTACTTAAGACCAAAATTTCACAAGTGGCCTTCGCTATCCATACACCACTTTCACACAGGAATCCCTACCGATAACACACAACAATGTTACCAATTTGAACCCAGACAATGCAAAGTGCGACTCCAATCGTCACACTTTTTCCCCGTGTACCTACAGGGCAGCAAGACAATACACCGTGTGACTTCACTTGCCACACGTTTTCCCCGTGTACCTACAGGGCATCCAACGTCCTCAACGCAACTCAACACAGAGGTGCCGATCACGATCCGGCAAAAACCGGGTACGAACCGTCGGACGGAGCATAATCTCCGTCCGACGCGTACCCGGTCGTCAATTTTTACAAACAAGGAATTACGATTCGCACGGGTACACCAGTACCGTACGAATCGTAAAAAAGCCCGACCGACCAAAAAAAACCTACCAATGCGATCCGGAAAAGCGCCGACCTGACGTCGGGACGCTCGCAGCCAGCCATTCACGACCCAGGAATCACGATTCGCACCGACGTCACCCCGCACGGTGAATATTTTGCGGCAGCCAAAAACTGCCGGGAAATCAGGACGACGCGAACAAGGACCACCAGTACGCGACGGACAGACGATGACGCGAACAAGGAGGACCAGTACGCGACGGACACACAGGCCCACACGACCAAGGAGGACCCGTACGCGACAGGACGACGCGATCAAGGAGGACCCGTACGCGACAGGACGACGCGATAAAGGAGTACCAGTACGCGACGGACAGACATGGACCCGAACCTACGAGTCATCCCTGCCCTCATAGCAGTCCACCTCCTCTACAGGTTACGACGCAGACGCCGCAGAAGGTCAGAATAACTAAGGGAGGGGGGAAAGTGGGGTGGGGTGGGGGTGGCAGGACCAGGGCAGGCCACAAAACAACCACATAAGTCACACACCACACATGGCCTGGACATACCTGACTCCCATGCCCTGGTCACCACGAGGGGGTGGGGGCGTGTCCTGATAAGCCAGCGACCGCCACAACGGAAGTCCGTCACCACGCGAACCGGCAACACAACCAGACAGGTACGTCCCGTACCCACGCCTGAAGAGCGTGGGTACGAGTCGGACCACGCCCACACACGTCACCCCAACAATGGCGGGACGGATCGCACCCACGTGGCAAAGGCCTGGGTACGGGCCGCACAAGCATCACATAGCGTGGGGACGTATATGTACGGACCCTACCCCCACCCCGTATGCAAGGAGCGCACCCCCCACCCCAACAGTGAAAGTACGACCCGTACCCCCACCTGTGTATGCATGGAGCGTACCCCCACCCCAACAGTGTAAGTACGACCCGTACCCTCACCCGCGTATGCATGGAGCGTACCCCCCACCCCAACAGTGTAAGTATGACCCGTACCCTCACCCGCGTATGCAAGGAGCGTACCCCCCACCCCAACAGTGTAAGTACGACCCGTACCCCCACCCGCGTATGCATGGAGCGTACCCCCATGCCAACAGTGTAAGTACGACTCGAACCCTCACCCGCGTATGCATGGAGCGTACCCTCCATGCCAACAGTGTAAGTACGACTCGAACCCTCTCCCGCGGACGTACGGACCGTACCCCCACCCCCACCAGTGTAAGTACGACTCCTATCCCCACCCGCGGACTCACGGACCGTACCCCCACCCCAACAGTGTAAGTACGACCCGTACCCCCACCCGCGTATGCATGGAGCGTACCCCCCAGCCCAACAGTGTAAGTACGACCCGTACCCTCACCCGCGTATGCAAGGAGCGTACCCCCCACCCCAACAGTGTAAGTACGACCCGTACCCCCACCCGCGTATGCATGGAGCGTACCCCCCAGCCCAACAGTGTAAGTACGACCCGTACCCCCACCCGCGTATGCATGGAGCGTACCCCCCAGCCCAACAGTGTAAGTACGACCCGTACCCCCACCCGCGTATGCATGGAGCGTACCCCCCAGCCCAACAGTGTAAGTACGACCCGTACCCCCACCCGCGTATGCATGGAGCGTACCCCCCATGCCAACAGTGTAAGTACGACTCGAACCCTCACCCGCGTATGCATGGAGCGTACCCTCCATGCCAACAGTGTAAGTACGACTCGAACCCTCACCCGCGGACGTACGGACCGTACCCCCACCCCCACCAGTGTAAGTACGACTCCTACCCCCACCCGCGGACTCACGGACCGTACCCCCACCCCAACAGTGTAAGTACGACCCGTACCCCCACCCGCGTATGCAAGGAGCGTACCCCCCAGCCCAACAGTGTAAGTACGACCCGTACCCTCACCCGCGTATGCAAGGAGCATACCCCACACCCCAACAGTGTAAGTACGACCCGTACCCTCACCCGCGTATGCATGGAGCGTACCCCCACCACACCAGTGTAAGTAGACTCGTACATGGAGGACATTAAGGATCGCAGCCTGACCAACCTGCAGTTGCCGCTGGATGTCCACAGACTCTGCATTGGCGGCAGCAGTGGAGACAGGGGCAGGGGGTGCGGTGCCTGGCAGGAAGGAGACATGCTGTGACCGGGCACGCTGGGAAGGGACACGAGCAAGTGGGAGGCGGCTGGTGGGAACTGAGGGGGCGGTGCGAGGTGTTGTTCCGCTGTCAGCTGCTGGTGCAGCCACCGCCCACTCGGAGACATCCTCCTCGGACCTGTCAGCTTCGTATTCTGACGTGCCAGTCGACAGGTCCTCGGCCGCACTATCCTTCACCTCTGTCCCACTCGATGTGCCAGCCCCGATGTCACGGCTGGCACTGGTGCTCGGTCCCTCCGCCTTGCCTGTGTCCATGTCTCCCTCTGTGTCCCCCGACGATGCTGTGGGCAGGGTGGAGAGACAGAAATTAATCAGACAGCTGTACACATCAGTCACATGAGTCCAATCGACATAGGTAACACTGCATAGCCTGAAAAGGAAGATCCCTAACATCTACTAAACAAGGTACCGATGTAGGGCATGAAACACACAGTTGGTTGAGCCACCATGCCACTGAAATACCATGGAGAGCATGAGACAATAGCTAAACACAGGAAACGGAGTCTGACATAGCACCCAGGCCCTGGGGACAATCCAGCACTGCATCTGCACCACACAGCGTTGGCGAAAATACCGATGACCAGGGACCATATCCATGAACTTGAGACACATGCTGCATAGGTAATGCTGAAAACATGCCCAACATGACTCGGTCACTGCACATTGCGTGTGTGTCCAGAAACATCACACACTGCCCAGACCCAGCAAGTAGAAATCAGGATTTGACACATAGGCATTGCCCGCCCCAACAAGACCCTACACGAGGCAAATGGTTGAGACACAGGTGGCACCAACATCTCATAGTCTGGGTGATACACACAGGGGCAGGCAAAAAGCAAGATTGGACGCCAAACAGCCAAGGTGCGCCTGTACAAATAATGAGGTACCAGTGCCCATCCTCAGATGAGTATAACAAGACACACAGGCACTGGCAACTGTGAGTATGAAGAAGGACAATCAGGTCAGGCTGCACAGTGGACACCTGTACAAAATAGCACGTCTATATACATGGTGACAGGGGACAATGGCACAGAGCACAACCTACGCTGTAGACACTGAGATTGTCCACGTTTATGATGACACATACACCACTGAGGAAAAGGTGCCCCAGGGGACAGTAGTGGGCACGCAACTACATGCTACTGAATGGTAATGACTGCAACACACGTCACCATCCCTGCACTATGTGTATCGCACACTCATGCACATCATGTCACAGGCCACTACATAGGACATGCGCGCTGTAAGGCATGACACATGAGAGACCAACTCCCATGTCTGGAGTCAGCATCAGTGCCAACTGACATGGAACCCACATGCAGTGAACTTGACAGTGCACAGGCAAGGTCCCACAACCTGTTACACACCACCCCCACACATGATGCTACAGTCATTGTTCTCGTGGACAAAGCGCCAGCCTACATTACCTTGTGAAGGAGTGACTACACACAGACCAGGGAACACATTGCAAGGAGGGGAAGGGTGGCAGGGGCGCAGCGCTATACTGGGGCAAACAGGATCTGCACAGCACCTTTAAACCCTGCCAGTGAATTCATGCTACTGTGCCCTTACAAATGCCGGTGACACACAACAAACACACATGTACCTACCCCCTTCCGGCTGCTGCATCGCCTGTAAGCGCCTCTCCAGGTCTGGAAAGACCACCGGCAGCACACGCCTGTGGAGGTGGCTCAGACGGCGGCGGCCGCGGTTCTTGTGGCTCTCAGGTGAGTCCCCCAGCAGGAGCCGTGCAATCCTCCGCGTCCAGCACCGGATATCCTGCCAGCGTTTCCTCACCTGGGGCAGGCTCCGCCTCCGACCATCCACACCCCTCACGGCACTGACGGCGGTCAGCCAGATCTGCTCCTTGGCAGTGGCGCCTACCTGTGAGGAGGAACAAGTGACACCACATCAATACACCAGCCACATGTCACAGAGAGACATATGGGTACAAATTAGCTGGTTACAACAAGGCATGTCATGCAGCCAACGCATTGCACCTTTGTCATAGGGACATCATCCCCTGGTGAGGGAAAAAGCAGTACGTGCCACAGTGGGTACACAGGTGGAATGATGGCAATGTCACAATCAATGATCAAGGCTCATACTGTGCATCACACCCACCCCTCCTGTCTCAGGGCACTGCTGTGAGTGATAGGCCCCCACCCCTCCTGTCTCAGGGCACTGCTGTGAGTGATAGGCCCCCACCCCTCCTGTCTCAGGGCACTGCTGTGAGTGATAGGCCCCCACCACTCCTGTCTCAGGGCACTGCTGGGAGGACTCTGCACACACCCCTCCTGGCTCAGGGCACTGCTGTGAGTGATAGGCCCCCACCCCTCCTGTCTCAGGGCACTGCTGTGAGTGATAGGCCCCCACCCCTCCTGTCTCAGGGCACTGCTGTTAGTGATAGGCCCCCACCCCTCCTGTCTCAGGGCACTGCTGGGAGTGATAGGCCCCCACCCCTCCTGTCTCAGGGCACTGCTGTTAGTGATAGGCCCCCACCCCTCCTGTCTCAGGGCACTGCTGTGAGTGATAGGCCCCCACCCCTCCTGTCTCAGGGCACTGCTGGGAGGACTCTGCACACACCCCTCCTGTCTCAGGGCACTGCTGTGAGTGATAGGCCCCCACCCCTCCTGTCTCAGGGCACTGCTGTGAGTGATAGGCCCCCACCCCTCCTGTCTCAGGGCACTGCTGTTAGTGATAGGCCCCCACCCCTCCTGTCTCAGGGCACTGCTGGGAGTGATAGGCCCCCACCCCTCCTGTCTCAGGGCACTGCTGTGAGTGATAGGCCCCCACCCCTCCTGTCTCAGGGCACTGCTGTTAGTGATAGGCCCCCACCCCTCCTGTCTCAGGGCACTGCTGTGAGTGATAGGCCCCCACCCCTCCTGTCTCAGGGCACTGCTGGGAGGACTCTGCACACACCCCTCCTGTCTCAGGGCACTGCTGTGAGTGATAGGCCCCCACCCCTCCTGTCTCAGGGCACTGCTGTTAGTGATAGGCCCCCACCCCTCCTGTCTCAGGGCACTGCTGGGAGTGATAGGCCCCCACCCCTCCTGTCTCAGGGCACTGCTGTTAGTGATAGGCCCCCACCCCTCCTGTCTCAGGGCACTGCTGTGAGTGATAGGCCCCCACCCCTCCTGTCTCAGGGCACTGCTGGGAGGACTCTGCACACACCCCTCCTGTCTCAGGGCACTGCTGTGAGTGATAGGCCCCCACCCCTCCTGTCTCAGGGCACTGCTGTGAGTGATAGGCCCCCACCCCTCCTGTCTCAGGGCACTGCTGTGAGTGATAGGCCCCCACCCCTCCTGTCTCAGGGCACTGCTGGGAGACATCAGGCACCCCCCCCCCGGGACCCCCCCGACAGTACATGGCATGTGTGTTACACCTGGACACAATGGCAGAAGTCACAGTCACAACATAGGGACAGTCTGTGGCAGTGGCCTATGCACTCACCTGATACCCTGGTCGCCCATACAGCATGGAGTACTGTGGGAGGATCACATCCAGCAGAGCCATGTTCTCCTCCAGGGTGAATGGCTGTGTCCTCTCCACAGCCCTTGACATGGTTCCAGGGAATCAGTAGCAGCAGCTGGGTCGACGAATGCAAAGATGTGCAGGCAAGTACTCCCTCATGGGACCTGGCTGCCTTATATGTGCCCTTCTGCCCAGTCTCATGCACAGGAGTACAGAGTGATTGGTCACTCACATTTGCATCCTATGTTTCCACCAATCCCTTCAAACCTAGCAGTCTGTGGGTTCTCTATCGGTTTCATTCTCCTGCATGATGTCAGCCCCACAAACACATTGCAACAAAGTAGAATAATTCCAACTGACTTCTGCTGTGCACCTTCCAGAACAATTTCGAAATTTGAACTTGGTCTCCATGACAACCAGCATGCATGTAGGCCTTAATACTTGTCCCCTATGTAATTTGGAGCATCACACACAGGTACGGTGCGTTTCGGGGCCCTAGGGCACCCCAAATGCATGGCAACGGCCCGTACATGCATGCCTACGTCCACTATCACTATGGGTCTGCACGCGTATGCGTACAAGTAGTGGTACGGGCCGTACACTCGCATGTACGCTCACTATCACTACGAGTACGCATACGCGTGCAGACCCATAGTGATAGTGAGCGTAGATGCGTGTGTACGGTCCGTACCACTACGGGTACGCATACGCGTGCAGACCCATAGTGATAGTGAGCGTAGATGCGTGTGTACGGTCCGTACCACTACGAGTACGCATACGCGTGCTGACCCATAGTGATAGTGAGCGTAGATGCGTGTGTACGGTCCGTACCACTACGGGTACGCATACGCGTGCAGACCCATAGTGATAGTGAGCGTAGATGCGTGTGTATGGTCCGTACCACTACGGGTACGCATACGCGTGCAGACCCATAGTGATAGTGAGCGTAGATGCGTGTGTACGGTCCGTACCACTACGAGTACGCATACGCGTGCTGACCCATAGTGATAGTGAGCGTAGATGCATGTGTACGGTCCGTACCACTACGGGTACGCATACGCGTGCAGACCCATAGTGATAGTGAGCGTAGATGCGTGTGTACGGTCCGTACCACTACGAGTACGCATACGCGTGCTGACCCATAGTGATAGTGAGCGTAGATGCGTGTGTACGGTCCGTACCACTACGGGTACGCATACGCGTGCTGACCCATAGTGATAGTGAGCGTAGATGCGTGTGTACGGCCCTATTACTATGGGTCTGCACGCGTATGCGTACCCGTAGTGGTACGGACCGTACACACGCATCTATGCTCACTATCACTATGGGTCTGCACGCGTATGCGTACCCGTAGTAGTACGGACCGTACACACGCATCTACGCTCACTATCACTATGGGTCTGCACGCGTATGCGTACCCGTAGTGGTACGGACCGTACACACGCATCTACGCTCACTATCACTATGGGTCTGCACGCGTATGCGTACTCGTAGTGGTACGGACCGTACAAATGCCTGTACGCTCGCCATCACGATGGGTACACATACGGCAGCACTCCCACAGTGATTTGGGAACATACACAGGCCCTCTTAGCAGCAGTACGGCGGTTTTTACACATCACAGTGGTGATAGGCGACACACAGGTAGGAATAGGGCGGACATACTTGTCCATGGATGGACATACTTGTCCATGGATGGACATACTTGTCCATGGATGGACATACTTGTCCAGGAATGGACATCAAGGCATCGTCTGTGCATTACTACATGTGTGGGGCACAGGTGTGACAGGCTGTGATGTGGAACATGCCTCCTGAGTGGAGAAGGCACCAGATGTATGATGAGATGTGTATAGGTGTACTGTGTGACGGTGCAATGTGTGCCAGGCATGCCCTTAACTCCTTTGACATGTGTGCATGTCGGACTGCGCACTTGGGGTGAGCGTCACCAACACACGGAAGTGTCCCATGATGCCCGGTACAGGGGTCATGACACATGACTTGTCACTACCCACAGTGCACAATGTGACTATGTCATTCATGTGTCCGGGATTTCCATCAGGTTGATGTTGTAGCACCCTCAAAAGCTGCAGCCGTTGCAGCAACCAACATGTGTCTGTGTGTAGATTGTCATTGCACACTGTCCCGCACACCATGCCACATGTGTTATCGGATGTGAGGTGCACATGTATGCATGGGACACGGAGTAGCGTGACAAGGCCATGTCAGCATCCTCACAAGGAATGTGTGGTGAGTCATGACATGTGCACCTTCATGGCAAGGTGTGTGGGCAGGCCTAGTGTAATGTCATGTGACCTGTGGCTCCGGTGTTCCGCAACCAGTCTCTGCAATCGGCATCCCACTTCTGCTGATGTGTGGGTGTATGTCACTCCTGTCTTCCGTCGGGCTGTTCACTTGCACTGGGACACAGCTATTCCCATGGCGTGGCATGGGGAGGTGCTCTATCTCCGTGTGTAGCTGGGTCTTGGAAGGAGTGTCACCTTGCATCCATACGTGTCCTGGGCATGTAGCACATACCTCACTCCCTATGTAGCATGTGTGTATTGCCAGATTTCCATGTGCTCAGTAGACATGAGTTGTTGTCGTAGTGCACTCACTCTTCCTTGTCACTTCCAAATTACTGCAGAGCGCCGCCTCTTGCCCGAAGAATTCCAGACTTGGCTGCCATGCAGGAGAATGACAGGATCCGGCTCTACCGCTTCACCCAACCGTTGATCCTGGAGCTGACGGCGAGACTGGCACCACACCTGCAACCGCAGCACAGGTATCCTACGGCACTGACACCCCAGCTGAAGGTAATGGCTGCCCTACATTTTCTTGCCACGGGTACCTTCCAAAATACCATAGCTCATGTTGGTGGCATGTCCCAGAGCATGTTCAGCGGTGTGCTGCATGATTTCTTGGAGGCCATGTTGATTCACCTGGATGACTTCATCAAGTTCCCAACCCCTGAACAGATGACTGAGGTCAAGCGTGGATTCTATGCCCTGGGAGGGATGCCCCATGTCATTGGGTCCATAGATGGGACACATGTAGGTTTGGTACCACCACACGCACGGGAGGTGGCGTACCGCAATCGGAAGCACTACCACTCCATCAATGCCCTTGTGGTGTGTCTGTCCAATATGGTGATTTCACATGTCTGTGCTCGTTTCCCAGGATCAGCACACGATGCCTACATCATGAGGCGTAGCGGGATGCCTGATATGATGATGCAGCTGCGCAACGAACGGGCATGTGTTGTTGGTGGGTACAGTCTGTCTGTCCTGTATTCTGTATAGCCGACCAGCACGACCGCTTCACCAGTTCTAACGATGTCCATGTGCTTCCCATGTAGGGGACGCTGGCTATCCCAACATGCCTTGGCTGCTGACACCTCTCCGCAACCCCATCACGCCGGCCCAGCTCCGCTATAACACCGCCCATGGCCGGACAAGGCGAGTGATAGAGAGGACGTTTGGCATGCTGAAGAGCCGATTCCGGAGACCGGCGGTGCACTCCCTTATGCCCCGGCGAAGGTCTGCAAGATCTTCATGGTCTGCTGCATGCTGCACAACATGGCAGTTGAAAGAGCTGTGCCACTCATCCTGAACCAACATGACGAGGACCATCCACCCGTGGAGGACGAAGGGCTTGGCAATGGGGCTAGTGATGTGGAGGATGTGGAGCCGCAAGAGGACATCCGGACTCGGCTCATACGCGACTTCTTTGCTTAGTGGTGAGTACCAGTGTCTGAGTGTGCACGCATTGGTCCCCGTGTGGCATGCGTTGTGATGTGTGTCTCCACCTGCATGTTTGGCACGTGGGTCAGAGGTGTGTGTGGGTGTGTCACTGGAGTGATGGTGGCAGTGATGGTAGTATTTCCCCAGTCATAATTGTGACCTGGCATGTTGTCATCCATACATGTGTCGAGTAAATGCACATGCAAGTGGCTGTGCTTTTTGTGGCTGACTTCTTGTGTGTCTATCTTCCCCAGGTACCTGTGCATGCCGTTTGCTGGTTGCATTGTTGTGGCACTGCTATTCCTCATGGACATGACATCGTGGGCTGACTCAGCGTTACAGGCACGGACACGTTTGGAAGTCTCCATGGGGTAAGGGATGCATCTGGGGTGTATTGGGTGTGGCAGTTGTTCACGATGTGTGCACACTGCCCCTGTCGGGGTTTTGTTCCTCTGCAGCCATGTCGCATCCCCATGGGACACGACATGCAGCTGTGTACACCTGAATAGATGGTCTGCCTGGTTGACAGTCATCAGTGATGGGATAGTGGATTGTGATGATGGCATCAATGTGTGTGACACTGCCCTCGGACACATACGGTTAGCATTGGCTTGACATGGTGTGGGACTTCCACATCAGCGGATCTATGGTGTATGGCAGGCTCTCCGTGTGCAGCTGTGGGTATTTAGCTGTTGGCCGACGCTTGTGTGCCAGTACCATGGCTATCACGCATTTGTGCTGCAGAAGGGGGGTGCCAGTGTTGGACCCACATGTCACTCCACATGATGTGTTCATGTGTACTTCGAGTTGCCTCTGCAAACCCGAATACATGACTAATAAAGGTGTCCCTATGCCTCCAAGGTGCCTCTTCTCAGTCAATGCTGGTGTGTTGGCACGGTGCATCCTGCATGTCTGGCATGGTATTCCCTGATTGTGGCTATGTGTCAATGTGTCGAGTCGCAAGATGCAAGCTGTGTGTGTGGGCTGAGACTGTGTATTGGGCATGATGTCCATGACTGCGTGGGTATTGTGACATGTGCCATCCCCATGCATCCAACGTTGGCCAGGCCCCCATTCTCTGCATCCACCGGACTCAAGCTTGCAGGACATGGTTATGCCACCTGTCTACACATACCTGGGTGCCACCCAGGACACTGGACTGGATCCCTGACCTCTGCGCATGACTGTTGGTGTACTCAATGTGTGTGTCAGCAAGGTTGTTCGGCCACCCCCTCAGCTGGTTGTGCCCATCACGGGTGTGTATGGTGCTCCATGTCTGTCTTGCCTAATAAACTGTGACCCATGTGTCCTGTGCCAGACTCAGGCCCCAGGGTGTGGATGGTTGAAGAGAAAAGATGACTCAGGCATGTTTAGACTTTACAAGACACATGTTAGGTAATAATGCTACCAGCAGGCATCTACTCTTCATAGTGTGATTTATTATTGGGGGGGGGGGGGACAAAGTGAGGGGCTTTCTGGGATTAGGGAATCCAAAGTTCAGTAGGGGAGTTGGTGTCCTTGCCATTGGAAATCCTCAGAGTCCATGCCACAGTCTTTGTCAACATTGGTCAGCCAGTGACCAGCAGGGCCATGTGGCAGAGAATGTCTCTTGATGCTGTGATGCTGTTGCTCCAGTGGGCCAGGTGCCAGGCCAGGTGTCCTGGGAGATGGTGATGTAGCAGCCACCCTCACGGTCCTTTCCGTGGACGACCCGGCCTCCTGCGGGGAACCTCACCAGCAGG
The DNA here is from genome assembly GCF_964204655.1 of Triturus cristatus. NCBI lineage: Eukaryota > Metazoa > Chordata > Amphibia > Caudata > Salamandridae > Triturus > Triturus cristatus. Next base: position 723,424,784 of record NC_140580.1, on the reverse strand, counting down.
CCGTGACGACGTCTGGGATGCTCCGTCGGATGTTTCCTCCTCCTCCTCCTGATCCCTCCCTGTGGGTGGTGATGTTCTCCGCCTTCTGGCACAGGGAGGGTCGGCCATGGTGTCGGCCATCCGACGGAGTGTAGCGTGAATCCCCTGGAATGCCGTCACTTGCTCAGCCTGTCTGTCCTCCATCCTCCGTTGGTGTACCAGTAGACAGGCAATTAGCTCCGCATGTTGCTGGGCCTGCTGGGCCTTGATCCCCTCGAGGACGGACACAACCTGGGCCATGCCCGTGGTGTCCTGCCGGTATGAGTCCAGGATATTACGGACATGGGAAAATACCGGATCCCCAGCCAACTGGTCAGGCTCGCGCCTCCGCCGTCCTCCACTCCCACCACCCCTGCCCACTTGCGCCTGGCCTGCACTTGTGGGCACATGGGGTCTCCGGGACCCCTGAGGGGTGGCATTGGCGTTGTCGCCTGCCTCCTCCTGGGTGCCCGGGACACCGTGTCCCTCCTGGCGAGCCTGGCTGCATTGTGGTGTTGGGGCAGGGATCCTGGGTGTCTCCTGGGATGTGGCAGGAGTGGGGGTGGTGGTTGGCACAGTTGTACCTGACGCAGGTGCTGCAGGTGGTTGGACACCAGAGGGGCCAGGTCGGTCGGGGTCGTCCGCAGAGTGGTGAGAGTGGTCGCTGCCGGTGGGATCGGGCTCCTGCAGATCCGGGTCCTGTGAGTGTTCCCCCCCAGTGTTGGGGGGTGCACCACGACGTTGACCTGTGTGTGAGAGAGACAATGTTAATTTTGGTCCATGCAACATCCATGTTTCATCATTTCCAAAGTTGGCACATTTCCTCTTGGAATTAGGATCTGTCTTGCATTCCACTCACAGTGCACTTGTGCATGGGTGTGTCCCTTGGGCACCACTTTGGCCCCTTTAACTATGTGTGGCACAGTCTTACTTGCTGCGTCAAGTGTGACTGCAGTCAGCAGTGGAGTGGGCAGGTGTGGCGAGCCATGCATTGGCGCCTTCCGTGTAGCACTGTACATGCGCACATGGAGGGGATCCACACACTTATATGATCCAGGTAGCTGTCCTTGTTCCCGTGTACAGGTTGTGACATGGCCCTGTGTTTTGCCATGGTGAAGAGGGGGGGTTCTGGCACTGGCCACCCTTGTCTACATGCACGCAGTCTACCTGCTGACGAGCAGACATTCACACACGCAACACGGCTGATTAGCTCTCCCTGTGTCTTGCTCCCTCTGTGTCCCCCTCTCCCTCCCTCCGTGTGTCAGCCTCCTCCCTCTGTCCGTCTCCCTCCCTCTCTGTCCCCCTCTCCCTCCCTCTCTGTCCCCCTCTCCCTCCCTCTCTGTCCCCCTCTCCCTCCATCTCTGTCCCCCTCTACCTTCCTCTCTGTCCCCCTCTCCCTCCCTCTCTGTCCCCCTCTCCCTCCATCTCTGTCCCCCTCTCCCTCCCTCTCTGTCCCCCTCTCCCTCCCTCTCTGTCCCCCTCTCCCTCCCTCCGTGTGTCACCCTCTGTCACCTCGGCCCAGCTTCCTGGGCACACACTGTTAGCAGATCTTTGAGTGGCCCTTGGCTTGTTGATGTGAGTTTGTTTCTGATCTCCAGGCACCCATTGGGTGTGATGTGTGTCTGTGCGCTCCTGCTGTGGTGGTGTGTGCTGCCACTCTTTCACAATGTTGGCTGTTCATTAGCTGCTGTCATGTGCAAAACAGTGCCTTCACCCCCATGTGTTGATGCAAGGCGTCCGCCATTTGCTGGCAAGTCATTCCTGTGTTGGGACACAGTGTTTGTCTGGCTGTGACCTAGGCCATATGGGTAGAGTGAATTGTTGTCTGCTTCTGAGTTGCACTATGTGCTTTTTTGGGCCCAGCCTCCCGCCATCCGGGTTACCGTGTCATGTGTTGTTGTCTTCTGTGGCCTGTGACTTGACATTGTCCAGCTGGGTGCATGGGGCATGGTGGCAGCAGTGGCATGTGCGTGCTCATGGAGTGTGGTTGAGTCATGCGATGGCTTGTGGTGCTTCCGTGCCTGTTAGTGATGTTGGTTGTGGATGCCGTTCCCCCCATGTGAGGTGCGTTGTTTGTGTACTCACCCGGGTCTCGGAGTCCTTCTAATCCTTCGACTGCCTCCACCGGCAGTATGGCCATCACCCTCTCCTCCCAGGGATGGTAGTGTACGGGTCTGCGGGAGGGCCCTCCTCCGGTGGCGTTGGCCTGGTCGTGTTCATCCTGCCTCTTGGCTCGGACCCTCCTCCGCAGATCGTACCACCTGTTCTGGCATTCCTGCCTGGTCCGTCTGGTGTCCGCAACAGCATTCACAGCATCGACGATGGTCTGGCACATGGCTGTTTTTGCTGCCTGGCTGGTGTTTCTGACCAATGTTCCAAAGATCTGTGGCTCGACTCTGAGGATTTGATCAACAAGAACCTCCAACTCTCGGTTACTGAACTTTGGATTCTTGGTAGTGGGCATGATGAGGGGTGTGGATGGTGGGGGGGGGTGTGGATGGTGGGGGTGGTGTGTGGATGGTTGTGGGTGTGTGGGTGTGGTTGTGCAGGTGCGTGTGTGTGTGAATGTGATGAGGGTGTGTTTGTGAAGGTGGTTGTGTGAAGGTGTGCAAGTGTAAGGTGTAGTAAAGGTTGAGGTCTGGTGCTGTGGGTTGTCTGTGGGGTCTGGCAGCAGTGGGTCTGTTGCAAAGGCTCATGGTTTGTGTGTGTGGGCCCTTTTTATTGGTCCATTGGTGGGTGTGGCTGTGTTTGAATTGTGGGTGGGTTGGTTATAAGGAGTGGTGGTGTATTGGGCCTCTGTTTGTTTTTGGCAGTTGCAGGTCAGTGAAGGTGTTGTTTTGGTGTTTTTTGGCCATGTTTAGTGGCTTTGTGCCATTCGAATGGTGTATTGTTGTGTTGTTTTGTTTTGTCCTGGTTGTGTCCGTGCGTTTTGAGCGTGTGTACGGTGTGTACATGGGCCATTTGGTTGTACGGTGCTGTCCTTGTGTGTGGCTTGGTACGACTCGTACATGCGGTTGTGATGTTGGGGCCTGGGGTGCGCTCCGTAGTTAGGAGGTTGTATTGGGGGTAGGACTCGAACGTACTGGGATGTACATACACGGTGGTTCGACACGTACAGGGGTGGGGGTAGGACTCGAACGTACTGTGTACACGGTGGTACGACACGTACAGGGGTGGGGGTAGGACTGGAACGTACTGGGGTGTAGGTACACGGGGGGTATGACACGTACTGGGGTGGGGGTGGGGCTCGAACGTACTGGGGTGTAGGTTCACGGTGGTACGACACGTACTGGGGTGGGGGTACGACTGGAACGTACTGGGGTGTAGGTACACGGGGGGTATGACACGTACTGGGGTGGGGGTGGGGCTCGAACGTACTGGGGTGTAGGTACACGGGGGTATGACACGTACTGGGGTGGGGGTGGGGCTCGAACGTACTGGGGTGTAGGTACACGGGGGGTATGACACGTACTGGGGTGGGGGTGGGGCTCGAACGTACTGGGGTGTAGGTTCACGGTGGTACGACACGTACTGGGGTGGGGGTACGACTGGAACGTACTGGGGTGTAGGTTCACGGTGGTACGACACGTACTGGGGTGGAGGTACGACTGGAACGTACTGGGGTGTAGGTACACGGGGGTATGACACGTACTGGGGTGGGGGTACGACTGGAACGTACTGGGGTGTGGGTTCACGGTGGTACGACACGTACTGGGGTGGGGGTACGACTGGAACGTACTGGGGTGTAGGTACACGGGGGGTATGACACGTACTGGGGTGGGGGTACGACTGGAACGCACTGGGGTGTAGGTTCACGGTGGTACAACACGTACTGGGGTGGGGGTACGACTGGAACGTACTGGGGTGTAGGTACACGGGGGGTATGACACGTACTGGGGTGGGGGTGGGGCTCGAACGTACTGGGGTGTAGGTTCACGGTGGTACGACACGTACTGGGGTGGGGGTACGACTGGAACGTACTGGGGTGTAGGTACACGGGGGGTATGACACGTACTGGGGTGGGGGTGGGGCTCGAACGTACTGGGGTGTAGGTACACGGGGGTATGACACGTACTGGGGTGGGGGTGGGGCTCGAACGTACTGGGGTGTAGGTACACGGGGAGTATGACACGTACTGGGGTGGGGGTGGGGCTCGAACGTACTGGGGTGTAGGTTCACGGTGGTACGACACGTACTGGGGTGGGGGTACGACTGGAACGTACTGGGGTGTAGGTTCACGGTGGTACGACACGTACTGGGGTGGAGGTACGACTGGAACGTACTGGGGTGTAGGTACACGGGGGGTATGACACGTACTGGGGTGGGGGTACGACTGGAACGTACTGGGGTGTGGGTTCACGGTGGTACGACACGTACTGGGGTGGGGGTACGACTGGAACGTACTGGGGTGTAGGTACACGGGGGGTATGACACGTACTGGGGTGGGGGTGGAGCTCAAACGTACTGGGGTGTACATAGACGGTGGTACGACACGTACTGGGGTGGGGGTACGACTTGAACGTACTGGGGTGTACCTAGATGGGTGGGGGTATACATACACGGGGGGTACGTGTCGGATGTACGGGGGCTGGGGGGAGTGTTGGGCGCGTATGCGGGCACATGTCTCCATGGTTGCTATAGGAGTTCGGTGCGGACGGTGTTTTTTCCATACGGTTGTACGCTCGGACGCACGGGATGGATCGTGATTCCTCGGTCGGACTTGGCTTTTCACGTTTGTAAGGTAAATCGTCCGAGGACGTGTCGGACACATTTTCCGACCCGAGGACGTGTGGGGAATGATTCCCAGTGCGGTTCGTATGGACTTTTTACCATGCGAATCGTGATTGCCAGTTCGTACGGCACTTGTACGATTCGTACGGTAAAAAGACCCGATACGAGTCGCACGGGGACATTTTTTACCGGATCGTGATCGGCACCAGAATGTTAGAACATAGATCAATAATCAACCAAACATCCGCATTCAATAATAAAAAATCAATAAGCAATAATCACCAAACCAATGCAATAAAACCATAACTCTGCTACCAGAAAAACTGTTCCAGCGCGGAAAAAAGGGGGGGGGAAACTTTATAGATCCTCCCTGCGTCACAGATCCGTCACCACACTTATTCACTCACACACATTCATTGGTGGGGCCCATAACACCAACATTCACACTAACGCACTCATATCTGCACGCAGGAGGATGACGAATACGATGGACATGTGGGGGGTACCTTATTACCTATAGGGAAAGAAATATGTTACAAAATTTTACATATATACATCAACACCTATAGAATCCTAACCTTAACATCAAGGCACTCCACCACTTGGTCAAATTGACCAATTAGTTGCACTGGTTGATGGTGATTTAGAACCAGCCAAAACACATTTAAAGCTTCTGAATTCTTATTCTATGATCTATTTAAAGAAACCACAAACTCATTCTCAGTTAATCAATATTTAGTTTATCTAATTAATTTTCTTCTAGGTGCATAATTTGGCATTTCAGTCAATCAAAGTTCCAATTTTAATTAATCAACACAAATTTTCATGACATTTATATTTACCTATTCTTGCTATCAGGGTTATTTTCTAATTCAATTGGCTCTGCATAGCCCAAATTCTTTGCTCAATCGTCTCAATCGGGAGCAGGCCAAGACTCAAAAGTCCGGGAAAAAGTTATTTGCTCGGCACGACACAGTCCGAATGATCTCCAAAGGACCAAGTAATTGTGCATGCGAATCGATCACGGATCGCACTCTCCTCCGGATATGATCTGCAACCCACCTCTCTATTCTACTACCCTTTTTATAATAAAATTCTGGGTAACATGAAACATTTCTTAGACCAAGAGAGCATCTGATTGGTCCATTTGACAAAATTTGTAATATAGTCCAGTTTTCCCACTGACTTGGGTTCTCAGAGAAGTGCTGGGTCACTTACTCAGTCTATGTCATACTCATGCAACAAAGTTAAATCTTCATCATAGGTGACTATTGTTTGTCCGGGTGGTTTTACTGACTGAAATCTGGCAGTCCTCCATGTTCCTATCCTTGACCAGGAACACTGTGCTCTGAATTTGAGGATGCCTGGAGATCTTCGGAGCCATCCGACTCTGCGCAGTAGACATCGCGCTCAAAAGACGGTGGCCACTTCCGAACTCCATTTTGTATGTCATGGCTTGGTAGGCCCGAATGCCAACTTAAGCAAAACAAACACAAAAAAATAATTAATATGCGGAAATGAAGATTCTAATGTTAAACCCACACTAATCCCTTTATATATTAGTATTTTCCTAGCTTATAGCAACATTTAAAGCAATACTACTCACCATTCGGTCCTTACAGGAACGCAAAACATCACAAAAGCAACATAAATCATGCAATTTTCTATTACCACATCTTCTATTGTTAATATGCGTACCATATTTAATCATTAAGTTATTCTGCCATGCAAATAGCAATGAGTCCCGCGTGTATTTTGTGTTTACAAAAAATGCATTTTGTTGGTAAGTATAATACTGCACACAGTTAATTCATATTGAAATATAAATCGATTACATAATTAGTATTTTCATGCAGAATAGAGAAGGTATACAAAATGTTGCTTTACCTGCTCCATCAACACCACTGATGTAGATGCAGACTGTATGATAGGCGGAGCATCCCCAGTCTCTGCACAGAACCCTATGTCCTTGTCCTCATACAGGTGTCAATGCTTATATGGTAGTTGCAGTAGAAGGAGGTTCTCTCCAAGGATTAAACAGCAATCACCACTTGTTGATGGCTCCTTCCCACAGGTGTTGAGTATGAAAATGACATACGTTCAGACAGTGGACATGTAGTGGTTTCAAGATGTATACATTTTAATTGAAACATATGAAACATTACGCTACTCGTTCACTGTTCATGAGTTAGCTACTGAATGTTGTATCAATGGACTTATATCGTAACACTGAAACAAACTAGTGATGGGTGGATGCTTGATAAAGTCTCATCCATTGGCAACTGCTTGGATCACACTCCAGTCCATTCTTTTCTGTCAAGTTTTCACTAGAGACAGGGGCCAGCCATATGCAAATCACACTTGCCTCTGCTCCCACAGGCGAATATAAACAGCCAAGTAAGTTTGACTCTGACGCCTACGCAATTTAAATATAGGTTTGGCTTTGGTGTAGCGACGGCAGAGACTACTCCATCTCTGCAGTGGTTAAACTCCGCTCACCTAATTTAGATGGGCAGACACACAGGTCAATTTTCACTGCCCATTACCACCAGGATAGTCATGGCAGAAAGGAGCAGTGAAAACTGCAAAATGTCTCCCTCACTATGGGAAGTAACTCCCGATGCGAGGGGTCATTTTGTTTATTTTTCAAAAACAAAATAATGCTTTGGGGTTTTATTTGTAAAAATACAAATAAATTGTAACTTTGCCATATGGCTATGTCATGTTACAATACATTGACAGGAACCATCTTGAAAGCAGTTTCTGTCAATACTTGAAATGTCTGCTGGCACAACGGATATTTCAAAATTAGGTTGTTGTGACCTCTGTCAGGGTGATGGAGTAACTTACTCTTTCACCCTAGTGGAGGATAACCTGTCTACCAAATTATAAATAGTGCCCTTGGTCTTGTTTATCCGGAACAATCCAAGCCAGATCTCTTTTTAACGAGAACACAAACAACCCTCTAATTGGTATTGCTACTTGGCTCAACTCAGAGATTAGAAATGTGGGGGTGGAAGTTTAATCCTATTTTGAGCTTGGACCACAAAATGGATTACAGTTGTAGCAGCTGAAGGCACCTAAGAAAGTGCCAAGTTAACCCTGGATCAATCATTATTTTCAGATGGGGGTTTTCGTTCTGCTGTTAGATTGTATTAATCAGTTTTTCTTTTTCAAAGATTCAGAATGTAGTCCTTTAGTATCTTGGGATGTTTTTAAGGAATACATCTGTTGTCAGATCACCCCCTATTCCTGGTATTAAGTTAATGTGGCGAAGCAAGCTCAACAGAACATAGGGTAGTGGTCAAGGGACATAAGAATATTTTAAAGTTGGAATGGATAGATGAAAATGTAGAGTTAGTTAGGAAGTAGAAAGAGGGGATACCTTTACCCATCATCAAAAAAGTGACAGGTTGCTCCGCCCGCAAGTGACATCATCATTGACCGGGACTTCTGGTCTCTTGGAGGTTCCGCACCGGAACTGACGTAGGGGTCACGGTCTCTGGGGGTGTGATCACGTGTGTTGTGACATCATTGAGGTCATGGGATAGACACGTGTTCAAGGTCCCAATCTGAATAAGCTCCCTCGTGACCTATATTTCTTTTGTCAAACTGAAAATGAATTCAACATGGGCTTAAATTAAACTAAACAACAACAAAGTCCAAAAATATAACCATATTTATAAATATTCACAATATTTATTTATTTTCTTTGTTTTATCTAAAATATTTTTGTACTTTCTTTTACATATTCTTACATATAAAATCAATATGTTAAACATTTACAAACAATGTTGCATAGTAATAACATGACATGTTCATGTGCAAACATCTTTGCATCATTAACCCCCGAATAAAGAAACAAGAAAAAGACATTCATACACACTACCTCACATACATTCCATCTCAAACACACTCATACTACATTCATCAATGCATATATCTAGAGGGTGGGAGACAAAAAGTTGTTTTTAATCTCTGCGATCAATTAAGGCAACTGCATATAGCAGGATCTGAACAGCATTTGTTGACATGCGTTTTGGTGGCTTAGAGAATGGTGACACCACCTTCCTCAGGACTTTAGCAAGATATCAGACCAATATTGATACTCCCAGGGGATTCTAATGCTGATAATCTGCAAGAGACAGGCCACTGGCAGATACTGTTTTTTGTGACTATATTTCTAAGTTATTATGCCACACTCTAGGTGTCTCAAATGCGCTGTGCATTAAACGAAACATAAATGCATATATATTGTCAGCAAAGTGAGAAATCCTTATGGAATCAGTTTGTTAGAATCATCTGTGAATCATACTTAGTTACACTGCGCCAGTCCACTTCGGCGACATCTCAGTGCTAATAATTGTTTGATTGTACGGGTCTAAGCCCAATGATACTTAATTTTGCAGCACAAGATCATGTAAGGCTCGACGAAGAGACGGCAGGACGAGAAATCAAGCAAAGTGTTCAAGGTCCTACAGGTGGGGCGTGGCTATGCGGGAGCCCTCAGCAAACCAGAACCCTTGGAACACCTGTGACCATGATGTGATTTAGAAGTGTATGCCTCTTTTGGGGTGCTTAGAATACATATGAGGAGCTCTTAAGAGAGCTGTGCAACAACCAAGAGCCGTCCTACAGAAAGAGAGCACCTAGCCAGCCTGAAGAGATACAGTACCCTCATCAAAAGGACCCCCTTGGCTGGCGGCCCGGTGGGACCACGATCGATAGATATTATCAATGCCTAATACCTTTGGTATTGGAAGAGAATGCCCAACAGGGAGCTCCTGAAGATGTGGGTTGTGATGTTAAAGGTGTTCACAAGGACCTCTGCCATTGAATGGAAGTGCTTAGCCTCAAGGACTAACCTCAGCTGGTATCTCCGATTAAGGTCGACAGCAGCGAACAGTGAAGCCTCGAGTAATGAAGTAAATGTTGGAAACAATTTCTTCGACATTGAAGAGGCTGAATAATCTATAGTTCCTCCTAACTCATCTGTCTATGAAGATATAGGGCTTTTGGAGGGAGCAGCTCCTGAGGCTGTCATCGGGCAACAGCTGGGCGCAAGCTGCGACTCCTGTAATGCTTCAATTGACCTCTGCAACTCTCAAGATTTCAGAGCTGCCGCTGAGTGCCGTGAAAATGACGAGGTTAGTAAAAAACGTTATAGACACTTAACGTGTATATTGCGATAATTAATTTTTTAACTAATTGATTGTCTCTCTGTCTTCTTTTGAACCGTAGGAAGCCTCACCAAAAAGAACCGTGGCAGAGGGGCACCCAGCAAAAGTTAAGGACGTAAATTCGTACTACTTATGCTGTTCAAAACAGTCTGAAAGTTCCACAAACCAAAGCAAAGAGGCTCATAAGAAAAATATTTGCACCTCTAAGAGCATCAATTCTGAAAAGGAAACTCCAGGCGTCCTCTACGAGCCCATATTGCCTGTTAAAGGTTTTGCGGTGACTGTTGTACTCACATGTGTCAAACAGAAATATTACAGCCTTGGCTACAGTCATAAAATTAAGGATCCACAGCAGGAAGGTCACAAGTGTCTGTCCGACTCATACAGATCAAGAACAATCCATCATTCATGTAGTTTTTTAGACCCATACAAAGTGTATAAACTGTTAAGGCTGGTGTATGGGCAGTCCGAGGGAAAGAAATATGTCCATGCTGATATGATTCAGATCTTGTCAGCGGCTCGCAAATAGATCAGATACTCCAGCGAACCATGCTCAAAACTCTGGTGTATGCCGGAGCTGTGCATGTATTTTGATAGAAAGACGATAGAAAGGCTTGCAGAAAGGTGTATGTGCAATATTTATTTAAAAATAGAAGAGTTGGGTATTTAGCCCCACAAAGACTGTTTCAAAATAATTAATTTATTATTTAATGTTACAGACTCACGCATTTTTACGACAAGCACCAGAATGTGACTTGGCTAGCTGCTGATGCATTACGCCTTGGATACATATGTATTGCCAGAGTTGGGAGGCCCTTCTAGAGAGATGGAGAGTATATCTGTAAAAATATCAGTGCCGATAAAACTTGTTCTAAGGAAATGTAAAGTATGTCCTGTTTATGCTTTGCCAACATTCTTTATTTTAAATAAAATGTCCTTGCACAAAACATTTCTTTAATTTCCTGGGATGTAAAGGCTGATAACATGTCATTTGACAGGTTACGAAAGCTTTATTACGATACAAGAGGAGTCGGAAGCTTTGGAACTGCCGAAACACTGTTTAGAAGGGCTTTTGATGAAAATGAAGTAGTAAACAGTGCCCCGTTGAAGGCTTGGTTATCTGGGTAGGAGGCGTATTCACTCCACAAACCAGCCAGGAGGCACTTTAAGAGGAGACCGACCATCGTTAATGCACAAATAGATTATCAATGGCAGGTGTACCTAATTAGTTTTCAAGATTTAGCAAAGCAATATAACGGCGCTCGATATATATTAACCGTCATAGGTGTATTGTCCTTTCCAGAAGCGCTAAGCAATAAAAGTGAGGCTCGCGTCACTGAGCCTTTTAAAGCTATCTTCGGGAAAGGCCAAACCCCTCACAAACTACAAATAGACTCAGGAAAAGAATTCCTAAACAAAGTGTTTCAGAAATTATTAAAACAACACTCTGTTCATCATTTTGTAATGCACACAGAGCTAATAGCAGCTGTGCTAGAGCCTTTTAATAGATTTTCAAAGTCTAAGATGTGGAGATATTGCACGGCCTACAACACCTACCAAAACGTGAATGTTTTACAGGCTTCTATAGATGTTTATAACGCTAGTTATTACAGAACCATCAAAACAGAATAGCATCTGTTACCACGCATGCCAAAACCATGCATGGCTTAACAACGCAGTCGATATCACAACTGTGTCGTTATCACGAGTTCCATTACAATGCAAATCATTAGAATGACTAATTTGAGCGCTGAAGGGATGTTGAGTTCCGCAGATGCTCGCAGAAACTGATCCCAACTTCTAGGAGTATTATGGAGAAATATTGGTTTGGGCGCTTATTCCCCGAGGTCAGGTCTTTAGAAACTGCAATTTTACTCAACAGCATTTGCACTGCCCCCGGTACCTTTGACTTATATTATTTAACAGGTCATCAACAAAGATATCTGTGGCTGGGGTGGTGCCTGAGGAATTGGTTGTTGATGTTGAGGCGTTGCACGGGTGGGTGGAAGTTGTTCAGCATCCAAAGTATATAAAGTTTGCTTATTTTATTTTGGTATTCCATTGTTTGTAATATTTTAAAAGTTTTGTAATGAGTTGGAGTATGGACCTGCTTTGTTGTACAGCATTAAATCAGTCTGGCTCAAAATGTCTTTAATCTCAGCATCTAGCCGGAGCGTCTAATTTTTCCGTATATCCCAGGTGTCATCTGTAGATTGACCCAGCTGTTCCAGCTGCTGTCTAGGCACCAGATACATCTTCATAGGATGCTGCCTCACTGCTCAGAAAGGTTGCATATAATTATGGGTATAGTTATGCCCAACAAAGAATCTATAAGTCAACACTACTGCTTTACCAGTTGCTTGTTGGAAATGAGGGAAGTCCTTTTATTATTGATGCTTATTCTTCAGCACCCGTAACTGGCGCTCACATATCGGGACATTACCTTTTAGAGTGTTTAGGTCTATTTCTGAAATGGCTTTCACTAAATTATACAAAGCAACACACAGGTTGGCCTTACTATGGTGAGGACAAGCTGTAACCAGCATTTTTAGGAGGGCTAAATTATGGCAAAGATGGCAAGACATGGACAACACCTTAAATTATAAGGTCTAGATTGTAAACGTTATGAAAAGTCTATAACGGCTCTTTTTATAGGCTCTGGTCTTGGTCTTAGGTGTAACAAATCCAATTGGCCGCACTCTGCTCGTCTTACCAGCAAGTTGCCCCAAGGAACTGTGGTCCATGTAGTGGCGACGGCGAGTACGCCTGTGCCACAGTGTTCGAAGAAAGTAAGTGTCGCATTAGCCATCCCTGGACACATGTTTCGAGGTAGTTGCCTCTCGTCAGCAGGGAGTAGGTGAGTGTATGGGGGTGCCGCGTAGACTGCCAAAAAAGTATTAACAGGTAAAGTACCACTCATGGCGCGCAGGTGCTGGTCCAGGGCTCGTCAGCCCAATGGCTCAAGGGAGCCTTAATACAACAAATCCAATTGGCCGCACTCTGCTCGTCTTACCAGCAAGTTGCCCCAAGGAACTGTGGTCCATGTAGTGGCGACGGCGAGTACGCCTGTGCCACAGTGTTCGAAGAAAGTAAGTGTCGCATTAGCCATCCCTGGACACGTGTTTCGAGGTAGTTGCCTCTCGTCAGCAGGGAGTAGGTGAGTGTATGGGGGTGCCGCGTAGACTGCCAAAAAAGTATTAACAGGTAAAGTACCACTCATGGCGCGCAGGTGCTGGTCCAGGGCTCGTCAGCCCAATGGCTCAAGGGAGCCTTAATACAACAAATCCAATTGGCCGCACTCTGCTCGTCTTACCAGCAAGTTGCCCCAAGGAACTGTGCTCCATGTAGTTGCGACGGCGAGTACGCCTGTGCCACAGTGTTCGAAGAAAGTAAGTGACGCATTAGCCATCCCTGGACACGTGTTTCGAGGTAGTTGCCTCTCGTCAGCAGGGAGTAGGTGAGTGTATGGGGGTGCCGCGTAGGCTGCCAAAAAAGTATTAACAGGTAAAGTACCACTCATGGCGCGCAGGTGCTGGTCCATGGCTTGTCAGCCCAATGGCTCAAGGGAGCCTTAATACAACAAATCCAATTGGCCGCACTCTGCTCGTCTTACCAGCAAGTTGCCCCAAGGAACTGTGGTCCATGTAGTGGCGACGGCGAGTACGCCTGTGCCACAGTGTTCGAAGAAAGTAAGTGTCGCATTAGCCATCCCTGGACACGTGTTTCGAGGTAGTTGCCTCTCGTCAGCAGGGAGTAGGTGAGTGTATGGGGGTGCCGCGTAGGCCGCCAAAAAAGTATTAACAGGTAAAGTACCACTCATGGCGCGCAGGTGCTGGTCCAGGGCTCGTCAGCCCAATGGCTCAAGGGAGCCTTAATACAACAAGTCCAATTGGCCGCACTCTGCTCGTCTTACCAGCAAGTTGCCCCAAGGAACTGTGGTCAATGTAGTGGCGACGGCGAGTACGCCTGTGCCACAGTGTTCGAAGAAAGTAAGTGTCACATTAGCCATCCCTAGACACGTGTTTTGAGGTAGTTGCCTCTCGTAAGCAGGGAGTAGGTGAGTGTATGGGGGTGCTACATAGACTGCCAAAAAAGTAGTGTCCAGGGATGGCTAATGCGACACTTACTTTCTTCGAACACTGTGGCACAGGCGTACTCGCCGTCACCACTACATGGACCACAGTTCCTTGGGGCAACTTGCTGGTAAGACGAGCAGAGTGCGGCCAATTGGATTTGTTGTATTAAGGCTCCCTTGAGCCATTGGGCTGACGAGCCCTGGACCAGCACCTGCGCGCCATGAGTGGTACTTTACCTGTTAATACTTTTTTGGCAGTCTACACGGCACCCCCATACACTCACCTACTCCCTGCTGATGAGAGGCAACTACCGCGAAACACGTGTCCAGGGATGGCTAATGCGACACTTACTTTCTTCGAACACTGTGGCACAGGCGTACTCGCCGTCGCCACTACATGGACCACAGTTCCTTGGGGCAACTTGCTGGTAAGACGAGCAGAGTGCGGCCAATTGGATTTGATGTATTAAGGCTCCCTTGAGCCATTGGGCTGACGAGCCCTGGACCAGCACCTGCGCACCATGAGTGGTACTTTACCTGTTAATACTTTTTTGGCAGTCTACGCGGCACCCCCATACACTCACCTACTCCCTGCTGACGAGAGGCAACTACCTCGAAACACGTGTCCAGGGATGGCTAATGCGACACTTACTTTCTTCGAACACTGTGGCACAGGCGTACTCGCCGTCGCCACTACATGGACCACAGTTCCTTGGGGCAACTTGCTGGTAAGATGAGCAGAGTGCGGCCAATTGGATTTGTTGTATTAAGGCTCCCTTGAGCCATTGGGCTGACGAGCCCTGGACCAGCACCTGCGCGCCATGAGTGGTACTTTACCTGTTAATACTTTTTTGGCAGTCTACGCGGCACCCCCATACACTCACCTACTCCCTGCTGACGAGAGGCAACTACCTCGAAACACCTGTCCAGGGATGGCTAATGCAACACTTACTTTCTTCGAACACTGTGGCACAGGCGTACTCGCCGTCGCCACTACAGGGACCACAGTTCCTTGGGGCAACTTGCTGGTAAGACGAGCAGAGTGCGGCCAATTGGATTTGTTGTATTAAGGCTCCCTTGAGCCATTGGGCTGCCGAGCCCTGGACCAGCACCTGCGCGCCATGAGTGGTACTTTACCTGTTAATACTTTTTTGGCAGTCTACGCGGCACCCCCATACACTCACCTACTCCCTGCTGACGAGAGGCAACTACCTCGAAACACGTGTCCAGGGATGGCTAATGCGACACTTACTTTCTTTGAACACTGTGGCACAGGCGTACTCGCCGTCGCCACTACATGGACCACAGTTCCTTGGGGCAACTTGCTGGTAAGACGAGCAGAGTGCGGCCAATTGGATTTGTTGTATTAAGGCTCCCTTGAGCCATTGGGCTGACGAACCCTGGACCAGCACCTGCGCGCCATGAGTGGAACTTTACCTGTTAATACTTTTTTGGCAGTCTACGTGGCACCCCCATACACTCACCTACTCCCTGCTGACGAGAGGCAACTACCTCGAAACACGTGTCCAGGGATGGCTAATGCAACACTTACTTTCTTCGAACACTGTGGCACAGGCGTACTCGCCGTCGCCACTACGTGGAACACAGTTCCTTGGGGCAACTTGCTGGTAAGACGAGCAGAGTGCGGCCAATTGGATTTGTTGTATTAAGGCTCCCTTGAGCCATTGGGCATACGAGCCCTGGACCAGCACCTGCGCGCCATGAGTGGTACTTTACCTGTTAATACTTTTTTGGCAGTCTACACGGCACCCCCATACACTCACCTACTCCCTGCTGACGAGAGGCAACTACCTCAAAACACGTGTCCAGGGATGGCTAATGCAACACTTACTTTCTTCGAACACTGTGGCACAGGCGTACTCGCCGTCGCCACTACATGGACCACAGTTCCTTGGGGCAACTTGCTGGTAAGACAAGCAGAGTGCGGCCAATTGGATTTGTTGTATTAAGGCTCCCTTGAGCCATTGGGCTGACGAGCCCTGGAACAGCACCTGCGCGCCATGAGTGGTTCTTTACCTGTTAATACTTTTTTGGCAATCTACGCGGCACCCCCATACACTCACCTACTCCCTGCTGACGAGAGGCAACTACCTCGAAACACGTGTCCAGGGATGGCTAATGCGACACTTTCTTTCTTCGAACACTGTGGCACAGGCGTACTCGCCGTCGCCACTACATGGACCACAGTTCCTTGGGGCAACTTGCTGGTAAGTCGAGCAGAGTGCGGCTAATTAGATTTGTTGTATTAAGGTTCATTTGAGCCATTGGGCTGACGAGCCCTGGACCAGCACCTGCGCGCCATGAGTGGTACTTTACCTTTTAATACTTTTTTGGCAGTCTACGCGGCACCCCCACACACTCACCTACTCCCTGCTGACGAGAGGCAACTACCTCGAAACACGTGTCCAGTGATGGCTAATGCGACACTTACTTTCTTCGAACACTGTGGCACAGGCGTACTCGCCGACGCCACTACATGTGCCACAGTTCCTTGGGGCAACTTGCTGGTAAGACGAGCAGAGTGCGGCCAATTGGATTTGGTCTTAGGTGTGTAAGTGACAGGGAGGTCAGGGGGAAAAATTCCAGCACATAATCTGTAGTCTTCTGGAGTTTTATGTTTTAAGTCGACCAGCAAGTAGCCATGGGGATTCTCAGTAGCATCGTTAAATGCTTCTATAAAAAGTTGGGTGCTTTCCGGGTACATCTGTTTAGCTATGATTGATATCTGCTGTTTGTCACTGAGGTTTTTAAATAAAACAAGGTATGAGGCACTGAAACCTATACAATGTCTAATTTTATCCTTGTAAAACAAGTTCTTTATCATGTAGCATATGCTTAGGTTGTGGTGGTGTGAATATGGAGTAAAAGCGTTCTCTAGTTCTGGATAATCCCCACCTTCGCGCATAAGGCTGTCTACAATCACCATGTGTTCAAGGCTCAGAGGTAACAAAGCAGCATCGTTGAGATTATTAGATATACCTTCTATAAACCTAATATGTGGGAACCTTAGGGATAGTTAAGTATAAAGATCGTGCCAGCAAGAATAAATCCATACAATATTGTTAGGGGTTTGAGATAAAACCCAGGGAGCATTTTCTAATAGCTTTTTTTATAAAGTAGATTTTACTGCAGTTTAAGGGACCTACTAAAACACAGGGGAACGGATGTTGCAATCTGGTGTCCATAGCGTAGGGGCCCTCTGCTCTAAGGCCTGTTAATAACCGTACAGTAGGGTTGCGTAGGCCTCAGTTAGGACCCTTTTATTAAACACTACACGTAAAGTTTTATGTAAGGGCTGGGTTGTAATTTGCAATTTTGTTTGGGACCTGGCTATGGTACGCTTGTGCACAATTACTGTTTTATCATTTTCACGGCCGCCCGATGCTGAGCATTTATTCACCAGGTCCTTCTGACTATCAAAACTGATTTTGAGAGTGTTGTTAACATTTAAAGTGATGGCTTTGACTTTCATACATGCTTTGTTGTTTGTCGTTTTGTAAGAAAAGGTGTTGGGTTCTTATCCGGTGAATTCAATAATGTACTCATCCTTTTAGAGTTTTCTGGTCACTTCACCTAGATAATCACCTAGAGGAGGGCCTTCACCCTTTACTTTACTCACAAAAATAACCGAGTCGGTATTGTGATACAAACACTGGTCCTATAGTTTATCCATAACCTTGTAAAGCTCTAAGCGAGCATGGGCGGTTGTGAAATAGGCTATGAGGACGTTTATATTGTTACACGTTGTTGGGTACTCTTTTGTGCATTTCCAACACAAAGCTTCAGTCTCATCATCAATAAACTTGCAGCTGGACACCTCGTAACATGGCGCAAAAAGATACTTAAACAGTTTATCAGGATCTTTGATTATGGTTGTGTTTGACAGGTATATACGCTGTGTGCATTTTTTCATAATGAGATGAGGCCGAGTTTGGCTAACTGCCATTTGGCAGGGTTGACCTCTGTGAACTGGGGCCCTAAGCAAATACCCTCATAAGCGTAGTAGTTATCAATGTATTTTTGCTTTGCAGCCTGGCTAGCACACAATTCTGGATGCCCTGATGCCTCCTGTTTGTCTTTGAGAAACAAGTTAATATACTCAGAAAAGAGCTAGGTTGTGGTCCTCTCAAAGTGCCAAACATCGTGTACTCTTCCTAGCCGGTATCCTTTCTTCAAGGCCATCTGTACCTCGATGTTACACTAGGCCCCTGTGAGCATCCTTTGTTTTTTAGTGTGCCTGCACTCGCTAAGCTCTTTACTTTCAGCTCATGTTTGACATAAGGGGAACATTAGCTTCTCGTCAACACTGTATGGTAGTACGGGAAAGTAAAGCTGTCGTGGTGTAAAGATTTGGCATTTAACTAACACAAAGTATTTGTCTGTGCTTTTAAAGTACCTATATATGATGCTGGGTGGCCTAAGGGGTATAACTTCATCTTGTTCACCAACGGGTACAGACTAGTGAAATCATAGTAGTGTATTTTGGTGGTTAGCCAAAATATCGAGTTTTAAATTTCGACCTACAATAATATCGTGTTTTTAATATCGTAGGTACAGAATATCGAAGTCAAGAATATCGATGGACAGAATATCGATCCCAAGGTAAGTAATATCGAAGTAAATAATATCGAAGTAATTAATATCGATGTAAGTAATATCGTAAGTAAAAATTTCGATGTCAATAATATCGATATTTATTTAGTGTAATGTCATTTAATATGTATTTTATTTGTATGTTAAAGATTATTGTAATGTATTTTAATACATTTAAAAATAAATGTTTAGAGATTTATAATTATTTTACATTTAATTTAGCGTTTTAGTATCAGAGCGGGTTGTGGGTTTATAGGGGAATAGGGTGGGAAGTAATTTAATTATAATTAATGAATTAATATGTTTTGTTTAATTGGTATTTATGATTAATTAATTGGTAATTAATTAATAATTGGTAATTAATTGATTAATTAATTGTTAATTAATTATTAATTGTACAATTATTTTATTAATTGGTTAATTATATACATTATAATTAGTTTATTATTAATATTTATTTATTGTTAATTAATTAATTGTTAATTAGTAATTCATTGGTAATTTAATTTAATTAAGTGATTAATTGATAATTAAATTAATTATGTGAATTTTAATGTGTAGTGGGTTGTGGGTTTATAGGGGAATAGGGTGGGAAGTAATGTAATTATAATTAATGAATTAATATGTATTGTTTCATTGGTATTTATGATTAATTAATTTGTAATCAATTAATAATTGGTAAATAATGTGATTAATAGATTAATTAATTTTTAATTAATTATTAATTGTAAAATTACTTTATTATTTTGTTAATTATATAAATTATAATTAGTTTATTAATAATATTTCTTTATTGTTATAGTTAATTAATTAATTGTTAATTAGTAATTAATTGGTGATTTAATTTTATTAAGTGATTAATTCATAATTAAATTAATTATGTGAATTTTTATGTGTAGTGTGTTGTGTGTTAAAGGGGGAATAGTGTGGGATGTAATTAAAATTTATTTATTTAAATATTTATTTTACATAATTGGTATTTAATAATATTTTTTTTTTTAAAACATTGTTAACATGCAATTTTTTTATAAGAAATTATTAAATTGGTTATA
This sequence comes from Triturus cristatus, assembly GCF_964204655.1. Classification (NCBI taxonomy): domain Eukaryota; kingdom Metazoa; phylum Chordata; class Amphibia; order Caudata; family Salamandridae; genus Triturus; species Triturus cristatus. The sequence continues at coordinate 723,405,114 of NC_140580.1, read as the reverse complement.
ATGTTAATAGAATCACTATGCTATCTAGTGCTTTCCCAACTGTTTTACTATCTGGAGTGGGAATAGTAATTTTTACCCCTACGCTATCCAGCGCTTTCCCTACTGTTGCACTCTCTGGAGTTGGAATAGTAATTTTTACCCCTACGCTATCCAGCGCTTTCCCTACTGTTGCACTCTTTGGAGTTGGAATAGTAATTTTTACCCCTACGCTATCCAACCTTTTCTCTACTGTTGCACTGTCTGGAGTGGGAATAGTAATTTTTACCCTTACGCTATCCAACACTTTCCCTACTATTGCACTCTCTGGAGTGGGAATAGTAATTTTTACCCCTACGCTATCCAACGTTTTCCCTACTGTTGCACTCTCTGGAGTTGGAATAGTAATTTTTACCCTTACGCTATCCAACACTTTCCCTACTATTGCATTCTCTGGAGTGGGAATAGTAAATTTGACCCTTACGCTATCCAACACTTTCCCTACTATTGCACTCTTTGGAGTTGGAATAGTAATTTTTACCCCTACGCTATCCAATGTTTTCCCTACTGTTGCACTCTTTGGAGTTGGAATAGTTATTTTTACCCCTACGCTATCCAACGTTTTCTATACTGTTGCACTCTCTGGAGTGGGAATAGTAAATGTTACCCTTACGCTATCCAACACTTTCCCTACTATTGCACTCTCTGGAGTGGGAATAGTAAATTTTACGCTTACGCTATCCAACACTTTCCCTACTATTGCACTCTCTGGAGTTGGAATAGTAATTTTTACCCCTATGCTATCCAACGTTTTCCCTACTGTTGCACTCTTTGGAGTTGGAATAGTTATTTGTACCCCTACGCTATCCAACGTTTTCCCTACTGTTGCACTGTCTGGAGTGGGAATAGTAATTTTTACCCTTACGCTATCCAACACTTTCCCTACTATTGCACTCTCTGGAGTGGGAATAGTAATTTTTACCATTACGCTATCCAACATTTTCCCTACTATTGCACTCTCTGGAGTTGGAATAGTAATTTTTACCCCTACGCTATCCAACACTTTCCCTACTGTTGCACTCTTTGGAGTTGGAATAGTAATTTTTACTTCTACGCTATCCAATGTTTTCCCTACTGTTGCACTCTCGGCAGTTGGAATAGATATTTTTACCCCTACGCTATCCAACATTTTCCTTACTGTTGTTTTTGTTGAAGTTGGACTAGTAGTTTTATTGTGTTTGATATTAAATATGTTTTGTAATATTTTAGCTATTGTAATATATAATTAATAATAAAAATTATTCAAATTAAAATTATTGATTATTATTTGCTATATGTAATTATTTAATATTTATTAATGTTATTGTTTTATGTGTATAGATGTATTGGTAATTTAAATAAATATTTAATAATTTATATGTTATAGAAATTATTATTAAAAGTAATTATTAAGTAAGTGTATATATTATATATTATATATATGTTTAATTAAAGTTTCATTTAATTATATATATTTATTATAAATTTTACATATTATACAATATATTTAATTATGTTTCTTTGATTTATAAGTATTATTTGGTTTATTTTACATATATTTTTAAACTAAAAAAAAACCGATATTTTTGAATTACGATATTTTTGACATCGATATTAAATTATCGATATTTTTGTACTTACCATGTTGTAGATAGGATGTCGATATTCTTGACCACGATATTTTTGTTGCGATATTTTTGTAGGTCGAATTTTTGTCTTTCGAAATTATGTCATACAATCGTGTATTTTCTCCCCTCCACCAGCGGCCCTGTACAGTTATATAGAATTTGTACGACCCCCAAATAAGGTGTTGCAAGACTCCAAAGGTTCTAGTAACTCAGATTCTTAATGAAAGAACAGAGTTCCATATCGGCTGTTAGCATATCGTACCACTCATTCTCTCAAAGGGATCTCATAACAAAGTCATTGTTTTCAACATATTGGGCCTTCACCTGAGTAGGCGGTGTGAGCGTTATTACTTGGTACCCAGCAGTCTTTTAAACAGGTGGGATTTGTAACAAAGAGGACAACAGTGGTAAAAACACTATTTGTATTCAAAGGCAGGTGGCCACCCTTGATTACAGCATACCCATCTAGGTAATAAGGACACAAGCGGTATTCACCAACGTGAAAAGTGTGTTAAATATGGATGTCTTCCTTGGCAGAAATGTACATGAGTCATTGGATAGATGTGGTTTGAATAACGTTTCTGATTACTGTTATAGAGGTCTGGGTGCACTAGAGCGATGCTTTCAAGTCTTAATAAAATGTGTTTGTAGAAAGTCATACACATGGAAGCCAGCGTAATATTTTGAAAAGGGCCTATAAATTCTATGGATTTTGTCATCTTGACTTCAAAACCTTTTCCAGTTTAGTCATCTTCACCACAACACCTCTGAAGAGACCGCAGGTTTTTCGCAAGATCATTATATCAACCTGACTGTAAGCTTTCAACTCGGTTTGAAAATAAAAATCATTTTCACAGTTTTCACCATACCATAGTAGAAAGCTCTCTCTCTCTCTGCAGGCATCATATACTCCACCCTGTAGTTGTTAGGTCGTGACATGAGGCCAACATAATTCTGATTTCCCAGGTGTTAAAAAAGTGTGGGAAATAACCATTATACCCGGGAAAACCAAAGGCTTTTGGAAGCTTGCTCAATTTCATAGGCAGAAAATTCAGGGTATCTATGAACGTTATTTTTAATGGCCCAGTCATTGACAGCATCAGTTTAGAGCCCTGGGTGTTCTATGACCATCTTTTTGTGAATCATATTTTGCAAAATAAAGAAGGAGTCATAAGCTTTTGAGTTATGCACCATCAGGGTAAACCTTTTAAATTTTGGCTGAATGAAAGTATTGAGAAAATCGTTCATGCATGAAGGACCTTCAAACTTCCAGTTGTCGTCGGAAGTTAGATGATGAGCGTAAATATAGTTAGGCTGGTGTACACCTGCCTCTTATGTACACTCTATATCAAGCACTATGTTGTCTTCTGTTTTGGTCTGGGGTCCCCCTTTAACTATGTAGCCTGAAAAGACGCCTTACGCCTGGGACATTTCATGCCTTTGCATTTGTGATCTTCTGCCATGTAGTGCCCACACCCCACACAATCTCTTTTAAAGATGCACAGATTACATGTGCGACATCTCACCTTCTGTCGGCGACTACGACGCATCCGTTCCTTTGACAAATCTTACAGTGAATTTCACACTGGTGATTTGCCTGAGTGTTTAGATGTGATCGCAATGAGCACACTTGGCTCCTAGAAAGCCTTTAAGGTTCAAGAGGCTGCAAAAGTGATGTTCATGGGGGGAGAACATGTACAGCCTTGTTTTTCACACGCTCCCCAGTTGTGAAGTACTTCCAAGACCCATTGGGGTAAAAAACTTTCACCACAATGGCAATATAGTTTTCATAAAGTCCTAGGTCCCCAAAGCCTACCAGGTGGTTGAGCTGTATTTCAAGCACCACATGGGCTTATGCCGCTCTAGACATAATGACAACATGAGGGGTGCTGCAATCCAGCAGTAACCCTACTATGCTAGTAGCCAGACACATGTTGGTTGTTACATTAATTGAGCAATCAACGCTCTTTCTTTCCAATGATTTTACTGCACAAAACACTCTCTAATGGCCTGGAAACACCCCCCTCACAACCCCGTACAATGAGGGCGACATCTCTGAATGTGCCATATGCTACTATTTCAGACTAGAGAGGTTTTCTAGAAACTCCACAGCATCAAACATATCGCAGGGTGTTTGTCTGGTGAACAACGGACTGTCAATGCCCTGTCCTGGAAGAGTAGTTGAAAGAAATCAATAGGCCCCACATCATGTGACAAGCATTCTATGAGCATTTGTACTGACTGATGAATAGCTATAACCCCATAATCAGAGGACCTTATGCACTTTAGGTTAGCAAACCTAAATTCCTCTTAATGCCCTGTAGCGTTAAATATCTCTATAATACGCTGGTAATGTCTAACGCTCTCTAAAAACATGGGCTCTGAATCCTCAGATTGAGGAATTGTGTTTGTTGGTGAGATCTCGGGTGAATCATTTTGGGGGTATCTGAATGAGGTTGTGCCGGGTGTATTTTAAGCTGCCGTGTAGCACATATTCTGGCTTTCTTTCATTTAAAGCCCCTCCAACTGACCCGTATGGTTGTTCAAGGTGTTGGAGTCTATCAACTATACCCCCTTGAGCGCATTAAATGTCTGGAACTCAGAAGGGTTCTCTCCTACAATTTTGTTAATTATGTTTTGCTGTCTATTAGGGTCTGGTGTACATGGCTCTGTCAACGTGTTTGGAACTTCTAGACCATGTTTGAGGTGCTCTAGTTGTTTTTTGTTCTTGAGGTTGCATAGAACCAAAGGTCTTTAGTCAGTATATCGTGGACCTTCTTTTTAGATTTTGACCTATCTACAGTTTTATTAGTAAATGAGCAATCATCGTTTTTTAGGGGTCGCAGTAGGCCTAGTCATGCTGGAATAACCCCTATGTCTGTTGCTGCCGATTCACAGGCTTGTAGTTGTAGCACCTCTCTTCTACAACTTTCCAACCTTTGAAATATCTCCCCCTGGGCCTCCATCAAGGGCCTGTTCTTGCTTCCCGCCTTCCCTAGTTGCACAATGAAGGAAGAACAAGAGGTCCCCCACCAAGCAACATCCACATATCTGAAACATCAGGAAACACCCATAGAAGGAAGACCCCAGTCACCAATGATAGAAGTAGGCGTGAAAACATCTAGTTAACATGCAGAGAAAAGCAGAAGGGTGTCAAACTTCCAGTTGAATGCTCTCCCGGCAAATCCCAATATCCCAGAGGACCATTACAGACAAAGTAATAACATCCACACAGCAACCTAATGTCTGCAGGAATGAGAAAAATTGACCCAGCAAAATAACACCACAACTGTTCAGAGTCGAAAGAGGAACCGAATAATGCAAGACAGAAAGACACTATGCCCAATATGTTATGTTATGTTATTAAAACATATTAAGTGCTCGAATATCCTGATGTGTCTGGGCACTAAATGTCTGCCTTAACTGCAGAGCTCCTGTTTGATGACAGCATCACGTTCATAAACACTGGTGGATCTAGAGGACACTTATGCACCTACCTCAGCAGTACTTCTGTCTACACTCAACAATGTCTATGCATGGAGGAGAACCACCATGACAAAGCCTCCACCATACCAAACCCTCCAGAAACCTTGGAAGAGAAGTAGTACCTGGAATGCCACACTTGGAGGCAGGCACCAAAGCACCATGTGCTGCCACAATATCAGGAACATGTGGAACAAGCTAAAGGAATATGGCTAAGGAAAACATCCAAACACATCTTCTAACCCAAGCAAGACTCTAAACCCCGAAGCACATTTATTCCCACGTCGACCAAAGGGATTTATCACACTGTTGGTACAGATTATGTATGAATTGTTCCCCATGAGAAGTCGCACAGAGCATCCCAAATTTCTCCTAAACCAGACGAGATTCCACAAGTGGGTGGAGATGAAAGCCAAAGCTTGGCAGTAAACTCAATTAAAGCCCCCTCTTCCATCATGAGACATTAAAACCAGATGTCTGGACCATTGTATGGCATCCGATCCGGATTGTAGGAGCCAGCATTTTCAGCATTATTTGCACTGAAATGTCCTGTCTTTGTGGTGGACCCAGCTCACAATTGAAGGAATAGGAAGGGGAAGTGGGTGAAGAAGTATTAATTGGAAAATAACATACCATCTACGCAATCTATAGAGGTTGTAGTCTCCAAAATTGCGATGGTAGAAACGTCTATATTAATGAGGGAGATATAGAGTCAGTAAAGAAAGTTCTTTACCAGTCACCATAAGTGGGTGAGTGGAACTCAATGCGCAGGTCGATCACTGCCTTAGTTAATCTAGTTTTGCCTTCTTCATCCACAGCCTTCAAAGGTCTATTTTGGCTCTTTACAGCTAATGAAAGAGGAGGATGCACTGCTAGCATCACCGGCTGATTTGTTTTAAACCTGGGACAATGTGAGCAGTCACCACAAAATCCACCTCATCTCTGGTCCTCTCAGAGAGAAGTCCATATAGTCTGCTTTTGTAGCGGAGCAATGGCACACGCTTCTCTAACTCTGCAGAGACATTTCTGTTTGGTGGTTCTGTAGGCGACCAGATGGAAACTGCCCAGCCAGAGCAAAAATGCTATGCTTAAAATACTTTTCCGACCTGCCCCAAAAAGGGATTACTTTTTGAGATCCTGCACTCCAGACGTTACTCCATGGCTGCGAGAACTACACAGCTAATCCAAGGAGACAATATTTATATTCAGTGAGTCTTGTAGAGTTTTGCTACTCCTGCAAATACACCTGCTAGCTACATGACTCAACAGCTGGAAATGTTTTACTGACTGCTTTTAGCCAACACATTTCTGAACAATGTTTTTGGCAGTGTGCATAGCAGAGCCGTATTTTGTTTGACTCAGCGGAGCAACTAAACTGCTTGTTAGCACAGATAATCTTCTCCACACTCCAGAATAAGTAGCCTGCATGCTTGGCCCATCATGCAGGGGATCTTGTTTTTAACCCCGGAAGCAAACGATGGCCTGAAAAAAACAAGTAAAGCACCCGCCTGTTGAGTCACTTTCTGAAGAGCACAACAATTTCACCCATTTGCTCTGCAGCTTAATGCTTGCTGTGCTGTGTGGTAGAGCTGGGATTAATTACCAGCACCTGCAAAACCCGTCTATTGTCATGGTTCCAAAGGTCAGTGTTCCTGTCAGCTTGATTGCTGAGACAAGTAGACAGCCTGCAAGCATCAGGCTGAGCATGTAAATATTTGAGTATAATGGACAGGAAGCCCTTGTGCAATGTTTGTTTACTCTCACTGCAAGTTACCTTGGGATACCAGCCTACAGCGCACGCCCCCGCCCTCCTTACTCAATAAGGTTAATGAATGTTTCTTTGCTATAATGTTCTGTACTGTGTTGTTTCTGAAGAAGAAAAACAGTTCTCAGTTCTACAAAAACACAGCCTTCTGGTGTTTTGTACTTTTCAGTAGACAATGTCCCATGACATGGCCTTTCCAGGTAGTCAAGAAGGGGGTGGATGGCAACTGTGTTTTGCTGAAGAAGCTAAACCAGCAATATCTGTCTCATCAAGGGTACACCTAATACCAGGTACACTGGGCAGTCTCATGAAAGTCCAATGGAGTCTAATGAGACTCAAGCAATGCACCCACAAGAAACTTGTTGCACAAATTTCCTGATTCACAGACACAAAATAGTAGGCTCTTGTAAATTTGCAATAGGGACCTTACTCTAGGTATGCAGATTCTGAATTGTTGGAAATCGACACTGAGGTCTCAATACCAGTGGCTTGGTATTTCCCCGCACCCTGGAATTATCAATACCGGCGGGACCAGTAACTCCGGGTACCGGCCAACATGCCCTCTATGAGTTAGGCACTGAGGATGAAGTAAAAAAGCAGGATTGGTAATTCCCTCTATGACTCCTTCTATTGGCTAGAATTTTCATGCGAAGATTTGGGCTGCTTTAAGGAGTTGAAATTTCAGGGTGAAAGTTAACAGATGAGGATGTTCCTGATGGATTTATAACTCCAGTGGGGACAGTAACTGCTGTCACTATCGGAATTAAGTGGCCACTCGTAATGAGGGCCTGCAGAGGAATATAACAGCTTCCTATGCGCATGAGTCTGAAATCGAAGAATCACATAACTTGAAAAACAGAGTTAGGGGAAGTCAATGCAAATCAAACTATTCCGCAACAATTAGGGGAGCCAGGGGTGTGATTCACAAAACCTGAGAGTCACTCATGTGCAATTGCCTATTATACATTTCAGCCGCAGTTTATTTCTCAGACATCAGTGAATTTAACGTGAACAAATTACAAACTAGCATAATACACAAACACAACACATACTAGTGTGACTGGTGTATAATAGGAATGCAAATATCTATTACAGAACACTAATGCCTCAGTGGAGGAACATATACATATCGATTACAAATATATAATCAACCCATTGGAGTAAAAATGGGCATGAATGAATGCACCTGCATGACAGCAGAGCCAACCGATGCATTTGCTGATTCAAAACATATTTCAGTATTCTGCATTATTCATGTGGGTATTGTAATACACTGACTGGATTTAATGATTTTATGACTCAAAGAGCCCAGCCCTGCATCAGAAATATCATGGGGTAGATTTACAAGCCTCTTGCGAAAATTTTGGGTCATATTGACCATGTTAAAAGTGACGCAAAAGTGGTGCATGGGGATCGTAAATCTGCCCCCATGTATGCAAATTTCCACACTGCAACTGTGGGCGTTGCACTAGAGATTTCCCTTTGGTGGACTATAGGGCAAATTTAAAAAGTGTGTTAGATTTTTAAAAAGATAGGAGATGTGGGGTGTAGCTTCGTTGTCAAAGAATTTCTGTGAAAATAGTGACAAATGGTGCACTTTGAAGCATATTGTGCTGCTAACGTTAGATACAGTGCTTAACAATAAAATACCACTTTAAAGGAATTTTGGGGGATTCTCTTTGAACAAATAATGGGAAAACATAGTACCAAGGGCATATTAGCAAGGGCTGGCGATATAATTATCGCCGCTTTAGCATCCGTTTTTGGGCGAAAAGCGGGGATAATTATATCGCAATATCATCAAGGACACGCTAGCGCGTGTTTCCTTGATGTAGAGCCCGTTTTCTCACAGCCCCGCCTCGCATCGCTAATGAGATGCAAAGAAGGCGTGGCTGTGAAAACAACACATGTTAATATCGTGAAGGCAGCTTCGCGATATTAACAAGGAGGTGCAGCGATTAAAAAAATCGCGCTACCTCAGCCTTAACTCAGGAATTTAACATCTGTTAAATTCCTGACTAAGGCATATTTTTAATGGGAGATGGATTATGCTGATAGGACCACAGGGTCCTAACAGCAATGTTATCGCTGTTTTCAATGGAACATCGCTGGAAAACCAGCGATGTTCCATTGAAAACACCGCTATCGCTGATATATTATCGCCATAGCGCTATACGTTGTAAATTTAGCGTTATCATGGCGATAATATTCAGTGATAGCCGGCGAAAATATTTCTATCGCTATGTACGGCCAGCGATAATTATCGCTGGCCGTTGATAATATGCCCCCAAGTATTTTAACAGACTGCACATCGAGGCACCCAAATTGACTAGTGATGGGTAGTTAAACACCACTGTGTTTGAGAGTACATTCAGAATGTAAGATTTATAAACATAGGATTATGAAGGCTGCTTTTTCGAGCCTGTAGGCGGATTCTCTATCAAGAATGTGTGAAGAGAAATAGAGCCGTTTAAATATTGTGGACCAATGACATGGGGAAAATATGCGGGTTCGCAATGGGTGCTTGGGGGGCAGCCGAGCACAGCGAGGTCTGCCCCCCGGGCAGATTGGGAGGGGGGGGGGGTGGCCGTAGCAGCCATTTTGAAGGATTTTGGCTACATTTGGGCTATAGCCCAAATGTAGCCCAATTTGGTAAAAGATAGCCCAAAGGCTATATATCGTAATTTCGCGCCTACCCAGCCACCATTTTAGGTTTGGTGACCTGGTGGCTGGGAGCGCAATTGTAGGGCAGGTTTTTTGGCAGGCAGTGGAGTTTTTGGTATATAGGTAGACGTGTGGTGGGAATATTTACGAGGGCTGGCGAGGATTATCGAGTGCGTGAAGCACGGCGGCTGTTCAGCGAGGCGGGGCGCTCGGATATGGTGATCCCTGAGGCGGCGAGGGCCCCGCGTCCGGTGAGGCGGGTGTCAGCTGGGGTGGCGGCTGCCGTCGCGGCTTGCTGGCCCCCCCGGAAAGCCGGGATGTAAAAGGTGAGTGCTGGGGGCCACGCGTCTGCCAGTAGCGTGGCCCCTGGTAGTAGCGGGGGGGCAGGCGTGGGTCGTGGGAGCGCGGGGGTGGGGGCGCGGGATAGCGGTGAGCGTCATGGCAAGTCGGGTGTTTCCCCGTGTAGCGGGCGATTCGTTGGGGGCCGCTTGGAGGCTCCGGGAGTGGATTCGGCCTCGGTGGGGAGGGAATTGTTATCCGGTGGGGGCCTCGGGGAGGACTGTGGAGCGGGCCCTGCTACTTCGGGGCAGGCGGGCAGAGCGGTAGCGCAGTGCGGCGGAGCGCGGCTTCAGGTGCCGCGGAGAGGTGGGGAGGAGGCGGAAAGTATATGGAGGCGAAGACGGCGGCGGGACGGAGGGCCCGGAGGAGGAGCGCGGCGCGTGGCTCCCCCGAGGTCTCAGACAGAGAGGGGTCGCTCATATACGAGGAGAGCGGCCCCCAGGGGAGGGCGGGAAGCGTCTGGGCGGCAGGGGGGGCAGTTGGAAGTGGAGGGGGTAGTGGGGGGGATGATGCCTGAGGCCTGTATGGACAGGGCACAACAGTTTAGGGAGAATGGGGGGTAAAGGCAGGTGGACAGGAGGAGGGGGACAGGATAGGCCGGGGGGATAGGGGGTTTGCTTCAGGGCAGGGGGGGTGGGGGGGATGTCACCTCTATTGCTTTAGTCAGAAGGGAGCGAGCGGGATTGGTCCGGCCTGGTCATCTGTGAGGCCTGGTCAGAGGGGGTGTCTGGGGTGCCTGGGGTGGGGGTAGAGCGGGAGGGGGCAGGGGGATACGGTTTGGCTGGGGGACAAGGGGTGGGTTCGCGGGGGGCTCCGGGACGGTGGCGTCGAGCTTTCGGGAGGGGGCTGGGGAAAGGGGGTTGGTGTGGAGGGAGGGGGAGAACGAAGGGGAGGGGGTGGTGGATAGGGGGTAGTGGAGCGGGCGTGGGTAGCAAGTACGCTAGGGGAGGGTAAGCGGGGATGGGATGGTAGTCGGAAGAGGGGTGGGCCCAGCACACCAGACCATTCCTTTTTGTTGCCGGCAGGGGACCGACAACCGGACCGTCGCGGGGTGCCAGACTTGGTAGGGCTGGGAGCGGCTCAACGGCACCAAGGAGAAGGGAGGGTGGAGCCTCGGGCGGCGTGCCCAGTACCGGTGAGGGATCCCGGCGTGGCTGGCACAAGTAGGCCCGGTACGGGCTCGCTGGCCCCAACACCCACGGGGTAGCAGCGCCCCGGGGGACACCGACGGCGGAACTACATGGCGGAGGATTTTTGTTTATTGCGCAGGTTTCAGTCGGCACCACCAGCGGGGAGCGCTGGGGGTGTGAGGCAGGAGGAGCTGGATTATGATGAGGAGAGTATGGAGGAAGGAGAGTTGCGTGATGTGGAGGAAAACAGGGTGGGGGGGGCGAGTAATGTTGTGGCTAGTGTTTTGCAGGTGTCACGACGCCAGGCGAAGCCCACAGGTCGGACATCGAGGTGGGAGACCAGCTCGGCCCCGCGGACAGGACACAGTGAGGAACGTCGGACGGAGGCATTGGTGCCAGGTAATAGGCATTTGCTCGGGCGCCCAGTGTTGGTATCCGTGGGGGTGGGGGGGTCTGAGGGAGACGGGGGGCTGAGGGGAGTTTATGCAAGGGGGGGCGTAGGTTGTGGATGTGGCAGTGGGCACAGAAGGGTTCGGGTCCCGCAAACGCTGTCAAAGTGTCATAAGGTAGCAAAAATGTCAAACTCATCTTAAAAAAAAAAAAAGGACATAGATAAGGGGGGTAAAGGCAAGGACGGGGAGATTTTGATGGACACGAAGGGGAGAGCTGACGCAAAGGCAGGGGACGGGGAGACAAAATTGGACAGTAAGGAGCTCAGGATAACAAAACCCTTTGGAGCGCATTTGAGTCTGGCAACTAAAGAGCGGCTATGGAAAGGGGAATATGTAGAGATGCTTAAACTGCTGCACAGGGAAGTGCGGGCGAAGGAGGGCTATCAGGAGGAGGAATTTGAACTGGCAAAGCGGCCTAAGGTGCCGTTGCCGATAGAAAACTGGACGGCGGCTTTCCTCATTTACGCAAGTGTGTATTGTGAGAAATTCCCAGAGAGGCCAGTGGCCATGTTTAAATACATGGATGTCATACGGAAAGCGCAATGTACAGGTGGGGATATGCCTGGGCTCAGTATGAAGAGGAGGTCCGGGCGCGCATGGCCTGGGACACAGGCGAAGGGGGGTGAGCTGGATACAGGTTTGTGGCAGCATACGATGGGTCTAGCGGGGTCTGGGAAGACCATCTTCACGGCCAGCGGGCTACCGCTCTTGTATTGGCCTTTTCGAGGGGGCCCCACCCGAGGAGGGGTGTGGGGGTGCAGGCAGGGGGCAGGCTGGTGAGAAGGGAACCTGCTGGGACTACAATAAGGGGATGCGCACACGGGAGTATTGCCGTTTCCGGCACAAATGCTCCGGATGCGGAAAGAGACATGCACTGGTCAAATGTTGGGGGGCACAGGGTCAATCGCAGGGAGGTCAGCAGTGGCAGTCGGGAGCTTTTACAGCAGGGGGCCAGCAGCAGCAACAGCAGTCGGGAGGGGGGCGAAGGGGCCTGGGCCAAAGGGCACATACTCCGGTTAACATGGAGAATTGATTGGGGGGCCTTGCAGGGGCATCCGGAGAGGGCGGCGGCGGAGCGATTACGGTGGGGGTTGCTGGGGGGTTTTCGACTGGGGTACGAGGGCCCACGGGTGCTGCGATGGGAGGACAACTTGAGATCTGCGCAGGGGCACTCGCAGGTAGTGCAAGCAAACTGGGCAAGGAGGTACAGGAGGGACGCATGGCGGGTCCCTTTCAGGATTGGCCGTGGCCTAATTTGATTGTGTCACCCATTGGAGTGGTGCCCAAAAAGGAGCAGGGACAGTTTAGCCTCATACAGCATTTGTCATGGCCGGAAGGAGGGTCGGTCAATGACTTTATTGAGGAAAGTGCGGCCACTGTATCTTACTCCTCTGTTGACGTGGCTATGTCACTGGTGGTGACCGCGGGCGCAACAGCGCAGATGGCAAAGTGCGACATAAAGTCAGCTTTCCGGCGGCTGCCGGTTCATCCAGATGACTGGGATCTGTTGGGCATACAATTCGGTGGTCACTGGTACGTGGACAAAGCGTTGCCGAGGGGCTGCTCCATGTCTTGCACACTTTTTGAATGTTCAGCACGTTCCTACAATCGTTGTTGACGGAACGGACGGGTCACCAAGGGGTTACGCACTATCTGGATGACTTCTTTGGTTAGCACCTCAGACTCCACGGACTGCCAGAAGGCGCTGGACAGTTTCAATGAGATCATGAGGGAAAGGGGCGTGCCGCTGGCCCAGAGAAAACAAAAGGGCCCAGCACAGCACTGGACTTTTTAGGCATCAAATTGGATTCAGGTTTGATGGAGGCACGCCTTCTGGCGGAGAAAAAGCAGCAAATGTAGGGGCTGCTAGCAAATGTTTTGGTGAAACGGAAAAGGACACCTCAATTCTGCCTGTAGGTTGGTCAGAGTAGGGCGGACGTTCTGTAGGCGACTGGGGGCGAGCTTGGGAGGGGCAGAGGCCCCCACATCGGGTATACAGTGAGGGAGGATGCAGAGCAGTTACGATTGTTTTTTTTTTTAGGTTTTCAGACTGGGGTAGGAGGGCCCACAGGTGCGGCAATGGGCGGACAATTTGAGATCAGCACGGGAGCACTCTCCGGTAGTGCAAGCTGAACTGGATAACGAGGTACAGGAGGGCCGCATGGCGGGTCCCTTTCAGGATGGGCCGTGGCCTAATTTGATTGTGTCACACATTGGAGTGGTGCCCAAAAAGGAGCAGGGGCAGTTCACCTCATACAGCATTTGTCATGGCCGGAAGGAGGGTCGGTCAATGATTTTATTGACGGAAGTGCGGCCACTGTATCTTATTCTTCTGTTGACGTGGCTATGTCACTGGTGGTGACCGCGGGCGCAACAGCGCAGATGGCAAAGTGCGACATGGAGTCAGATTTCCGGCTGCTGCCAGTTCATACAGATGACTGGGATCTGTTGGGCATACAAGGCGGCGGGCAATGGTACGTGGACAAAGCGTTGCCGATGGGCTGCTCCATGTCTTGCGCACTTTTTGAATGTTTCAGAACGTTCCTACAATGGGTGTTTACGGAACGGACGGGTCGCCAAGGAGTTACGCACTACCTGGATGACTTCTTTTTCATGGGCACCTCAGACTCCACGGACTGCCAGAAGGCGCTGGACAGTTTCAATGAGATCATGAGGGGAATGGGCGTGCCGCTGGCCCCAGAGGACACAAAGGGGCCCAGCACGGCACTGGCTTTGTTAGGCATGGTATTGGAGTCAGGTTTGATGGAGGCACGTCTTCTGGCGGGTAAATAAAAATAAATAAATTATATATATATATATATATATATATATATATATATATATATATATATATACATATATATAAAGCAGCAAATGTTGGGGCTGCTAGCAAAGGTTTTGGCAAAACAGAAAGTGACGGTTAGGGATATTCAAATACTGCTGGGACATCTCAATTGGGCCTGTCGGGTGGTCAGAGTAGGGCAGGGCGTGAAGGCTTCTCGGCTGTTAGCGGTACTGAGGGAAGCGCTGAGTAGACTGGGAATTGATGGGAAGGGGGTTGGCACGCATTCATTTCGGATTGGGGCGGCGGCAGCGGTCCATGCTAGGGGTTGGGGGAGAGGGGACGTTAGGAAGTTGGGTAGGTGGTCATCGGACTGCTAGCAGCGTTAGGTGCGCGGCGACGCAGGGGGAGGTGAAAAGAAAGGAAAAAAAAAAGGAAGAAAAAAAAGCAGGTGGTCGGTGTTTTATCCCTTGTGTTCATCATCGTTTCTCTTTTCAGGTTCGGTTATGGGTACCCTCGCCAGGGAGATGTCCATTTGGATTGGGGGACATTCTTGTGTGACGTGGGAGGAGGTCCAGGCTCGCTTGAGTTACTGTGGGGACAGCCGGGGTTTTTATAAAGATCTATTTTCTGGGGCCTGGAGGGGTAGGGGCGGCATGCGTTGGAAGGAGCTGGTGTCGGTGTCGAACGGGATTGTAAGGGCTGGTAGGTGCCCGGACCTATTGGTTTTGTATTTGGGGGAAAATGATATGGTCAGGGATACAGGTTTGGCGCTGAGGCGGGCTATGAAGGGGGACCTGGTGTTGATCAAAGAGCGGTGGTCAGGGTGTTCCATGGTCTGGACGGAATTTGTCCTACGGAGGGTGTGGAGAGAGGCAGTCAATCCTGGGGCAGTGGACAAGGCGAGACGCAGGCTGAATACTGAAATGGTGAGGTTCTGTCGTCATTTAGGGATTGGTAGGATTGCGCATACAGACATTAGTTACGACGCGCAGGAACTGTGCAGAGGTGAGGGAGTACACTTGTCCCGGATGGGGATGGCTCGGTATCTGTTGGAGTTGAGGGAGGTGTTAGTGCGGTTGTTAGGGGTGTATCGGCGTTAGAGGGAATAAGGGTTTCTTTCAGTGGGGGGGCAGAAAAATGGGGGGAGGCGGCGTATCCGCCTACCCCCTTCCCTTTTTCTGGGTGGCGGGGTGGTTGACAGTTGGCCGGGATTGGCTGGAGTTTGTTGTTATAGTTTTGGTAGTTTGTGAGCAGGAACAGGGAAAGGGTAACTAGGTTGGATAAGTTCAGAGTAGAGGTTGGTTAGTTACAGTAGCACAAAGGCAGGTAGGGGGTACGGTCAGGGGAGTTTAGGATTTGGAAAGGCCAGATTGGGTAGGATTGGGTTATATGATGGTTATGTAATGTTATGTTGTATTTTGTGGGATGGGGGAACTTATGTGGGTATCGTAGGGGTGGGGGAAAGAACAAGGGGGCAGGAAATTCTTGTATAGTGAGGTTTTAGTTTTGTAAGGCAGTGGCCAAGGAAATAAATTGTGATATGCACCTGTTTCAATAAGCCTTTTTCACACACAATAAAGTGGTCTAGTGTCGGCTTGCTCCCCCCTCCCCCCTTAATCTCCCAATGGGAGCTTGGGGGGCAGCGGAGCACAGCGATGTCTGCCCCCTGGGCAGATTGGGAGGGGGGAGGGGGGTGTGGCCGTAGCGGCCATTTTGAAGGATTTGGGCTACATTTGGGGATAGCCCAAATGTAGCCCAATTTGGTAAAAGATAGCCCAAAGGCTATATATCGTAATTTCGCGCCTACCCAGCCACCATTTTAGGTTTGGTGACCTGGTGGCTGGGAGCGCAATTGTAGGGCTGGTTTTTTGGCCCTCCCTCCCACCCTAATGTTTGGTGGTCGTAGGGGTGTTTTTCGGGCAGAACTTTTTTGTATTTGGGGTTTTAGTAGGCAGCATTTGTTGGAACAGGTACACAGGGGTAGTTTGTTGTATTGTCGCTTGGAACAGGTGCAGGCGGGGTGGTTGACAGTTGGCCGGGATTGGCTGGAGTTTGTTGTTATAGTTTTGGTAGTTTGTGAGCAGGAACAGGGAAAGGGTAACTAGGTTGGATAAGTTCAGAGTAGAGGTTGGTTAGTTACAGTAGCACAAAGGCAGGTAGGGGGTACGGTCAGGGGAGTTTAGGATTTGGAAAGGCCAGATTGGGTAGGATTGGGTTATATGATGGTTATGTAATGTTATGTTGTATTTTGTGGGATGGGGGAACTGATGTGGGGATCGTAGGGGTGGGGGAAAGAACAAGGGGGCAGGAAATTCTTGTATAGTGAGGTTTTAGTTTTGTAAGGCAATGGCCAAGGAAATAAATTGTGATATGCACCTGTTTCAATAAAGCGGCCTTTTTCACACACAATAAAGTGGTCTAGTGTCGGCTTGCTCCCCCCTCCCCCCTTAATCTCCCAAGCTCCTTTTTTATTCTCCCCATAAAATATTCTAGAATTAACGTAATTTTTTTGTGCACTATTTACACCATGTGGTTCCCCGCGCAATTTCACATTCCACATATGTCTTCTAAGTCTATTTCTATTACATTTCCCTAAGTTTGTGTGCTTGGTGATATTTTGGTAAAATTGTTCCATAGTGACCTTTGTTGCAATAAAATGAAAGCCGTTATTGTTAACGTGAACATTTCGCGAATATTGGCCCTCATAATTCTGAACTACTTTGGATCTATCGTAGGGATTTGAAGCCTCCTGTTAGCTTGCTACACTTCCGAGCTATCCATACACCTTTTCTCATGTCTCTAATCTCCTGAGCAACTCACTGGAAAATGCTGAATTGCTCCATTCTTTCTTGCCCAGGCCTTTGACGGATTCTGCAGTTAAAAACAATACATTCAGCCGAGGACTGTTCATGAGACATATTTCTGTCTTTGTAACCATTGGAAGATAACACAGATTGCCATTGGTCAGCCATTTGGCACAGCATTGACAATATACCGATTGAACACAAAAGGCTCGCCGGGGCACGCAGTGGGTACGTCATTGTGTCAACAATGTGTAAATGGAAAGAGCAATTGACGCTCACCATAAAATCCACGATGAAACTTTGAAGGATGACACAGCAGAAAGAAGAAATACAGGGGGATATTCACAAGGAAGTGACGGAGGGAGGCGTTAGCCTTCTTGGCTTAACGCCTCTCTCCACCACTTCGGAAAAGCAAGGCTGCACCATATTCACAAGGACATGGTGCAGCCTTGCTTTTACTGCTGCAATGACGCTAAGTTTCACAACTTAAGGCTAACGCAGGCACCCTTGCACCAGAGTGCAAGGGTGTCTGCAAGCAGGGAGGTTTGTTTATGTCCCTTCCTGCACATAAACACACCTAAAATGCCAGTTTGTAACTTACATGTGTGCTGCTTCATGCAGCACACATGTAAGTTGCAAAATGGCATTTTTAAAAAAATGTTTGTTTATGTACAGGAAGGGACACCTTCCTGTACATAAACAAACCATGGCATTTTCCATGTGTGCTGCACAAGGCAGCACACATTGAAAATGCAAAAACGAGGAGAAATAAAGCATTTCTCCTCGCATCGCCTCAGGGTTTTCCTGATTTTAAGTTCGGCGTTAGCTCCTATTTACGCTGCCCGTGTGAATAGGGGGCAGCATAAATATCAATGTGTGTTGCAGTGGAAAGCCCACCACAACACTCACTGCACCACCCCTTTCACACTAAACACAGCGTGAAAGGGGGCCTTTTCACAAGGCAGTGTTAAGCCACGTCAAGTGGCTTAACACTGGCTTGTGAATAAGGCGAGGCCCCTATCGCCACCACAATGTCACTGAAAGTGGCGTTGTGGTGGCGATAGGGGCTTGTGAATATGCCCCACAATATTTGAGGTGAACTACATGGAAGTATTAAAGGTTGTAGTAGAATATGGATAACAGAAATACTGTTATACAAGAATATCATGGCTTCAACATTAAGATCTAAAATATATTGAAGGTAAGTACGTGTAGTTAAGTATAGGTTTACTATTCTTAACGCCAACTCCACCTATCTTCAAGATATAAATCGTCATGGTGGATATGCGCACAGACGTGCTAGAAAGCACACCACAGAGTTGTTTTTACAATCTGAGGCACATGAAGATAAAGTAACTTGCCCAGATCCTTTTTTAAAGTACTCAGATTGGATTAGAATAATAATATAATACTCTTTATTTTTTCTATAGGCGAAGGTCCAAAACCATAAACAGTTGTTAATATTGAGACAATAAAACCAACAATGTGCACAATAAATTTATACAATTTTTGTTTAATTCTATTAGTAATTTCCCAAGCGAATTTCCACATCTCTTTTTTCATCTGACAAAGAAATATAATTGCATGTAAATGATCAAAATACCATATTTTAAGAATACGGGTCATAAAGAGGACACACAGAAAGATAAAAACAACTTACAATCTAATATAAAGTGGATACTTGGACAGAAACAGTTTATTCAACATATGCATTTGATGGAGCAGGTAAAGCAAAATTTGTTATACCTCCTCTATTTCGCATGAGAATACTAATCACTTAACCGACTGATAAATAATTTGAATTAACTGTTTGATGTGTTATATTAATCAACCATTTGCATCTTTATTAAACACCAATTACACGTGGGACTCATTGCTATTTGCATGGCAGAATAACACTAATAACTACATTTTGTACGCCAATTAATATTAGTACATGTGGTAATAGGATATCGCATGATTTATGTCGCTTTTGTGATGTTTGTGTTCGCCATTTGGACCGAAGGGTGAGTTTTATTTCTTTAAATGTCGCTAAAAGCTAGGAAAATACTAATACATAAAGGGATTAGTGAGGGTTTAACATTAGAATCTTCATTTCTGTGTATTAATTACTCTTTTGTGTTTGTTTTGCTTAAGTTGGCATTTGGGCCTACCAAAACATGGCATCCAAAATGGAGTTCAGAAGTGGCCACCGTCTCGTGAGCGCGATGCCTACTGCGCAGACTCGGATGGCTCCGTAGACCACCAGGCAACCTCAAGTCAGAGCACAGTGTTCCTGGTCAAGGATAGGAACATGGAGGACTGCCAAACTTCAGTCAGTAAAAACTGGTATAAATTAACAATAGAGACATACAAGCAAGATTGCAATGTTGCATGAGGATGGCATGGACAGAGGAAGTGAACCAGCAAAATCCATGAGAACCCAAACTGATGTGAAAATTGGACGATATTACAAACTTCATCAAATTGACCAATCATCTGCTTCCTTAGTCTAAGAATGTTTCATGTTATCCCGAATTTCATTATAAAAAGGGTACTAGAATAGGGAGGGGCTGGCAATCTGCAGCTTTCGATGACTGCACACCCCTATCGACCCCACAGGCGATGACAGATGCTTGCACGATTCTTGGTCCTTTGGAGATCTTTGGGACTGTAACGTGCTGAGCAAAGAATTTTCGGACTTTGAGCTTTGGCCTGCTTTATTGGGACAATTAAATGGCTAAATTTGGTTATGCAGAGCCAAATGAATTAGGAAAAATCCTGATAGCAAGAATAGGTAAATATAAATGTCATGCGATTTGTGCTGATTGAACAAAATTCTAAACTTGGATTGACCAAAATGCTAATATTAATTGCAAACAATATTTAGATAAACAAATAATTGATTAACAGAAATTACGAGTTTGTGTCTTTTTCAACGAAGAGATCAGTGGATTCTGAGGCTTAAATGTGTTTTAGCTGGTTCTAAATCACCATCAACCAGTCCAACTAATTGGTCAGTCGACCAAGTGGTGGAGTGCCTTGATGTTTAAGGTTAGGATCCTATAGGTGGTGATGCAAAAGTATATTCAGTAAAATAACTTCTGTGCAGACTCGTGAGAGAAAACGTATGAGTGTTGGTGTTATGGGCCCCACCAATGAATGCGTGTGTGAATGAGCTAGTGTGACATCGGGTCTGCGACGCAGGGAGGATAGTTGTAAATTTGACCTTTTTCCCCGATTTCGCGCTGGATCAGTTTATCTGATAGCAGAATGATGGTTATTATTGGCTAGTTTGGTGATTATTGCGTATTGATTTTTGATTATTGATTGCGGATGTTTGGATGAGTATTGATTTATGTACTAACATTCTATTTTGAGTCGCGTTACGTTCTATGTTGTTTTGAAGACTTCTGGGATGTAGGAAGTCGGATGACCTGTGACAAGTGAAGTCACATGGTGAATTTTTTGTTGCCCTGTAGGTACACGGGGAAAATGTGTGACGATTGGAATTGCACGACGCATTGTCTGGGTTCACATTGGTAACATCGCTGTGTGTTATCGTTAGGGACATTTCTGTGTGAAAGTGGTGTATGGGTAGCGAAGGCCACCTGTGAAATTTTGGTCTTAAGTAACAGGAGTCCATTGTGAGCTCTGATTACGCTTATCACTGGAAAGGTGATAGGTGTTCCCTAAGCTTGTAAGAAGGATAAAGTAGAGGGAAGTGCTACTTTATTAACAAATGAAATAATTCTGTAGTAGGGCAGAGGTGAGCGCTGCTCTCGGGAAAGACAGGATTCTGTGTGAATGTACTACATTTTCCATATGAATGTGTGTAAATGAAATAGCATTCGACTTAATTGTGAAACTCTGGTCTTAATTCTCAGGAGCAGTGCGTCTCCAACAGGTGTCTTATCTCCAGAGAAACGGTTAGTTAATGCTTGCTAGAAGGGTAAGGTAGAGGGAAGTGCTACTTTATCGGCGAATGTAATAATTCCGTAGTAGGGCACAACCTGGTAAAATGACAAATGAAAATTCAGCTGAATTAGCCAGAACTACTTTAGAGTTAACTGAAAAGATTAGGGAATTGACTAAAAACATGGAAGCTGTAACTGTTCCTGTAACGATAGGACCCGTAATGCCTATTTTTGATAAGCAAAAGGATAGTGAACATTGCCTGACGATTCCTTATAACAGTAATAAACAAACCGAAATGGAAAGAAGAGGTTCAAGAGAAAATCCATGGGGACAGGTGGTAGGTACTTCTGGAATAAGTACTCCCAAAAATGTGAAAGTAAATCAGAGTCTAGCGAATAGAGCGATAATAACGACAGAATCAGTACCGGGGTCACCAAAAAGTTTAGAACAAACACGAAATGAAACAATTCCTGTAGGTCCTACTTCTGATGAATTGAGTGAATGGTTAAAGAATTTACAGCAAAAAGATGCTGAACCTCGACCTTTAGATGTGGCTAAATTAAAAATAGTTTTAGAGGAATTAATAGTAGGAACTATTCCCACAGAAAAATTAAAAGCATATCAGGTTGAAGAACTAATGTTTCTATGCGAAAGTATAACATGGAGAGCAAGAAATTTACATGACAAATTGGAAGAAGTAGCAAGCGAAATGGGTATTGACTTTGAAAAAATAAAATCATTCCAGAAACCATACAGAGTAGACTTTGCTGAAAAGGACATTGAGAATCTGAATACAGCAGGAAGAATATCTCAGATTAAAGATCTAATTGTTTTACTGAGAAAATGGGGCGATGTAGATAAATGGAAAAGTAGGTGGTTTAAAAAATGAGACGATGCAACAGACAAAACATTTGCAGCTTTCCCAGTAAGAGAAAAAGGAAAGGTGGTAACTGAATGTCCCATGAAGGAGATTCCAGGCGGAGGCTATGTGCATGTCCCCTGGACTAGACAAGACATTTTATCATTCACCAATGACTTTCCTCGCTTGTGCGAGAAGCCAGTTGAATGGTACAGGCAGGTAGACAGGTTTGTAAAACTATCAAAAGTACTATGGATTGATTTGAACAGTTTATTTGACATAATTGTGCCAGCAGACCTATGGGCAGAATGCAAAATTATAATAGGTTGGCCTACTCAAGAATACCCTAGGGATCCAAAAACAGGTGCTCCTGATCCAGAAGTAATGAGAAAGTATGAACAGGTAGTTAACTTTCTGAAAAATAAAGTGCCTCCTAAAGTAACTGATTGGGTAAAAATTGATAGAACTCACCAAGAAGTAAAAGAATCTGTACATGCTTACTATGAGAGATTGTTGTTGGCTTTTACACAATACAGTGGTGATGAAAATTTGAGTGAGAAGGATTTGAGTCATTTTGTATATAGATTTGTGTATGGGTTGCGTCCTGAAGTAAGCAAAATGATTAAACAGCATACAGTGGATTGGTAAAATAAAAATATAGATGAAGTACTGAGACATGCAACATATTTTAGTCATGAGATTGAAGGAAATCAGCGTAAATTAAAAGAAAAAGCCATATGGGCTCAAGTAAAAGTGGAAGAAAGACAGGAAGTCCAACTGATTGAACAAGCAATTGGTACGAGCATGAAACAAAAACCCAACATTGGGAAAGGGAAAGGACAGATTAGTATAGAAGACGCCAAAAAGAAGTGGCCATGTCATAATTGCAGAAGGATAGGGCATTGGAGAACCGAGTGTAAATTTCCCCCAAGTGCTAATGGCGATAATGCATCATTGAATCCACAGGTGCAGAATGAGGTGAGTTGTCAACCGTAGCAACAGAAGCAGGTTGTTGCCCAACAGTGTCAGGTGCCAAAAAACTGCCTTTTCCACAGAGCGTAAATCCTCAGAAATACAGTAATGAGACAGGATTCTACAATGAAGAACAGGTAACTAAGCTGCCGCGTGCTAGTGCTGTTTTGCAGTATTGGCTACAACGCGATGAGAGTGAGTCAGAAGAAAGCTATTGACGGTGCCGAGGGGAGGAAGAAGAGTGCGTACTTGGCGCAACTCTAGAAGTAGACCAGACAGGCCCTTTTGTGGATGGAAAGGTAAATGACGAAAACATTACTTTCCTAGTAGATACTGGTGCTACTCATTCAACTGTTAGGTCAGCTGATGTCAAAAATCTTCCTCTCTCGGATGAAGCAATCCACGTAGTTGGAGTATCCAACAGACAGATAAAAACTTATCTCACTGAACCAGTTAAGGTTAAAATAGGGAAATTTTCCGAAATGCACCGTTTTGTCGTGTGCGATTCAAGCCCTGTAAATTTGTTAGGGAGAGACTTGCTGTGCAAAATGAACTGCACAATATTCTGTACTCCTGATGGCATAGCTTTTGAGACTCCTGATGAGGATGTACTGTACAAGATGACTATAGCTAATATGGAACCTGAATTTACTGAGGCATTTGCTGTATTTGACCCCGAGGAATTGCCTCAAGAATTGAAGAAAACAGTAAAAACAGAGGTATGGGATTTCACAGGAGAAGATAAGGGATTAATGAAAAATGTAGATCCTGTAAAAATTTCTGTAAAGGAAGGAGTATGTTACCCAAATATTCCACAATACAAATTGACACCCGAGATAATTGCAGGAGTTACTCCTATAATAGACATAATGATTGAACAAGGTATTTTGAGGGAAATAATGGGCAGTCCATGTAATTCACCAATTATGGGTTTGAAAAAGCCTAATGGAACTTTCAGGATAGTGCAAGACCTGAGAAAAATAAATAAAATCGTTGTATCATGTTGTCCCTTTGTACCAAATTCATCTGTGATTTTATATCAGATTCCTCTTGATGCAGAATGGTATACAGTGATTGATTTGTGTCATGCTTTCTTTTCCATTCCTCTGCACCCTGACAGCCAACAGATTTTTGCGTTCCGGTTTGGCGAACGTACTTTGGCATGGTGCCGAATCCCACAGGGATATACAGAGAGTCCCTCCATATTTAATCAGATTCTGAAAAAGTCCCTAGAAGATTTAAAAATGCCCGAAAGTTCGGTATTGCTCCAATATATCGATGACTTACTTGTGGCATCGAGAACTCGAGAAGCTTGTGTAGTGGATACTGTTGCATTGCTGAATCATTTAGCAGATGGAGGACTTAAAGTATCCCCATCAAAATTACAATTCTGTCAGAAAGAAGTACAATATTTAGGCCATAAAATTGAAAAAGGGCTAAGAAAAGTAACTGCAGATAGAATCAGGATAATAAAAGGAATGAGAGCCCCAATGACTCAGAGAGAAGTGAGAATGTTTCTGGGAATGGTTGGATATTGCCGTCAGTGGATTAGTAATTTCTCATTGATTGCAAAACCTTTAGTACGTTTAACAAAGAGTGATGTAAAAGACCCCATTGAATTAAATAAAGAAGAGTTGAAGGCTTTTAAACAATTGAGAGATGGGTTGTGTGAAGCCCCAGCTCTTGGCATGCCTGACTATGAGAAAGAATTTGAACTCTATTGCAGCGAAAGAAATGGATGTGCACTTTCCGTATTAATACAGAAACTTGAAGAGACCAATTGCATATTTTTCAGCTATGTTAGACCCTGTAGCTGTAGAACTGCCTGGTTGTTTGAAAGCTGTAGCAGCAACTTGTAAGAGTCTGGAACAGAGCGAAGGAATTGTGATGGGATATCCTGTGAGAGTGTTTGTACCTCATGACGAGGCAATCCTTTTAACAAGGAGCCGCACTCAATTTATGACACATAGTTGTCTAACTCAATATGAGAAAGTCATATTAAGTGCAACGAATGTGAGCCTTGTGAGATGTCTGAATGTGAACCCTTCAACACTGTTACCTGATGCTGAGAATGTGGAAGTCAGAGATGATGTGGATCATGACTGTTTGGAAGTGCTTTATTTTTGTACCAAACCACGTCCTGATATAAAAGATGTACCTTTGACAGAAAGTGACCATGTGATGTTTGTGGATGGATCATGCCTGCGAACGGATGAGGGGATTTTGAGTGCAGCATATGCAGTATGTACGGTAGCAGCTGTAATGGAAGCATCTTGTCTGAATGGAGTGAAATCAGCCCAGGATGCTGAACTTTTTGCATTAACAAGAGCATGCAAGTTGGGAAAGATTCTGAGAGTGACTGTGATAACCGATAGTCAGTATGACTTTGGTGTGGTGCATGACTTTGGGCGGATTTGGTCCCAAAGAGGGTTTTTGACATCGAGTGGAACTCCTATAAGGAATGCTGAAGTGGTTGGAAAGTTGCTTGAGGCGATACTGCTGCCTAAGCAATTAGCAGTAGTAAAATGTGCTGCACATTCAAAGTCTGCTGATTACATTTCAGCGGGAAATGAGTTTGCCAATGACATGGCACTGTATTGTGCACAAAATCAGAATTTGGTTAATCGTGGTAGGGAAAAAGAAATGAATTCATGTCCCTGCTGTTTACTAACACTGTGAATACATGGGAAGATGTGAGGCAGTTACAAGAAGAAGCAGGAGATGAGGAAAGGAGACAGTGGGTAAAAGCAGGATGTGCACCACGGGAGACAGATCATGTGTGGGTTTATCGGATGGAAGACCAGTCATGCCTGATAGTATGGTTTCTACCATGGCACGGATGTATCATGGACAAGCACATGTAGGAAGAGACGCTATGATCAGACTTTTCAAACAGACATGGTACAATGCAAAGTTCAGACTTGTAGCTGAGAGCATTTGTCAAAGATGCCTTATATGTCAGCAATACAATCCCGGAAGAAAGACAGTAGTAAGTCTAGGAACGATAGCGTCCTGCCGTGAGGGGAACGGCTTTTCACCTCGCCTTTTGGGACCCGCTGGCAGACCCTGGAACTCCTTTTCCTGCCGTGAGGGGAACGGCTCAACAAACTACACCTCCCAGCATTCCCTGCCCCGGGCGCCTGCCAATAACGTAATCAGGTAGCGCCGGGGAGGGATTTAAGCACGCTAGTTGTCCCGCAGCGCGGGTCGTGTTTCGTATCCTACCTTCATTTGAACCTCAGGATCTCAGCATCCTGCCGTGAGGGGAACGGCTTTTCACCTCGACTTTTGGGACCCGCTGGCAGACCCTGGAACTCCTTTTCCTGCCGTGAGGGGAACGGCTCAACAAACTACACCTCCCAGCATTCCCTGCCCCGGGCGCCTGCCAATAACGTAACCAGGCAGCGCCAGGGAGGGATTTAAGCATGCTAGTTGTCCCGCAGCGCGGGTCGTGTTTCGTATCCTACCTTCATTTGAACCTCAGGATCTCAGCGTCCTGCCGTGAGGGGAACAGCTTTTCACCTCGCCTTTTGGGACCCGCTGGCAGACCCTGTAACTCCTTTTCCTGCCGTGAGGGGAACAGCTCAACAAACTACACCTCCCAGCATTCCCTGCCCCGGGCGCCTGCCAATAACGTAATCAGGCAGCGCTGGGGAGGGATTTAAGCACGCTAGTTGTCCCGCAGCGCGGGTTGTGTTTCGTATCCTACCTTCATTTGAACCTCAGGATCTCAGCGTCCTGCCGTGAGGGGAGCGGCTTTTCACCTCGCCTTTTGGGACCCGCTGGCAGACCCTGGAACTCCTTTTCCTGCCGTGAGGGGAACGGCTCAACAAACGACACCTCCCAGCATTCCCTGCCCCGGGCGCCTGCCAATAACGTAATCAGGCAGCGCCGGGGAGGGATTTAAGCACGCTAGTTGTCCCGCAGCGCGGGACGCGCGCGGGACGCGCCCGGGCAAAGCCCGGGCCAAGGGCGGGCCCGTCCTTGCCCGTCATCGCCAGGACACGCCAGGGCAGGGCCAACCCCCTAACGCTGTCTTCGTGAGGGGGTTCTTAAGGTACTGGTTCTATTGATGTTGCTGGGGCTACACAATTTGTTTCTGTTATCCCTGTAATCAGGGGCCAAGCTCTCATTGTTAGTAACGGATATAGCACAGCATAATTAAATTTCTTGTGCCACTGTCACAATATTTTGAAATATTTACAAGCATTTATATTTGGAGCTTGGAGTGTACTTCTGATCCTATAGGGAACGAAAAGTGTTTTCCGCAGAAAGAAAGTCGGGGAAGCTGGGGAAGAGGGGGAAAGCGGTCCCCACAGGCTCAGTTATGGGTACACTGGACCAATTTATTGTTCGTGCATCATCTATTTTGGCTTATGAAATTGACTGTACGGAAAAAAGACTATCATTGGACATTGCGGCCAATAGAAGGTCCTCTATGGGTCTTTTAGCTGGTCCACTGTCCCCTGTTCCCTCTAACAGCATTTCTTCTGTCCCTATTACCACCTGTGGCACAGAAATCCATCCAGTTGATTGCATTGGAATGGTCCAGAATGCTCACACCGCTCTAGTGCATACAGCCTCTAGTGAACCCCATAGGGGGCTGGAACTCGCTACAACACTAGAATCTCCATCTGAGGCCCAAATAGGTTCTTTTGTGGGTAGTATATCGCCTGATCCTGTAGAGAATAATGTCAGGCCTCGCTATAAACGTAGTGTAAAACCAGCGCTCCCACTGCCAGTAACCAAAAGGAAACGTGGAAACATGGCACAGAAGCGCAGGAAGGCTAAGCTCCTGAAGCCAAATGATTCAATTGAAAATTCTGGAGTTAGAATGCCGCCTGTAGAGAATAGTGCTGAGTTCTCGTTACCAAGGAGGGTCGAGATAGGCCAAGAATTATTGCCTGGTATAGTTACTCCAACTAAACTATCACAGTCAATATGGGATAAAATTGAGCAGATATTCAATAGAATGTGTATCCCTATTTATAAAAGATTATCCTCCATAGTGGAAAGACTAGACCTATTCGAAGGTGCAAGTGTAAAAACTACCAATAATGTCAAGACCATGGTTAGTGCTAGTACTGGGCAGAATACAATAGGGTCCACTGAGACTAGCCCAAGTCCAGAACCTCTAGCACAGCCCCCTCAGATTGTTGTATCTATAAGTAACCCCCCCTGAATGTGAGTGCTCCTAATGCCCAGACTTCCTCTCGGTCTAGCCTAAGGCTAGAATCCCTAGCACAGCCCCCACAGTCTGTTGCATCTAAGAGTAACCTCACGGTGAATGCGAGTGTTTCTAATCCCCAGACCTCCTCTCAGCCTATAACTAGTTTACAGGCCTCATGTGGAGTGGATGCACCATTGGGTGGTCCTTTCACAATCCCTCCGGTATGTGATAGGGGTAGTAGGGTGCTAAGTGATTTATCCCTAGTCAGACACCCATGTATAGACCTCCCTCCTGAATCTACCCCATTTGGGTGTATCTTAACGGGTGTACCAGCTTTGAGGAAGGGTCAACAAGAGGATTATATCGATCTAAAAAATAAGTGCATTCACTGGCTCAACGCGAACCGACCATTACCGTCTGGTGTTTTGGCAAAAATTATTTTCGCTAGGAGGGTGGATTGGGTTGGGCCAACAAAGAAAACGATCAAGGGTGACTGTATTATTATCAAGTTTGGGGATACTAGGGCCAGGGAGCACATTTGTGGCCGATATCACCAAGGCACGGCTTCTAGGACATTACCCCTTCCCCTAACATATTTCTACCCTGCCCCCCTTTCCGGTCCTTGGGAAGTTAGTGAAAGACGAAATGGTATGGTTGGGGGTTTTGGGGGTGAGCAAGGAGTTCTGTTAGAAAATAGATTTGATGCTCTATCTGGATTAGAGGAGTGTGATTGACTACAAGCCACAATTAATCATCACAATTTGGAATACAACCCAAAAGGTACATACTCTTCAGATCTTAGCTCGAAGATGCTCGATGTGGGACATAAAAATTGGATTGCATCTAGTCACCCTCTGAACAGGAATCTAGTAAATAAAACCCCTACCCATGTTAGTGGGAAAAGAATCGGGGAAATTAGGAGTAATGACTGTACATTGCAACTTAGGATGTCTACGACCTTGGGTCCTCCCTTTCCCAATTTGGCTAGCCCTATGACTAAGGATCCTTGTACCCAGGGACCACGGACCCTGAAGTTCCTGTCCTGGAACATTGCAGGCTTAGGTTCTAAAATGGCACATTCCGAATGGTCGGATTTTATTGAAACCCATGATATATGTTTTTTTCAAGAAACATGGGCAATAGAGCCCCTGTTCGTTTGGGGTATCTTACCTTTCAGATCCCGGCAGTAAGACAGGAGAAGGGCCGTCCAATGGGGGGTTTGATTATCTGGGCAAGGCAAGCATTAAAGTGTAAAATTACTCAAGCTCCCATAAACAGCATTGACGTCCTTGCAATAAAAACCATTCCAGAAAAAAGACCTAGCCTATACATTTTTAATGTATATGCTAGAGGCTTGGTGGGTGGACGACGTTCTGACGTTGTAGCCGACCTGGATAGGCTGTTGGATAATGTTCCAAGGAAATTTAGTACAATGGTCGTGGGGGATTTCAATACTACATTTGAACCCCTTGGGCCAAAGGACCATGACCTAACGGAGGATGAGGATCTAAAGTGGGGTATACCCGCCCTTGAGGCTGAGCCAATTAAAAAATGGACTGAGGCGGCCATACAAATGAAAGGGCTGTGTATTGGGCATCGCTTGAGAGCCGTAAACGGGCGTACAACATCTGACAAGAAAGGGGCCAATACCTTTAACAATGGACGCAGGGCAAGTCGTATTGACTACGTTTTGGTAGGCTTGGACCTGTGGCACTGCGTGAGCGATATGACTGTGGTTACTAGGTTGGAAAGTGACCACGACCCACTTACTGTCTCAATGTATGTGTTAATTGAAGAGGCCATGCAAGTTAGTCCAGTGGTAGAAAGTGATGACCTGGTACTGGCAAATGATGTTCGACATCTACGATGGAAAAATGTTACAACATCGCAGACGGTTTTGTCAGCAATGAATATTGAGGTGGACAGGGTATTAGAAATTTGGGGTTCGGGTGAAGGCAACCAGATTCCCTTGACCCAGTTCACTGAGATGCACACAGCCCTGTTCGAACAATTGAAATAGTTTTTTTGTAAACCTGCCAAGCAAAGTCAGGGCAAGAAAAAGGACACAGTTCGATGGTATACTAATAATTGTCGACAGCTGCGGAGAAACCTGGGCCTAGCTATACGAGAGGGTGACACAGTGAAAGTAAGGTTGGTACGGGACTCCTATAAAAGAGCAGTCAAAGCCGCAAAAAAATCTTGGGACCAGGCAAGATGGTCTGAGCTCAAAGAAGCTTGTGAGTCACATAACCCAAAAGCATTCTGGGATATATTCAAGTGGGACAGGGGTGGGAATCCGGACCCCCCGCAGAATAATGTTGCACACCATTTATGGGTGGAATACTTCAAACCCCAGTATGCCTCCTTTGAGGACGAACAGTCCCTGGGCCCTATTGAGCTAACCTTTTCTTCTGGCGAGATGTTCACGCTAGCGGAAGTAGATAGGGCCTTGGATACCATCACCCCTAGTCGTGCTCCTGGAATGGATAACATTCCCGGAGATGTGTTTTTGAACTATAAAACCTCATGGCGTCTGTATATAAAACATTTAGCAAATGCCATTGCATGTGGGGCACCAATCCCGGCCTCCTGGAAAGGGGCCGAGATAATACCGGTTTTTAAAAAGGGGGAAAAATCTGTTGCCGCTAATTACAGACCAATAAGTCTTATCGATTCCATCCAAAAGATCATGGGTAGAATGATTCTACAAAAATTACAGCTATGGATGGATGATGAGCAAATCCTAACCCCACTGCAAGCGGGCTTCCGCCCCCTTACAAGCACTATTGACCAGGTCTTCCGTTTTATTAACATCTATTGGAAGACAGTCATACTGGGGAAAGGAGCCCTCTATGCGGTATTTGTTGACTTGAAGGCTGCCTTTGTTCTGGTGCCATGACGAAGGCTGTGGGATGTCCTAAGGGGAATGGCGATGCCGGCTGAACTGCTGTCCCTGATCGTCCGCTTACATGAGGATAACCATGCACGGATCCGGTGGGGTGTTAAGGGTGAGGTTACTGAAGCATTCCCCGTTGAGAGAGGAGTGCGCCAGGGTTGCGTGCTTGCGCCTACCCTGTTTTCGCTCTTCGTGAACGGGGTGGCCGAATTCCTCCTTGAGACCCCCACCGACGCCCCTGTATTGGCGAAAGAACATATACCAATCCTCATGTTCGCGGACGACACTCTGATAATCTCCAAGACCCCTAGCGGTCTACAAAAAGCCCTTAGCAGGTTTGAGGCCTTCTGTGTATTCCGGGGTCTTGTAATAAACACAGAAAAAACAAAGTTTATGACTTTTAACGAGCATAAATCTTTTAGAGGTAGGGTATTCATGAATGATGTACCCCTTGATAGAGTAGACGCTTTCACGTATCTGGGGGTTACACTTCAATCAGACATGAGCTGGTCCAAACAAATTAATTTAGCCACCCTAAAACATAAACAACAGGCGGGGATTCTTATAGCCAACTTTAACACTTCCTTTACTAAACCCATCGGCCCATTGATGGAAATTTATGGCCTGAAAGTACTAAGCTCCATCTTATATGGTGCGGAGTTATGGGGGTTCCAGAACCTCCAGACAATAACCGTTGCCGAAAACTCTTTTTTGCGCAAGGCCATCGGCGTCCCAAAAAGCACCCCTATGTGCCCATTATTCCTTGATCTGGGAAGGAAAGCACTTAGAGATTTGGCTAAACTTCGCCCTCTACTATACTGGCGAAGATTGTGGTGCACGGCTGAACTCTCCCATTACGCTAAAGGGGTAAAAGACGTAATGGACCTAGACTGCTTTCATAGGATCAAATGGTTACGAGAGTTAAGGTCATTGTTGGTTAAATTAGATCTGTCAGAACTCTGGGCTGACCCTCAAAATGCTTATTTTCCTACAAAAAAGATACTGAAAGAGAAGTATTGGGTGATGATAATGGAATCCGATTGTTTGAAGGATGCATCAAAACATCTGTCAGGTCGTTTTCTTGAATTTAAGGCAAAGCCCGTACTAGAACAATATTGGGACCTTATAGAGAAACCCCTAGACAGAAAGCTTTATTTCCAAATGAGGATTGGATCTCTACCTCTTAGATTGTTTACCGGCAATTGGGCTGGGGCTACCATGAAAGTCTGCCCTAACTGTCCAGATAAAGATGAATCGGTTAGCCATTTTTGTTTTTTTGCCCTCTGTATAAAAAACCTCGGGCTAAGTGGGTAATCCCTATTTGCAAGCTTTTAGGCTTTAGTAAACATGAGGAGGCCCTAAGAATTCTTACAACGGACCCCTCACAGCCTATATGGCTAAGTTTTTAGGTTGGGCCTGGGTCATAAGATCTAGGGTGTT
The DNA here is from genome assembly GCF_964204655.1 of Triturus cristatus. Classification (NCBI taxonomy): domain Eukaryota; kingdom Metazoa; phylum Chordata; class Amphibia; order Caudata; family Salamandridae; genus Triturus; species Triturus cristatus. Next base: position 723,372,815 of record NC_140580.1, on the reverse strand, counting down.
GACCAGGTTTATTGACACTACTGCCTCTAGTCCCGAAGATATGAATTTGCTTGATATAAATGGAATGATCCCGTGTTTTTATGTTTTAGAATGAATTTACTCGGCAGTACTTATGTTTAATGCGTTTTTAAATGTTTTAGATTCAGTATATTTATAATCTTATTATGAATGTTTTCTTGTATATGATCTGCTTTTATGACTAACCTGTCGAAGAAAGCTTTGTTGATAGGACGAGAAGGAGGGCCTTTCACAAGAATGCAGATTGTCTTCATTGAAATGCCCCCCTGCAATAGGTTGAGGTATGTTCTAGTGATAGTTTGTCTGTTCTCTCGATGGGTGGAAGCATACCCAACTAGAAGAAGTGATGGAATTACAGTAGCAAAGCTACTATTGAGAGAGCTCATTCCCAGATTTGGTTTTCCAGTCACGATCGAATCAGATAGAAGAAAACATTTTCATAATGAAATCATGAAACTGATTTGTGAAGCCTTGAATGTACAACAGAAACTGCATTGTGCTTATCGCCCAGAGGCTTCTGATGTGGTGGAACAAGTAAAGGGCACCATTAAAAACAAATTGGGAAAAATGTGTTTAGCCATAGGTTTGAAATGGCCTGATGTCTTGCCTCTGGTACTCATGACTATTAGATCTATTCCGGATAGGAATACTGGCTTAAGTCCTCATGAGATAGTGATGGGGAGAACAATGAGACATGTTTTCATTCCTGTCAACAATCTATTGCCTATATCTGATGACTTGGTGTAGGATTATTGCAAGGGGTTGGCTGATTCCGTTCATTCTGTGTTTCATCAGGTTGGATCGGATGCAACCACTCTTGAAAAGAAGCCAGCTCATGATCTGAGCCCAGGTGACTGGGTAAGAATCAAAGTGCATAGAAGAAGAAATTGTTTGGTCCCAAGGTGGGGTAAACCACGTCAGGTGATCCTGACCATAACAACAGCTGTAAAATGTGCAGGAGTGAAGAATTGGATTCATGCTAGTCATACCTTGCGAATTCCAAATCCAGTGGATAACAGAGAAGAAGAATACTTTGAAGAATCTGATACAATTTCCGGATCAGATACAGAAGAAACAAGAGCAAGACCAACTCCTGAGAGGGGGGAGTCAGAATCAAGTCCAGTTATAGCACCAGAGAATCCACCATTAAGAAGAAAATTGCACATTTCTGATACCAGCTCAGAATCAGACACTGAACAAGTATAAGCACATAAGAGTGTAAACAAAAACAGTGAAGAGACTGTCAAAGAAATTCTTGATAAAGAAGCTCCGCATGAAAAAACAAGTGAAATTCCACCTGAAATAACAGAAGTAGATGGTTAGGTACCAGATACAGAGAGAGAGGGAAAGATTGTTGCGGAAGATCCCCGAGGAGGTGTAGGGAAACCATACATCCAGGTAGAAGAAGGGACAGTTAGTCAGCAGTAAGATTGTGTGGAAGAAACACGAGGAGGGACTGAAGCAGATAAGGAAAAGAAAGTGGTGGAAAGAAGGACTACTGAAAGTAAGAGTCAATTTGGAACTGAATCTGAGGACAGTGACGAAGAAATACCAGAAGGTCGAGTCCTTAGAAAAAGAGCATGGAGAACTTAGAGAAATTAAAAGGGAAATAAGTTAAAAAGGCCAGCAAAGGACGAAGTTTGGCCAAACAAGATTAAGGGATTGAGATACAGATTGACACGAGTAAAATCATCCAGAGCTGAACAAGTGAATGAGGTGTCTAGTCAAGAGAAATCAAAAGATGTTGAACAGACACCATTAGAAGAAAGCAAGCGGACGAGAAAGCCTAACCAAAAGTATAAGTCACCAGAATGGTCGTATGTGGCACTTCCTGAAGTACAAGAAGAGGCAGACAGCCAAGGGGATCCAGAGGTGACTATATCAGAAGTGGTTGAGGACGACGAAGAATCGGAAATCCTGAGAGTTGTTTTGTCCGACATCGGGGAAGAGACGGATGTTCAGGAAATTCTGAATCAGGATTGTGAGAAAAGAGTGAAAAATGATCAAATGCCAAACTGAGGAGACAAAAGTGCTCCAGAAGAGAAAATTGAAAATTACTGAATAAAAGACATAACAGAAAAGTACCAAGTAGGTGCTTAGAGCCTTGGGTTTAGACAAAACTAGTTGTGAAGTAGACGAGGCTAAGTCAAAAGACACTGATCATTTTCCGAAATGGCAAACACAGAAAGTAGAAAATCTGCATGTGTGTTCCTTCGAAGATGGTGCAAAATGTGTTGCTGTTGTACAGGATTACTAATGCTTCTGTGGAGTGTGCTGGCTTTAATGGTTTCATTTCAAGTTACATTAGAAACAATAAAAGGTCATAGGTGAGAATAAGACTGATGTAGAAAAGATTCAGAAGATCTATCCAACTAAAATAGATAGAAATTACTTACACAAAGATAGGTCCATAACTGATTTTTCTAACAATGTTTTTTCAAAATTATTATATGAATATGTAAAAACAATGGATGTGAGAGATTGCTATGTAAGCATGCAGTTGCCTGCAACAGTGTCTGAGGGAGTGACGTACCATCACCTTCCAGTGACATGGAATCACATGTAGTTTATTAGCAAGTTTGTTTTCCAGAACAGGGAAACTAGAATATTATTTTTCGGATCTAGATAACAAATTTTCACAAGTACTTGTAGTCCATAAGTTGAATAAAGTAAAACCTGGTAAAGTGTTAGGTGAATTTTTCTTAGAAACTAGAGAATTAACATTAGAATCAGTATTAAAAAATAATCTCACTTGTAGTCGGAAAAGAGAAGAGAAGACTTTCTCAGAGATGGTAGAAGAGAGGAGAATAAAAATGCAAAAGAAGGTACCTGAGGGAAAATAAGAAAAGTTTGGGATGGTGAAAGAGAAAAACATTTGAAAGGAGAAGCTAGTCCAGCAATGGCTTTAGTTTGGCCTCAGAAAAGGGAAATTGTGTATTAGAAGAAATCAAACTGTGTATGATAACTATTTCATAGGTGCAAGTGATTGCCATGATACTTATAGAATCATGGGTGGATGGGGATTTAAAGGAGGAAATGATCCGGTATTCCCTGGATTATATTTTATGTGCGGGAACAAAGCTTATTATCGATTACCAGACCATTGGTATGGCACATGTTACCTAGACCTGGTTTTCCCAAAGATATTTCATGTGGGAAGATGGTGCACATGAGATAGGTAGACAACTAACACGTAGGAGAAGAGAATCTTGGGCAGAAATTGTATGAGACATTTTTGGAGAGTTGATACCAGCAGTTGGAATATCTCTGAATGCACATAAAATTAGAAAATTATCAACAGGAGTGGATCGCTTGTCAACAAGCACTGCTGGAGGATTTTTATTGGTAAACACAGAAATGGTTGCCATGCGAGCCATGGTGATGCAAAATCGACTTGCCCTTGATATAATTTTGGCAAAAGAGGGTGGAGCCTGTGGAATGCTGAAGGTTCAACATTGATGTACTTATATTCCTGACGAAAGTCAAGATTTGAAGACATACATAAAGAATATAACTGGTTTGCATGAGGAGATTGTTCCACTGGAGGTTGAATATTAATAATAGTACATGTGGTAATAGGATATTGCATGATTTATGTCGAAGGGTGAGTTTTTTTGCTTTAAATGTCGCTAAAAGCTAGGAAAATACTAATACATAAAGGGATTAGTGAGGGTTTAACATTAGAACCTTCATTTCTGTGTATTAATTACTCTTTTGTGTTTGTTTTGCTTAAGTTGGCATTTGGGCCTACCAAAACATGGCATCCAAAATGAAGTTCAGAAGTGGCCACCGTCTTGTGAGCGCGAGTCCTACTGCGCAGACTCGGATGGCTCCGTAGACCTCCAGGCTACCTCAAGTCAGAGCACAGTGTTCCTGGTCAAGGATAGGAACATGGAGGACTGCCAAACTTCAGTCAGTAAAAACTGGTCTAAATGAACAATAGAGACATACAAGCAAGATTACACAATGTTGCATGAGGATGACATGGACAGAGGAAGTTAACCAGCAAAATCCATGAGAACCCAAACTGATGTGAAAATTGGACGATATTACAAACTTCATCAAATTGACCAATCATCTGCTTCCTTAGTCTAAGAATGTTTCATGTTATCCCGAATTTCATTATAAAAAGGGTAGTAGAATAGGGAGGGGCTGGCAATCTGCAGCTTTCGATGACTGCACACCCCTATCAACCCCACAGGCGATGACAGATGCTTGCACGATTCTTGGTCCTTTGGAGATCTTTGGGACTGTAACGTGCTGAGCAAAGAACTTTCGGACTTTGAGCTTTGGCCTGCTTTATTGGGACAATTAAACGGCTAAATTCGGCTATGCAGAGCCAAATGAATTAGGAAAAATCCCGATAGCAAGAATAGGTAAATATAAATGTCATGCGATTTGTGCTGATTGAACAAAATTCTAAACTTTGATTGACCAAAATGCTAATATTAATTGCAAACAATATTTAGATCAACAAATAATTGATTAGCAGAAATTACGAGTTTGTGGTTTTTTCAACGAAGAGATCAGAGGATTCTGTGGCTTAAATGTGTTTTAGCTGGTTCTAAATCACCATCAACCAGTCCAACTAATTGGTCCGTCGACCAAGTGGTGGAGTGCCTTGATGTTTAAGGTCAGGATCCTATAGGTGGTGATGCAAATGTATATTCTGCAAAATAACTTTTCTTCCCTATAGGTAATAAGGTACTCCCCCACATGTCCAGCGCTTAATTGTCATCCCTCCTCTGTGCAGACTCGCGAGAGAAAATGTATGAGTGTTGGTGTTATGGGCCCCACCAATGAATGCGTGTGTGAATGAGCTAGTGTGACGTTGGGCCTGCGACACAGGGAGCATAGTTGTAAATTTGCCCTTTTTCCCCGATTTTGCGCTGGGTCAAATTTAACCCCATTAGTATGAACATGTTCCCTAAACTTGTTTAGTTGCAAGTCCGGTCAACTCTGGACCAGAAAACATTTGTAACTATTGAAAACTTTCTTGGGAGACCAAATACTCTTTGGAATAATTGATTGTCAAGTACATCAATTCATTTTCGGATCCTTTCACAAGGGTTGTAGTGTAGAGTTCCTTGAGAAGGCCTTTCTTTCTCATAACATTCAAACATTAAACCGATAATTTCCTAGAAGTGGTCTCCTTTGACCACATGGAAAATTGGTAAGGCACCTGTCCACCAAGAAGTCCCAGTCCCAAAGGCCGTGTTCAAGTCTAGTGGCCTGAGATATTACAGCAGTTAGAAATCCAAGGGGTTGCTTCATAACCATTCTTTCAAAATTGGTTAAAATGAGTTTTTTTTCCATCAAAAGCCAATGCCTCTCTGCCATATAACGTTTGGAGTCAAATTTTATTTACTTGTTTATTTGAAAAATATGACTTTTTCCCTTATGAGGGTATCCTGACGCTAGATTGTAATACCCTTGGCAATAAGGTTATACATTTCTTTTTAAAAAGTGTTAGGAAGATTCTTGCTTCTTGTGCTTTGTCTGGGTGGCAATTAATAAAAGGCACTGTGACCCCTCCGGCTTCCATACATGTGCAGGACAACCAGTAAATGGGTCTTTAATAGACCACAACACAAAGCTCAGGTAGGGATATAAGGAACAATGGAAGTCTTAAAAAATCATGGACTTGTACCACATACAGATCTGTGAGCCATACAACATGCCTTAAAGCCGGCCCATTGCAGAAGAATCAGGTGGACTGCCTGAAGATGGGCTTTCATATAAAAAGTCTTAGGCAGCTTTAAAATCAACCTAGCCGCAGCATTCTGTACCAACTGCAGGCAAGATATAAGCTTCTGTGACATCCCCAGATACAATATACTATGAGGTTATGATACATAAGCACAATCGCAATATAGAGGGTTTAGATAATGGCAGAGCGCGAAGGAACCACTAACACACCGATTACACTGTAGTATGTTCTATGGATTTTTTAAACAATAAAGTTAGGACTAAACAATATACATCAAAACAACATTTGTGCATAGTGTCACAAGTGACAAAGGGAACCTAAACCGAAGTGACAATGTGAATATTAAATATAAGGTTTCCACAGTTTGTACAAGTCGACCATTATCATAATAATTCAATGTGAACAGCAGCTATATACAGTGATATGTGCTGGGGAAATGGCTCGCTTCTTCTGTATGTCGGCGGCGTTTCAAACCCTCAAAACAATGTGGGGTCTCTTCAGGACTATTGATGAAGGGACATCTGAATATATGGTTGCGCATCCTTGTGAAAATGATATGCCACACGTGAAGAAAAGAGCTTTACTCACATGAGGACCCGTCATGGGGTATGTAGGTGGGCCAGAATGGCTCAATTAATTATACGCCACAGCCGTAGCGTTGTATAACCCCTTTGTGGATTAACAGTGGTCAAGCGTGGAGGTACTGGCTCACCTCACATTACAGCATTTGTATTTTATTGTATTAGGTGAATTTAATATTCAGGCTGGCTGGGCTAGTGACAATGATATCTGTAATTTGATTGACAAGATCACATCACTTATCCTCTCTAGTTGTTTCCCACACTCACCAAGATGGTCATACTAATGATTTTATATTTTCCAACTCCCCTATATATATTAGGGAAGTGTGCCTATTGACTTGGTCTGATCACTCTCTTATTAAATTCAATTAACTGAAGGGAACTGAATTTAATCTTAGTAGCAAAGCAGTTTCAAACACTTATTTGGCTGGGAACCTTCTCCGACAGGATGATCTTAAAAATGGTATTACCTACGCTGCGCCTGTGTTGTCTGGCTGCCTTGAGCTAGGTGTCAAAGCAGTGAATGGCTGGCTCCATACTGCACCAGACAGCCGAGTCTCTCTATATTCCGCAAGCTTTTTCCTCGTGGCCCTTCTTCTCCCTAGTTTACCCAGACTTTGACCAGGGAAAAGAAAGCATGGGAAAATTCAGAGAGACTGTCCAAATACTACTGCACGGAGGAAAAAAACAACATATAGGGCAGCTTTGAAAAAGTACCATGTGGCAGGTAAGGTTGCTATGTTCTTTGACAGGAAAATCACATCTGCAAGTAATGGGCAACAAGAAATCTTCCAAATTGAAAATACATTTTTATCTCTGGCATCTTGCAGTTGTGTAATTTCTCTTTCTCAGTAACTCTGCAAGAGGCTTTCAGGGTTTTTTGGGAAAAAACATTTCTGAAATCCAATCTAATTTGACCTTAACCTCAGTGCGTGCTGATTGCGAGGCTCAGTCATGTTTTAATACTGCCCAAAGACAGTGTTTGCTACTGCAGTCTGATGCAATTTCTTTAACTGAATCTGAAGCGGCAATCTGTGAATAGAGATCGGGCTCTTCTGATGATCTCTGCCCAATGGACTTGCTCATCATGGCAGTTGAAGGGATTAATCCCTTCCTGAATGGGCTTCTTATTGCCTCTATTTCCACAGCTACTGTTCTCACATACTGAAAACTGGGCAAAGTGGTCACCCTCCCGAAATAACCTTTGGCGGACCCTGATGTTTTGGCCAATTTCAGACCAACCTCTCTTCTTCGCTCATTTTTTATAGTTGTGGGAAAATTGATTAATCGGCAGCTGTCTAACTGTCTGGAGCTGAATAGGCTTCTGAACCCTAGACAATCTGGATGTGTGCCCAAGTATAGCACCCAGCTCCTTCTCTCCTTTGGGGAGAGTGCAGCTGTCGACTGTGGCTCTCTCAAGCCATGCCTTTCTACAGTATTTGAGTAGTTGCGTGCTAACCATCTCATGTGCAATATGTAAAAAAGACTGAGGTCCTCCTATATGGGACATTTAATGATGACTGATGGGCTAATTGTTGGACTGATAGAGTTCCGTTCCGCCCTCTACTTCAGATGTGACTAAGAATCTCAGGTTAAGATTTGACAATCGTCTTACTTTTCAGCCGCAGGTGTCCCCCGTTGTTGAAGTTTGTTTTGGACTACTTTGTTAGTTTAAAAAATTCTTTGTCTCCTACATCTGTCTTCCAGGAAAAAGGGTAGTCCATGCTGTCATTACTTCCAGGCTGGTCTATGCCAATGTGTTGTAGCTGATCCTTTCGGATTATCTGACTAAGATCCTTCCGATGGTTAAAATTTTTGCTGCATGACTCATTCTTAGACTCCCCTATGTAAATTCTGTTTACCCTTTCTTAAGATCGCTACTCTGGTTGCCTGTAAAGAAAAGGATTCTTTATGAATCTCTTGTATTGGCTCACAGGGCCCTGTTTCTGAGGGGCCTCAATATCTGGAAGCCAGACTGCAGCACTACTCTTCTACTAGGGCTCTGCCTACTGACCTACTTCTTCATGGATTGCTGGCTGTTCAGGCTGATGCAGAGGTTGCAAGAGTGTTCGGTGGGGTTGGGGGCAGGGCCCAGCTCAGGTGGCCACCATTCGTTGTTCCATAGGGTGTCCTTGCCTTTCCAGAAGATGAATACTTCTGTCTTTTCTTTGTTGAGTTTGAGACAGTTGTTCATCCAGTCGGCCACATCTTGCATGCATCCTTGGAAATTGTCTTTGATGGTTGTTTGGTCGTGGGTCAGGAAGAGGATGAGTTTGGTGTTGTGGCTCCTGACGATGTTGGCCAGGGGCGTTATGTATACGTTGAAGAGGGTTGGGCTGAGAGATGAGCTTTGAGATACACCACAGGTGATAGTCTTAAGGAGCAAGAAGTAGGGAGGGAGGATGATCTTCTGTGCTGTTCCTGTGACGTAGGATGCAATCAAGTTAAGTGCTGCTCCTTGCATTCTGATCTGGTACAGTCTGTGATGGGATACTGTGTTGAATGCTGCTGAGAGTTCGAGGAGGATGAGGGTTGCTGTTTCTCCATGGTCAAGCAGCATTCAGATGTCGTCCATGGCTGCAACTAGACCTGTCTCTATGCTGTGGTTTGCTTGGCCAGAAGAGTTGGCCACTCATTTTCTTTTCTTGCTGCACAGGCTTGGAATCAGCTCCCTGTTGACCTTGGTTCATTGTTTTCTGAGTTTTATTTTCTGAAAACATTTAAGACTTGGTTATTTGGTCAAGCATAATCAGTTCCCTTCTTACTATTGGTCTGTCAATGCTGGGCCGCTCCTTGGAGCTGCCGTTCACTATATGACTTTAGCATTCATTTGTCCATTAATCCATTCTTTCATGTATTTGTATGGCACAACACCTTGTCTAACACCAAAACAGTAAACATTTGATCTTCTAGTGTAAACGCTTTACTAATTACCTACAAAATCCTATCATCAAGATTTTTTTTTTTATTTCAGGTCTTTAGATTGTGCGTGCGCTGTACCTCTAGAAAATCTGCATAACAGTGGCATGTCCAAAGTTGGGTAGATCGGGGACAGTCTTATGCTCAAGGTCTATGAGGTAGTGTATCCCAAGAGACCACATTCTAAACAGCATTTCAAAATACAGTAAAAAAGAAAGGACTGACTCAAAATGGGAGTTTGAGATTAGAATTTGTAGGTTTTTCAAAACTTAAACAGCAATACAGAAATTTGAAAAATGCAAATGCAGTAGGAATGTAATTAAAATACACAGAAATGTACCATGAAGGCTCAGGAACAGTTCAAAATATAAGGCAAAATCAGAAATAACGTAAGTCTCAAATGCACAACAAAATCAGTGGGAAATCAGACAGCTTCCCTAATTGTGACCAAAATAACCAAGATGTTCTAGCTCACCCTCGAATTCAAGGGTTTAAACACAGCTGCATGAATTGACAATCGCAAATCTGAAAATTTAGCATGCTGTAAACAGTATGCCAACAAATCATAATTCATATTTTCTATGCGTCACATAAAATCACCATCTTAGCACTAACCCCCTACATGAATATTGATTGCCCCTTCTGATCTGATGTTATCCAGAGGTATTAGAAGAAAATAGTTACACAATCTACAGAGAAAGATTGTGAATGAATGTAATACAGCATGCTAGCAGAAAGAACCTTGAAATGTAGCAAAAGGATTCCTCTAAGAATGCCTTTGAGAACAATGTCATGCAGAAATTATCAATTTACATCTTCTACATGTAGTGCCACGTGAGAAATATAAACACAGAATTATGATTCAGCATCCATTGTAAACAAGATGGCTCTGAGGCATAACTGAGGCTTGGTTAAATATAAGCCAGAGAAACACACCTTAACACATATTGATCATTTTCTTTTCAATTGCAACAGCTCCATGTCCATGTTAATTCAAGTATAGAACAAATAATATTAATTTGTACTTTAGATAAAACACACAAAACACCCTCAAGGTCAAGAGTGGCTTTATATGCTAGTACCACCAGGTATTTGAGAAAACCAAAAGGAAAGCCTCTATCCATCATTAGGTATGTTGTAATCATTGTAAGGTGCAATGCATAAAACACATTTCAAAACCAGATCAGATCTTAAATTAAAAAAATTGTTTCCTCTGTGAATTGCTTTAATGTGAAATAAACATAGTTTTTTTAGTTCAAATATCTTTATTGCTTGTTTGTAACAAGAACTACATTTGTGATACAATAACAATACAATAGATCAGAATCAAGTATATAGTAAATTAGTACCGAAACATTTAAAAAGAGAAATAATTCATCACCAAGAACCAAATGGCTTGGATAATAAGAGAGACAATTTCATTACATTAAAAAAGTGAACAATATATAAAATGACAAATAATATATATTATAGAGTCATCAAATAATGAAACCAAGTACATATATTCAAACATAGATAGAAATTGGTTGTATTGATGAAAACATAATTGAAATCTGCAGAGGTACCAGGGAAGAGAAAAAAGAACAAAGGGATATTAGAGAAAGGCAGACAGATAGAGAAGAAAGAAATAAAATAGATGGGAAGGGACATCTGCTTCATTGATAAGAAAATAAGTTAAAAACTTAACTCAAAAGGATACTGAGCTACCAACCCCTGAGAAGATAAATTTATGTAATTATCCAAATACCGCCAAACATTGCTAGAAATGAAAGGCGAGTAATGTTTCCCTTCAACAAACGTATGAGCTCCACGAAGATATGAGACCCATGACCACCAGATATGATAAGACAGGAGATGAAAAGATTTCCCTTCTGTCAGTATAATTTTAACAGCAATGGATAAAAGTAAGTCTAATAGCTTCAGACCCGTATTTTCATGGGGTAAAGGAATAACTGCAGCCCATGGACCTAGTTAATCATTGGCAAAGAAAGTTCTATAGATGTGTTAAAAATTAATGATAAGTGTTTCTGTATTGGGCCCAAAAAGTAATTTAATAGAGTACATTCAAAGAACATAAGTGGATGGGTGCCTGGTACAAGATTACAATTCCAACAAAGATCACTATCCCGTAGTTTCAATTTATGTCAACGAGCCAGGGTCCAAAGTAAAAGATTTAGTGTAAAGAATTTGGAATGGATAAGTGAAGGATAAGTGAAGGAGCAATTTTATTACGTAGGGATAATTTCCCAATCAAATGCCAAGTATCTTGTGAAATATGTTTAGAAAAGTAATCTGCAAAATGATGGCACCATTTACCATAAGTAATTGTAGACTGTGAAGGGAGTGGAGCGGATAAGAATTTCTAAATTTTAAACGCAATATTGCCTGAACGTAACCACATAGGAAGGAGTGAGGCAATAACCGAATCCGTAGATAGGGGTAGTTTAGCAATTTTAACCTTTAATTTCAAAAAATAAAAAAAATCCATGTTGCAGAGATTATATTTCTTGGCTAAGAAAGAAAAGGGAAGCGAATCATGATTAGAATCATATATACATAGGTCTTTCACCAATCTGATACCTTTGGCAGCCCACAAAGGGGCTATGCTAGGATCAATGTCAGTAGAAAGTTTAGGATTATTGCATAAAGAAGACCACCTTGATTTATGATTAGGTTTGGATACTTTTTTATCAACATATTTTAATGCATTAATCGTGTCTAATATAATACATTGACAATGATCTAAAATAAGCTTTGAAGCTGTGAGAAAGGAAGGGGTGGAAAAAGAAGTGCATAGCTCACGTTCAATGTAAATCCAAGGGGGTACACATTGTGAATCTGGTAAGAACCAAAGAGCACCTTGATATGTTAGGAAGGGAATCTGATATACATTCTAGTCCGGAATATTACAGCCACCCAAATCAGAGGGTTTCCTGAGGTATTTGGAAGCAATTCTAGCTTTCTTATCGCTCCATAACATATTTGAAGAGATTGAATCAAGCTCATGGAAGAAGGCAGAAGAAAGCTTAATAGGTAACATGGAAGATAACAAAATAATAATCGGGGTTATCATCATTTTAAGAGTTTGTAATCTTCCCCACCAAGAAATATATTTAGGAGACCAGGAACATAAAAGGTCCTTAACCTTTGATATGATATGAGATTCATTATATGTGCTAGTGTATGAAAGGTTCTTACAGAACCAAATCCTTAAATATTTGATATGATTCGATTTCCATTTAAAACCTGAATCACCCATGTGAACAGGAAAACACAACGCCTTTAGGGGGAACAGTTCTGTCTTTTCTTTGTTAAGTGTGTACCCAGAGACAAGCAAAAAATCACTTATGATGTTAGAAATAACAGGGATTGCTGGTGCAATATCCTCTGAAAAAATAAGGACTTCATCAGCGCACGTGGCTGTTTTAAGCGTGTACGAACCAAATTGAAACCCCTAAATTACTTGGTTCAGGTTAAGTAGACGAAGAAGTGGATCCATAGATAGGAGAAAAAGAAGGGGTGAAAGAGGGCACCCTTGTCTAGTGCCCTGATGAAGATTAAAAAATGAAGATGTAACGCCATTAATTCTGATATAAGCTTTTGGTTGTGCATAAAGAGACATGACCATATTAACAAAAGAATCGCCAAGGTTATGGGATTCTACTACTGGTTGTAAAAAAGGCCAAGAGACTTTATGAAAAGCCTTTTTGGCGTCAAGGGCGATCGCCGCCAATGGCAATACGGAAAGTTTGGCTTTTTCCAATATATTACAAAAGGTGCCAATGTTGTCTCTGGCAAGTCTCCCTTTTTCAAAACCTGTATGGGAGTCATGGATGAGATTGGGAATATGACCCTCTAAGCATTTAGCTAAGACCTTGGCAAAGATTTTAGCTTCCATATTTAATAATGAAATTGGACGATAATTTTTAGGATCAGAATGATCCTTATCATCCTTTGGTATAACTACAATAGTAGCCTCAGCAGCCGAACCAGAAACCTTACCAGAAACAACATAATCATCGAAAATCCTCTTAAGATATTTGATTATTGAGGAGTAAAAGTTTTATAAAAGGTGATAGGAAAACCATCCGGCCCTGGAGCTTTCCCCGAGCTAGTAGCCTTAATATCCTGGATGATCTCCTCAATGTCAATTGGTTTCCTTAATTTAGTCATGTCAGTATGGGAAATAGTATTAGTAGGAATGGACTGAAGAAACTGTTGACAGGTAGTCTTGGTAGATTGATCTTTAGGAATGTATAATGTTTCATAAAATTCTTGAAAGACCCCAAGAATTTCTTGGGTGTGGAATTATTTTTAACCATTTTTATCAGTAAAATGAGAAATGCGAGTAGTATTGACATTCGTGTTTTGATATTTTAACGTGGAAGCCAAGAGATTACCAGCTCTATTCTGTGACAATAAATGATGAGATTTTTGGGCATGTACACCAAGGTAAGCTCTTTTAGTGACTATGGAATTAAAAGAGCATTTCAAATTTTTTATATCCTTCAGGAGTAATTTGTCGTTTGATTGTCTAAATAGTTCTTCTTTGCATTTAATATCATCCCCCATAGATTGAAGGGATTTTCTAATGTCAATATTCTTTTTGACCATTTCTTTAATAATACTACCCCATATAGTACATTTAAATGCACCCCACAAAACTATTGGGGAGTTCACCGATAATTCATTACCTTTGAAGAAGTTATCAATTTCCTCAGTAAGTTCTTTATCTTCCAAAATGTCTGTATTGAGATGCCAGTTACGAGGGCCTCTCGTTTCTGTGAGATTAAGAATAGTTAGAGAAAACGCTGCATGGTCAGAAAGAACTATTGGATGAATCATGACATTTATAGTGTGTTTTAATATAGAGGCATCTACCAAAAGATAATCAATGCGAGAAAAGGTAGAATGTGGAGAGGAGAAAAATTTAAAATCACTACCCGTAGGATTATGCAATCTCCATGCATCAACAAGATGATGAGACGAGCACATATTAAGTAAGTGTTTATGCGCCCTAGGGGGGTCAAAATTTAAAAGCGTCTATCCAAAATAGGATCAAGAAGAAGATTAAAATCCCCACCAACAATTGTTTAGAATTTTGTGGAATATCAGTAAGTATTTTAATTATGATGCGCCAAAAAAGTGGGTCATCAATATTTGGGTCATATAAATTCATAAAATATAGATCTTCCGAACCATTAGTCTAACGAGTAAGTAGCCATCTACCACTGGTGTCATGCTCAGCTGTAACAATAGACAAACTAAAGCTTTTGGAAACAAGTGTAACAACCCCATTTTTAATTCCAGAAGCCTCAGAACAAGTAACATCAAAAACCAAATCTTTCCTCATAAGAAGAGTTTCTTTAAAGGCTATCTTCATCTCTTGAAGTAGAACCACATCACCAGCTAAACTTTTACAATAGTCCAAAATGTTTGTCCTTTTAACTGGATGATTCAACCCCTGAACAATTAGTGAAACTACATTTAAGCCCGACATAGATATGTATGGAAGAACAAGATTGAATACATCTGATAAAGAGGCAAAAGGGAAGCCAAGAAATAATTAAAAAATAAAGGAAATGTAACATATATCCTAAAATAAAATGAAGCAGATGTCCCAGAATTATGAAAAAAAGAAAGGAAGGGAGTAAAGACTAGAAGGAAGAAAAGAAAGAGCAAGATTACTCCAGGAAAAAACAGAGCATTAAAAAAGTGTAACCCCACCAGCAGATGTCTGCAATAGACAAATTGCATGGGGGAAGCAACGTGGTGGAGCAACAGCAGAGACCATCAACTGTGGTGCAGACAGCTCAACGATAGATATGCCGTTGAGCAACGAAACAAGTGTAAAATTACAGATGTATTACTATATTGGCTATAGCCCATTAATAAGAATAAATAATGCAAATTCAGTAAATATAACATACTTGAACATTGAAGAAGACAGATATCCTGTCATAAATAAATAAGGTAAGGTTATATTAGCAAATAAATATCAATCTAAGGTATTATAAATATCAATTTGAGGCATTACAAATATCAATTTAAGGTATTATAAACCGGTCTATAACATTTATATAAATAAGATACAAAGAGGATAATCACAAAATATAGAATGTAGAATATCTAGACAACTGTAAATAGATGGAATAAAAAAGGTCAGGGACAATCTCAAACAATTTGAGCACTTAGAAAATAAAAAATAAGTAGAGTATCTAACATTAAATGCATTTCATAAGCTTCAGGATAAATATACAATAAAAATTAAAAGGTTAAATATAAAAATGAGTAGATAATTTTAAATTGGTGCATGTAAAAACATGAATCGGCAAAATAATTTGACATTCCAATAATGAACAATAATATCAATAGATAGTAAATACACATAAATAAGTTATCGTCAATGCAGAACAACAAGAAGAGACAAGAAGTCAAATAAAAAGTAGAATAAATGGACCAGATAGAAAAAATGAATAAAAGGTAGAATTAAACAAAGAAAAGGAAATAAAATATATAAAATAGAAAATAACATACTTACTTTTATCATGATATTAAAGAGAGAGAACGTTTATAATAGATCTAAGAATAAATATAAACATACAATAATACAGGTAGTCTCCAATAAGCAAGATACAACAAAACATTGCATAGTTCTGGTTTCAAAGTATAAACATAATATATATATATCATAAATGACCACTGAAAAGAAGTGTAATAAACATATCATGAACCATACCGTTCAGCAAGAAGAAAAATTATAGAAGAATTAGATGGAATGCCTAATATAAAGTGTTATTTCACCAATGAGAGTTCATAACTATAACCTAAGACAAATGTATAACTATCATAGCATTGGTGACGAATGATGTCATGAATTAATATATCTATCAAAAAAGATTACTGCCTAAAAGGACCACTGAACACAGGAAAATCAGAATAAGAGTAAAATAGAAATTGGAATAAGCAAAAGAAAATAAAAAGGCTCAAATAACTATTAACAGCAAAGAATAGGAGATAGGAAAGATAGAAATGAGTAAGAGAATAGATATACAATAACAGTAGTACAATTTTAACAATATACCTACAGAAGAGCCATGACAAATTAGGTTGATCAACCTATACATAGCATGTAAGGGATGTAATCCTAAATAACACTTAAAACTGTACAGAAAAATGCATTATCCTGTAAAAAGGAGAATCAATTAGTAGATTATAACTAATCTAGGACGAACAAAACTTCAGTGTTTAATCACCAATTGTAGAATGAGCACAGAAAACAGTAATAACCACAAAGATTGTGGCAAGGCACACAAAAAAACCCAGAGATCCAGCATATGTAATAGATGAAAGAAAAGCATTAGGCACAGACATGTCAATAGATGTAAGTCGTTAAGGGCGAGAAGCACCAGAAAGAGAGTCTGAGTCCATTTGCGATTCAAATTGATTTTCCAAGAATGTCGAGAGATCTGAAGGTTCATAAAAAATCTGTGGATGACCTTTGAAAATTATTCTGAATCTTGAGGGACCAGCAAAGGAAAATGGAAGATTCATATCAGTGAGTCTCTTGCATAAATTCAGGAAGCCTTTGCGATTAATTACAGTGTCTTGTGATATTGGTATTCTGTGACCTTCCCATTGTATTGTTTTAAGCTTCCTCATTTGTGGCAGAATTTGCTCAGTATGTTGGTGATGCAAAGGTTTAAAGATCAAAGGTCTTGGAGAAGACATTGTTCTAGGTTTAAAACTTGGGACTCTATGAGCACTTTATATCTCAAAGTCCTTGTGGAACAAAATATTCAGAACATTTGGGATCAAAGTAAGAAGTCAATCACTGAAGAAGCAGACTTCTCACAATCCTCCATTAATCCAAAAATATGGGGATTACTTCTTTGATTCCGATCTTCCTGCTCAGTTAGGTCCCTTCTTAATGAAACCACAGAGCGCTCCAAAATTTGGATGTGCTTTGCTTCTTTGTTTGTAAAGTCTTCCACACTACTTTTTCGCGTTTCAGCATCAGAAACACATAATGAAAGATGTTTTAGGTCCTTTCGAATTGCCGCCACCTCTACTTGAAGCAGATCTGTGTTTGTTTTGGTACTCTGTGCTATATCATGGACAGTATTGAGTTAGAGTAATATAGTTTCTAAAGTTGAAGCAGAGTCAGTATTACCCTTAGCTGGTAAGTCCGGGGTAGGTAAGGTATGTTTAGATTGTTTCAGGTTTCCCTTAGAATATCTGTACTTAGTGGTTACACCCATACCTTCTGTCATCTGGAAAAATCGCAATAATCACAACTAAATGACTTGAAGTGCGTAGAAATTACGCGATACCAAATGTGCCCAGTGTAATGTAGGAATTATTCAGAAAAAGCGAGGTGTTAATGTCAGACAGAAAGAAGGCCAGCACATCTGTAAAATATGTGATAATCATCAAGCACTGAGAGAGACTCCTTGCGTAAACTAGAATCTGTCAACAGGCAAAGTGCCACACAGTGAGAAACCTGACAGCGACTGTCAGTTTGTAGCCTTCAGTAATGAATGAGCCCCACACATCCAACATTAATAAGGATAAGATCCAAAAGCAGTGGATTGATCTTTAAAGATAAAGCATGCAGGACTTTTGAGGTGTGAGGGAGTTAAAAGATGGTTCCAGCACATAGTTACCATGATTCAATAATAACAGACACAAAACAGCTCATGTGGTAGTCCACCACCAATAAACTACATCCAAACGCTGTTATTAGGGCTAGTAATTAGGAAATATATTCCTCAAAAAGGATCTGTCAGCGCCCGCCATTTTGTAAATTCTAATGACGTGATAGAAAAAGTATCTCTCCCCAAAGTGTAGAAATTCCGGGTCCTGTCGTGAAAGCATTAAAGTTGGCAAGTACGATACCTCATGCTCAGCAGGGGGAATTAGCCTGGGCAAAAAGCATAAGAGCAGGTTCCATTTCTTGCCCGCCGTGCCGTGGCGAAACTTCCATAGCAGGTGCCATTTCAGAGCTCAGAGTGAGAAACAGCTTCGAGTGAGGCCACATACGGAGCCACAGACCGAATAACTTCTAGGTCGTCCCCAAGGCTCACAAGCTGCTGCTTATCTTAAAAGTGTTCGAAAATCACCCGAAAAGCATGACAACTTGAGCGTCCACACCGGTGATAATGCGGAGCTCAGGAATCTGCTGTCATCTTCGTTGCTCACTAAGCCACACCCCCATACAAAAACATAGATAATTTGAAAAATTCTTTACTAAATTGTCTGGAGAATCCAAAAGCAACCCAAGTACCTTATTGACATGTCAAAACATGGAACAGCTGACTCCTTATTAAAAAAAAGAAGGCATGTCATATTCATATTAAATGCCGTATAATCCAATCCTTTCTCAAACGGAGCAGGCAAAAAAATAACAATTCTGAAAATTCTGAAAATCAACCCTCTAGGGGATCCAATTCCCATTCCAAGCTTCAATCAACTAATTTATTTCCAAGTGAATATATTTTCTTCCTGGTTCCTTGTGCCTAGTGTCCAAGAATCCCTGACCAATTCTTAAGCAACCTGTAAGGGCTTTGGATCTGCCACATTTCTTGGAAGTTGACTGTCTTCAACAGCAATGGACTTGACACCACTAATTGATGAATGGCTCCCTCGCATCTTTCATCAACCTGTAAAGTCTTAAAACCTCTAAGAGCATATATAATAGATCTGAATACCAAGAGAGAGTTTTTTCACAGCTGTACATTTGCAATTCAGTGCAAATCAGAAGACCTAGCACTTCCTCATCTGCAAAAACATTGGGAATCATTGCAAATTAAGTAAACTAATTACCCCTGACCACTCCTGCACAAATGCACTATATCACAACTACTCCTAGATCTCATCTCCAACCTTAAAACATATTTAAGCGTCACATCAGGCGAGATTTAAAAAAATCCATTGTTAATGGCCCCAACATGAGTATGTCTTCTGAAACCAGCCCGTTTAACTTTCATTCACTGGCATCTTCCTTGTATCTGATGATCTAAGCAGAAATACCAAAGTTTGAAGCTAGCTCTGCTAACCTAATTGCTTCCTAAACTGTTGACACAATGAACCACCAGTACTGTGTTCATAGGGCACAAGTCCTAATAAAATTGTGGGGGACTAAATGGAATGCGTAAAGACATCACAGAAAGTGACGCCACACCCCTGTATTATCATTAAAATGATTTGACTACTTTACAGCCAATGTGGAGATACTGTACATACATGAATGTGAATAACTATACAATGTTTGCATTCATATGCCGACCAGCCATACCCATACATTAATAATCTGTTGTCTGAACCAAAGCAATACCATTTAACGCAATAAGTGAGTATACATTTAAAGCATAATCCATGCATTTCTAAACGTTTAATCATTTGCTTTGTATGCAGTAATGGAAAACATATATTTGCTGTACAAATAACATTGCTGAATACATATATTGTTTAGAAGTTACCTGCTCTTAGTTGTCTTGTGTATGTTAGAGCTAATTATGTTGATAAAAGGGATGATAAATGAAGCTAAAACCAATTACCTAGGGCACATTAAAAATGTGACTTGGTGCATGAGTTTAGTGATCTTAAGTGGCTTCCTGAAAGCATATACATGTCAGCACACCAAACACGTAGTTATACATAAATGTGAATAGAGCATTTTTAAAAATAATTTTGACTATAGCCTTATAGTCCCCCGTAGCGGGCTATACCGTCTATTAAAGGCCCGCTGCAGCGGTAAAGGCCCGTGCCGAAGGTGAGGGACTTTAACAAAGCAGCGGGACTTTATTTGTCGGTATAACCCTGCTACAATGGGCTATAAGGCTATTAGAACATTCTGCCACTAGAGGGCAGACTGTTCTAACAAATAAAGCCTTCAGGGAGCGTGAGGGGATTGAAATCCCCTCGGCCTCCCTGAAGCCTTTGTTCACAGCCAGAGTTGTGAACAAAGAAACATTGGAATGTTGGAGCTCCGGGCTTATACCAGCCATTATAAGCGCGGAGCACTCCATTGTTTTCAATGGAGCTACAAACATTCCAATGTTCTAATATAAGGTAAGTAATGTGGATTTTTTTGTTTTAGGGGGGGTATGGGTTTTGGGGTACATGGGGATAGTATTTTTACTCCTATACTATCCAACACTTACCCTACTGTTGCACTCACTGGAGTGGGAATAGTAACAGTTATCCCTACCCTATCCAACACTTACCCTACTGTTGCACTCACTGGAGTGGGAATAGTAATTTTCACCCCTACACTATCCAACACTTACCCCACTGTTGCCCCAAAAGTATTATGCGTTGTAATGGTATGCGTTGTAATGGTATGCATTGTAATGGTAGTTTCTAAAAATGCGTTGTAATGGCATGCGTTGTAAAATCATGCGTTGTAATGGTAGTTGCGATGTAAAAATTCCGTTGTAAAGGCATGCGTTGTAATCGTTTGTGTTGTAATGTGGTATATTCTTCACCAACATCGGGATGAAAATCTAGAATGGCCTTTCCTCACACATGGATGAATGAGGATTGTCTCCCGGAACAGACATTGCTCTTCGCTCTATACTCTTCTTGTACACAACTATGCACATCCAACAGACTTTGCCACCTTCTCACTGTCCAGAGTCCTCCTCCCCAGCCACTCTCTGTTCAAACTGGTACACGTAACTCTGCCTCTCAATAAAGAAAAGGGAGACAATCATGTATAATGTGCAGAGTCGTTCTCATGGCCTACAACATGTCCTCGATAATTTTTTCCAATCCAGTTCATTGATTAGTGCTAGCTGAAGTGGGTCTTTCAATTATCCAATTCACTCTCTACACAAGGCCATTGCTGCGGGATGATACAAAGAGGCTCTCACATGCTTGATGCAATTAGTCTTGAGCAAGTCACTCATTTCTTTGGATACTAATTAGGCATGATTGTCCGTTACTTACTCCTCGGGAAACCCTTCCCTGATGAACACCTCCTACAAGAAGTTAATGATCACTCTTGGATTGACATTATTAACAAATTTCACCTCAGTTCATTTGGACATGTCGTCCACCAACACTAGGGCATATTTAGACGCACTCCCTAGATCTCCAAAAGGTCCAGATATATTGAATGCTAGGTTATGCCACAACACTCCATTAATGACCACTGCATTAACAGGTGACAGCACTGTAACTTGTGACTTGTTACATAAGACACACGCAGTGCACTCCCTCACAGTGTTTCACAACCTTGTCTACGCCCAGCCACCAAAAATCCTCTCTGACCCTGTGCTTCATTGCTTAAATCAAATGTGCCCTTCACTAACAAGTTACCAAATTTTAGGCTTCATACCTTCTGGCACCACCAAACGCTCACACCTTAATAAAATTCCATGAACAAGAGACAATTCATTTGCAGACCTCCAGAACGGGACCATTACATCTTCCAAGTCACGTGCACATGACCACCAATCTGTCACACACTTGACAACCGTCTACAACACCTTATCCTCACTGGCAGTCCCAAATCCTCTTCTGATAATACACCATCAGTAATCATGTTCACAGAACACACAAATTCCAACTCATCCTCCTTTTCCACTTCCTGATCCACCTCCTCTTTTACAGCAGATGCAATAAGCAATCAGCAGCAAAATTGCGAACTCCTGGAACAAATTATAACTAATATTGATATTCTTGCATTCTGGATTGCCAATTTGCAATACGTTGAGTTGCTCTCCCTCCATTGCCTGTGTAAAATAACTCCACCAATGTACACAATGTTTCCAAAATAATGAACCCCCTACCACAAACCAAGGTCCTCCTTCTCGATGGTAGAGTAAAAAGGCCCAGCACCGCAAATTGCCATGGACGGGCAAGAAATGTTTTCCTCCTTACCATTACCTCTTTTCGGCATCAAAACTGCACCTATCCCATGCTTACTAGCATCAGTTGTCTACTCGTAAAAAAAGGTTTATACTCCATGGGTGGGGGGAAATACTAAGTATCAGTGGGCCGTCTATGACGGGATACGTTTAAGAACTTCCCTGAATAATTCTGGAAATATCACGGAAACATAGATGACTGTGTGGAAGTGGCAATATAAACCATAACACAAATGAGGTGATGGTTATGCTGGTCACAGCAAGGTACATCATAGTGGTATGAAGTCAGAAGTGACACATCACTGTATTGTATTTGCTGGCATAGGAGCCTGCAAGCCCATTCTTTTGACTAAACCCACTGACACTTCTGCAGTGGAAATAAGGTGAACCTTTGTAGTCCATAAACATATTGTATAGTTAAGTTCTTATACATAGCCCTTAGTAATCCGTTGCCTTTGCTTTGAATAACCCATAGGTGGCTCCCTCTGTCCTGAAGAAGACCCCGTCATAAGGATTCATTGTTCTTCCTAAAACCATTGGGGTTAAAATGTCGACTGTCCCTCATTTTGAACCTGTACTTAATGTGTCCACATGTAGATGACAGCAATTAATTTACTGCATCTCCTCACTGTTATGTGATCTTCCTCAGTCATGTACAACTGATAGTTAGACAGGTTTTCTGTATAAGGAATGTGAATATTGTGAATTGCTTATCTCCACCCTCTTAAAAACAAGCACTCTTTTGAGCACATTTTACTCTCACTTCTTCATGGAGCACCATTTGGCAATTGTACAGATTGATTTCATTATGATGACTGTAATATAAAGTTGCCTAAGATTTTAGACATTATTGAATAATGTGTTTCTTTTGGGTGGTGTGATTTGTATAAATATTATCCTTCCGCTTTGACCAACTTCTTTGTACCATATATGACCCAGGTCTGGTGGATCATTGGGTTACCCCATTGTTGTGTAACAGTCATTTTATGTAGGCACTAGGCAGCCAGTGTGCTTTTGCCATAGGCCTGCATGCGTTCTTTGTTCCAGGCTTCCTGCTTCTTGTTGTGACAATGTGGTTGGTGGTCATTTTGTGTAGGCAGCCAGTGCGCTTTAGCCATAGGCGTGCATGCGTTCTTTGTTCTAGGCCTTCTGCTTCTTGTTGTGACCATGTGGCTGATGGCCATTTTGTATAGGCGGCCAGTGTGCTTGTGCCAGAGGCCGGCATGCATTCTTTGTTCTAGGCCTCCAGCTTCTTGTTGTGATCACATGGGTTGCAATCATTTATGGATCCAGCCAGTATGCTTTCCCTATAGGCCTGCATGTCTTCTCCTTGTCCCCAATGAATGCCTTCCTGTTCAGTGTTGTTGTTGATGACAATGTGGCACTGGTTGGCAGCCATTCTGTGCGTCAAACCAAATTCACCCTGTTTTGCCATAGGCTGCATGGATTGTTGAGCAATGAGATAGCAGTTTAATAATAACTTCACTTATGTTTCATTATTTTAATTCTTCAATTTTTTTAAAAGTAATTGGTAAATTATTTTTCCAATTTGTTTTAAAAAAATGTATAATTTAAAAAACAATGTTTTTTGGTTTATACAATTTCCCACTACATCTTGCATCAATCAAATCAGCCCCATGTCTGCTATGGTGCACAACAGCATTCATTGTCTAGGGATTATTCCTTCCATTGTCCTTTGTCAGGTTCACCTCCCGCAGTGTTGTGCCACATCACATGTCGTGAATGATGTGACGTCACATGCTGCACATAAAGCAAACAGTTTCATCTGTATGTTATTGTTGTTGTTTTTTCTCTCTCTTATTCTTCAGTCACCATGAAAGTATATGTTGGTGTGTCTTTCCGTTTTACAAATGAGTAGATATATTTATTATTTGCACTGTATTGTTAATTAAGGGAGTAACAGCAGTGACCACACTAAATGGTATTTTTTTGTTTATGCTACTAATTGAACAGCAACAATGCCGCGTTTCACTGATGTCCTCTCTGCTTCTTTTCTTTTAGGTGCATGGCAAGAAGCGGGAAAAATAAGGAAGGAGGGTAATAAGGAAGTCGTAAAGCAAAAAGTACAAAACTAATGCAAAAAACAAAAGAAATAGAAAACAAACGCAAAATACACACTTAGGAAGACAGAGGGTAAGATAACAGATAAAAAAGATGGGAAAAAAGTTTTATATGCCATGGATTACAGAGATTAAGGAAGGATGAAAGAGTAGGCTCCAGCACCATAAACATAGTTAGAAACAAGATGGCCACGACATGCGCGACCACGTGGTGCAGTCCGTGCGATTTTTCTACCTGAACATGCAATCCGCATTGACGTACGGCGGAAATGTCATGCGAACAGGTGGGGAAAACAACTCTACCCACTCGCAGAACTCCGCGTAGCACGGTGGAGGTTTTTTACCGCTTACTATAGTGTCACTTTGCCCCTTTTCACCTTCGTACAACTTACACATTCTTAAAAAATGTCCCCTTTTTCCACACTTAAAACATACTACATTTGCGGCTGGACAATGCTTTGCACTGCTTATATGTGCTTTGCTTCCACATCTAAAACACAACAGATCAACACAGTCACAGGATGTCTTGACATTACTCCGACCACTGTTTGCATGAGTTTTATCAGAAATTTCATATTTCCTTTAGCTGCTTCTTTGACCACCAGATATGCTTCCACCCATTTTTTTAATACAACGTTGGGAATGTTCTATGCTTCCGCAATGGCTATCGCCGCTTCCAAACTCGGATCTACAGTAGACAAAACATTTCCTGAATTTTATTTATTGTTCGTTTTTTCAATTAACTGGTCCCTTATAATTTTGTCCTTAAGATCACAGTAGTTGCACGTTAAGGCCAATGTGTGTAACACAGCAACAACATCATCAATGAGTTCTTCTGGTGCTTGGCACCACTGAAAGAACTTGTGCCGTTCTAACACTATATTTTTTGGGGGGTTGAACCTCTTATTTAGAGTATGTACCATGGCAGAATATTCATCTACTACTTCTCCATCTCCATCCTCCTCAGTGCTGACACGTACCATGACAATTTCTGTAGGTAGTGTTTTTAGGATGCTCCTCCCTTCAGCACTCAAGTTATATACTAATAAAGCTTTCTTATTCTTTGAAGTAAATGTGTCCCCATCAATGGCTTCCAGATAAGCCTCGTACGCCTTATGCCACAGTTCCCAACTCATTGGTGGGGTACCTGGAACCAACAGAAACGAGGGAAGTGGAAACATTTTTTCCATGATGTCAAACAAAACATCGAGTTGCTGCTTAATGCTCTTTAAAAACTGGCCACAATCCAGGTTTAATGTACAGTTAAAACAGTTGACTGACCTTGAAGGAGAAACTCCTATGACCCTGTGTGCATAACTTGAGGAACAACCACAGTTGTACCTGTCATCGTTCACTCCACAATGGGACAAGCTGTTGCAGGCAGTACACAGTGCACATCACTTTAAATTCCACTGTACTAATGCAAACGATAAAGCTATGCATGAGTGCTGAAGATCGAACACTGTTAGGGCAATGAGAGCATGTGGGACTAAATGTTGAAGTCCCTCATCCAATATGGCACCCACACATCGCATGTGGTTACACTGCCGATAAACTGAAATAGCGCGAGCGCTCCACGCTCCACTCCGTGCTCCAGTGCTTGAGCCTGAACTCACGTGCCAGGAATGCATCGTACAATCCCCCAACACTGGTTAAATCAAAAATTCTATTCTTACATCCTTTGCCACCATGTATCACTTTCCATAATATCCAAATGAATGACACCAATTAATATTAAAAAAAACAGTCTCGCAAAGGAAAAATCCAGTAGCTTCACTACTCTACACTAAGGGCCAAATTCACAAAGGTAAACCTAGAACTGAAGACTAAGTTTAGACTTGAAGTCTAAGTTTAGACCCAAAGTCTAAAGGCCACATTAACAAAGGTAAACTTAAACCTTAAGTCTAAGTTTAGACCTGAAATCTAACTTCAGACCCGAAGTTTATCTTTAGACCCGAGGTCTAAGGGCTGTATTCACAAAGGTAAACTTTAACCTGAATCTTTAGCTTTGTGAATTGGGCCCTAAGGGTTTATGAAACCCTTTTTCAGGAAATTCAGTAATAGATTGTAACAAAAAAAAAGTAAGTACTTGGTTAATTGCAACCATATTTGCAACGCTCATCATAATCCCAAAGCAAAATATCCCTTTGTGAATACCTCACCAAGAATCATCTTTGCTGAGCCAAAACCAAGTCAGCCACAAGGGTGATGCTGTACATCATGTACAGTCAGATATTTCCTATTATGCAGCCTGGAGGGTTCCTCAACACAATACCTGGCTCCCATTACACCACCTAATCAAAACATAACACAACCTACGTGTAACATTACGCAACCTAAGCAAACAAGTTGATCTGCAATCAGGGCCGGCTTTAGCACTGGTGGCGCCCAGTGCGAGAATAATTTTTGGTGCCCCCACACCCCGTGACCGCCTCCTCAGATTCTCTTACTACCACCAGGCATAAGTGCCCCTCATCTCTACAGTCATAAGTTATTGCTAAACACAGCGCACCCCATGAGGTAGGTGCCCCCTCCCCAGGTCCGTGCCCAGTGCGGCAGCACCAGTCGCACTGCCCTAAAGCCGGCCTTGTCTACCATACCTTCTTGTGTGAGCTACTATAGTTCTGTACCCTGCAGTCAGTGCAGTACAAGGAGGGGTGTGGCTACACTAACCATGATGGGGGTTGCTTGATGCCATAGGTCCGCATCAGCTGATTCAATCCTGATAATGCAGCGTGCCTGGGAGAAACATTGGCACCCCTGACCCCCTGCGAGAGCCTGGAGCCCTCTGCTGCCTCCAGACAGGTGCTGCGAAGGCGGAGACAGTCATTTACTGCACAGGCGCATGCCCAGCAGCATACTTAGATTGCAGCTTGGTCTGATTAGCACATTGTAGAATGGGCCCTAAGATATAGAGAATAGGGCTCTCTACCAATTATGACACATTCCCTGTGTTTCACAGTCTGTCCACGCTTGAGCATATTCTAGGACCGTTTATGCCGCACGTCAAAAGGAGTCACCGCCACATTCTCGATGTACACCTGTGCTTTATTGCAATGCATAAGCACAAACCGGACCACTTTGGGTTTACTGGCCTGTTCCTCCACATAACTTGCACTCTGACTAGCAGATGTGGGCCTGGACGCAATTAGGGCTTGCTGTGTATCGGTTCCTGCATTTCATTGTCCTCAGCGGCAGTGGTGACAATAAATAGGAGCCTATCTCAAGCGGCATGGAGCCCATTTGTAGATCGTGTGTTTATCGAATAGCATAGATATTGTTAAGTGTCCAAAATTTTAGAAATGTTTTAGCCATTCTCTTGCCACATCTCCCCTTGTCAAATCTTCTCCTTTTTATTTATTTAGCACCTGTAGTTCTTTTCAGTGGACTCTTCTTGAACATGATAATACCCATGATAGAAAAGGAGGACGGGTACACTGTCTTTGCCATCGTTTGAATGTTGCAATAACCAGTTACATGACCCACCTTCCAAAGTTACTACTGTTTATAGTGATAGAGATCAGGGTATCTAAAATATGCCCACTACCACGGATAGAGTAATCACACAGTTACACGCACATACATTCATCATACGCTAGGGCCCATTTCACTAACATACGCTCAAATACTCTACCAGCAATAAACCTGTGGAAGGAAACACCTAAACACCCTGCATCTATATCTAGGACGATAGGACCTGATTATAGTGGTTGTCCTTAAACATACTCTATACAAATTATTCAATAATGATCAAAATGTACACAATAATTGACAAGAAAGGAAATTCAACACCATGTTTAAAAGTTATATTGCTTTATCTAAAATTAGTCAAAGTAAATCAATCAGTATAAATCATTTCTCATAGTTACCTATTCTAACTAAGTGTCAGAACGGGTCAGGACAAGTCTCTCGATAAAGTCTCTCAGGACGAAGTCCCTCAGCATCGATCCTCAGCAACGCAAGTTCACGCAGCAAAGGTAAAATGGCAAGTGGCAAAAGGGTGGCAAAATCCCTCCCTAAGCTAACAGTTTTTATAATGAAAATTACAATGGAAACACACATAAAATTGGCAGAATAAACTGTATCACTGAGCAGAGCGAGAAGGAAGGGATGTAACATTGCTACATCTGAAAATCTTCGCTCAGGAAAAGTCACAAGACGTGAACTACGGAACAGGAACCAAGAAACTATCAAAGTATCCAATTTGTTCAACTTCCCTCGGCAGCCGGGCCACAGTACATTGTTCGTTTCTGAAGCTCCTTTGTTTGCCAAGGACGTTCCATTTCTTTGGAGATCCTCCAAACTGCTGATGTCCTCATGGAAATTTACAATAAGGACCATGGTCAGTTGTCTTCAACCTTTTTCCAGCAGGGGTCTCCCTTGCCACATCACAGAATATGCCACAGCCAGGCTTCGATATACTGTCAGCTCGATTAAGGCCTTCATAGGCCACAATAGACCATCTTAATTAAAGAGACAAAATAAACGTTACTACAGCATAATGATTAAACAGTGTTAACCCCACTAATACCCTTATGTGTATGTATTTATCTAGCTTTGCAACATAAAAAGCATTAATTCAGACAGCGTTTTGTGCTTAAAATAAATAGCACACAGCAACGTTTAAACTTGAAAACTTGCACGTTATTATTAAACAGAAACAGCACAAATAAGCTAACCCTCGTATAACTCTCTCTTATGTTAGAACAAACGGATTGATTAATAGAATCACACTTACACAAGACAAATAATTAATTTTTAATTATTAATAAATTAATAAAACGCATAGACATGCCAGAGCTTCAAAAGCCCATGAATTTTCTAAAAGAAAACTCTGCTCCAGCAATCCCCCCTTTGGTGATTTTATCACCAAATAAACCCAAAAAAAAAATTAGTGAAAATTTAGTCCCATTTTAGGAAAAATCAGAAATGTCTTTTCCCCTTACACAACATTAAACACTAGTCACTCTTTCATCATCTCTCTTTGTCTCTAAGTAAACACTCTCCCTCAATTCTTCTAGTTCAATTTCTTGAGGTTCTCTTTTCAACTTCTTATTTTTCTTTTCTTTATTCAATTTCTTTTTCCCTCCCCTGTTTTTACAACACACACACACCAATCTTATTATTAATAAAGCCACAATTATACAAGACAAGGGAAACAATATTCTACCTATAATTGTACTACCTATTTTTGCAATAAAATCCTTAACAGCTATCATTTTATTAGCTATTTTAGTCCACAAACTCCCAGCTTCAAGTGGTACTAATTCTTCATGCAAATCAGTAATATTTCTGATATAGACCTTCAGGTCTTTACTTTCGTCAGGAATGTAAGTACAACAATGTTGAACTTTCAATATTCCACAAACTCCACCCTCCTTGGCCAAAAGAATATCAAGGGCAAGTCGATTTTGCATTGACATGGCACGTACGGCACTTAATTCTGTATTCACCAAAAGAAACCCTCCTGCGGTATTTGTCGATAAGCGATCAACCACTGTGGACAGTTTCCGAATTCCATAAGCATTTAAAGAAATTCCCACTGCTGGAATCAAAACCCCAAAAATGTCACCCACAATTTCAGACCAAGTTTCTCTCTTAAAACGTGTTAATAAGTTAATATCTTCTACATCTCTTATTTTATCTGCATGAAAAATCTTAGGAAAAACCAGGCCCACATAACACGTGCCATACCAATGGTCAGGCAACTTGTAATAAGCCTTGTTCCCACAAACATAGTACACTCCTGGAAAAATCGTATCTTCTCCACCTCTGAAACCCCAACCTGTCGCAATGAAGTATGTATCATGGCACTCACTAGTTCCCACAAAATATGTATCATATTGGGATTTCCTTCTGGTAATGCAAAGTTTACCCTTCTGTGGCGCATCTAGAGCTAAAGTTGGACTAACCCCATTTCTCAACTCTTTTCCCATCTCAATGTCCCAAATTGTTTCACTCACTTCATATTTTCCCCCTTTCTCATGCATGTTCACTCTCCTTTCTTCTACCATATCCAGGAAAGCTCTCTCTTCTTCTTTCAAACTGCAAGTTAAATTATTCTTAAAAATATAATCTAATGTTAATCCTTTTTCTTCAATAAAAATCTCACCAAAAGTGTTAGCTTCTTTAGCTGGATTCAGCTCTTCATTCATTGGCAAGTGCCCAAAAATACTATCTCTGTTAGACATCTTATAATCTATTTTCCCTAACAAATAAAAAACACTACTTAAAATACTACAAGAAATACCATATGTAGCTGGTAAATGGTGATAGGTAACACCCTCTGAAACAGATGCAGGTAACTGCATGCAGACATAGCAATCCCTTACTTCCATTGTCTTCACATATTCATATAACAGTTTAGAAAAAACATTACTAGAGAAATTATTAATTGACCTATCTTTGTGTATGTAACTACTACTTCTAATTGGAACTACTTTTTGAGAATTCTTCTCTACATTTGTCACATTTTCTATATTCATTCCAAACTCTACTCTAAAAGTAACTAATAAAACTAAAACACCCCATAGAAGCATTAATAATCCAGTACAACAGCAGCACATTCTACACCACCTCTTAAAGAAGGCACATCTATTTCTATTATCCTCTATGTTAGCCATTTTAGTTTAGCCTCTACTACTCCACTACTGTTTGAACTTCTTCACTTCTTCAGCAATTCTTCAGCTTTCAGTTTATCCAAATGATCTTTTCGTTCACTTGTTCCAAGTGAATCCTTCTTTCACTCAGTTTGGATACTTGTCATTCTTCACTTCAATTTCTTCAACATCAAATTGTATCAGATCTCCAACGTCAAGATCCTCAGTACTCGACTCTTCTCCAATGTCAGTCAAGAGTACTTTCAGAATTTCACCAGTATCTTCCTCAACCACTTCTCTCAAGACCACTTCCGGATTATCTCGAGTCACTGTTTCTTCATTTCCTTCTTCAGACAGTGTCACATAAGACCATTCCGGTGATCTGTACTTTTGGTTGGGTTTTTTAACTCTTTTTATTTCTACTGGTTCCTTTGATCTCCTTGATTCTTCTCCTTCAGCCTTTGAAGTTTGACTTGATATTTCATTTACTTATTCAGCTTTTGATGAATTTGCTCTTATTACTCTGTATCTCACCCTTTTAACTCGGTTGTTAGGCCAACGATCTCCTTTCACAACCTTTTTCGGCCTTAATTCTTTAACACTCTTTTCTCCAATCGAGGTTCTCTTTCTCAGAACTCGACCCTCTGTTTGTTCATTTTCATCATCCGATTCTGTTTCAATTGCCTTTTGCTTTCGTTTCTTAGCAGTTTTCTTTTCTTCCACAGATTCTTTCACCACTATTTGAGACTTTCCTACTTCTGTCCCTCCTCGGGTCTCCGACACGCAATCTTCTTGCTGTCTACTTGTCCCTTCACCTAGCTCCTCATGAATGTTCCCTACACCTCCTCGGGGGTCTTCCGCAATCTGTCCCTCTCTTTCTTCTTCTGACCCTGTTTCTTCAAGAATAATCTCAAGTGGTTCTTCAATCTCCTCCTCTTCTGATTCAGGAGTAATCTCTGTGTGATTTCTTTTTTCCTTTCTTTTCCCTCCACTGCTACTTGAAACTTCAGGCTCTTTAACAGAATCTGATCTTTTCTCTGATACTCGCAGTGATTCTCTTGAAGCTCTCTGTGCTTCTTTTCTCACTGATTCCGTATCTTCAGTATCTTCATCATCGCTGGAATCTGACTCTTCAAAATACTCTTTACCAGTTCCTTCTTTTGGGTTTGGAACTCTCAGAGTATGACTTGCATGTACCCAGTGCTTCACTCCAGCACACTTTACTGCAGTCGTTGTAGTCAGAATGACTTGTCTCGGCCTTCCCCACCTTGGAATCAAGCAATTTCTTCTTCTGTGCACTTTAATCCTCACCCAGTCTCCTGGACTTAGATCATGGGCTTGCTTCTTCTCAAGTGTGGTAGCTTCTTCTCCAACCTGGTGAAACACAGAATGAACTG
Organism: Triturus cristatus; assembly: GCF_964204655.1. Taxonomy (NCBI): domain Eukaryota; kingdom Metazoa; phylum Chordata; class Amphibia; order Caudata; family Salamandridae; genus Triturus; species Triturus cristatus. The sequence continues at coordinate 723,340,635 of NC_140580.1, read as the reverse complement.
CGTCAGCCAGGCCTTTACAGTAATCCAAAATCATGTCATCAGTTATTGACACCAACTTATTGACAGGCACGAATGCATGGCGCATAGCACGTCCCATGATTATTTCATGCGAGCTCAAACCAGTAGTTCTATCTGGAGTAGATCTCATTGTCATCAGAACTAGAGGTAACACATCTGGCCATTTCATGCCAGTGGCTAAACACATCTTTCCAATTCTATTCTTGATTGTGCCATTGATCTGCTCAACCACACCAGAAGCCTCTGGTCGGTATGCACAATGTAGCTTCTGCTGTATTTTCAATGCTTCACAAATTAAACCTATGAGTTCATTTTGAAAGTGTCTACCTCTGTCAGACTCAACTGTAACTGGAAACCCGTACCTAGGAATCAACTCTCTCAACAGTAACTTTGCCACTGTCAATCCATCATTTCTTCTAGTCGGGTAAGCTTCCACCCATCTTGAAAACAAACAGACTACCACTAGAACATACCTCAGTCTGTTCACTTGGGGCATTTCAATGAAATCAATCTGCATTCTTGTAAAAGGACCTCCTTCTCTGCCAATTGTTCCCAGACTCACCACTGTCTTTTTCCCAGTGTTAAATTGATGACAAACTAAACACCTTTGACAGATGCTCTCTGCAATTGTCCTGAACTTTGCATTGTACCAGGTCTGCTTGAACGACCTCACCATCGCATCCCTCCCCAGATTTCCCTGGCCATGATACATCCTTGCCATTGACGACAAGATTGAGTTAGGCATCACTGGTCTGCCATCTCTGTAGACCCATACATGGTCTGTTTCTCTTGGAGCACATCCTGCCTTAATCCAATCTTGTTTCTCTTCATCTCCTGCCTCATCTTGTAACTGTTTCACTTCATCCCAGGTCTCTAGGACATTAGTAAACATCACAGAAAGAAAAGACATTTCCTCCATTCTGTCCCGATTAATTGACTGATTTGTCTTAGCACAATACTGCGCCATATCGTTGGCGTAACGGTTTCCAACCGTGATAAAATCATCCCCTGGACCATGGGCAGCACATTTTACAACTGCTAACTCCTTAGGCAGCTGTATCGCCTCAAGCAATTTTCCAATCAATTCAGCATTCTTTATCGGAGTCCCACCCGATGTCAAGAAACCTCTTTGCAGCCACAACTGGCCAAAGTCATGCACCACTCCAAATCCATACTGACTATCAGTCAACACGGTTGTTCTCAAATCTTTCCCAATCTCACAAGCTTTTGTCAATGCCACTAATTCAGCAACTTGCGCAGATTTCACTCCTTTCAATGGTGATGCTTCCATGACCTCTGAAACTTTGCACACTGCATATGCTGCACATAGCACACCATCATCATTCCTCAAGCATGATCCATCCACAAACAACACATGGTCATTTTCAGGTAAGGGAATATCCCTTATGTCTGGTCTCGGTTTTGTACAATACTCAAGCACATCCAAACAATCATGATCATCTTCCATCTTTATACCCACATTTTCAATATCCGGCAAGAGTGTCGCTGGATTCACATTCACACATCTCTCAAGAGTCACGTTTGAAGCTCCCAGAATCACTTTTTCGTACTTAGTCAGCCGACTATGTGACATATGCTGAGTTCTGCTTCTCGTCAAAAGAATTGCCACATTGTGAGGTACAAATACCCTTACAGGATATCCCATTATGATCCCCTCACTCTGTTCCAGGCTTCTGCATGTTGCAGCCACAGATTTAAGACAACCTGGTAAACCCACAGCTACAGGGTCAAGTGTCGATGAGAAGTATGCAATAGGCCTTCTCAATTGTCCATGTTTCTGGATTAACACTGAAAGTGCACATCCATTTCTCTCACTGCAGTACAATTCGAACTCTTTCTCATAGTCAGGCATACCCAAAGCTGGAGCCTCACACATTTTACTTTTGAGCTCTTCAAATGCTGCCAATTGTTCTGCATCCAGATTCAATGGATCTGTCATTTCACTTTTTGTCAATTTAATCAATGGCTTTGCTATCAGGGAAAAATTAATTATCCACTGACGACAATATCCCACCATACCCAGGAACATTCTCACTTCTCTCTTGGTCTTTGGAGCTTTCATTTCTCTGATTATTTTGATCCTGTCAGTAGTCACTTTTCTCAGACCTTTTTCAATATTATGTCCAAGATAATGAACCTCTTTCTTGCAAAATTGCAATTTGGCTGGAGATACCTTTAACCCTCCATCTGCCAGATGATTCAGTAAAGCTATGGTATCCACTTCACAAGCTTCACGTGTCTTTGATGCCACCAGTAGGTCATCAATATACTGCACTAACACTGAACTTTCAGGCATAATCAAACTCTCCAACGATTTCTTCAATAACTGATTGAATATCGAAGGACTCTCTGTATACCCCTGTGGTATTCGACACCATGCTAAAATACGCTGGCCAAACCTAAATGCAAAAATCGGCTGGCTGTCATGATGCAATGGAATTGAAAAGAACGCATGACACAAATCAATCACTGTATACCACTCAGCATCATGTGGAATTTGATACAGAATCACTGATGGATTTGGCACAATAGGACAACATGCCACCACAATTTGATTAACTTTTCTCAGATCCTGTACGATCCTAAATTTGCCATTGGGCTTTTTCAGTCCCATTATCGGTGAATTACACGGACTACTCAGTAATTCTCTCAGAACTCCTTGCTGAATCATTTTCTCAATTATAGGAGTTATCCCTTCAATTATTTCTGGTGTCATTTTGTACTGAGGAATGTTAGGATATGTAATTCCCTCTTTCACTGCAATTTTCACTGGATCTACATTATTCATCAATCCCACATCCTCTCCTGTAAAATCCCAAACTGCTCTTTTCACTGTGTCTCTCAGCTCTTGAGGCAAATCCTCCGGATTAAACACAGCAAATGCACCAATTAACTCACTTTCTCTATTTTCTAGAGTCATTCGATAGAAAACATCATCATCTGGTGTCTCAAAAGCTATTCCATCTGGTGTACAAAAGATTGTGCAATTCATCTTACACAATAAGTCCCTACCTAACAGGTTCACTGGACTCGTGTCACAGACAATAAATCTGTGCATGTCTGAAAATTTCCCTATCTGTACTCTTACTGGTTCAGTAAGACGTGTTCTGATTTGTGTATTGGCTACACCAACTACTTGGATTGCTTCATCCGAGAGAGGAAGATTTCTAACATCTGTTGACCTGACAGTTGATCTTGTCGCACCTGTGTCTACCAAAAAAGTAACACTCTCCTCATTTATTTTCCCATCCACAAATGGTCCTGCCTGGTCTATTTCTAGAGTTGCACCAAGTATGCACTCTTCCTCCTCTCTTCGGCACCGTCAATAATCACCCTCAGACTCACTCCCTTCACTCTTTAACAAGTACTGTTGTACTTTGTTAGAACGTCTTGGTTTGTTTACCAGCTCATCATTGAAGAATCCCGAGTCCTGATTGTACTTTTGTACCCCTCTATTCTGCGGCAAGGGCGGTTTTGGCTCCTGACTCTGCTGTCTCACAACTTTCTGTTGCTGTTGCTGCTGGTTATTCCCTTCATTCTGCACCTGTTGATTTAAGGATTTACCCTCATTATTCACTAATGGTGGATTAGGACATTCAGATCTCCAATGTCCCAGCTGGCCACAGTTGTGACAAGGGAACTTTTTCTTTGCTTCCTCAAGACTTCCTTTCCCCTTTCCTACATATCTGGGTCTATTTCCTGCATTATTTCCTGGATTATTCGCCTGTTCCACCAACTGTGCTTCCTGTCTTTCTGCAACTTTCACTAGTGCCCACATTGCTTTCTCTTTCAGCTTTCTTTGTTTTGCTTCAATTTCATCACTGAAGTATTTTGCATGTCTCAGAATCTCATCTACTTTCTTACTCTGCCAATCCACCGTGTGCTCACGAATTCTCTCACCAATTTCAGGTCTTAAACCATATACAAATCTGTATACAAAATGACTCAAATCCTTGTCACCCAGGTGTTCATCTCCACTGAATTGTTTAAAAGCCAGTATCAACCTTTCGTAAAAAGCATGAACTGATTCTCTTGCTTCCTGTTGTGTTCGGTCTATCTTAACCCAGTCTGTCTCTTTTGGAGGAACTTTACTCTTCAGGTATACCATCACCTGATCATACTTCCTCATGACTTCTGGATCTGGTGCCCCTGTTCTTGAATCTCTTGGATATTCCTCAGTAGGCCAACTCACAACTATTTTACACTCAGTCCACAAGTCTGCTGGAACAATTATATCAAAAAGACTATTCAGGTCAACCCACAGCACTTTTGACAATTTCACAAACCTGTCTACCTGCCTATACCACTCGACGGGCTTTTCTCTCAATCGAGGGAAATCATTCGTAAATGATAAAATATCCTGTCTGGTCCATGGAACATGTACATATCCTCCTCCAGGTATTTCTCTCATAGGATAATTATCCACTGGTTTCTCCTTTTCTCTCACTGGAAATGCTGAATAAGTTGTTCTGTCTTCAGATTCCTCTCTTTTCTTATACCACCTCTCCTTCCACTTTTCTACATCACCCCATCTTCGCAATAATGCCACCATTTCTTTAATCTGTCCTGTTCTACCAGAAGTATTCAAATTTTCTATGTCTTTCTCTGTGAAATCCATCCTGTAAGTTTTCTGCAAAACCTTTACTTTATCAATGTCAACTCCTTGCTCATTTGCTATCGCTCTTAGTCTATCATGAGTATTTCTTGCTCTCCATGTTATGCTTTTACACATAAACAATAGCTCACCATCATGATGACTCTTCAGGATTTCTGTTGGAAGTGTTCCTGTCACAAGCTCTTCTAATTCTATACGTAACTTAACCACATCAATAACTTGTGAATCCTTATCCTTTTTCTGAAGAACCTTCATCCAATCATTCAAATCATCAACTGTTATTTCAGCAGTTTTTCTCACTGGAACCACTTTTTTCTGCGGTTCTAAAATTGGCATCCCTGAACAACTGGGTTCACTAACATCCAATAGTTTACTACATGTGTCATGTCTTGTTCGTCTCAGGTCACTTCTTTCTGTTCTTTTATCTGAATCCCCTGAAGGACCAACTGAATTTGTCAAATCATTCCAAACATATGGAATCACCAGTCCATTCTCACCTGTCTTCTGTTTGTCAAACACAGCCATAACCGGACCTATAGTTACAGGCACCGTAACAGCTTCTAGATTCTTCGTTAACTCCTTAATTTTCTCAGTCAGTTCTGTTGTTGTTTTTGCTAATTTTCTAGCATTTTCCTCACTACTTCGATTCTCTCTCTCCCTGAAAGAACTATTACTTCTTGATTCAGGTGTCATTTTTTCTTTCTCAATAATACAGACTGTATCTCTTATCGGAGAAACAACTGGTGTACTCTCATCTGGTTCTGGTCTATATGGGGGTGGTCTCTTGTAAATCATGTCATTTAAGACCTCATCATCATACTCATTAACTCCAACTGCTCCCTCTTCAATTGTTCTCATAGGATATAATCCCTCTGACATATTAACATCTCGCCATCTTTTCATCCGATCATGATGTGTTTCACGATCATGTCTCCTCCCAAACATGTTCCTGTAATACCCTCCAGACCTTTGCTTTTCTCGCTCATGAACTTCCTCTTCCCATTCCACTAAAGCCTCGAACTGTGTAGGTCTCGGCTTCGGGTCCAGATGTACCATCTTTTCCCGTAAATTTCTCAACACGGCCAAATTAAATGAACCATGTTCTGGAAATGCTAGAACACCATCTTCTTTAGTATACCTAACCCAATTCTGCAACCATATGCAGGTATGTAATCCATATTTCGCAACCATGAAGGATGCAGGTGTTTTCGCTGGAGGTAGCAACTCACCCTCTCTCGTTTTAACCTCTTTATCCTTGGTAAACCACCTTTTAACTTTCCCAAAGAACGTTTTTTTCTTTTTCTCCTCATGATAATACATTTTAGCGCTTACCAAAACTCTCTACTCTCTTTGTATTATAGATATACAATACGAACTTCTCAACTAATAGCAGCGCGACTCACACTAACGCACCAATCCTGGAGCGTCTACGTCACTAAACAGCTCTTCCAATCCCTGCGCGACTCACACTAACGCACTAATCCTAGCGCTATCCAATCAGAGCGCGGACCTTCTGACGTCAACAGCCGCTGCAGTCTCTGTCTCCTGTCTCTGTCATTCGTCTACCCCTCCTTTACAAAAACTCTCAGTAGACTTCGTGTCAAAATTTCTACAAAATCTATTAGTTACAACATAAAAACATCTCCATTGTCTGCTTCGCTAACCACAGGATAGTAAAAAAGAGTCTATTTCTCAAGAATCAACAAACTTTCATACATCTCATAACTGTTTCCTCTAGGACGTATCCAAAGAGTCTTACAATCAATAAATGTATATGCATTCACGCACATTCATACAAGAAAAATATACTACATGCACACAGAATCCTGCTTCCCGAGAACAGCGCACAATCTGTCCCACTACAGAATTATAACTCACAACAACTAAGCAGCTTACCTCTGCCCAGTTCCTCAAACAAGCTCAGAGAATACCTATTACTCCTCCCGCAATAAGCTTTAACGGCAATCCTTACGGATCCCTGGGACTCAAGACCAGAGTTTCACAGATAACCTTCACTACGATACACACTCCTTACATACTAGAAATATATCTAAGAGTAACATACGACAATGTCACTGATTCCGAACCCAGACAATGTGAACGCGCAACTTCAATTGTCACACGTTATTCCTTACAATCCCGTCTTTCCCGAGAGCAGCATATACACCTTCCTCTGCCCTACTACGGAACTGCTACCAGCTTCCAAATTCCAGAAGCACTACATATAACTCAACATGACGACTCCAACATATAGTATTAGTACATATACCAATATCATCAAAAATAAATCAATAATCAATAAGCTAATATACAAGCAATCTTATCTTATCAGATCAAGACAACCATCTATAACCATCCTCTGCTACCAGAGAAATTGGTAGAGATCAGGGTATCTAAAATATGCCCACTACCACGGATAGAGTAATCACACAGATACACGCACATACATTCGTCATACGCTAGGGCCCATTTCACTAACATACGCTCAAATACTCTACCAGCAATAAACCTGTGGAAGGAAACACCTAAACACCCTGCATCTATATCTAGGACGATAGGACCTGATTATAGTGGTTGTCCTTAAACATACTCTATACAAATTATTCAATAATGATCAAAATGTACACAATAATTGACAAGAAAGGAAATTCAACACCATGTTTAAAAGTTATATTGCTTTATCTAAAATTAGTCAAAGTAAATCAATCAGTATAAATCATTTCTCATAGTTACCTATTCTAACTAAGTGTCAGAACGGGTCAGGACAAGTCTCTCGATAAAGTCTCTCAGGACGAAGTCCCTCAGCATCGATCCTCAGCAACGCAAGTTCACGCAGCAAAGGTAAAATGGCAAGTGGCAAAAGGGTGGCAAAATCCCTCCCTAAGCTAACAGTTTTTATAATGAAAATTACAATGGAAACACACATAAAATTGGCAGAATAAACTGTATCACTGAGCAGAGCGAGAAGGAAGGGATGTAACATTGCTACATCTGAAAATCTTCGCTCAGGAAAAGTCACAAGACGTGAACTACGGAACAGGAACCAAGAAACTATCAAAGTATCCAATTTGTTCAACTTCCCTCGGCAGCCGGGCCACAGTACATTGTTCGTTTCTGAAGCTCCTTTGTTTGCCAAGGACGTTCCATTTCTTTGGAGATCCTCCAAACTGCTGATGTCCTCATGGAAATTTACAATAAGGACCATGGTCAGTTGTCTTCAACCTTTTTCCAGCAGGGGTCTCCCTTGCCACATCACAGAATATGCCACAGCCAGGCTTCGAAATACTGTCAGCTCGATTAAGGCCTTCATAGGCCACAATAGACCATCTTAATTAAAGAGACAAAATAAACGTTACTACAGCATAATGATTAAACAGTGTTAACCCCACTAATACCCTTATGTGTATGTATTTATCTAGCTTTGCAACATAAAAAGCATTAATTCAGACAGCGTTTTGTGCTTAAAATAAATAGCACACAGCATCGTTTAAACATGAAAACTTGCACGTTATTATTAAACAGAAACAGGACAAATAAGCTAACCCTCGTATAACTCTCTCTTATGTTAGAACAAACGGATTGATTAATAGAATCACACTTACACAAGACAAATAATTAATTGTTAATTATTAATAAATTAATAAAACGCATAGACATGCCAGAGCTTCAAAAGCCCATGAATTTTCTAAAAGAAAACTCTGCTCCAGCAATAGGATGCCCTACTGCTGCATCATACAATCACTTAAGCAACCTGAAAGAAGTCTATAACCTAGGAGCCCTGCTTACAATAGGAAATTAAAGAAATGACACACAGCACCTTTTACATTTTGTAAACCTCACATACATTTCTTACAGCCACTGGATACAGGACGGGTCATTAACTAGCTTTTTCTCCCCTTAGGAGAAGTTATACTTAGTGCCCGCAGGACCCCATTGAAAGTACAGCGACTCTATAAAATGATCTCACTGTCACACAGGACAGGGGTATTAAAGCAACTACATAAGTTACAGAATTGGTGATCTGAGATAGAAAGGTGATGGGTGGTGAGCATGACTTGGGTACATGGATGCATGTGTAAAGGTCTGGCCCTCTGTTTCTCTTTCCATATGCCACTGATACAATCTTCACATAACCTCTGTGTGAGCTTTTATATGCACATGGGTTATAAGGTATTGGTTGTCTTTCTTTATGGTGTAAGTCACATTCACAGAAAATACACCACTTTGTTCCCTATCCTCTATTACTTTGTGCATCTAGGTGGAGAGTTTTATTTTATTGTATAGGTTCTAACAATGGAGATTTTGATGTTTGTTTTATTAATTGAGTATTGTGTGACCAGTTGTCTTTTACATGTTGCTTTGCAGATCATTTCCCATTGACCCAACAAACCAGACCTCAAATCTCTGCTACTCAACAACTACTTCAGTACAAACACAAACTGATCTATGATTCTCAAAGACCATACCCTCATTGACTAAATCCTCTGAGACAGTGATCTGACCCGCTTCAGTCTCTCATCTCTCCTATCGTCATTACCTTAATGCTTTACTGTTATTTTTGATTGATGTCAATTTTCTAATATATGATTGGTGCTCATTTTTTAAAACCTGACTAATGTATGGCTTCTTCATTAATTATGTCTTTATAACCCTCATGAATCCCCATGTTATTCAATGGTAAATGTATTCTCACAATATGTAAAGTGCTCTGATGCCCTTGGTTCTAGCTAGATCTGTAGAAAACTCAAAAATAAATAAATAAATAATCTGTGTTATATTGTGTGTTCCTGAAGAAGGTGGACCATCATTATCTTTCACCCACCGAAACGTGCGTTGACTGTTTTTGTGAGAAATCCTGGCCTGCAACACAACAATGGCAGAAATTGGAGATCCTTTCTTGTTGTAACTCGCAGTGTATGTGAGGAGCAGCTGGGATTTGTATTCATGGCATATGTCAGAGGATGAGTGTTTCTCTGTGAATGAATGAGGGAGTGGCATTGTGACATGGGTGGAAAATGGTATACATGGTTAGTGAAGCTAAATGTGTAAAGTGTTGTAGAAAATGTATAACAAATGTGTTTTCTTGTTTGCGAAAATGTGTTTTAATATTGAGGAAATAAAATAAGGCGTAAGTATTCAAAAACAACACTGCAGATTTGTAAAAGATAGTGTACCGCATCATGCACCAATTTGTGTTAATAATGGTAAAAGAAAAGACAGAAAAGAAAGCAATAAGCTAAGGTAACATGTATATCTGGTCTTAAATTGTTTCCGGTCAGCCCACTGAGCACTCTGATCTGCCATTGAAGAGATACATGTCATGTGGCATTTTGTGTATTTGTTTAGTTTTTCACTCTCCTATTAGAAATGGGGGTCTCTAGTTGGCAGGTTTGTACCCTGTCCAAGTAGGTACCCTTCCTTCTAGTTAGGATGAGGGAATTACACTTCTAAACTAACCCTGCTCACCCCTTGGTAGCTTGGTATGAACAGTCTGGCTTATTTCAGAGGCAATATGTAAACCATTTGCACGTATCACAGTGAAAACACTACAAATGGAAACCACCCCATTTTTAGAATAATAGCCAATATTTATCTGTGTAAAACAAGATCAAAACAATAAAAATCCAACACACAGTAATAAGGTTAAGAATATTGCAAGAATAGACTTAAAATACAGTTCCTCGAAGTCAATAGCTCCGTCCAGGGCTATCACGGCATCATGAACAAGCAAATTCAACAGTTCAGGCCAATAGCGAGGTTGCAGGTCAGCTACAGTGTCGGGAAGAACAGCAAACAGTACCTTGGAAATGCAGGGCATCGTGGACCTGGCGATGACCTCCGAAGAAGCGGCATTGTCGGCAGGTGTCAGTTCTGGAGGTGGGTGCATGAGTCGTCGGGCCCTTGAAGTCACACGCGTTGGGGATCGAACTCCGTGACGTTGAAGTCAGGAGAGATGGCGCGGGGTTTCGATGCAAAGTGGGACGATGCAAAGTGCGGTGCCCACAGGTCATGGTGCAGGCAGTGGCTCAGTATCAGCGTTGTCGGTAAGACCAGGACTGTGATGTGAAGCAGGGCAATGTGGCGTGTGTGTCCACAGGTCATGGTGCAGGCAGCGTCATCGTCATTGCTGAAGCACTGTAGTTAGAAGACCCAAGGTTGCGATGCGAAGAGGGGCGCTGCTTGATGCGGTGCCCACAAGCAGCAGCGTTGGTTGACGATGCTGGATTCGATGGCACCGACGTCGGATGACCAGGGCTGTGGTGTGGGATGCAGCAATGCTTTGTTTACCACAGGCCACAGTGCAAGCAGCAGGGTCGATGTCAGCATTGGGCGTCATTGTCATTGAGGGCAGGCAGTGATGTGAAGCAAGGCAATGTGAAGTGTGTTGCCTACAGGTCACGGTGCAAGCAGCGGCTCAGTGATGGCCTCAGGCGTTGACGTCGGGGAGACGAGGGTTGCGGTGCGAAGCGGGACAATGCACTCTGCGGTGCCTTGTTGGCAGATGAACTTGAAGTCTTTGATGTTCCTGAGACTACCAACAGTAGGCAAGCTCTACTTCAAGCCCTTGGTGAAACTCAGGCAATAAGTTGCAGAAAGTTCAGTTCAGTCCTTTCACTGCCCAATTCAGAAACAGCAACTGCAGGCCAACCCAATAAAGCAACACACAACAAAGGGGCAGTACTTCTCCTGGCGGCTCTTCCAGCTCTTCTTCTTGGCAGGTCCCTTAGTCCAAAGACTTCTGATGAAGTCTTTTATTTCCCTGAATCTTCCAACAGGAGGCAAACTCTACTTCAAGCCCTTGGGGAAAACTCTCACAGCAGGATGACGAAAGTACAATCCAATCCTTTCCCTGCCCAAGACAGAAGCAGCAAGCAGCAGACCAACACGACAAAGCATGCAGTATAGAGCCAGTTCCTCCTGACAGCTCTTCCAGCCCTTCTTCCCAGCAGGCTGCTTAGTTCAGCAGTAATCTAATGTTCCTAGGTTTTAGGTCTAATCTACCCCTTTTTCCCCTTGAAGTCTTTTTTCATAAAGTCTATCTTGCTCAGCAAAATCAGTTCTGTCCTCCCTTGTCCAGCCACACTACAGGCAGTGCAGCCACAGCCTATTCAGGTGCTGGTGATAACTCCTTCCACCACTCTAGCCCAGGATGGCTCATCAGCATATGCAGTGCAAACCTCAGCTTCCTTTGTGTGAGTGTCTGGAGTGAATGCACAAACAACCCCTGTCAGTCTAAAACCAGACGTTGATCACAGGCAGGCAGAGGCACAGGATGGTTAAACAAGAAAATGTCCACTATCTAAAAGTGGCAATTTCAATCACACAATTTAAAAACACCTTTACTAAAAGGTGTGTTATTAAATTCTGAGCTCAGGGAACTTAAACTACATTTCTCTGTTTTGTCCCAATTGAAAGTTTTACTTGTAAAATGTTACGAGGCTTCCCCAATGATCACCTATGGGAAAAACAGCCTTTCAATAGTGAAAAACGAATTCACAGTATTTCACTGGACAGACATGTAAGACACAAGAGCACATGTCCTACCTTTCACATACACTGCACACTGCCCATGGGGGTACCTTGGGCCTACCTTAGGGGCACCTTCCATGTAGTAAAATGGAAGGTTAAGGCCTGGCAAGTGGGTGCACTTGCCAGATTGACATGGCAGTTTAAAACTGTGTGTGCAGACAAGGCTACCTATGTGGTGGCACACCCAGTGCTGCAGGCCCACTAGTAGCCATTGATTTACAGTTCCTTGGCACACCTGTGCACATTACTAAGGACCTAGTAGTAAATCAAATAAGTCAATCATGGAAACACCAATCCATAACACAATTTACATGGAGATCATATGCACTTTCACACTGATTTGCAGTGGTTAAGTGCCCAGAGTCCTAAAAACAACAAAAAATGGGTCAAAAACAGGAGGCCAAAAAGCAGAAAGTCTGAGGGTAAACCCACTAAAAATGCCAAAGTCTAACATCCTCCCTTATCCCAGACCTAAAATTATTATAGTAGGGGGTACCTTCTCTTTCTGTGCCGTTACAGCGAACGTCAGACCCCTATCCATGTTTAATGCCGATTTTAAGGTTTTGAGCAAGGCACTATCCTCCCAACATCGTCCATACATGATGAATTTGAGACACACTGACTAGAATGGGCTCATCCTGACTCGCAACACTTCCCTAAATCTACGAAGGCTGTATAACATCATCCTGAAACCATGGGCCATGATCGTTTTAGTAGGCCTAGAAAAGGCCTTTAAAACTGTACGATAGGACTTTCTTGAGGTCGTCATGCGCCATATGGGCTTGGTGAGTGATGGGCAGCTGGGTGTAGTTGAACTTGATGCCCACAGCAAAACAGGGCGTACCATCTTGGATGCTTATGACATCTTTGGAGTATTATGCAGGGATGCCCGCTGTGCCACTGCTCTTTGCCATAACTATAGAACCACTGGCGGATCACATCCGAATGGAGCGCCGGGGTAAGGGACTTACAGTGGAGGGGGAGGAACATACCATCTCCCTCTATGCAGATGACCTGTTGATTTACTTACGGATCAGAGAGGAAGACATTTACTTTGCCTTGCAGCTCCTCAATGAATATGGAACCTTCTCAGGCCTGTGGGTTAATAGAGCGAAGATGTGTGACTTCCATGTGACAAGGGAGGCCACCGGCCTGCTGGATGTCCACTTGATAGCCTTTGGGCACCGAACAGATTTAAATATCTTGCCATTTACATTTATCAAGTGAGTAATGATTTGCCGGAAGGCAATCTGGGTAAGGCAATACACTTCCTAAAAGCTTGTGTTCCATTCTGACGATCCCTCCGGTTGTGCGTATTGGTGCGCATAGCACTCTCCAAGATGGTCTTGCTCCCACGGCTGCTCTATTATTTTGCAAACCTGCCGGTGAGGGTTCCGGTATCGATGTTTCACCAACTGTATTCACTCCTGAGGGAGCTGATCTGGGACAGAGGCCACCAGAGAGTCTTGCTTGCTACCCTTTGCTGCCCACCCTTAGAAGGGGGACTCAGAGTTCCTGATTTTGATCTGTGCCACATGGCAGCGCAACTTCAATTGATCTCAAGGTAGCTAGATGGGGGTGGGGGGCTATAGGAACTAGGTCTGGTAGGAACTGAACCGAACCAGGGCACTATGATTATGAAGTTGCTTCGACCCGCTTTGCCGATCCCACAGCTGGGCTTTCTCCAGGCAATGGCTCTGAGCTGTTGGCGCCACTGTCTTAAGTGTATGGGAGGTGTGGCGCTCTAAGCCCCTGAGCTTCCGCTTGTGGGGTTCCCTCATGAAAACCCAATCACATACTTCAGGGCAGGACAGATGAGCTCTTGGACAGAGGCAGGGATCTGAGCAGTGAGCAACTCTTATCAGATGGGCACCCTCATCCTGCTGCCAGATCTAACGGAGCAGGCGGCCCTACTGATTCCTTACAGATAAGGCCCTCCTGTAAATGTTCCACAAACTCTGGAGGCAGGGCGACATAGAGCAGGTGATCCACTTAGTTTTGCAACTGCTACTAATGATGGGGACAGGGAGACACCTAATTATGTGGTTCTACTGTGCACTAAACACAATGACTGGGAAATCCCTGGAGGCCCTTAGAAGACCATGGTCGGCCTAGTTGGGCTGTAAAATTCCAGACACAGAGTGGGGGAAGCTGCTGGCATACCCTCAGAAAGTGTCCTGTAATACCCGTCTTAAATACATTCAATACAATTACAAACACAGGACATCGCACAGGAATGTGGAGGCGAGCTCCGACCGTGCCCCCAGTGTAAGGCACTGGAGACAGATTTTAAGCATATGACATGGGGATGTGCCCACTTACAGGAGTTCTGGGGGCAGTACTCGTAAAAGTTGCTGTGACCCTAAACCGCTCCCTGCGGAATAGATTCATAGACCATGCCCTGATATTGGCAAAGAGGAGAATAGCCATGGCCTGGAAATCGATGGGGAGGGCTAGGGTTGAGACTTGGACCAGGGATGTGACTCTGTGGGCATGTGCAGGAGATAGAGCACTGCAAAGGGAGGAGGCCCATAGCAGTCCTGTGGTCAGAGCTGGTAAATAAATGGAAAGACCCAGACAGAGGGGCACCGGGAGAAAGGTGGAGGCTCGGGCTAGGATGAGACTGCTGGGGTAGGCCATGGAACCGGAGAAATGCAGAGATGATGGACAATTGGGCTGGGGCTGCTAGTGAGGGGGTTACATGAGGTGCCTCCGCAGGCTTGCAGAATCCTTGTGGTAGTACGGGTAGGGACGGAGTATATTCCACACATATCGTACACACAACCGTTTACGGACAATTGGGGTAAACTATGACATGCCAGCCATTTTTGTACCACAGCTGTAGGAGCTCAGGGAACTCAGTAGACTGTTTACGCACCAAACTTGCTGGGTGAGGGGTAAGGAAACATTGTGTTATACTGTGGAAAAGTTAAGTATTTTGATTTTTTAGCAAACGACAATAACATTTTTTTTTTAAAGTGCAGTATGATTGAGCCTCACAAGTCAACCTCTTCAATTTGTGAGTCATCCAAATGTAACTGGACTAGTGTGCCACCTCAACAAATAAAACACATCTTTATAAGTGCTTTCAAACCCAAACACAGAAAATCCTGTGTAAAGAAGTAAATGACTCTTAGTTCCTAAAGTGAGCCAAAATGTAAAATTGCTAAAGGGAAATGAAAGCATAAAATGACCAGCCTTTACTGTATGGGTAATTAAACATGCAAAAAAACTACACTCAAATCAAAACCATTTACCTGTGTGAAATTTCATTTAAACAAAAATCTTTTCTCTTCAAACTAATGCCATCATTAACTTCACAGAGAAACCAGTTGCGTTTAAATGTTGCTTAGACTAGCAATAAAAAAGCCAGCACTCCACATAACAGAGCGCCCTATTTTCAATGCTGCGCTGCATGTGAAAACTGAATGTAGTCCTCAGCATGTGTTTAATTTCTCAGCGACGGTCAGTTTCCAAACACAATTACAGGGCAGACTGTCCTGCATTTTTACAAGCAACACCACACCGCCCTCTGCTGTGGTAACGGTCTGTGATGGCCGCCAGTCATAGTTCAGCACTAAATTAAAGCATTGTTTTAGTACCAAACTGCAAAAGGAAAGGACACACTAGGCTGTCTCTTAAGTGTGAACTCTAAGGGTTGCATATTTATGTGTGAAACAGCAGGAGCTGCTTTAACCCCTTTGCTGCTAGGCCTTTTCCCCTCCTGTGCTAAGCCTTTTTTGGGCTATTTGGGGTAGTGCGCGCTTAGGCCCCTCTAACTTTTTGACCTCATTAGGTATCCATGCCAAGTTTGCGTCCTTTTCTTCCAACATCATGGGGATTCTAAAGGTACCCAGGGTTTGTGGATTCTCCTAGAGGGTTCCCAGAAATTGGTCAAAATAAAGCAAAATGTAGTTTTTTTTGTGAAAAATGGAAAAAACTGGCTGCAAATGAAAGCGTCTGGGTTTTTCTCTGCAATGGTATCAAAAAAGGGTTTGTGGGGCTGATATCACCATTTCTCCAGCTTTTAGGGAATGACAGATTTTTGTCAGAAATCCAACATTTTTTACACAGTTTTGGCATTTTTCTGGGACATACCCTATTTTTGCTATTTTTTGTGCTTTCAACCTCCTTCCAGATAATCGTAGAAATGGGTAGAAAAGCAATAATGGATCCTGGAAAGTTATACAGTTTTGAAAAGTAGACAAAATTCTGAATTCAGCAAGGGGTCATTTGTGTAGATCCATCAAGGTTTCTTTATAGAAACTAACAGGTAAATATAGGAAAAATTAAATATTTGTTGAAAAAAGCAGCCTTTTGAGTCAACGTTTTCACCTGTAACTTCTTCTAATTATGACATCTCTTTGAAAGCAATGTACCGTTACATCCGGTGGACATTCCTGGTTGTGGGGATATATAGGACTTGTAGGTTCACCAAAAGCCCAACGAACCCAGAGTAAAAAACTGAGCAGCATTTTGTAATGGTTTTTTATTATGTTCCGGGTATATAGCAATTATTGTGGGAAAATGTATACATGGAAAAATCGGTATGAAAGACACCTATGTATTTCTGAAATGGGATCAAACTACAGAGTTTAGAAACAGTGCATATTTGCACATTTTCGAAATTGGGAATACTCATACTAGCATGAGAATTATTGGTCATTTTTCAAAATGACTTTTTTTTACACAATGTCTTTCATTTGGAAGGGAGAAATGCATTAAAAATCAATAGGTAATAACAGTTGCTTTACAAATCTGAACTACCCTAAGTCTCCCGATAAAAATGGTACCTCACTTGTATGGGTAGGCATAGCGCCCACGACAGGAAGTGGCTCAAAACCTAACGTGAACATACCACATTTTCACAATGAAAATTTACACATTTTTTGCCTAGAGTCTAGCTGTAGTTTTTGAACCCTAGCTCTGCCGGCACCTAGGGAAACCTAGCAAACCTATACATTTTTGAAAAGTAGACACCCAGGGAAATCCAGGATGGGGTGACTTGACTGCCTCCCACCATGATCTGTTACCCAGAATCCCTTGCAAACCTAAAAATGGACAAAAAAAAACACTTTTTCCCCATATTTCTGTGGCGGAAAGTTCTGGAATCTGCGTGGATCCATAAATTTCCACCAACCCTGTGTTGCCCAAAGTCTTACGAGAAAAATGGTACCTCACTTGTGCAGGTTGGCCTACTGCCCGCGACAGGAAATTGCACAAAATGCAATGTGGTCACACCGAATTTCGTAGTGAAAAATTACCCTTTTTTGGCAAAGTGCCTAGCTGTAGTTTTTGAACCCTAGCTCTGCCGGCACCTTGTGAAACCTAGCAAACCTATACATTTTTGAAAACTAGACACGCAGGGGAATCCAGGATGGGGTGACTTGACTGCCTCCCACCATGATCTGTTACTCAGAATCCCTTGCAAACCTAAAACATTGACAAAAAAAACACATTTTCCCCATATTTCTGTGGTGGAAAGTTCTGGAATCTGCGTGGATCCACAAATTTCCACCCACCCCGCGTTCCCCAAAGTCCTACGAGAAAAATGGTACCTCACTTGTGCGGGTCGGCCTAGTGCCCGCCACAGGAAATGGCGCAAAACGCAATGTGGTCACACCTCAATTTTGCAGTGAAAAATGACCCTTTTTTGGCAAAGTGACTAGCTGTAGTTTTTTAACCCTAGCTCTGCCGGCACCTAGGGAAACCTAGCAAACCTATATATTTGTGAAAACTAGACACCCAGGGGAATCCAGGATGGGGTGACTTGAGTGCCTCCCACCAGGGTCTGTTACCCAGAATCCCTTGCAAACCTAAAAAATTGACCAAAAAAAACACATTTTCCCCACATTTCTGTGATGGAAATTTCTGGAATCTGCGTGGATCCACAAATTTCCACCCACCCCGTGTTCCCCAAAGTCCTACGAGAAAAATGGTACCTCACTTGTGCGGGTCGGCCTAGTGCCCGCGACAGGAAACGGCACAAAACGCAACGTGGTCACACCTCAATTTTGCAGTGAAAAATGACCTTTTTTTGGCAATGTGAATAGCTGTAGTTTTTTAACCCTAGCTCTGCCGGCACCTAGGGAAACCTAGCAAACCTATATATTTTTGAAAACTAGACAACCAGGGGAATCCAGGATGGGGTGACTTGAGTGCCTCCCACCATGGTCTGTTACCCAGAATCCCTTGCAAACGTAAAAAATTGACAAAAAAAACACATTTTCCCCACATTTCTGGAATGGAAAGTTCTGGAATCTGCGTGGATCCACAAATTTCCACCCACCCCGCGTTCTCCAAAGTCCTACGAGAAATATGGTACCTCACTTGTGCGGGTCGGCCTAGTGCCCACGACAGGAAACGGCGCAAAACGCAACGTGGTCACACCTCAATTTTGCAGTGAAAAATGACCCTTTTTTGGCAAAGTGCCTAGCTGTAGTTTTTGGACCCTAACTCTGCCAGCACCTAGGGAAACCTAGCAAACCTTTGTAAACTAGACACCCAGGGGAATCCAGGATGGGGTGACTTGAGTGCCTCCCACCAGGGTCTGTTACCCAGAATCCCTTGCAAACCTAAAAAATTGACAAAAAAAAACATTTTCCCCACATTTCTGTGATGGAAACTTCTGGAAGCTGCGTGGATCCACAAATTTTCACCCACCCCGCGTTTCCCAAAGTCCTACGAGAAAAATGGTACCTCACTTGTGCGGGTCGGCCTAGTGCCCAGGACAGGAAATGGCACAAAACGCAACGTGGTCACACCTCAATTTTGCAGTGAAAAATGACCCTTTTTTGGCAAAGTGCCTAGCTGTAGTTTTTGAACTCTAGCCCTGCCGGCACCTGGGGAAACCTATCACACCTATATAGTTTTGAGAACTAGACACCCAGGGGAATCCAGGATGGGGGGACTTGAGTGCCTCCCACCAGGGTCTGTTACCCAGAATCCCTTGCAAACCTAAAAAATTGACAAAAAAAACACATTTTCCCCACATTTCTGTGATGGAAAGTTCTGGAATCTGCGTGGATCCACAAATTTCCACCCACCCCGTGTTCCCCAAAGTCCTACGAGAAAACTGGTACCTCACTTGTGCGGGTCGGCCTAGTGCCCGCGACAGGAAACGGCGCAAAACACAACGTGGTCACACCTCAATTTTGCAGTGAAAAATGACCCTTTTTGGCAAAGTGCTAAGCTGTAATTTTTTAACCCTAGCTCTGCCGGCACCTAGGGAAACCTAGAAAACCTATATATTTTTGAAAACTAGACACCCAGGGGAATCCAGGATGGGGTGACTTGAGTGCCTCCCACCAAAGTCTGTTACCCAGAATCCCTTGCAAACGTAAAAAATTGACAAAAAAAACACATTTTCCCCACATTTCTGTGATGGAAAGTTCTGGAATCTGTGTGGATCCACAAATTTCCACCCACCCCACGTTCCCCAAAGTCCTACGAGAAAAATGGTACCTCACTTGTGCAGGTCGGCCTAGTGCCCGCGACAGGAAACGGCGCAAAACGCAACGTGGTCACACCTCAATTTTGCAGTGAAAAATGACCCTTTTTTGGCAAAGTGCCTAGCTGTAGTTTTTGAACCCTAGCTCTGCCGGCACCTAGAAAAACCTAGCAAACCTATATATTTTTGAAAACTAGACACCCAGGGGAATCCAGGATGGGGTGACTTGAGTGCCTCCCACCGGGGTCTGTTACCCAGAATCCCTTGCAAACCTAAAAAATTGACAAAAAAAACACATTTTCCCCACATTTCTGTGATGGAAAGTTCTGGAATCTGTGTGGATCCACAAATGTCCACCCACCCCGCGTTCCCCAAAGTCCTATGAGAAAAATGGTACCTCACTTGTGCGGGTCGGTCTAGTGCCCGCGACACGAAACGGCGCAAAAAGCAATGTGGTCACACCTCAATTTTGCAGTGAAAAATGACCCTTTTTTGGCAAAGTGCCTAGCTGTAGTTTCTTAACTCTAGCCCTGCCGGCACCCAGGGAAACCTAGCAAACCTATATATTTTTGAAAACTAGACACCCAGGGGAATCTAGGATGGGGTGACTTGAGTGCCTCCCACCAGGGTCTGTTACCCAGAATCCCTTGCAAACGTAAAAAATTGACAAAAAAAACACATTTTCCCCACATTTCTGTGATGGAAAGTTCTGGAATCTGAGTGGATCCACAAATTTCCACCCACCCCGCGTTCCCCAAAGTCCTACAAGAAAAATGGTACCTCACTTGTGCGGGTCGGCCTAGTGCCCGAGACAGAAAACGGCACAAAACGCAAAGTGGTCACACCTCAATTTTGCAGTGAAAAATTACCCTTTTTTGGCAAAGTGACTAGCTGTTGTTTTTTAACCTTAGCCCTGCCGGCACCTAGGGAAACCAAGCAAACCTATATATTTTTGAAAACTATACACCCGGCGGCTTCCAGGGAGGTATGGCTTGCGTGGATCCCCCAACGTTTCCTTACCCAGAATCCCCTGCAAACCTCAATTTTAGCTGAAAAAAATCACTTTTTTCACACATTTTGGTGTGGGAAAGTTGTGGCATCACCGGACTCACACAAATTTACCACCACCCAGCGTTCCCCCAGGTCTCCCGGTAAAAATGGTGCCTCACTTGTGTGGGTGGCCCAAGCACCCGCGGCAGGCAAGGGCCCAAAACGTAGTGAGGCGACATCAAAATGGCCTATCGCAAAACCACCTGGTTTTGCAAGGGGGGTCACTTGGGTTTTTGGCCCGGTGCTCGGCGGTCATCTAGGGAAACTTACCAAACCCATACATTTCTGAAAACTAGACACCCGGCGGCTTCCAGGGAGGTATGGCTTGCATGGATCCCCAACGTTTCCTTACCCAGAATCCCCTGCAAACCTCAATTTTAGCTGAAAAAATCACTTTTTTCACACATTTTGGTGTGGGAAAGTTGTGGCATCACCGGGCTCACACAAATTTACCACCACCCAGCGTTCCCCCAGGTCTCCCGGTAAAAATGGTGCCTCACTTGGGTGGGAGGCCCAAGTACCCGCGGCAGGCAAGGGCCCAAAACGTAGTGAGGCGACATCAAAATGGCCTATCGCAAAACCACCTGGTTTTGCAAGGGGGGTCACTTGGCTTTTTGGCCCGGTGCTCGGCGGCCATCTAGAGAAACCTACCAAACCCATGCATTTCTGAAAACTAGACACCCGTCGGCTTCCAGGGAGGTATGGCTTGCGTGGAACCCCCAACGTTTCCTTACCCAGAATCCCCTGCAAACCTCAATTTTAGCTGAAAAAATCACTTTTTTCACACATTTTGGTGTGGGAAAGTTGGGGCATCACCGGGCTCACACAAATTTACCACCACCCAGCGTTCCCCCAGGTCACCAGGAAAAAATGGTGCCTCACTTGTGTGGGAGGCCCAAGTACCCGCGGCAGGCAAGGGCCCAAAACATAGTGAGGCGACATCAAAATGGCCTATCGCAAAACCACCTGGTTTTGCAAGGGGGTCACTCGGGTTTTTGGCCCGGTGCTCGGCGGCCATCTAGGGAAACCTACCAAACCCATACATTTCTGAAAACTAGACACCCGGCGGCTTCCAGGAAGGTATGGCTTGTGTGGATCCCCCAACGTTTCCTTACCCAGAATCCCCTGCAAACCTCAATTTTAGCTGAAAAAATCACTTTTTTCACACATTTTGGTGTGGGAAAGTTGGGGCATCACCGGGCTCACACAAATTTACCACCACCCAGCGTTCCCCCAGGTCTCCCGGTAAAAATGGGGCCTCACTTGTGTGGGAGGCCCAAGTACCCGCGGCAGGCAAGGGCCCAAAACGTAGTGAGGCGACATCAAAATGGCCTATCGCAAAACCACCTGGTTTTGCAAGGGGGGTCACTTGGGTTTTTGGCCCGGTGTTCGGCGGCCATCTAGGGAAACCTACCAAACCCATACATTTCTGAAAACTAGACACCCGGCGGCTTCCAGGGAGGTATGGCTTGCATGGATCCCCCAACGTTTCCTTATCCGGAATCCCCTGCAAACCTCAGTTTTAGCTGAAAAAATCACTTTTTTCACACATTTTGGTGTGGGAAAGTTGTGGCATCACCGGGCTCACACAAATTTACCACCACCCAGCGTTCCCCCAGGTCTCCCGGTAAAAATGGTGCCTCACTTGTGTGGGAGGCCCAATTACCCGCGGCAGGCAAGGGCCCAAAACGTAGTGAGGCGACATCAAAATGGCCTATCGCAAAACCACCTGGTTTTGCAAGGGGGTCACTTGGGTTTTTGGCCCGGTGCTCGGCGGCCATCTAGGGAAACCTACCAAACCCATACATTTCTGAAAACTAGACACCCGGCGGCTTCCAGGGAGGTATGGCTTGTGTGGATCCCCCCAACGTTTCCTTACCCAGAATCCCCTGCAAACCTCAATTTTAGCTGAAAAAATCACTTTTTTCACACATTTTGGTGTGGGAAAGTTGGGGCATCACCGGGCTCACACAAATTTACCACCACCCAGCGTTCCCCCAGGTCTCCCGGTAAAAATGGTACCTCACTTGTGTGGGAGGCCCAAGTACCCGCGACAGGCAAGGGCCCAAACATTTTTTTGATAGGCAATGTTGATTTCGCCTCACAACGTTTTAAGCCCTTGCCTGTCGCCGGGTCTCTAGTTTTCAGAAATGTATGGGTTTGGTAGGTTTCCCTAGATGGCCGCCGATCACTGGGCCAAAAATCCAAGTGACCCCCCTTGCAAAACCAGATTGTTTAGACATAATTATTGATTTGTTTCTACAGCGTGAGAATTTTGGAACAATATTGCAATGAAAATGTGACAGACATTTTGAGGTTTGCAGGACATTGGGGATAAAAAAACTTTTTGAATTCACAAGAGAGACATCACCATGAACTCCCATGGGTTTACGACAATATCTACAGTTGGTGGGTTATTCTTACATGGAAAGTACACCTTGGCAGAGAAACTAAAGACAAAGACTCCTGCACAACCATCTATTCATCAAACACACACACGTACTGGTTGGATTTGGCACGAGGGCGAGTCATGGTTCAGTGTATTAAATTTTATTAACAAGAGATTTCACAAAAATGAAATGCACTGTCAATAATTAAATTCACAAAAATCCAAACCAATGACTCGCATCTCGTGAGCTGTAAAGCCACGTCAAGGCACCAACCACTTTACAGGCCATTCACACACCTTTCATACGTGATACAAACAAGACCATTCATTCGCACCGCCAGGCACAAAAGAAACACATTACAAAATTCACAAAAAGGGACAAGGTACACCCTGCTTCAGAAAGACAAATATTACTGCACAGCCATCTAATCCTCACGCACACACACATACTGGTTGGATTTGGCACGAGGGTGAGTGATGGTTCAGTATATACAATTGTATTAGCAAGTGATTTCACAAAAATGAAATGCACTGTTAATAATTGAAAGGGCGAGAAACTGAACCATTGAATCACAGCTCGTGAGCTGTAAAGCCACGACAAGGCACCAACCTCTTTACAGGCCAATCATACACCTTTCATACATGTGAGACATACAAAACCATTCACACCGCCAGCCGCGGGCCCATCACATAACAAAACTCACACCAGCACACAGCGCCATTCAAGGGCCCATCACTTTCACACGCCCACATTCCTGACACAGCAACTACACAAGCTGATGGATTGCGTGGAGTGGCACTCAGCTAGCAGTATGTGTAGTGACCAGCAGCAAGTCACTACTCACACACAGCCAGCCGAGCGCCAGTCCACACACACCGCAAGCAGAGCGCCAGTCCACGCACACCGCTAGCCAAACACCAGTCCACGCACACGGCTAGCCAAGCGCCAGTCCAGGCACACCACCAGCCAATCGCCAGTCCAGGCACACCGGCAGCCAATCGCCAATCCACGCACACCGCCAGCCAAGCTCCAGTCCACGCACACCACCAGCCAAGCACCAGTCCACGCACACCGCCAGTCCAGGCACACCGGCAGCCAAGTACCAGTCCACGCACACCGCCAGCCAAGCACCATTCCACGCACACCGCCAGCCAAGCTCCAGTCCACGCACACCACCAGCCAAGCACCAATCCACGCACACCACCAGTTCACGCACACCGCCAGCCAAGTACCAGTCCACGCACACCGCCAGCCAAGCACCATTCCACGCACACCGCCAGTCAAGCTCCAGTCCACGCACACCACCAGCCAAGCACCAGTCCACGCACACCGCCAGTCCACGCACACCGCCAGCCAAGTACCAGTCCACACACACCGCCAGCCAAACACCATTCCACGCACACCGCTAACCAAGTGCCAGTCCACACACATCAACAGCCAAGCACCAACCTACACACACAGCCATCACATTTAGGATTTTTGTAGACAAAAATAAAAACACAAAAAATCGCAAATAGATAAAAATCTACAAACACAAAATCAGCAACTAAATACATTGCACTAACGCCAACCTTGAAACAGAATCAAATTTTCAAAAGAATACAGACCAGGCAGTTCACTTTATCACTCATGAATGCTCCCAAAAATTATTTTGCGTGTGGTACGCTCTAAAACAAGCAGGGACACACAGCCCAGGTTTAGAAGGACAGTCGGGGCAGTACATACGAATCTCCATCCGCGTACCTCTTCGCCAACAGACTCTACATCTCCTACTGGGAAAATCTTTTGAGGGTGTGGGAGGAATGTGATCAGGAAAGTGGCGATCTCTCAATCTAGCAACATCCTCCACCACTCCAACTCTAGGAACACTTGCTTGTTCCACTACAACAAGACTGCCAATTACAGACTCCTGAAACTTAGCAAAAGTCATCTTTGACTCAGGGCAAGAATCCTGGAACACAACAAAAGCATTAAAGATTACCAAGTGGAAAAGATGGATAGCCAACTTCTTGTACCAAATGTAAGCCTTACGAAGAGCGGCGTAAGGTTCCAACCTCTGATCTACTCTGTCAACACCACCCATGTGCCTATTATAGTCTAAAATGCACACAGGTTTGCGCGCTTCAGCGACCTGACCCCAAACAGTCACAGGTGCAGTGCTTTCATCATGGATGGTAGTCAGCATGGAGACATCTCTCCTGTCTGAAAACTTCACAGCAAGAAGCTCCTCGCAATGCAACGCACTGCACTGTCCCCGCACAAGCTTTTGACAAACAAGTTCTTTTGGGAAACCTTTACGGTTAGAGCGGATTGTGCCACAAGCAACAGTGTCCACTTTGGCCAATTCCCTAAATTTGTGTGAGCCCGCTGATGCCCCAACTTTCCCACAACAACCGCACACCAGTGTAGAAGTTATCTGCATATAAATGGTGGCCTTTGTTAAAAAATCCTCTACCAAGTTCCCAAACAATTTTCTCAGTCACTCCAAAAGTGGACGGACAACCAGGGGGGTTAATCTTGGATTCCTTACCGGTGTACGCCCTGAAATTAGAGACATATCCAGTCCTACTGTCACACAGCATATACAGCTTTATTCCATAGCGCGCCCTATTACTAGGAATGTATTGCCTAAAAACCAAGCGGCCCTTGAACAACACCAAAGACTCATCCACTGCAATTTCTTTCCCAGGAGCATAGATCTCAGAAAATCGATCAACAAAGTGATCAAGGACAGGCATAATCTTACAAAGACGGTCACACTCAGGGTGATCTCGTGGCAACGCTAAACCATTATCAACAAAATGCATCATCCGAAGCAGAAGCAAATACCTGTCACGAGTCATGACTGCCGGAAAAATAGCAGTTGCCATCAAGGGACTAGTAGACCAATATGAAGACATCGATGGCTTCCTTAGCAAGCCCATCAGCAAAGTTAAACCCAAGAACTTCTTCATCTCTTCAAGATTTGTGGGAGTCCACCGGGTAGCTCTAGAGTGTGGCTTAAGACTGGCACTGTTGTCCCTCAAAAACCGTTCGGCATACAAATTAGTCTGCTCAACAATCTCTGCCAAAAACACATCGTCCATAAACAACTGAAAAAAATGTATTGGCAAAAAGTTTTCAGTATTCACTCTACACCCTGGAACACCAGTAAAGTCTGGCAATGCCGGCTGCACCATGCCAGGGGCAGCCCAGAGGTCATCACTTTCAAAGGGAAGCCTTGCAGCTCCAGCCTGCAGCCCAGATGCCTCTTGCCGCACTACACCAACGGGAAGCCTTGCGGCCGCAGGCTGCAGCCCAGAAGCCTCTTGCCGCACTACACCAACGGGAAGCCTTGCAGCCCCAGGCTGCAGCCCAGATGCCTCTTGCCGCACTATTGGCACATCAGTCTCCTCCTCTAACACAGGCACTTCATCCACACTAAGAGTATCTTCATCATACGATGACTCCATATGGAGAGAAAACTCACTGCCAGAATCGTCCCCTGCCTCCTCTGCCTCAGATGCAGGGTCAGTCTCTGAACCATGGTCAGAGGAAGACTCAAAAAGCAAACCAACAACCTGCTGAGCAGTAATCCTGCGGCTAGCCATTATACTTACTAAGATAGAAGACTGCACAAACAAGTCAACAACAACCAACAATGTGCAAACCAAGGAAGTAAAGAAATGTGTACCTTTATCACAAAGATCAATGTACTCAAAAACTATAGAATTCAATTACAAGAGACAGCTACACTCACCAGAAACTACTCTGCAGTGACACAGCAAAAACCAACGATATCCAACTAGAAAGAAGAAAAAAAAAAATTACTCACAAGACAACAAAATACACATCGAGCACAAATGCAAACAGTTTTTGACACTCAAAAACCAAACATTCTGCTATTATTACACCATTTGTAAAAAAAAATTCATGCAGAGAAATCAAACACATTTACATTGTACAAAAAAAAGTCTCTTACCAAACTACACAAACAGCAGAACCACCAGTAACGAAACAAACCGCAATCTGGAAAGAGCAAAAGCCTTCACCTAGAACAAAAAAGTTTTTTAAAAAACATTACAATTGCAATTCACAAAAAATATAACAATAAACATTATAACATGCTATGTTACTACCCAAATGGTCAATCAGGTTGTGTGCCAGGTGGGGCAGAAAACAGCAAGAAGAAAAAAAAACAGGCTAATCTGTCCCGGCGGTGGGGGTGCCAAATACATATTATGAAAATGTGCCCCCTGGAAGCGACCCTTGCCCAAGGGGTCACTTCTATTTTTATTTAAACTAATTCACTGGTGTCTAGTGGGCTTTTCTACCCCCCTGGGACCAGAAACGGCTACACAAAAGACCGATCTGCCCCCAGGGGGGGCAGAAAAGTCTTAATAAAAATTTGGGACCCCAGGAAGCGACCCTTGCCCAAGGGGTCGCTTCCTTTACACAAAAAAAACATCCCTGGTGTCTAGTGGGCTTTTCTGCCCCCCCTGGGACCAGAAACGGCTACACAAAAGACCGATCTGCCCCCAGGGGGGGCAGATAAGTCTTAATAAAAATTTGGGCCCCCAGGAAGCGACCCTTGCCCAAGGGGTCGCTTCCTTTACACAAAAAAAAAATCCCTGGTGTCTAGTGGGCTTTTCTGCCCCCCCGGGACCAGAAACGGCTACACAAAAGACCGATCTGCCTCTAGGGGGAGCTGAAAAGTCTTAATAAAAATTTGGGACCCCAGGAAGCGACCCTTGCCCAAGGGGTCGCTTCCTTTACTCAAAAAATGACATCCCTGGTGTCTAGTGGGCTTTTCTGCCCCCCCTGGGACCAGAAACGGCTACACAAAAAAACGATCTGCCCCCAGGGGGGGCAGAAAAGTCTTGATAAATATTTGGGCCCCCAGGAAGCGACCCTTGCCCAAGGGGTTGCTTCCTTTACTCAAAAAATAACATCCCTGGTGTCTAGTGGGCTTTTCTGCCCCCCCTGGGACCAGAAACGGCTACACACAAAAACGATCTGCCCCCGGGGGGGCAGAAAAGTCTTGATAAATATTTGGGCCCCCAGGAAGCGACCCTTGCCCAAGGGGTCGCTTCCTTTACTCAAAAAATAACATCCCTGGTGTCTAGTGGGCTTTTCTGCCCCCCCTGGGAGCAGAAACGGCTACATAAACGACCAAAAGTCTTAATATTACTTTGGGCCCCCAGGAAGCGACCCTTGCCCAAGAGGTCGCTTCCTTAACGCTACAAAGACATCCCTGGTGTCTAGTGGGGCATCCCTGCTCCACGATCACGACGCTGTGCGCGATCGTGAAGCAGGAATGCCTAGCATTGAGACATCAGGGGAGAGGAAATACTCTTTCCTCTCCCCCGATGCCTCAAGGCATCCCAATTTCCCCCCCCCCCTGCCCCACTGGAGGCAAACACGTACCTCCTTCGTTGGACGCGCTGGATGAAATGAATTCCAGCGCGTCCAACGCTTCCTTAAGACGTTGGCGCGCGCTGTGCGCGCTGACGTCATGGGGAAGCGTGGGGGGGGGCTCGGGGGTGGCAGCGGAAACTCTTCCGCTGCCATCCCCCTCTGTGGGGGCAAGGTCGATGCCCCCACAGCGGTTCTGTCATAAGCACAGCCCAACCGATGCTCATGACGGAACCGCTCCGTCATGAGCATCGAAGGGGTTAAAGCACTGCCATTTTGGAGTGGGCTAGGAACATTGAATCCATAATATCGATGTGTCATAATATTGGGACCACAATATTAAGGGACAAACTATTGTAAGGTTAATTTCTATACATTATCTATACCTAACTCCCCATATACGTACATTGGTGGTTTATCTATATATACATAAACCACCAATGTACGTATATGTAGAGTTAGGTATAAATAATGTATAGAAACGTACCTTACAATAGTATATATATATATATATATATATATATATATATATATATATATATATATATATATATATATATATATATAAATGGTTGTGTTGGCAGCTTTGAAATTAAGCACCCTTGAACTACAACATATGGATTGTGATGAATTGATTTCTAAAAACACGGTGCGGTGAGAAATCCCTTGCATGGGAAGTGTGGCAATATACATATATATATATATATATTTATATATTCCTAAAAAACAAAGGTTACAGGGACAGTATAGCTAGGCTCAGATTTTACACTCACAAAACCATAGAAATTCAGCAGTTATATCTATACTTACCTGAAAAAACGATAGCTCGTGCCCTAAATTTAACTATAACTCGCGCAAAAGTTGCAGTGATATGATGAATTATTCCATAGGAGATGTCATTAGTGTTATAGTAATTACCAGTGCATGGCGAGGGCATGATTTATAGTTGTCTTAGGGCATGAGCTATAATTTTTTGAGATAAGTATAATTATACCTGCTGAATTTCTACGGTTTTGTGTATTTAAAATCTGAACCTAACTATAATGTCCCAATAACCTTAGTTTTTTGTGTGAATTTCTATGTTTTTTAAAATTCTAATTCCTACCTATAACGTCCCTGTAACCTTTGGTTTTTCAGTGAATTTCTACTGTTTTCAATAGCATTTCCTAAATATAACATCTCTGTAACCTTTGTTTTTTTCAGTAAATGTATACTTAATTACAATACATTAATCCAACCGCCGCCAAGCTGCAGCAAACCCCCGAATACAGCCAACCCCAAGTCGCACACAGCATTTTGCCATGTGATTCAGGGCTTGGTCACAAGGAATGGCCTGCAACCAGGGCCTGTGGCCTATCCTCCACATGCACCCGCCTCCCCAGACTGTGATAACATGAATCCTTGTATAGAGAAGATGACAAGACTACAAAGTGGGGAATCTCCACCAAACAAGGGTACTTCCTATTAACTATATTAAGTAAGTGCTTCTGCGTTTGGTGGAGATGTCCTCATATTCTACTGCATCGAGAACGTGTCACGAGAATTGGCAGGAAATGCACATGGGGGCCTTTTGTTAAGCTGTCCATCAACGTGGAAAAAGCAGGAAGACATTTGCATGCTACCAAGGAAAATGGGGCAAATGTTCAGAGTTTGAGGATGATTTGGGGCATTTGCATACTCAGGGTAAATAGATTGGAGAACTATGGAGTCTGCTCTAACCAGGAGATGACAAGAAAGAAACCACTCATTACAGTCACTACAGAAAAGATTGCGCTCCAATAGATCAACAGTGCATTCACCTCCATTAAGGATTTCAGATCATTTTTTGACATGGCACTGCCGAGAAAACACACTTGCTTTGCCTTGTCCAAGAAGTTAGGATCATTTGTGCTTTCCAGAAGTTAAGCTTCAACTAGGCACCTGCTATGTTTATATTTCTAAGTGCTTCCAGCTGAGGTTTAGTTTATGTGTAATAATACCAGGGCCTGAATGGAACCCCATTTTATCCAAGACATTTTTCCGCAACTGGAGTACTATCGTCTGGTTAAATAGTAAGCGCTACCTCATTGGGAAAATGTCTAGTGCATATTCTACACTATAGCTGCATAAAGGGCCATGAGGGAATATCTCTAGCGACCTTGGGACAGATCTACAAGGAAGTGCCGCAGCGCACTTCTGAAGCACAGGAATGTGACATATTTACAAGAATATGTCGCATTGCTGTGCTCTCCCCTGCGCTGGCGCACAAACTGCAGCCATGCACTGGCGCAGGCACCCTTGCACCATGGTGCAAGGATGTCTGCGTCATGGGGAGATTGTTTTTGTACAGGAAGGGGCACTTTCCTGCACAAAAACAATCACTGCAGACATTTTCCTCTTTCGAAGCGTGCTGTAGAATGCAGCACGCTTTGAAAGAGGAAAAAAAGAGGAGAAATAAAACAATTTCTCCTCGTTGCGCCTCGTAGCATTGACATGCATTTCCAGATTTACGATTGCTCGTAAATCTGGAAATGTGTCTCATTCCATGGGTGTTGCGTGGGAACACCCACAGCAACACCCACGGAACACCCCTTCCACGCAATGTGCTGCGTGTAAAAGGGCCATATTTATAAGGAGAGGAAAAGTCACGCATGGTGTCTTTTCCACTCCTTGTAAATATGGAGAAGTGAAATGCGCCTCCAGTACATCACAATAAGTGACGTACTGGTGGCACAGGGGGGTTGTAAATCTGCCCCCTTGTGTGCGTGTACTTTCAGAAATATGATTGTTTCTCAAGCGTCTTCACCCACAAATCTGTGATAACATAAATCCTCGTCTAGCGAAGAGAATAAGACTGTAAAGAGGGGAATATCCACCAACTACGTGTGGGTGCCCTGGTGCCCACCCTGGGGACCCACTATGTTCTTGTTGGAGACCACAGGAGTGGCCCCAATACCCCTGCGGTCCCTGCTGGAGCTGGCTTCGCTCCAGCATGCAGGGAGCATCAAGAAATGCTGTTCCCTGGGTGCAGGAGCAACATTTTCATCTGACAGCAGGCAGGGAAAGAGATGAAAAGTCTGCTCCCAGCTGGCGGGAGCTTTTTTAAAGCTTTCACCAGCTGGGAGCGGACTTTGTGTTTGCTTTGTGTGGCAGAAGCCTTAAATTGCTACCTCCAGGTGAGAGCAAATAGAGGTCCCACTAGTGCGGGCAGGGAAACTGCCATGGTGGCAGTCCCCGGGGACGAAATCGGGTTGGGGAGGGGGAACTGGCCCACCCGGGCGGCATATTAAAGCTGAGATTAGGAGCCAGCGCTTGTTTTAAAACATTTTTTGCTGTGGATTTGCGGTTCCACCGCATTTCATGACAACAATTTTGGGACCCCACCACCAGGCCCAAGGGGTCAGGGTATTCCTACCCTGCCCCCATATGTTTTTTTCACCATTTTTCTTAGGACTCAGCTGGGTCCAAGTCCCAAGATAGCTGCCAACACTTCCTGGTTGAAGAGTTGGCAGCCAATCATATCTCAGCATGAGTTCTGTTGGAGCCAGGGGGGATTTACGTCCATAGAAATCTATATTTATTTTTTCTTAAATAACTTCAAAGCTACTACAGGGGATTACACCAAATTATGAAAAGGGCTCTTTCTGGACGAAGACCTAGCTTTTAGTGTAATTCAGTCCTGCAGTTCAGGCTGTAGTCATATCTAAAATATCTATGGGAAATTGCATGTGGAAAACGCGATGTGGGACCTTCCTTTTTATCGGCCCACACTTGACAAATCATCCAAAACTTTCCACATAGAAGCTGAACTCAGGTGTGTGCTAGTTTTGAAAAATTCGTGAAGATTCATCAAAACGCTTTTCCAATGGAAATTAGGTCCTCCTAAGTACATTTACCTATTGGCGGTCGCCAGTTGGTAGTTATAGTTAGAACCATGTTTCCACAGGAAAAGCGTTTTTGACTTGCTTATATCTAAGCCTGGGCAAAGCATTACGCTACGCTCGCGTAGTTTGCGAAGTTTGCGCTACTTCGCACTACGCGAATTGCACGTAGCACAGTGCAAACACTCGTAGCGTAGTGTTTCGTAGTGCAGCGGTCATTTTTTGCTTGCTCGTGGTCCTCAACGTCAAATTGGCGACCGCGAGCATGCAAAATTACATCCCGGCGAGACTTTTTCCTTGTTCGCGATCAGCAACATCAAGTTCGTGATCGCAAGCGTGGAAAATAAACCTCCCGGCGAGATTCTCAACGCGAGGAGGTCATGTTTCTCATTGCGAGTGGTCGCGTATGCTCGCGACCGCCAGCGATGAGAAACTACCAGTCCGCGTTGAGAAAGCTGCTGCTCGAGTAAAAATCTACTCGAGCAGCAGAAAACTACAGCTCGCACTGTGCAAGATGCCGTTTTCAATGATTGCACAGTGCCGGTTGCTTGTCCGCACTGTGCAATCATTGAAAACGACATCTTGCACAGTGCGAACAGGGTACTACGCAGTTCGCGAAGTGCTACGCGTAGCTTGTGTAGTGCGAAGTGCACTTTGCGTAGCTTAGCGTAGTGCTACTTCGCGAACTACGCCCAGGGTTACTTATATCTTTAGAGTCGTTTGACAAATCTTCACAAAATTTTACCAAACAGGTGACCCTCTAAATGTTGTTGTAATCTAAAAGATATATAGTTAGTAATATCTGTGGCCGTGATGACTTTGCGAAAAATAGCAAGCTCGAGCAGGTAAATGCAAAGCTCTGATTGGCTGTTCAGCCGAGTCCCACAAACAAACATAAAAAAAGAAAAGGAGCAGGGTAGGAAGACCCTCACCCCCAAGCCTTGGTCTTGAGGTCCCCCTCGGAGCCTGCAAGGCAAAAGAACCATAAAAACAAAATTGTGACCAAATTGCAATGTTTGCGAATTCGAGGAAAAAAAACACAATGCAAGTGCTGGCTCCTGTGCTTGCTTTAAATCAACCTCATGGACTGCCATCTCCCCGAGGCAGTGCTTTTAATTTATGTGGGGGTGCCTGCACGGCACCTCTCATGCCCTGGGGACTGCCACCACCCCAGGCCAAACCTGAAATAAATGTGGGAGGCCCATGCAGCACCCCACCACCTCCCTGAGGTATTTAAAGTTATGTATGTGGGAGGGCTCGCTGGGCCCACCCGCACCCCATGGACAGTGATCTCCCTGGGGCTAAACATCAAAATAATGTGGGGGTGTTGGGCACCTCCGCAGCCCGGTGACTGCCACCTCATTGGGGAAATTCATTCAATTTAAGGGGGGCCATGCGGCCCCCACAGACCCGGGGATCACCACCTTCCTGAGGCTAAGTACTGCAATGGAGGGGGACGCGAGTCCCCCCTCCTGGCACCATTTATTGCCCTGGGGACAACCACCCCTTTGGGTCGGCTCCTGCTGTACCCTGGGGAGTCCTCCCATGGAACATAGCTGTATGTGGTGGCTTGGCAGAAGCTTTAACCATGCCCACCAAGTCACAGCAAACACTCCGCTTTCAGCAAGCGCAAGCTGTGAGCTTCATCCCCCTCACCATCAGGTCCCGGTGAAGAGAAGAAAAAGGCTAAATAAAGGTCAGAAACTAGGAGAAAGAGGCAGACTAAGGGGCAGAGAGAGGCAGGATAAAGGTCAGCAATGAGCAGAAAGGTGCAAAATAAGGGTGAGAAATTAGCAGAAAGAGGCAGAATAAAGGACAGCAATGAACAAAAAGAGAATAGAAGTCAGAAACAAGCAGAAAGAGGTAGAATAGAGACCAGAAACGAGCAGCAAGAGGCAAAATAGAGGTCAGAAACGAGCAGAGAGAGGCAGAATAAAGGTCAGAAACAAGCAAAAAGAGGCAGAATAGAGGCCCGAAACATGCAGAAAAAGGCAGAATAAAAGTCAGAAGGAAGTAGAAAAAGCAGAATAAAGGTCAGAAATGAGCAGAAAGGGGCAAAATAGAGGTCAGAAATCAGCAGCAAGAGGTCAAATAAAGGTCAGAAACGAGCAGAAAGAGGCAGAATATAGGTTAGCAATAAGCAGAAAGAGGCAGAATAGAGACCAGAAACGAGCAGCAAGAGGCAGAATAGAGGTCAGTACGAGCATAAAGAGGCAGAATAAACGTCAGAAACAAGCAAAAAGAGGTGAAATAGAGGTCCGAAAAATTAAGAAAAAGGCAAAATAAAGGTCAAAAACAACCAGAAAAAGACAGA
The DNA here is from genome assembly GCF_964204655.1 of Triturus cristatus. Classification (NCBI taxonomy): domain Eukaryota; kingdom Metazoa; phylum Chordata; class Amphibia; order Caudata; family Salamandridae; genus Triturus; species Triturus cristatus. Next base: position 723,305,993 of record NC_140580.1, on the reverse strand, counting down.
ATAAAAGTCAGAAGGAAGAAGAAAAGCAGAACAATGGTCAGAAATGACCAGAAAGGGGGAAAATAGAGGTCAGAAATCAGCAGCAAAAGCTAAAATAAAGGTCAGAAACGAGCAGAAAGAGGCAAAATAAAGGTCAGAAACTAGCAGAAAGAGGAAGAATAAAGGTCAGAAATGAGCAGAAAGAGGCAAAATAAAGGTCAGAAACAAGCTTGCTGAGAATTGCTGAGACCTTGCCTGTGGCCCGCCCCCTTTCTCTACAACTCTGCATGCGGGTCTCCTGGCGCACTACTGTTTGGAGGATGGATTCCCCTTGGCTGCTGAGGATCGTTGGGGGCCAAGCACCCCGATTGTTGCAAAAAGTAAGTATGCCACAGCGGGACTGCTGACACATCGTCAAAGGCCCTGCCCCCTTTCCCAGCCACTCTACTGCTAATTACTGAGACATCGTTAGAGGCCCGATCCCTTTCTCATTCAGTCTGCACAGGGGCATCCCGGCTCACTACTGGTTGGGGGATGAAGTCCCCTTGGCTGCTGAGGGTCTTTGGGGCCAAGAACCCCTATTGTTGTGACAAGTAAGTCCTAGGGGTGGGCGGAATTTGCGTAGTCGCGCTACGCAAAGCTCCGTCAAACTGTAAAAAATCTCTGCAAACACGCAAAAATTCCGCAAACACATGGAATTGCTTGTTCGCAATGCTTTTTTCCTGTTCGTGAATGCTGTTTGCGCGCTCGGGGGGAAATATCTCGTGAACACGCATTTTGAAAGCACGAACAAGCAAAATATTCCGCGAAGCCGAGGAACGCGGAATATTTGGCAATTCCGCGTTCTCCGCAGAACACGAAATTACCCAAATTCTGCAAATTCCACGAGCAGAATGGAATTTACCGCCCAGGCCTAGTAAGTCCCCCACAGCTGGATTGCTGGGACGTCGTTAGTGGCCCACCCCCTTTCTCAACCACTCTGCACAGAGGCCTCCTGGCACACTACTTGGTGAGGGATGAGCTCCTCTTGGCTGCAGAGGGTGTTTGGGGGCCAAGAACCCCTATTTTGCAACAAATCCCCCACAGCTGGATTGCTGAGACATCATCAAAGGCCCGCCCCCTTTCTCATTCACTCTGCACAGTGGCCTCCAGGATGACTACTGGTTGGTCGACGAAGTCCCCTTAGCTGCTGAGGGTCGTTGAGGAGCAAGAACTCCTATTGTTGTGACATGTAAGTCCCCCAGAGCAGGTTTACTGAGATGTTGCCAGATGCCCTGTTAGCGTCGTCTCTGTGGCGCACGTTCTGGGGTCCGCCCCCACTGTTCATTTGGATTTCCATGGCCATCGTACTTATGGCACTACCACGATACAATGTGGGAAACTACATTTTCCTGTTGCTAGATGGTGGCTGCGGTGTTCTGCAAGTGCACATTGAGCACCGCAATATGTTTTCCTTGTATTTTCCTTTCATTGTCCATTTTCTTTTATGTGTTTTTGTTTTCTTTTTCCGGATGTAGCTATAGGGGACTACATATCCCAGAATCCCCACACAGCAGTCACTTTGGGTGTGGTCTGTCTATGGGTGTGGTCTGCCTTTTTCACTGTGTGTGTGGTCTGCTGCCTATGGGTGTGGTCTACCTTGTTCACTATGGGTGTGGTCTGCCTATAAAAGGAGCCACGCCCCATTGGGTGTTGCTCACTATTCTGGAATCCTGCTGAGTGGGAGCAGTCTCGGTCTCATCTGCAGACTTGTGAGTTCATCCCTTTTTATCTTGGGCTTTCAGGTAAGCCTCTGTTGTTTTGAAGGCAACTGAGAATCTTCATTTCTGCTCTTTATTTGTGATACTCATTTTGAACATTGTTGGGTTCCGATTGTGCTTTGGAGCTCATTTGAATTCTGTATTTGGCAAACATACGATTGTGCGCTTTGAAGCTCATTTGCATGCTGTATTGGCACGCATACGATCGTGCGCTCTGGAACTCATTTGAATATTGTATTGGCACTCTTGTGATCGTGCACTTTGGAACTCATTTGCATATTGTGTTGTTGAGTACAGGGACCAGCGATTACAATCTAGAGCTCTGGGCTCATTTGCATATTGAGTTGTCGAGCATAGGGACAAGTGTTCTGGGCTCATTTGTATGGTGTATGTGGAACGCTCGGACAAGCCCTTTGGAGGTCATTTGCATGTTGTCTTTTCAAGCGCTCGGGCAAGTGCTTTGGGGCTCCTTTGTATATTGCGTAAAAACTATGAGCATATGCTACAAACATTGTTGAATATTGCTAATAAGAAAGTGTGTTAGTAACACATTCTTTGGAAGTGTCTTTCCTGTATAACTGGTATCACGGGCTCAAGATAAAGTCATATATAGACTCTTTAGCCTACAAATTCCGCATAGCAGAGTCCAATATCTGAGAATTATATATCCTAATTGTTATTGTTTGTATGTGTATTTATTTGTTTTACAGGTCTCCTTCCCAGCTGTTCCTTTCCCCAAACCCTTCCCCCCACTTGGTCACTCTAACTTTCAGTGCTGTAATAGCATCCTGAATTGGAGGTACCGAGAGGTGGGCTCATAGAGCAACGTACAGACTCCGAGGAAGTGGCGCCTTGACACCCTGCCCCCTTTCTCAACCACTCTGCAAAGGGCCCGGGCCTCCTGGTACACTACAGGTTGCAGCCGTGGCCCCTCGTGCTCAATCGTGCTCACCTATGGCACAAAGAAATGGCTACATTACACAGTGTGGAATTTATCGGTAATGTGGAGTTGCCAAATCTTGCAAACTCCACGACCAGAGCAGAATTTTACGCCTAGGCCTAGTTGCCATTCACAGACCCACTCAAAGACTCACGCACCCACTCCCAGACCCACTCAGACACTTACGGACCCACTCTGACACTCACACAACCACTCACAGACCCACTCAGACATTCACGCATGGACTCACTCACCCACTCAGATACTCAAGCATCCACTAACCTACCTATAAAGCCAATCACACACCCACTCTCAAAGCTTACAGGTTACAGATTACAGTTAGGAAATAAAAACAAGCATTTGCAATGCAATAGGTCTCGCATTTGCGAGAGCTTGTGCTATTGGCATTGTAAACGACAATGCCTTTTATTTATGTGTTTATAAAACCTGCAAGTGGTGCATAAACATGCCCTATGTATTTGTAGTTGTTGCTCACAAGAAGGAAGGCTGGCAGTGACTGCGCCTCTTTTACTGCCAGCCTTGCTTCTCGTAAGAAAGGACTATGAAATGAAAGAATAAATAAATAAATTAGTACTATCAGCACAAAGTGCATGTTTACGCACAGCTTGCAGGTTTTCAAAACACAAATAAAAGGCATTGGGCCATATGTAGGTAAAACGTGTTTTGCGATTCTCAAATTGCGATTTTTAGGGAATCCCAATTAGAGAATCGCAAAATGCAATGTAGGTAGGATTAGCAAAATACTTTGTGAATCCCACATATTCCTAATTTGCGAATCGCAAATTGAGATTCGCAAATAAGGAATACCTTGCCATTCATTCCTACGGGCTTGAATGCCCATAGGAATGAATGGGAAGACATTCTCAATTTGCGATTCTCAATTAGAGAATCGCAAATTGAAAATGCAATTTCAACGTTGCAAGGGTGACAATAGGACACCCTTTTGTACCCCTGAAATGAACATGTGTGCACATATGGCGCACATACATGCGCTAAGGGCATGTATGTGCGCCACATGGCACTTTGAAAAATGCAAAAAAGTGCATTTTTCAAAGTATTCGCAAATTACCACCAACCTGAAGTTGGTGGTAATTTGCGATTCCTTAAGTCAAAATCGCGCAACTTGGGTGCTTCCTACATTGCATTTAAGGAATCGCAATTTGGGATTCCTTAAATGCATTTGCAAAATAAGGAATCGCAAATTTTGCGATTCCTTATTTTGCATGTGGGTTGTTGTTTGCTACATAGCACACTTCCCAAATTGCGATCGCAAACGCTGAAATTCTGCGAATTTCAGCATTTGCGATCGCAATTTGCCTTCCTACATATGGCCCATTGTCATTTAAAATGCAATAGCTCACACTCTCGCAAATGCAAGACGTATTGCATTGTAAATGCTTATATTACTGAGGATGGACTGTGAGAATAACGGAATGACATTGAAGAGACAATCAGCCGCTGCTAAAAAGGGTCACCTGCTGAGTGCAAGGAGACGGCTGAAATACATAAAAGTGCTTCAGTATTTGACCACATCAATGGAGAGCTGATGAAGTGCCAGGAGTTTGCACGGGCAGACAGACTTCCAAAGAGAGAGATGTGCACAACGCTGGATCCTCTGGAGAGTCCACGCATTTGTACCTTGGTCACCGATGGCAGCTCGGTGTAGACTGAGTATGTGCTCTCTCATTGCATAATGTAACTAGCCAGGTTGCCGTGTGCAGTATCATATGTGGCCAAAAGACCTCATTTGGCCATATATGGTACTGCAGATGGCAACATGACTAGGTACAAAAACATTGACGTTTAGAATGCAGTTATGATGCTAATAACTCCAACAAATGTGAGGCCTATTACATTTGTTAAAGAACTGCAACACACACAGAAACACATTTTCAGAACAGTAATGTAGGTGTAGTCGACTGAGACCTAGCAATGCACACGTTATCAGGAAGCGGGCGTCACTTTAGCTGTCCTAAACATATGCGGGATTCTGACCACACAACATTGTAATACAGTACATGCATTGAGTTGTTATTCCTGTTACACCAAAATTAGTATTTTGGCTACAAGGTCACTGAAGTATACCTCCAACAGACTCGGCAGCAGTGTTTCCAGTGAGCAGCGAGAACTCTGCTGTCCAGCCTCATTCTGTATTAAGAATGTTCAAGGAAGGCAGCCCAATACTTGTTCACACGTTGCTATTCTGTGATCCTGTAGCCATTCAGTTGGGGTGAGGAGGACTGCCGTGCACCTGTGGTGTAAAGTGCATATTAACTAAAGCAAACTAACTCTCCAGCATTCTAAGTGATGATTAAGTGAACTTTAAAAATGCAATTCCCCTCCCCGGTACTTTTGTGAGCAGTCCTACAAAATGAGGAGAGCATCACACGGTTCCGGAGTAGCGTGCTATGTGCCGAAAAGCACTTTAACGCATCGTTAGGGGTAGTAGGTATGAAAGAGGAGGCCGGCTTTTTTAGATTTTGCCATTTCTAATGTCAATGTAAACGCTTAGCTACTAAAATGCAGTTTAAAATGTAAAACTATGTGCATTCAAATACAAAGTGACATGAAATAAAAATACCCAAGTGGGCTACCATCACAAATACCACAATTGCTACCTTGCATGCTTTACGATTATCACCCACCTGATTCGGAAGAAGGGGGTGTTGAGGGAAAGAAAGAGAGTAGGAACACAGCCCCGGTCAGAGGTAACGCCACGTGGGAAGGGGGGCATGAATTTTAAACAGACAAGCAAGAAGAGTTAACCCTTATTGAACTACAGGCAGAATTGCTCTGGGAGGGCGGTTGGAGATTACAAACTAGCAATTCAAAGGATAATTGTTTACGGGGTGACGGGAACGAAGGAAGTTGTGCGAGCAGGCCTGAAAAAAAAAAAGAAAGACGAGGCCACTATTGCTGATAATTAAGCAGCGTGCTGTGGTGCTTAATAAACAAGGATAGGAAGTAGGCATGGCAGCCCGAACAGAGTGTAAAAGGGGAGTGCTTCGCTCCGCGGCCCCGCCCCTCGGGAGCCAGCAGTACCCCCGACTTCATCACATACAGACTGCTGTCACGCAAGGGTTGTTTGAACTGGCAGCCCGTCCCAGAGCCCTGCCAGGGCCTGAAACGAGCTGCAGGGTAATTGCCTTTGGAACAAAAGGGCTCCTCTACCAGAGCCAAGATTAATCCCGCGATGCTCACAAGATACCGGACTGGAGTTACTCATTCAGGAAGCAGCTAACAAGCTGGCGAGGAGATGGGGGCACGCAGGGGGTGTCTGCAAGGAGCTGGGGTGGTGGGGACACAGTGATGGCAAAGAAAGGGGGGGGACCGGCGCGGTGGCTTGGGGAGGTGGGGGAGGGGGGGGCTGGCGGCAGCCAAGTAACTGAAAGCAGCAGCGTTCATGAGGAGGTGGACGGTAAAAAGTCACGAGTTGTGGGAAAACGATGAAGGGCGGGGGTGGGAAAGGAGGACACAGTGAAAGAAAACGATGTGGTGCCACACCAGGGAGTCGGCTCAACATTGGATTGCACATTAGATGTCAGAACGGCAGCAGCTGTGGCAGTGCGAAAGTGATCGCGGTAAACATCAAAGCGGCCGCGAAAGTGAAAGTAATCAACAAGCCGAGCTGACAAGAAGGGCTGGGCGAGAAGGGAGGGGGGAATGCCAGCAACAGAGGAGCCCGCGAAAGTGAAAGTGATCGTGATTACGATCGCTACGGAGGAAAGACACATGGCGCTGCGCGCGTGCACGTTCACGTGCACTGTAGCTTTAGGCCACGGCAGCACTTTGAAAAGCCCAGTTATAAAATGTCTCTTCGAGCCTTTGGCTCGCGAGACCTAATTAAAACATTTCAAAACTGACTGACAAAAACAAAGGTTACAAGAATATTATGGTTAGGAAATAAAATTTAAAAAAACATAGAATTTCACTGAAAAAACAAAAGATGTTATAAATAGGCTCAGATTTCCCTCATACAGAACCATAGAAATTCAGCAGTTATAGTTACCTGAGCTAAGTATAACTCATATCCCCGCAATGCACTGCTTATCACCTCACATATTGCGTCACTCATGACATGGTCAGAAACATCACTGACGACATCTCAAATGACATCTCTGTTGGCACCACTAATGATATCAGTCAGTGATTGTGAGTGTTTTCTAAACATTTATGAGCGTTAAACACATATTCTAAGGTACTACAAAAGTTAAATTACTATACTCTGCGTATTTCTAATGAGTGATACTATTTCTAACATATATAATGTGAGTGGCTGTGTAACTGTGTGTATCCATGTGTGAGTGGATGTCTCAGTAGCTGTATAGGTATGTGAGTAGGGTGAGTAGATATGTGAGTGGCTGTGTAGGTGAATAAGTGGGTGTGTGAGTACCTGTCTGGGTGAATAAGTTGGTGTGTGATTAACTGTATGGGTATGGGAGTGGCTGTGTGACTGGCTGTATTGGTTCGTGAGTGGGTATGTGAATGGCTGTATGGGTGGGTGAGTGCCTGTGTGGGTGGCTGTATGGGTGAGTAAGTGGGTGTGTGAGTGGCTCTATGAATGAGTGGGTGTGTGAATGTCTGTATTGGTGAGTGAGAGGGTGTGTGAGTGGCTATATGGATGAGTGAGTGGCTGTGTGAGTGGCTTTATGTGTCTGTGAGTGGGTATATGAGTGGCTGTATCAGCGACTAAGTGGCTGTGTTAGTGGCTGTATGGGTGAGTGACTGTGTGTGTGAGTGGCAGTATGGGCGACTGAGGGTGTGAGTGCATTTTTAGTTAACTGGTTGCCTGAGTGGTTGTATTGGAGAGAGTGAGTGGCTCTGTTGTACAGCTGTATGGGTATGGGTCAGTGACTGGCTGTGTGAGTAGTTGCATGGGTGAATAAGTGAGTAGCTGTATGAGTGAGTGAGTGGCTGTGTGAGTGACTGTATGGATGAGGGAGTGGCTGTATGAGTAGGTATATGAGAACTGAGTGGCTGTGTGAGTGGCTGTATAGGTGAGTGAGTGGGTGTGTGAGTGGCTCTATTGATCAATGAGTGGATGTGTGAGTGTTTGCATGGCAGTGTGAGTGGGTGATCGAGTTTTTGTATGGGTATGTGAGTGTATGTGTGAGTGGTTCTGTAGATGATGTCATCAGTGATGTTATCAGTGATGTCATATGAGATCTCATCAGTGATGTCACAGATCATGTCATGAGTGATATAGTATGTGGGGTCATAAGTAGTGCATTGTAGGGGCGAAAGTTATAGTTAGCTCATTTAACTTTAACTGCTGAATCTCAATGGTTTTGAACACGTGAAATCTGCGCTTAACTATAATGCCCCTGTAACCTCTGTTTTTTTCAGTACATTTCTATGTTTTCAAAAATTCTATTTCCTAACTATAACGTCCCTGTGACTTTTTTGGGGGTGAATATCTATATAGCTTCATGGTACGTACCTCTGTGTACTCACCTCTTCAATACTTTGTACCTCAATATTATGGTGCTATATTGTGACCCATCAATATTTCAGATTCAATATTCACTACTACATTTGTTTGTAGTGCCTTTTTTCATAATGGGTAGATGGACAGCTTATGCCGATGTGATCACAGTTGAAAAAACAATAATTTCAGTACAAATAGTATTGCATGTAAGTAGCCCCTGCACAATCTATACCCTCCTGGTTACACTGCGGGGAGGAGAAGTCGGGCACTGAAGGAGCAACAAGCAGTGTGAGTTTCTAAACCAGAGCCCCACTGGTTATTCCTCATGGAACAACCACATCACAATAATGAAACCCCTCACCACTAATTACGAATAGTACACTGCATTAAATGATTCACTCTTTTGTACAGACACTGGTGTTGCACTGGCAACCTGCGCTACAGTGGCTGGATCAACAGCAATAAAATATGCTGTTCCAAAGCACTTTTGGCTCTCTCTGGTTATGAATCATGACAAAAGTGTTTCATGTTGATGCAATGTTCTGTTTCCATGGTGATTTCTACTCAGCCTTGCTGCTGTAGGAGAGTGCAAATAAAGACATTAGACATAATATGAGCATTTGGTCCTGACACACATTCAAGGATATGTGGTTGTTCGAAGGTGATGAATTACATTTTGGCAAAAAGCAAAATCAACCCAGCAGCAGGAATGAAGAAGCCTGAACTAATAATCAAGTGAGAAAAATCCACAATAAATGTATTGGAAATAACTTATTTGTGATCTACTGGTCTCCCAAAAAATTCAGAAATCTGCACCTGCAGATTTATAACCATGAATGGCTCCAAATATACAACTTTTTAGAATGTACATTAATGTTTCAGGTTATACCTAGGAACTGGTAACGTACCTCTGGAAAATGTTTGTGAGTTAGAGTTTGTGAGCACCCAGAGGGGCTTCTGAAAATGCAGTAATACACAATGTCCAGCTGCAGTTGGGGAAAAGCCATTTATTTTGTTCAGTGCTATTTTGTTTTTAAATATCTACTGGGGAAATAGTTCCCCTTAGTATAATCCCCAAGTTTGAATGTGTTTCCTTTCCATTCCCACCCTGGAAGGGGTTTTCACCCTTAGGAGTGCATCTCAGACCATTTCCAGGGGGAGAATGAATTAAAGGTTTAGACTGCATGAGGGCAAAAGATGTGAAGTTGGGGAAAAGGAGGGTGAAGAAGAAGTGGGGTGGTTAGTGGGATAAGACACAAATCTTCTCGCTTAGACTTAAGAAGGGGGGGTAAATATGTAATCTATATAAGTCCAACCTGGAAATGATTTGCTTGCTTCTTTTTCTGGGAGCACACTGCTTCTTCAGATCCATCTTTCACAATTCCTAAGGGTATCTTCTCACTGTTAACATTTAAATTGTTCACCTTCCAACGTGGGCTTGGTGCATGGCAGAGAGGAAAAGGAGTAGTGTGCCTTAATATGCCCCTAATGCAATGTGTATGATACTTGAAATACTTGTTAATGTGATTCATGTAATTATGGCACGTATTCCACGAAAACCGCACTGTGCATAAGGATATCTGTGAACCACATATCTATTGAACCAGCGACTGACACAGGGCAGTGTCCACATCACACACTTTTCTTTCATAAAGCACCACCCATTGTGTGATTCCTACCACTCAGCCTTTGAGCGGATGCTTGAAGAATACACCTCTCACCACTGATCCCAGTACTGTAAGAGCTGGGGCCGATTTTAACACAATTTCAGCAGTGAGAGGAGGTTGCAATATCATTTACTTCAAGTAATGAGCATTAATAAATTGAGAAGGCAAAGTGCTACCTTGCATAACTGTGCATTTACTAAATAACGCAAAGTAGCTTTATGTGGCTTAGTAAATACAAAAAATGAGTTTGCTTTGGGGCTGTGCCACAAAAGTGATGCAATCCCCAAAGCAATTCCAGCTTTACAAACCGATGTAAATCTAGAATTGCATGAAATCAATGGGTCAAAGCATGGGAAGGCCCTTGCTCCACCCATTGAAAGCCTACCACTAAGAACGGTAATACAAGGCAGCGCAAGCTGATGTGTCACATTATATTTCTTTAAAAGACATGCAAGGCCACGCAAATCAAGCCTTGCTTAGCTTTGTAAATCCCAAATAGGCCTTTGGATCTTTCTGCGTCACCTTGCATTATTCAAGAGCGACACAAAGGCCTAGTAAATTTGGTCTTAAGTGTCTGTGAGTGTACATGTGCATGTGTAAGTCTGTTTGTATGAGTGTTAAGCCTATTGTCCACCCTGGTTATATGCTAGCCCTGGCACAATTGTAGTAATTCTTGGCAACCTGCAGGCAAATGTGTTATCAGACATATTACTTACGCCTGAAAAATGCTAGCCTTTCACAATAGTGGTAATATATGGCAAATTTGGGTGCATCCATGGTGTGATGGCCAGTGCACACCCCTGGTAGAGTACTGACCTTTTCATAATGGTGGCATTCCTTGGCAACTTTTTGGCATCAGTGGTAAGATGCCCGCCCATTGTAAAATGCGGACTCTGTAAAAAGTGTTGGTAATTCATTGAACGGTGTGGGCATCCATTAAATGATGTTGTCTCTCTCTGGCATAATTCTGTTCCACAATGGTCATTCTTGACATATTTCACACATCTATAGTAATTGTAAGCATATTTCCCACCTTCATGGTGCCCATGGCATAATGGTAGAGCTGACTTTTTAGCATATTGCCATTATTCATTTCACAATGGTAGCAATTCTTGACCTATTGTTGGAGTCCATGATAAGGATGTTGACTAAGAACAAGGAAAAATGATAAATGAGGTCACAGTAACAGGGAAGTAGATATACTGGAGGCACATAGAGACGATCCACATAGGCAAGTGGTGAACAGTGGGTTAAAAAATCCAAAGGACGGTGGAAAAAAATAGAGGAGACAATGCATATTCCATTTGCTTTATTTTGTTACGGTTTGGAACTGCGGTCTTTTGATCATTGGCCTCAGAAACTGGGATAAACACCTATACCTGACAATGTGATGTAGAGGCTAGTGGTTTGTTTTTGACTAGCACTTATCTATTATGCATCACATCCATGAGATTTGAACCATAGGACTTGGCATATTAAGAACTCTCAGGAGGATAAAGATGTTTTCTTCCCAGGGAGATATGTTTGTCCAAGTAGTTGGTTCTTGTGCACTCTCACATATAGATTATTGCAACTTTATCTACATGAGCCTGTCTAATTCTGCCCAAGCAAAACACCAGCCCCCACCCCACCCAACATGGCTGTAAGAACTGGTTGAGGTCTAAAGAAAAACTTGACTGGATGCCAGCTGAGGAATGGATTGAATTAAGAACATTTGCCTTGTGCCTAGAGCTTTCTAGAAGAGTGGGCCATCTTTTCTCTCAGAGCTGATTGTCCAATGTTGGCCTGTCAGATCTAGTACTGCTCTATTGACCAGAGTACCTGAGATCTGTAGAGCTCGGGCAGATGACCATCTTTATGTTGGTCGCTGTAAGGATTTAGAATTGTCTTTCACCAAATATCATAGAAATCTAAAAAAGTTGTAGATTTGAAAATAGGTCTGGACCTATTTTAAGCTGAAGCTTTAGTTTAAAAGGCCATGTTTCTGTTCTAGCCTCCTTTTTTGGGGCTAGCCCGACACATATTCTTGTTTTTTTTTAGTTCTGATGTATTATGTTGGTTGTTAGTGATTGCACTGGTTACTGGTCAGGTGTGCCATAGCTCCAAGGTGCCTCGATGAATGAGCTCTCAATAAATATAATAATAATAACATATCATAAGATGATGAAATGCATAAGCAATGCATTTCACCCATTAGCCTTTGAGTTTGATGGTTAATGCATTGTTTTTACACCTGGCGCTCACGGGAGGGCTCGAGACAGCTTCATATTTTATGAAATAATAAAAAATCACTTGCGGGAACATGCCGCGTTGCTACCTTCACTTAGCCACATCCAGTTCCGGATAGGCCTCTGCCCCCACCACGCGTGCCTGACTGAATCACAGCCAAATATGTTCTTGCCTCTGCACGCTCTTGAAATATATTCCCATTTTATCTTGCCAATTTGCTTTTAGTAAATTTAGAACGTTGCAGAAGCATAGAGGGAGCACCAGCTGCTCGAAAACTGTCAGTCATTTTTGAAACCCCCACCTGCTCTTAGATGCTCCTAAACACATAGCGACAAGAATGAACATGAAACATTTACTCTGTAAGCAATGCGACAGACTTTACCCTTGGCTTTCTAGAGAACTTTTCAATGAAAGTAGAAACCGCTAATGTCATAGATAACTGTTTTAGGCCAGTTGATTTTTAAAGGCACTGTTGTTGTAATTTAGTTCTGCATTCCTCTTCCCCTATCCCCCCCCCTCCTCTTCCTCGCTTTATGGGCTGCCCCATCCTTAGAATGTTGGAGCGGAGCTCCTCTTAGAATGTTGGCATTCTCATGTGAGAGGCCGTAGGATCCACAGGAATAAACTGGCACTTCTACTCTTTCTGTTTCCTGGAAGTTATTTACAACAGATATTTTGGCGACGAGTTACCTTACCGTGCTGGGGACGGTTGGATCCTTCCCCCAGTGTCTTCTGCCTCTCATTTATCCTTCCTGGCGGTGGTCCCTTCTCTTCACTTTCTTCAAGGGAGATCGGTTCCTGCACAGCTGCTGACCTCGTACTGGAGTGAGGCCAGTCAAGCTTCCTGGCGTGCTCCTCTTGGCTGCTGAAGAGTGGTTGCTGTCATTATTGCTAGGACTCTCCCTGGCGTTTATTCCATGGAGACTCTTTGCCAGCGGGTCCCTGGCAACTTTGATGACCGGCGCTTCCTGGCTTGCCGCCCGCTGTCGTGAATGCTGTGACGCGACCTGTGCCCTCCTGCCAAACGGAGTGTGGTGAGTCCCCGAGTGATGGAAAAGAGCGTATGAGGGGATCGGCGCTGTGCAAGCTGTGGCGGAGCTGAAGGCATCGTCAGTTGCTCCGGAGGCCGTAGCGTGAATTCCGCTAGAATTGACCTTGTCAGCGTTGTGGATGAGTGTAGCGTTGTGCTGCCTTTCCTTCAAGACTCTGTTCCCTGCCGCTCGCTCCCAAGGACCTCCCGTTTGCCTCAGAAGTCACGAGTGTGGTCACATGCTGCCCGCTGCATAATCATTTCCCTCGATTGTATGCCGTTTCAGGAGGTGTGTGACAAAGGGGACGCTTGTGCTGCTCTTCGCGTGGGTGGCCCCAGAGGGAAAAGCTTCGTATCCTGTCAGAGCTGAGGCGACGTTGGTTCCTCATCAGGGATTGCCTGTTTTCGGGCGTTTCCGTGGCTTTGCTGACTGAACTCCAGTGAGGCTACTCAGTAGACAGACACTGCTCCCTGGCTTCTCAAACACTGCTCCCCCTGCTGGGAAATATTATAGCACACTCGAATTTTTTCCTCATAGTTCATTCTGCCTGCGGTGAAGCTTTCGCTGACAGGCTCAGCTCATGAAATTTTCGTTACTTTCATTCAGTACTCTGCCTCCTGCCTGTTTCATTGCGTAAGGGGTTGGGTAAAGGTGGTTTCACGTTGTGCTGCCATAAATTCTTCAAGTTGATTCTCCATCATCAGTCTGCCTGCGGTGAAGCTTTCGCTGACAGGCTCAGCTCATGAAATTTTTGGTACTTTCATTCAGTACTCTGCCTCCTGCCTGTTTCATTGCGTAAGGTGTTGGGTAAAGGTGGTTTCACGTTGTGCTGCCATAAATTCTTCTAGTTGGTTCTCCATCATTAGCTTTGCCACTCGTTTCTTTTCTTCCCTCATTTCATCCTACCTCTTCTCCTTTTTTCTGTCGTTTTCTTCTCTACGTTTTCCTTTCATACTCCGCTATGTCTGTATTCGCAATGTCTCAACCCCCTCCATTTCTGGATGAGAGTGGAGATCCTGTGATCCCATGGAAAAAATGGGTAAATCTGTTTGAATCGTACCTAATTGCAATTGGGGGTGACAGGTTTTCTGCTATGCGAAAACAACATGTCCTACTGCATAACCTGGGGAAGCAAGGGAGAGATATTTTTGATGACCTGCCTGATTCAATTGTTGAAGATGCAAATGTGGGTGCTGGGGGCGAGGGGGAGGCCCAACTTGACGTGTATCAGTTAACATTGTTGAAACTAGAAGCCCAATTTGGTGATAAAATCAATATTGTATTGGAACGCCACAAGTTCTTTTTGCGCATTCAAGGGAAAAATGAGAAAGTGATAAATTACATTGCCATTCTGAGAGGTTTAGCCTCAACGTGTGAGTTTGGAATGTTGACCGAGTCACTAATTAGAGATCAGCTGGTAAGGTGTACCTGTAACAAGAAGATCCAAGAAAGACTTCTCGCAGAAGCCCCTGACTTAAAACATGCCATTTACATTGCTAAGAGCATAGAACATACAGCTTACTGTATGAATGAAATGAAAGAAGCCGTGGAGGTGAAACAAGTAACGGAAAACAACATACACAAGATCTCCAGTAGAGACTACAAACACAAACCTTCGCCTTCCAGTCCTGAAGTACAAACTGCATCAGGAAATAAGCTAAAATGCTACAGGTGCGGAAATCCCAATCATCTGGCCAACAGCGCAAGCTGTCCAGCAAGGGGTGTTTTATGCAGCAAGTGCAAGAAAAGAGGCCATTTTTCAAAATTGTGCCACAGTGCAAAAAACAGTGTCACCCACATGATAAGCAGTAAGTTGGACCATCAACAACCAAGCGAGGATATCGTTTTTCAGGTATCCAATTTTTCAGAATGCAGCAACACTGCCTACCCCAAGTGCGAGATATTTTTGGACAACGTTAAGTATGAGGTATACGCTGACTCTTGTTCCCCATATACCCTCATTAATGAAGCCACATTCCTGGCCAATTCGGGAACAAGTATGTCTAGCCTCTTACCTCCAGACATCAAACCTGGGGGTTATAATCAGGATCCTATACCACTAGTAGGAATGAGACTCATGAACATTAACTTTAAGGACAGATCAACCGTGGGAAAGGTCTACGTCACAAGGAATGGTTCCAACCTTCTAGGGTGGAAGCACCAAAAGGATCTGGGAATCAAACTGGACCCCAATGCACCGGAACCTGTATACTTGATCAACAGGGTCAATGTTGGAATGGAAATCTGCAATCGCTTCCCAGAGGTGTTTACAGACAAACTCGGACTCCTAAAAGGCTTTCTCCACAAAATCAAACTTAAGGCCAATGCCAGACCGATCATCCACAAGCCCAGGTCTATCCCACTGCTGACGAGGGAACCGCTTAAGAAGGAACTGGACAGATTGGAAGAGTGCAAGATCATTGAGAGGATCGAGAGTTCTAAATAGTTGGCGCCCATTGTGGTAGCTGCAAAAGGGGGTAACAAAGGGATTTGTCTGTGTGTTGACCTCAGGGACTTGAACTCTAACATTTGGGTCGACCGACATCCCCTCCCCAACATCAATGAAATGCTATCGGCCATCCATGGGGCCAAAGTCTTCACGGTCCTAGACTTATCCTCGGCGTACCACCAAGTCGCTCTCCACCCAGATTCTAAGCCCCTCACCTCCTTCATAACCCCGCACGGAGCTTATCAGTTTTTCAAGATTGCCTTTCGGCCTGGCATCTGCGGCAGCAGTGTTTCAACGCGTCATGCAACACATACTACAAGGGCTGAAAAACGTTCTTTGCTTCCAGGACGACATCCTGATTCATGGTTCGTCAGCTGAGGAACACAATAGAATTCTGGAAGAAGTGTTGACCAGACTTAGTAAGGCAGGTTTCACCACTCAGAAAGACAAATGTAAAATTGGGGTGGAATCAGTAGTCTATCTAGGCCACACCATCTCAAGCGAGGGAATCAAACCTAAATCCAGCCTGGTGGACTCCGTCAAACTAGCCCCTGCACCCACAAACAAGGATGAACTCAAATCATTCCTGGGGTTGGCGGAGTACATGTCTAAGTTCATCAAAAACTTTGCGGACCATGTGCATCCCCTCAGAGAGTTGCTGAAGAAGGGGTCGGAATTTGATTGGAAACAAGATCACCAATCAGCTTTCCAACTCATTAAAGAAGCCATCGTTGATGCACCAATTCTGAGGGCTTTCAACCCCAATGCTAAAACTACTCTCACCACAGATGCCAGCGCGAAGGGCTTGGGAGCTTCCCTGACGCAGAGAACTAACGGCCAGGAAACGGTGATCGCCTTTGCCTCTAGAACTCTGAGAGATGCCGAGCTGAACTACTCGACAATAGAAAAAGAAGCTTTGGCATGCTCCTGGGCCATAAACCATTTCAAGTATTTCCTATGGGGCATTCCGTTTGTACTGAGGACGGACCACAAACCCTTACTACCGTTATTCTCCACTAAACGTTTGGAAAATACCACTCCTCGTATATCTAAATGGGTACTGAGTCTACAAAGGTTCAACTACACCATGGTATATGTCCCTGGAAGTGAAAATAGAGTAGCGGACTGTCTCTCCAGACTACCAAGGACCAATGGGAACCTGATACAAAACCCACCAGAGGAGACTATCCTTTTAGTTGAAATTCCAGCCATCAATCGAGAGGAGTGGGAGAAATCCATGAGAGATGACAGCGATTTCGCAACACTGAGTAATTTGATAAGCAAGGGTTGGCCTGTTAACAAGCAGGAGGTGCCAGAGTCCATGCGCCATTTTTGGCCGGTGCGGGACGAATTATCCATGGTTGAGAACCAAATTTGCAGAGGAAATAAAATCATCCCTCCAAAAGACATGTATGAAAGGGTAATACAGATTGCCCATGAAGGCCACCCAGGGAGGAGCATGACGAAGAGCAAAATTAGGCAACACTATTGGTTCCCCGGGATGGATTCGCTGGTGGAGGATCAAGTAAAGAATTGCACAGCCTGTAGTTGTTGTGACAAAACCAAAAGTGTCCGCAAAGCACCTTTGATTACCCACCGTACCATGGGAAAAATTAGGATTGGACATAATTGGGCCCCTAAATTTACTGAACCAAGCCTATAGATTCATGTTTGTTCTCATAGATTACCACTCTCATTGGATTGTAACAAGACTGGTATCGTCTATCACTACTGCGTCGCTGTTGAACTTCCTAAGAGACGCCTTTTCTAAGGAGGGTATACCAGGTGTCATAATTACGGACAATGGAGTTCAATTCGCTTCAGAGGAAATGAAGCAGTTCATGTCCACACTGTCCATTTCACACATCAAGGCCCCGCTCTACTGTCCCAAAGCCAATGGATTGGTGGAAAGGGCGAACAGAATGTTAAAGGATACCATCCAGCTTGCTTTGAGCTCCCAGATTCCGGTAGAGGAAGCCATCAGGAAAATGCTGTGGTCATATCATACATCACCTAATGCGGTCTCGGGAGTGTCACCGTTTGTATCTCTCAAAGGGAGAAACCCGGGTTCCAAACTCACTCCCAACTGGCTAAATGGAGGAACTCCCGTGTGGGTGGACAGAGACGCTGTGTCGGAAGATACTCACAAGCATCAACAAGAGTACAAGCACAGGTACGACCAGCGTTGGGGAGTGTCACAAAAAAGATGGAGTGAAGGCCAGTGGGTGGTCGTTAAGAAGCCGTCCCTGTCTAAGGCCAAGATCTCCTCATTTTCTAAACCACTGAGGATAACGCGAGTCAACAACAATTCGGTGGTGCTGGAAGATGGAGGCACGTGGAGTATGGACAACATAGCGAAGTATCCAAGCACTACTGGATCCAAACCCACCTGTGGAAAAGATCACAGTCCTGAAACGCCTAAAGGGGGGAAACTCAGAGGGGCTAGGGTATGTAAACCTCCGAGTTGGCATTCTGACTACGAAATGGGACCTTAAGCTTCCTTTGGTCTCTCTCTCTTCTTCATTAGGGTTAGTTAGCCTCCAGGTATGGGTACTGAGCTGTGGTGGGATTGCAATGTTGCATTTTCTCCATCTAACCATGTTTGGAAAGATAAGCACTGTTTTACGCTCTCCTTCTGTTTTGGCCAGTGGCACTTCCAACTGTATATATTTTTAGTCATGTGTAATTTTTCTGCCTCGCAGGGAGATGTGTTGTAATTTAGTTCTGCATTCCTCTTCCCCTATTCCCCCCCCCCCCTCCTCTTCCTCGCTTTATGGGCTGCCCCATCCTTAGAATGTTGGAGCGGAGCTCCTCTTAGAATGTTGGCATTCTCGTGTGAGAGGCCGTAGGATCCACAGGAATAAACTGGCACTTCTACTCTTTCTGTTTCCTGGAAGTTATTTACAACAACTGTATATGCACACAGACAATTATCTCGATTTCGGATTCTTGTGAGGTATGGCTTTTTTTAATCAATCCAGAAACCCAGTGATCTTGCCATTTTGCTCACGTCCCTCCAGAATCATAAAGTTTTGATTCTCGTGTTTTTTTATCTTTTCAGCCATCACTTCGATCTTGTGTGTTTCATTTCAAATATTTCTATTGTGAAAAACTGTAGTGAGGGGTTAAGAAATATACATCTACAAAAATCAATGATCTACCATATGTGTCCATTATTTGTAACAATCATTTACATATTGTTACAAAATGAACTTTATATCCCTTTTTTTTTGTTTCTCTTCAGTCACTTCTTTCTTGTCAAAGATCAATGGACTAACTTTCGAGGCGTGCAAAACAAATCATTTTTAAACATCAAACGCTAATCATGGGACCCTATCATGGTGAGTTCACCAGTGTCATCAAGCACTTCTGCACAGGCGCATTACGCAGACTGATTCTGTGCACCCTTTAACAGTCCAGTTGTCCTGTCTCCAGTGCCAAAGTTAACCAAATTACTGCATGAAATACAGGAGTCATTGCAGGCAGAACAGTCAGCCCATTTTTGAGTCTGTCCTAATACCATCTTTAGCTCTGTTGTCAGCCTCACGTTTTCCCAAAAAATCATAACAAAAATTCTTACATATATAGAGACCTTCAGTCAACTCTCTTTTGCCATTGGTCTATTCAAAAGTCTCTCAATTTATGCTCCCACCAAACAGAGCACAAAGTATAGATCAAAACGTTAGCCCATGAGAGCCATTGAATATATTCAGGGGCACATTTACTACTATTTAATCAAACACAGCGCAGGAAGGGAAGTTGCTGTGCTACATTGCATGAAAGGGAGAGAGCAGAAATTCTCCATATTTAAAAATACATGGTGCATTTCTGCTCTCTACTTGTACTGGAGCACTGTTTGCTGCCTAGCACAAATGCAGGTACCCTGCAGGACGCAGCTGCTATTTACCAGCACCAAGCAGGAACACCAAGGGCCCGATTCTGATGTTGTTCGGAAGGCCTCAGAATCAGATTTGGCTTTCCCGGATCCGATTCGTAGCCCTTGTTTATGACCAAATCATACACAGGTCCGAACGACCAAGTCTGATGTGAAGACTGCGTACGTGCCAACTGAATCATTTCCAGGACCTGAACCTGTCCGTACAACACGTTCGTAGCTGAATCGTGCCGCGCTATGGAGTCGAATTCCGACCTAGCGAGTACGATGCACTATTTGGACAGCCACTTCGCCTCGGTCTCAGCGAGACAAAACGGCTGTCGGAAGTGTACTTCGGGGTGGCAGTAGCAGGCCCCCTTGCACCTGGGGCACTCCAAATCTGTCACAGGGTGTGCCCATGGGTCCCCCCGATCCAGGCATTCACAGTGTGGCAGGCATCATGGGTTTGCCGCCACAGGGTGTACGCTTTACCCCACCCATCCCTTTTCTGTGTACAGCCTGTGTACAGATGTGCACAAAGGCTCCCATAGAGTTCAATGGGAGTCCAAGCGAACCGAGTCCGTAAGCATACGGCAGCATTGTACTTGCTCGTTCGGACTCTTGGAGCACGTCTCGCTTGGAAAACCCTCCGGATCCGATTTGTACAGAGGGCTTTCCTAGCAAGATTAGAATTGGGCCCCATGCAGGAACAGGTGCGTGAACTAATACTCCATGCCGGGAGACAAAACAAGACCCGGGAAGAGAAACATGAGGGGATATCGCTGAGACGGCCCTGAATTGCTTAAGAGGATTTAAGAAGACCTTGGAGACAATAAGACAGCTATCAAATGATCAGGACATCCGCTGCCCCTATATTCAAAGTACATTTCTAGAATAGCACCAAAAGACCTCACTCATACAAACATTTAGGAACCTGTACATGGAGTAAACTGATTGTCATACATCAAATTTCCGAGTCCTGAGGAAGACTTTCATCTAAATATGACCCCCAAGAAGGTTGAAATGCTATGGCATCCAAAAGCGGGAGTGAGGGTTACCGATCCCAAAAACCTAGATGAGATAAGACTGCTAGTAAACACCTCAACCCTTGGCCTACTAAGTTCCTTAAACTAAACATAAAAGGAAGTTGAGAATATGATGGAAAAGGCAAATGTTTCTTGGACACTTTTCTATGTTTTTTCGATAATATGAAGCACTTAATTGACACTTTTTAACATATATGTTCTTGTGATATTGTGATGTCAATTTCATTTCTTTATGATTTGAAATGAAATGAGTTGGATCAATATATGGTTATTGGGAGTACTTTATGTTTGATATATTTACTTGACTCTCAGGCCCATTCGATTATTGCAACTCCCTGTATGTGGAGTCCAACAAGGGCCTTATCCATCGACTGCAAATCGTGCAGAATGCTGCAGCACGTTTTGTTCTGGCCCTTCCCTTGGCATCTTCAGCCACGACTGCTAGGAGAGATCTTCATTGGCTCCCTGTTCAGCATAGAGTCTTTTTTAAGATTCTATGTCTTACATACAGAGCTCTTGCGGCTGGCACGGACGATGCACTTGGGTCTCTGCTTACCCGCTATATCCCAACCAGATCTCTTCGATCTGCTGGGTGATTTCAACTGGTAGTGCCCCGCACAAGGCTAGCCAGATGGGGAGCGAGAGCTTTTTCTGTTGCCGCTCCTAAGCTCTGGAACTCTCTTCCAATTGAGGTCAAAACCCTTCCCTCAATTGATCTGTTCAAAAAGGCCCTTTAGACGTGGTACTTTACCAAAGCCTACCAATGAGAGAATGCTGGTTTGATTTGCGAGCTGTATTATTTGAATTAGGCGCCTTGACGCCCATTGGGCAAAGTTTGCGCATGACAAAACTCATTTCATTCATTCATTCATTCATTCATTCATTCCTGAACTGGGTCAAACCTGAACTGTATTGAAACCTTAATGCAGGCACCAGTGCACCATGGTCTTTTTAAAGAAAACTATTGGTGCACAAAAGGACTATTAAGAGACACCAAATGCAAGTTCTCTAGAAATGCAGATGTTGATTCCTGCTGCATAAAAATGTAGCAGTTGCCATCATCATGTTCCCTATGGAGCCTCATTGGAAAGCCCACAAATGCCACCAGACCTTTTGCCATCATCTCCTTTTTAATGCCTAAAAGACATAACTATCTCACCAAGATCACAAGATTAAAATCCAGAAAGCTTCTGCCGTATCTACCACTTTCTTTCCAGCATTGCTCACAAACTCTATCAGTTCATTTTGCAGACACAAGTGTTACCATAACTGTCCTGCCCATGTTCGAGTCATCATTGCAGTCTATTAACACACACCTATAAACAGAGTGCACTAAAGATTGCATCTCTCCAGCTTGCAACTTTAACATAACAAGAACACTTGGCTCATCACGTCTATAAAGGATTCCCCTGAAATTTGTGTTGATCCCAGGCATGCTAAAGAGTGGCCCACTTTGTAGATTAATCAAAGTTTCAATTCGAGGCTGTAGCCTGACCAGGACCCTTTATAACTGTGGATTTAAAGAACATTTGGTGGAAGATACACTAAACACTTGGTCATCTAGATTCTAGGTTATGTACTCCGCTACTTGCTGTTCACATTCTACACCATGCACTCTACCCATCAGGCTGTCAAATTTCACCTTCACTGCTTTTTCAGTCATCCAATTCTAGTGGATTTTGCCACTATATTTTTATGTAACACTTGAACAGACTGCAATAGGGTCTTCCAAGTAAAAGTGATGAGCCTTTCTCTGCTGGATCCAAAGATGTTTCTCTCTGCTTTTTTAATGCAGTGCTGCTAAAAGGCCTAAAGAACTTCTTCTATGTTTTCTAGCATAAGGTTGAGCATCAGCTCTCACACAAATATCTCACTTATTACTAGTTCCACACATATGGCCTGTGCTGTTATTGAGATCTTGAGTGATAAACAGATCTTTGTCTCCAAGGATACAAGTTTGGTCTCCCTTGGTGATGTCCGCAACCCTCCCACTGTTCCTGGTTGCCATATTGTCCATTGCACAGACCAATTACTTCCCACCACAATGTAGGGTCACAACATTGACCATATATTTGGACTCCCTTGGTGTCCCATATGCTCTTACCCTGCTCTAGTCTCCCAACTTGGGAGGATGCTTCTAAGGAGCAAAGTCCCGAAGTCGGTGTTGTATGCATGCAAACCCCCATTCTGTGGCAGGCCAGAGGGCATCAGACCTTCACCTCACAGTCTTCCAGTGGTTCTGAATGTCTAATACGGGCTTCCAGAATTTTTTTGTTGTCTTCAAAGTGTTGTTATTGGAAGGTGTGTGACTCTCGGAGGTGAAGATGTTGTGGTCACTCTAGCTTACAGGGGAGTTGTCTATAACTGCAACTTGTCCTATGGGTGCACATATGATAGAATGTGCCCTGCACAGTGAATTGGGTCAGGAATTATTTATTGTAAGTTGAAGGCTTCAAGGGTGATTATGATAACTGTTTTTGTAATTAGATTCTTCCTGACAAACATTATGTTGATGTCTTCCAGAATGCATAGGTTTGGGTGGTCCAGATGGGTGTTTGTTACTGTATCAAAAAGGGCATCTTTAAAGTTGGCATTGGTGCATGGTGGTCTTTATATTAAGAGGAAGGACTAAGTAATAGTTGGAGTCGGGTGACATCATATTATCAAGAATTCACAGCCATCCATGGTAAGGTTTTGAATGGGCATTATTTGCAGTGTTTTTGTATGGATGACAGCCAGGCATCCTCCAATTTTGCCAATACAATTTTTAATTTTAGTTAGTGAGGTGAAAATTAGAAGGAATGGTTTTGTGGCATGTGGGTGCAGAATCTTCACAGAGCCATGTTTCTGTAATGAAGGTGAGAACCGATGTTGTTTCTGAGAGGTCAAAGATGTTAAATCATTTTTTGTTCATAGATCTTGCTTTGAAGAGTAGTCAAATCAAATCAAATCAAATACGCTTTATTCGGCTTCATACGAGGAAACCATGAAAGTTAAAACATACAAAGACATAAAACCCAGTTACATTAAAAAATACATGGTAAAATAACAATCCAATTGCGGCACCCCCATATTTTGCTGTATAGTGTCTAGTATATAAGAAACACAGGTTAAGATTAAAGACCGCGTTCAATACATATAGTACATTACATGCAATAATAAAGTGCAACATGCCATATGGGACATTACTCGCTTTGCATGTTTGACCTTGTAATGTGGGCTAAAACTTCACAATTTGACAAGAACCTAGTTATCCGGGCACTAACTAAGCATCCAAGCAGGCCCTGGTTTTTACAATAGATTTCAAATATCCCACAATTAAAAATAGACAATTCTCTTTTAACAACTGCAAATAAAAAAGGGCAGGGCGAACCTGGGTGAAATTCAACTTCTTTAAAATGGGAACCAAAAAATGCCTTCTGGGAGTTTCATAAAACCTACATATAAACATAAAGTGCAGCAAATCCTGTGGAGACTGGCCGTCGCAGCCACAGGGTGCAAGCACTTGTCCTCTACTGCATCCCTTGGACCTTGCTAACCCGAGGTGGAAAAGATTAATCCGAAACCTTGTTAATTAAAACCTCTCATGTATAGATAAGGACCCTATAAGATAAGGCTCCGTTACACAACAACCGCTTCAGGAATTTATTCTTGATCACCTGAAGGGGATTCGCAGCGATATGTGCCCAAATTTCGCTACCATAGCTAGCTACAGCCATGCTTTCGATTGATAAACTTTTAACATGGCTCCAATAGGTTTCCTACCTACTTTGGAAGCAAAGTTGAAAATTGCTTCGTTTACCCGGGACAGGTCCCCTTTTTTCTTCACAATAAGTGGCCCCTAATTTAGCTGGTCATCCAAAAGTACCCCAAGATAAGAAAATAAATTTTTGCGAGGGATCTTTGCAGGGCCAATACTAAATTGATAACTTTTTGTAGGTCGCTGCCCCACTTGCATTATATAATATTTTGTGTTGTTTTCTGCCAAATTACGATCCGTCATAATTTAGTATGCATTTAGTAAAGATTGTAGTCCCAATGCAGTCCTATATAAAAGAACGGCATCATCAGCATAAAGTAAGACAGGGATGCCACGCCTTCCTACACATGGAAAATCTACTCCCGTGGCTCTCAGTACACTGTCCAGATCATTAATATAAAAATTAAATAATAAAGGGGCCAGGATACAGCCTTGTTGGACTCCCCTTTTAATCTCCAGATCCCTGGTAACCCTAAGATCCTTGGAAAACCTAACATTGGCCATGGTAGACCTATGCAGGTCCTCTAAAAAGTTAACAACACTGTTGCCCACCCCCATCGCCCTCATGGTCTGCCACAATTTGACCCTGTTGACACAATTAAAAGTGGAAGACAAGTCCATGAAGGTAAGGTAAACAGTACCGGGGCGGGCAACTGTGTATTTACTCAGTAACATAGAAAGGTTGAGGCACTGGGCAACCGTTGACCTCACCGGTCGGGCTTGGGACTGACTGTCCTGATGCAGGGATACTTAAAAGTTCCCCGACTTTGTGGGCCAAAAATGTATAGGCACCAATAACCTCATCTGGGGAGGAGCCAACCGCAGTACTAGCTCTAGGGCACAGGATTCTCTAACTGCCCTTTAGAATTTGTTTGGCTCAATCTGGGTCCATTTCAGATGTCGTCTTCCGTTGGAAAGTCTGAGAGTACCCCTCGCTACTGTATTACTACTCGTGTTGACCATAGACTCTTCATGGAGACGCAAAGGGGGTTATCATCACTATATATACTCTCCTCAATTTTAAAGGAACAAAATATTGATTGTAAAGAAGTGAAAATTGGAATATAATGAATGAAGGACCCCCTACCTCTCCCTTTGAAGGTGGGGACAGGGAAAATTGTATGCGGGGCAGTTAAGGACATCAGGGTTGTCATGTCAAATTCATTTAACAGGTTATTCAACAATTCTCCCTGCACAAGATGTTCAAAGTGAAACCCCTTCATACGCGGACAGCCCATTTCAGAAGTACAAGATACCATTGGATTGCCACAAGGGTGGTTATTAAAATCACCGAATACCATAAGGTTATATAAAATAGAGTCAAAAGACTGTCTTATAACTGAGCCCAAAGTGGTGATATTACAGGCACCCAGAGGATAAGGCACAGAATTATAAAATTAATTAGACCTCATCTAGTGTCTCCCTTTTTTACCATTAGTGCCAGTATTCCCGGGCAAGAAGATGGAACAACCCGAATCTGGCAATCAATGGCCAGGGAAATATATGTCGTAGGAATTGCTGGAACATAGAAGGCCTTAAACCCCTCCAAGAATAAATCACAGTCCACCAACCATGTCTCTTGCAGGTTCATCACCTGGAATTGCTTCACAAAGTGCAACCATTGTGGGTCCTGGAACTTGTTGGCCAACCCTGCAATATTCCAGGACAAGAATTTAATAACGGATACCCTTTTGCTCTCCTCGGCTACCTCATATGAAGAGTAGTCATTTTAGTTGAGTTTCTTTCTTCTTTTTGTCCTGTAGAAAGGGTGAAGGTGGAGGCAGATAGGATATTTTGATGTGCTGGTTTGGAAGTGTATTGTGTGTATGACCTTTGGTGGAGATGAAAGGGAGGTTGTTTGGTTAGAGAAATTAGAACATTGAGATATGTGTGTGTGGGCTTTTTGTGGTTGGTCATGATTTTGTAACATCTGTGTTGTTTGAAGATTTTTATAGAGTGTGTAGAGGGGAGTTGTGGTGGGAAGGTATGACCAAGGAACATTATGACCATACTTTTGTGCCTTTCCTTGATTTTTACTTTACTTCTTGAAAACTCTGATAGTGTCCATTGAATCACTGGTGGTTGGGTTTCAGTTCTAATATCAGTTTACCAGTATCATACAGTAAGTTGGACCCCAGAGACAAATGTTTTGTTATCTAAATCATAAATTTAATTTATATTAAATTATGTAGCAAGGTAGGCCCAGTTTGTGCATTATTGTTTGAATTTACTCTACAGGAATGCAAAATATAGGCTCTGCCATTTTCAAAAAGCTGTCACGTGGTATTGACGTCATGCTCTGTCTAGCACAAACCTCAATGGCTTTGCACTAACCTTCTGGTCATTTGAAGAGTAAAATAGGAGCATCTTTAGGGGCTCTACCGTCTTCCCAGACACTGCTCCATTTCAACTATACTGAAGTCTTTTTACTGGCTTCCACTATCTTTCTCATATTCACAGAGCTATTTAATGTCAAGCACTCAAAGCATTCAAGGCCTTTTCAAGTTTCATACTCCAGCTAGCTCTTTAAGGTCTGCCACTGCTTTTAAAATCCATTCTCCTATATTTCATACTGCTAGGTATGGAGGCCATTCAGTTGCGGTATCAAGGGTGAAATGTTCCCCTTTGCACAATGTCTTTACTCTCCTGTTTTCTATAAAAAAATCAAAACCTGGTTATTCAGCAACTGTCTTTTAGTCTTTTCTTCCCCTACCTCTCCAATTTGTCACTCTGGCTGCGGCTTCAGTTCATTTGTGTCTCAAGGGTCTCTATTGAGCATCATTGTGTCTATAATAATGTAATTTGTTTTTTAAATATCCCCACAAGCAATTGACGGGCCTGATTCATAAAGGTAAACTTACACTTTTGTGTAAGTTACATCTTTTTGGATATTCACAAACTCTGATTTAATAGTAACTTTATAACTGTGGAGTGTAGTAAAGACACTGATATCAACGGTGTATTACAAGCAACCTCCACCCATCCAAACCATCAAATAATGTAATTCTTCATGGTGAATTGTTATTTTCCAAAAGACTTTGGAACAAGGAGAATTTCATAACGATAGTGAAACCATTTGCAACAGGTTTTTGCAAAGAACCTGTTATTTGTATTTTCACTGCAGCAAGGCTAGAGAAACACTGGAATGCATGATTAAATTTAATAATGCTATGTTTGGCTAGGAAACTACTAAAAACTTCAATATCTCTTTGTGATATTTATTAAAACCTCAATTCAATTGAGAAGTCACATTTTTAATAAATATTAGGGAAGAGGTACTTTTAGAAAAGTACCTCTCCCTATCTAAATCCCCTGGAGGCTAATTTGTGTTAGCCTCCAGCTGTAGCCCTCTGAGTGCTCAGGCCCTAAATGAGGTGTGAAAACTGATCGTGGGGCAAAGACAAAGTGTGGAAGTGTTTTCTGTTCCTCTGGCGAGGATGACCATTTTGGCAGTACCCAGGAACCTAATTTATTTCAACGGGGCCTCCTCTGTTACAGCCAGGTGCTAGATGACACCTGGACAGGCCCCTCCTTTTGTTCCCCAAGTCAGACAGGCACCAATCCCAGCAGGGAGGGGAGGGGCCAACCTGAAGAACTGATTTGAAGTGAACACAAAAGAGAGGTTGCTCAATTCTCTGATCACACTGCTGGGGTGGGAGCACAGCTTCTGAAGTGTTTCTGCATCCAGGATTTAGGCAGCGAGGGGCACTGTGGGACAGTTCCCTCCTCAAAACATTACTGAACCTGAGAAAGATCAGAAGAGGACTGTTGTCTGAGACCTGAAAGGAGCTCTGTAGGACTGAACCTGTACCCACTTATACCCAGGACAATGAAGTGGACTCCAAGGTTGACAAGGCTGGCCTTCTGAGTTAAAGGGACACAACACGCTACAAGAGGCCTATTATGAAGAGTCCCACCTGACCAGTTCCAACTGGACTTGACCTGGACCCTGCTGGTGGCCTATGCTGGAGTGAGTCCTAACCAACAAGTGCTGTTAATGAGGTCCTGGAACCTTTGACTGCATCTGGCTGGACCTCTCCTACCACCCTTGAAAACCTGGATCATATAAACTTTTTGCCGTCAAAGACCTCCAGAAGGCTGAGACAAACCTGTCAAGCTGATCCGACGTAGGTGGGTTGCCGCTGGGTTGAAGTAGACCACATGCCGCCTATATCCGCTGGAGATTCGGGAACTTGGGGCATGACCGGGGAAACCCCTGAATCTGCACGGGTCTAATAAGCGACTCAGAATGCATCTCAGAATGCAGCAGCCCACGACAACAGCATGGGGAAGGAAAGTCCTGTAAGAGCTCAACAGAGCAATACCATTGTCCATTACACCACACCCAGCCGCTAGCACAGAGATCCACCAGGCAGTGGGTGCTCAGTCATCCCAGGACCCCCCAGAATCGGCAGGGATGCCCAACAGGGCAGAACCTTTGGAGGTGATCAATGGATCCAGGGCCGTGCTGGAAGGAAAGATCGAAACGATCTTAATAGAGTTGAATCTGTTGAAGGATGACATGCGAGTGTCACAGAAAAACTGCATGCAGTGGAGGAGTCGATTGATGAGCTTAGACACAAAGGGGCAGATTTACATGCCCTTTGCGCCACTTTTGCGTCACTTTTCCCATGTTAAAAGTGACGTAAAAGTGGCACAAAGGGCTTGTAAATCTGCCCCAAAGTCTGTAGCCTTAAAAAACAAATACCCAAAATGGTTACTCAGACAAGAATGCTAAATATTCAAGTGAAGGACGCTGAAGGGCATTCCTGCCGCAACCATCTCTGGCTGCTCCAGTTCCCAGAAAGAGCAAAGGGTTGCTCGGGTGAACTTTTCCTTGAGCAATGGATTCACACAGAACTGAAACCTGAGGGCCTATCTCAGGTGTTTGTGATGGAGCGTGCACCCTGAGCCTTGAACCACTGCCTCTTCCAAGAGCCCCTGAGCACTCTTAGCTCAGATCCTTAACTATTGCGACAGGGATTGCATCCTCAAGATGGTGAGGGAGTCTGAGGCCATGCAGTATGAAAACCACAAAGTTGCAGTCTTCCTAGACTATACCCATAAAGTACAGACAGATATCCTTACTGGAGGTAAAGCAGAAACTCAAGGCCATGAATTTAAAATATATGCTACTGTACCCAGCACAATTATGACTTGTGATCAATGGCTAGACACATTTTTTGGGGCACACAGGCGAGATATGGAACTGGCTGGAAATGTGGGACAAGGGGAACTTGGGAGGCTCGGATGATGAGAAGAGCGTGCCGCCCTATCATGAACTGGCAGGGGGCGGCAGAAAGCCTGGGAGGATCCTGATCGAGGATGACAATCGTCAGAAGCACCCCAGGCATTGTCACCCAGGAGGATGACACTATGATGCCTGAGGTGGAAGAGGGGATACTGGTGACTGCAAGAGTCATCTCCCCTACAAGCACTGGAAAGTTAGATCTCCCAATGAGACAGAAGTACAGCCTATTATTACTGACCTCAAAGCCCCTTTCTCTCATGATTAACATGAAATTTGACTACCTGTTGGCTCAGATCATACACTGGGAATGCAGACCCTAGTGCTTGCCCTCTGGGGAGCTGGTTTGTCTTGTCCTAAGATGCCTTACGTGGTGGACGGGGAGCACAGCTCCAGCCAAGGGGTGAGTAGTAGACTCTCTCACACTAGCAGTGTGAGGTGATATGTAGACATGCAACAGAAGATTACAGCCAGTGGGCCAACATGTCCCTTGGCAGGGTGGTAGGGCTGCTGGAGGACAGCCATCACTGACTCTTTCTGGCAGGGTGCACGGTTGGATGGAGTGCTGGGAGCTAACAGTTCTTCTGCATATGAACACTATTAGGATTATCAATCAAGAATGACAGCAAATGGAATTTGCTAATTTTCCACTTGTTATTGCCGGTGGTATTGTACTAGGTAAATCTCAA
Organism: Triturus cristatus; assembly: GCF_964204655.1. Taxonomy (NCBI): domain Eukaryota; kingdom Metazoa; phylum Chordata; class Amphibia; order Caudata; family Salamandridae; genus Triturus; species Triturus cristatus. Next base: position 723,275,872 of record NC_140580.1, on the reverse strand, counting down.
GGCAGAGCTGGAGGGCAAACATGCACCTTGTTACTAGTTACAGAATGCTTATCCGGGGTCGGTTGGATAGGAGTTATGTTAATGTTAAATTGTTGAGTTAAGATCTCATACATGGTAGACTGTCATGTTATCCTCTTCTGTCTCACCGGACCCACACCACTGAGGGTGGCCCCTCAATAGGATAGGAACTTACGGATGGGGGTAGCTGCTCTCGAATAAAATGAACATACTTGGTCCCATGAGCAATGGATGCAGGATTATTACCTGGAATATCAGAGGGTTAGGCGGATTCACCAAGTAACACAGGGTGATGTCCTTCCTGAGGCACAACAAGGTGGATATTGGCTGCCTGCTTCAGACGCACGCCACAGACCCAGAGGCGGACAGAGTAGCTAAAATAGGGAGGATAAAACTGTACTCCACCACCTTCTCCGCATACGCTAGGTGAGTCTTGATTAGGATAGTGCATGGGGCGCCTTTCACACATAGGTACCTGGAAGCCGACTTCCAGGGACCTGGAGGGATGATTTCTACTCCTATGGGGCACATTAGATGGAAGGGAGGTGTGTATTATGAATACTTATACCCCAAATATAGATGACAGACATTTCTTTTACCACATACAGTAGATGCACCCATACTCTGGTAGGGGATTTCAACTGTGTCTTGGATGATGTCCACAGAGACAGGAGACAAAACCAGGAATTATGAGTGTGTTGAGGGATGTAATGGCTTATATGGGTTTCCTGGACACTTGGAAGACATTACTTAACTGCTTACTGGTGACTGGCATGGCCCAGGACAGGCTTATGACTGTGATCCATCTGAGTAAATATTTCTCCGACCATTCCCCACTGGTGCTTGAATTCGGCTGGGAGGAACCCAGGGGACTGACTCCAATTCAGACAGCTTTCCCATTGAGTATTATCAGATGTTCACTCTGCAGGTCACGGGGTAGCTGTTAAAGGTCTATAAGGAGCCCAGGTGGTGGGGAGAGCTGGCCCCTACTATGAGGGAGGGGATCAACTGTATGCTGAAAACAGGGTGGGGATGCGACAGATCCCTCCCCTTTTAGGTCTCTGACCATGATAAATTCACTAGGATACTTTGGAAGGTGCAGGCCAGCAGATTATTACATTTGATGTATCACCTGGTCTATGAAGACCAGTGCGGGTTTATCCCTGGACGCAGCAAAGCCATGAATATAAGGCATCTCGTGTACTTGTTGCATGAGGAGAGAGGGAAAGATGACAAACTTGCATTAGTCTTGGTCAATCTGGAAAAATCCTTTCACACCTTGGAGTTCTCAATCTCGTGGAGGTGCTGGGGGTGATGAGCTTTTGCCTCTACTTCTGTGGCTGGGTGCAGCTACTGTACACAGCCTCTAATGCAGGAGTCATGGCGAGCCAGGTCATCTTGGTCCACTGATCATCGGCAGGGGCACCAGGCAGGGGTGTCCCCTTTCATCGCTGCTCTTTGCGGTGACACTCAAACCGTTGGTGATCTGGGTGAGACAAGAGATGGAGAAATGGGGAATAAGAGTGGCACAGAAAAGAAAGGGGATCTTCCTCTATGTGGATGACATCTTAATTTACCTTAGGTCTCCCCAGGAGTTGCTGACACACCTGCTGGAACTGCTAGAATTCTTCGGTACTGTCTCAGGATTGGTGAATACCTGCACAACAATACTCTTCACGATGGGACACTGACCAGCCCTGACCAGATGGGAAGTAGAAAGGTTTAGGTATCTAGGGATTATGGCGACTGACACGGAAGATAGGCAATCCAAATATAACTTTGGGAGGGTCCTCAAGGGTTTTGGTGCCTCCATTAAGTTCTGGAATACGATCCCTTTCTTGGTAATGGAGAGACTAGCATTCGCAGAAATGGTCCTGTTGTCCTGCTGCCTTTATTCAGTTCAGAACGCTCTCTGTCCGTTGAGGCCCACAGTGTTTTAATACCTTAATATTAAGAATAATAAAAATAATAATTCTACTTGTATAGCGCCTGGTTACACCAACCAGTGTGTCCCCGCACTGGAAAAACTACTCTCCAAAGAGGCTGGAAAGAGCCAGGAATGCTAAATTGGCTAAAGAATATACAGGTCTCACAATTGGAAAAGCCAAGTTTTTTTATTGAAAAATGTTTTCCAAGGGCTCAGCTTAAAGAAAGAGAGGTAATGCGTTCCAGTTTTTAGCTGCCAAGTAGACAAACGAGTGCACACCCATTCAGGCTCTTTGGACTTTAGGTACTTTTACCAAGTAGGCTCTGGTTGATCTAAGATGACGGGCCGGGTGATGTGGTATACGAAGATGGTGGAGATAACTGGGGCCTTTTCCCTGCAGACTCCAATGATATGTTATATTTAAAGAGAAATCTTTCTTCTATAGGTAGCCAGTGCAGAAAGTCAAGGGCTTTCGAGGCAGAAGCTCTCCTAGGAAGGTTGAGGACCAGATGTGCTGCCACATTCTGGATGCATTGCAGCTCGCAGAGAATCTTTTTTTCAGCTCCAAGGTAGAGAATGTTTCCAAAGTCTAGCTGGGAAGTTACAAGGGCTGAACTAGGGTTTCTCTGTCCGATTCAGGGAGAATGTCCAGGGTTTTTCTCAACATTTTGAGGATTACGATGCATTTCCCTGTGACCTTCCTAATGAGAGTTTGGGGTTCAGCCAGATACCTAGGTTTTTTGCTTCCTCCTTTGGGATAGGCGTGGGGCCCAGAATCTGGGGCCACCACCAAGCTGAGGGACAAATGGAGGGGGACTTCCCTATGATTAGGACCTCAGTTTTGGTGCCGTTCAATTTAAAGCAGTTACTTGACATCCAGAAGGCGAGGCAGGAGGAGAACTGGGTGGCTGCTTCCTCTGAGTTTTGGGAAAGGGTGACAAAAAGTTGTGTGTTATCTGCATAAGACAGAATTGTGACATTTTGTTTTTCCACAATCTCTGCCAAGGGTCCGATATAAAGGTTAAATAGGGTTGGGCTTAAAATTGAGGCCTGCGGAACCCCTTGTGAGAGTGGGATTTTTTTAGAGATATGTGGACGCTCTGCAACTTGAAAACTGCGATCCTGGAGGAAGGAGGTCATCCATTTTACTCCCTCTAACCTGCACGACCCAAGTCGCTGTAGGAGTAGTTTGTGGGATACCATGTCAAAGGCTGCGCTGAGGTCAAGTAAGACCAGAGCTGCAGTCTGACCCCTCATCCTCACTCCTACTTAGTGTCTCACTACCAAGAAGCAGCGCTGACTCTGTAGAGTGCTCAGCTCTAAAACCTGATTGCAAAGGATTAGCCAAGGGAGTGGAAAACGCCACCAGATGGTGGTCAGACCAGTGTACCGCCAGCTGGGCTTCTACCTCAATCTCCATACAGTTATAAAGGATGGGTTCTAATGTATGACCCAACTGATGGGTGGGTCGGGTTGTTCTGAGATCCAGTTGGAGAGCAGGTAATTCCTGACAGAGGGATTGCACTTCGTTGTCTGTATGGGAGTCAAGATGTATATTAAGATCACCCAGAATAATCAGACTACTGTGGCGCATCACTGGTTGGACCACCGTCTTCACCATACTCGAGATAAAATTAGTCCCCGAGCGGGGGGCCGATAAATCAGGAAGCCATTAAGCGCAAAGTCATCAATAGCTATAGTAAAAAAGGCAGCTTCACAATTGTCTATGTTAACCACTTTCTTAGTGCATTTTAAAGAAAGTTTATGAATAATGGCTATCCCTTCTCTGCACTTGATGGGGTGATCCTGTTTAAGGATACCATAGTTGGAGGAGATGACTTGTAATATCTCGGGGGCAGAGTCCTCAGTTAGCCATGTTTCCATGAGAAACATGGTGTCAGGTTGATTGTCAGTAAGACAATCATTGATTTCAAGCATGTGCTTACTGAGTGACCTGCAATTATTAAGTAAAAACTTAAATCTATACTCTTTCATGGGACCTACCTTCAACAAGGTCAATTTAAATAGACAGCAGAGTTGGTCTGACTCAGAAGATAAGGTGTGGCGGCCTGATTCCAGAGTTGGAGGTGATAATTATTTTAAGCGCTCTGTCGAGTACCTCAAAAGGTGACCGTTCTTGAAACGGGCAGAGGTTCTAGCCCCTGGCCCCAGCCAGACGCGGACGGGCACAGACGAGTTTGCGTTTGGTGCGCCTTTGGAGCGCCAGCGGCACGCGCCCACTCTGCATCTGCGGGCATCAAGAAGAAGACCGCTTCCGGGTGCATGGCCAGAGCAGGCCAATCCGAGGCAGCTGGGCGTGGTGCGAGAGGTGTTAGATGAATTCAGGGCCAGGCAGAGAGTGTGATGCAGCGGTAAGTAAGGGACGGTGGAGCCAGGCAACTCCAGCACCGATGTGCTACACCAGGGTGCTACAAGGAAAGCAAATGCAAAGCCTAACAAAGGAGAAAGGTATACTGAGGGAGCCAGGCACCTCCCAGCAATAAGTGCTTACAAGGAAATTAAAAGTCTCTTAAAAACAGTGCAAGATAGTTCAATGTAAACAACACACAACACTCCAGTCCGAGTGGAGACACACTCAGGGGAAAGTGGGAGCACACATCAACCAGCGCTCCTACCAGGACTGGAATCCGGCAAGTCCATGCCGCGGGCATCAAGAAGAAGACCACCTCGGGGGTGTGGCCAGAGCAGGCAAATTCGAGGCAGCGTGACGTGGAGCGAGATGACTTGCCGCACCCTGCACTTGGTGTTAGATCAATTCAGGGCCAGAGAGAAAGCATGATGCAGCGGTAAGTAAGGGGTGTGGAGCCAGGCAACTCTGGCACCGAGGTGCTACACCAGGGTGGTACAAGGAAAGCAAAAGCAAAAGCCAAACAAAGGAGAAAGATATACTGAGGGAGCCAGGCACCTCCCAGCGATAAGTGCTTACAAGGAAATTAATGGTCTCTTAAAAACAGTGCAAGATAGTGCAATTAAAACAACACACAACACTCCAGCCTGAGTGGAGACACACTCAGGGGGGAGTGGGAGCACACATCAACCAGCGCTCCCACCAGTAGTGGAATTATAGCCTATTGATTTCTCTGGTGTGGACTGGGAGGTGCAGTCAGGTGGCCCTGAGCACCCTGACAAGAGATCATGAGGAGTTGGGCTAGCGCTCATCGACATGGAACTTTATTACTATGCAGCCCATATCCAACACGCGGCCAGCTGACTGGCAGAGGACGATAACTGGGAGAAGAAGCTTCAGGCAGGGACATATAGTTATGCCACTCCGGTGACACTACTCGTGAGGGCCAATAGAATGGATGCAGGGTCCCACAGGGTGCTACGGAGTCTGCCTTTGATGGGAACTTAAAATACAGGATTTGGCCCTATCTCGGATATTGATTCAACAATGTCCATGATGCTGTCGAAAGAAGGTGGATGCACATTGGTCAGCCACCTCTAGCCCCTAAAACTCTTAATTATGTAACAAGAGCAAGAGAAACAATTGGGCTGGCGGGGCAGTTTCTCCAAAAGGCAAACATTTTCAGCACAGCAAGGAGCATCTGTGCTTGCTTTCTGAATGTGCCCAATCCATCTAGCATACTGGGGAATATTCTACAGTTCGGGGCCAGAAGACACATGGTCACGCTGATGTACAAATCCCTACAAACAGACAGGAAATGCTTGGGAGGCAGTTTGGGTGAACAATTCTGGGACAACAACTGATCTTTGACCTGCTGGATGGTGAAAAAGCTCTTGAGTGACTTGAGATTCCATTTTAACTTCCTATATCGTGCATACCTCACACCAATCACTCTAACTAAAATCTATCCAACAAAATCGGTGGACTACCCCAGGTGGCACTAGGGTTCATTTTGCTGGGCCTTCTTCCTACATTTAGCCTTGTTTTGTCAGGAAGTAGTGAGGTTCTGGGAGATGGTTGTAACCCAACTGGGGGAGCCTTCTGGGAATACAGAATACAACTAGAACATTCACCACAACACTGTCCGCTCCGGGAAAAAGATGGAGTATAAGTACCTGCAGCTGGCACTGAGGCTAGCAAAGCCCTGTATGACCATAAGCTGGATAGGGGAGGGGGCGCCTAAGTGGGTTGCTGTGGGCTGGAGATGCCTTGGCCGAGGAGGTATATCTTAGAATTTGCAGAAGAAAGAAATACTTTTATTTGATTTGTTAAAATCGTAAAAGGGTGGAACATACCACCATGTGGTAAACAACAACATATAGAATAAAACATGCCCCCGTGTGCTGGGCAGCATTGCACAAATATACATGATAAGTAAAAACAGGTGCCGCTCGTCGGACTTGCCTGGTGGACGTGCTGCTCGTCGGACTTGCCTGGTGGATGTTCTGAGGCTGCTGTTCTCCCCCGCCCGGGACTGCTGAACTTGTGGACTTTGCGCTCTGGGAGATTGCTGTTTGGCATCGCTGCTCCGGGACTGCGAGGACCAGGGTGCTCGCTGCTGCCTTGAGCCAGCACACCTGTGTCCTCTTCCCGGCCCCTCCCCCATCCAGTACATTACAGCTCGTGGCCCCCGCTTCGCGGGAGCCGCTCGTCGGACTTGCCTGGTGGATGTTCTGAGGCTGCTATTCTCCCCCGCCCGGGACTGCTGAACTTGTGGACTTTGCGCTCTGGGAGATTGCTGTTTGGCATCGCTGCTCCGGGACTGCGAGGACCAGGGTGCTCGCTGCTGCCTTGAGCCAGCACACCTGTGTCCTCTTCCCGGCCCCTCCCCCTCTTTCCAACATCCGAGCAGCTTAAGAGCCCCGCCCCTACGCGCCAGCGGTACGCGCCCGGAGCGAAGACCGGGCAAAGAGCGGGCCGTTTGAGGCCGTTCGAGGACAGGAGAGGCAGGGACAGGGCTCACCTTGCTAGGCATTCACCTCTACAGTACTAATGGCGTCTACGAGAGAAACTCGGAGCAAAACAACGCAGGCTGCTGCCAAGCCCACAGGTACTTTGGACTTATACTTTGCCAAGGCAGGCTCTCTATTGGTTGACGACATAACTACTTTGGAGAAGCGCATATCCCTTGAAATAGATTGGATTAGAAGATCGTCTCTAGGCCCACTCAGACATGCTACCTCCCCGCCACAAACATCAGAATATGTTGAACCTGCTACGGGGGGCTGTCTGGCTCCTCGACACTACTGAACCCAAACAACACGTCTAATATAGACTGTGATATTTCCACCTCATTTGATTTTACCGCATTATCCCTTCCGCCCCCAAGGCTTTCTATTCCCTCGCTAACACGCAAATCAGATTTAGCCGCTGAGACACTTACGAGCACTAGTACTACCCCTACTCCACACACTACCCAGGGGAACCGTGAGGGAGCAATACCCAAGAAGAAGGGAAGGGCTCAAACTGGAGGGGGGCGTAGGCCGAAGATCTCAAAGCACGTCTCTAGGGGAAAAACAACTCCTCCAACAGCAGGGCATGGGGGAGTGGCTATACCCCCAACCCAGACTAATAGACCTGTGAGCCCAAAAATTGCTGCACGGAAGGAGGGCTTTTCACTTGCCGACATAAAAACTCTCATGAGTGAAATGCTCACCCCTATAATAGATCGCCTTGCAAAAATGGAATCATCCATACAAAATTTACAATATGGACTGGTTCAGCTAGGGGACACATTTAAATCAACCAAAGTAGTCACAAAGCCCGCAGACGCACCACTATCTAGGGACAGCCCTGGCCCACAACTACCTCTCCACTTACACCCACCCAGATTGATCGAATCTTCTGGGCCTAAGATCCCCCCACAGAACATTATTCCCAACCCCTCAGACATTTTATTACCATCTCCATCACGGGTGCAGGGACAGGATAGTAGACATAGACTAGTTAATCTTCCACCTGAGTCAGCCCCTTACACAGTCATCCTAACGGGTATCCCGGAACTAAAACCATCGACCAGTGAACCATTGGGGGCTTTAAAAAACAAAGTCATTCATTGGCTTTCCAAGAACAGGCCTCTACCTGAGGGTGTCAATAGTGAAGTTCTCATGGTCAGGAGACTCCCGTGGCTGGGAAACACCAAAAATCTATCATGGGCGACTGTGTATTGATTAATTTCAGGGATCCCCGTACAGTTTCTCATATATGTAGCTGGCCATATTTAACACCGGGATCTCTTATCCAATCCCTTCCACTTTCCTTTTTTTACCCCCCCCAAAATATCTTCACAAGCTGAGGATGGATGGGAACTAGTATCCAGGAGAAATGGGATAAGGGCGTCATTGGTGGACAGGGAACGCTGGCAGAAAGGATGCCCCGGTCGCGACCAAGTCCCCATTCACAATCGTTTTTCTATTTTAGATATGGTGGACTGACCGTTTAGGTTGGTGGGTGGTGGTGTTTTGAATAAAAGCAAGAATAGTCAACCAGTACCTCCCAAGGAGAAAGAACATCTGCGCTATATCCAAGATACAGTAGAGGGGGGGTTGGTGGTGGCCCTTCCTCCTGGGAGTACCCCACCCCAGAGGGCTATCCAGGGAATTGACTGTGGCCAAACTCCCCCCTGGAGGTTGGAGCTGGAAGTGGTCTCCTCCCCAAGCCCACCCCTTGTGGTACCAACTCCTCCCCCCCTCAAGATACTATCGTGGAATATTGCAGGGCTCTCCAACAAATTGAATAATCCTTCCTGGTGTTCCTTTATTGAGCAGAAAGACATCTGTCTCATGCAAGAGACTTGGGCCAGAGAAAATATTACTCATAAGGGCTATGCATCTTTTTCCACACATGCAACGTGGGGGGGCAGAGGTCGTCCCTCAGGTGGCCTCACAACATGGGTGGCCACCGACCTAGGCTGCAGTGCAGATGTACTACCCACTAATTCAGCAGATATTCTCGCTGTGCTGCTGGAGTGGCCGAATACCGGCAGCCTTCTGTTGATTAATATCTACTCACGGCCTACAAATATCACTCAGGAGTCTCCCACTATAACGGAGCTTGCTTTGGTTGTGAAGGATATACCACAGGGCACCGCTTATCTCATAGGCGGGGATTTTAACTGCCACTACGAGCCCCTCCCTGGCTTTATGGAAGGCTTGGCCACGGAGGAGGATCTCCTTTGGCACATTCCTCCCACACAGGCTCCGGCCCCAAAGACATGGTCCCCCTTGGCTCTGCAAATTAATTCCCTCTTGCTGAAATACGGACTACGTGCCTGTAATGGCAGGTCTAAGTCTGATACCAAGGCAAGATGCACTTTTAACAGAATGGGTAGTGAGTCCAGATTGGACTACGTATTAGTCCCGGTGTCTTCTTGGCCTTTTGTTGAAGATTTTTGGGTCACAGTCAGGAATGATAGTGACCACAATGCCCTTGAATTAAGCTATAGTCATCCCGGCGCCCCAGTCAGGGGAAATCAAATGGCCGATTCTATGGATTGTCGGGGACTCGAGTCTAATAGACGCAAAATAAAGTGGGAGCATTTATCCTCGCATCCGGATAAGATCTATAATTTATATGCTCAAACATTGCCTCTTCTCGAGAAGCTTCAGGTGCTAGCCGAGATAGCCACTAGTGTGGATATTCATTCCGATCTGGGACAGTTACATTCTGACCTCCTCAAAATAGTCTCTGAATTTTTAACAAAACCGATAACTAGGACTAATAGGAAAACTCTCGGTCCATCTTGGTATAACGGCGCTTGCCGTAAGGCAAAAGCCGACCTCCTGGAATCAATCAAGGAAGGAAGGGGTGCAGTGGACATTAGGGCCAGACGGAGTGTCTATAAGTCCCTGATCTTAAACGCAAAAAGTGAATGGGAACATGACAAATGGACCAAACTCACTAATTTCCTGGCCCGTGCAGACTCGTGCAAATTTTGGCGCTGTGTCAACACGGGTGCTGAGGAATTGCCACCTGCCTTAGAACCGAACATCTCACCTAAGGTGTGGGAGGACCATTTCCAGTCTCTTTATAAACTACCAGCGGATGCTGAGGAAAGTTTTAGCTTCCCCCATTGCCCCATTGAGACTGGCGAACCATTCACATTAAAGGAGGTACAAACCGCTTTGACCGGTCTCGCCACAGGAAAGGCACCTGGCTTGGATGGTCTTCCGGGTGACTTGTTCAAGCAGGAGCCAGACGTTTGGACCCCCTATTTCTTGACTCTCTATAACGCCATTTTAGCGGGTATGGCTGTTCCGGATACTTGGCTGGGAGCAGAGATTGTCCCAATTTTTAAAAAGGGTTCGCCTCTGCTCCCAGCCAATTATAGACCCATTAGCCTAATAGATGTGCCGCAGAAGATTTTTGGCAGGCTCATTTTAAATCGCCTCCAGGATTGGATCGAAGAAACGGCGATTATGAGCCCTTACCAAGCGGGATTCCAACGAGGTATTTCCACCACCGACCAAATCTTCCGCTTAACTCTTTTACATTGGAAGACGGTGCTGATTGAGGGTGGCAGTCTCTACACAGTTTTTGTAGATCTTCGTGCCGCCTTCGATCTGGTGCCTAGAGATAAGTTATGGTCGGTGTTAATGAAGATGGGGGTCCCTGCGGATATTCTTTTAATTTTGAGAAGGCTCCACCAGGGGAACTACGCCAAAGTAAGGTGTGGACGGGATGGCACTTTGTCCGACGCTTTCCCTGTCGATAGGGGGGTCAGGCAGGGATGTGTCCTCGCCCCGACCCTTTTTTGTCTTTTTGTCAATGGGGTCGTAGATCATCTTTGCACCCTGAATGACATTGATGCCCCCAAGTTGGATGGCAGCAGGGTTCCTGCAATCTTGTTTGCGGATGATACCCTGCTGCTATCCAAATCCCCTATGGGACTCCAACAGGTTTTGGATGGCTTCGTAGGTTTTTGCGAGGAACGCGGGTTGGAGATCAATGCTTCCAAAACGAAATTCATGATCTTCAACCCCCCCCCGATTACACGTGCGTGCCCTAGTATTGGGTCCTCTAGGTTGGAGAGGGTTTTTACCTTTGAATACCTGGGTATAGTTATTAACGAGCGCATGACTTGGGAATCCCCCAAATTAAGGGCTAATATGAAACTTACTCAGTTGGTGGGGGGAATTGGCAGGCTGACAAAAGGCCTTATATATAAGCCCCTAGGCTCACGCATACAAATTTACAAGGTCCAGGCTAGGGGGGCAATTACTTATGGTGCAGAAATTTGGGGACACACGTCTTCACAGAAGCTCCAGGTAACGGAGAATACTTTTCTCAGGCAGCTGACAGCGTTACCTGCTAGTACCCCTCTTTTGCCCCTTAGACTGGACTTGGGATTAAGACCAATCTCAGTGGAGCTGGGCTTAAAACCCCTAACTTTATGGTGTAAGATATGGTCTTCCCCTGAACTTTCTAAATACAGATCAGAGCTGCAGGAGATTCTGCGCCTCCGCAACAATACACAAATACCTTGGCTAAGCTATATAAAGCATACTTGTGAGACATTGGATCGACCAGACTTATGGCATGATCCCGAGGCTGCATGCCTCAGGGTCCCACGTAAACTTATCACAAAGGCTTTTCGTGAGCATCATTTGCAAGACGCCATAAGGAACGCGAAGGAGGGCTCTCATACTGCCTACTTCCTGGCTTTTAAAGACTTTTACCACCTAGAGTCGGCTTATAATGATATGGGTCCCACTCTCACAAGAAAGCTTTACATGCAATGGCGCTACAATACTCTCCCCCTGAGGGCATTTACTGCTCTTTGGCCACATGCAGAACATACGGCCTCATGCCCCTTTTGCGAGCACACACAAGAGACTGATTTGCATGTCATATTTTTTTGCCCGGTATATAGCAGAGCAAGGAAGTATTGGCTTTGTCCACTACTTAGAAACATGGAATTTAATCAATACTCCCCCGCTTTTAGATTACTTAAGTCTGACATTTCCCCCCCAATTGCATTTGCGGTTGCCAAATTTTGAAGTCCATGTGGTTTACACGATTAGGCCTTCTTAAAACCATATTAAGTAATGATGTTTTATTGAGCTAATATCTTTATTATAACTGTGCAATGTTTTTATATTGTAAATGTGTTCTGTATTATGATTAGGGCTCCCGGTTTTATGGTGTTTATTTTTTTGCCATTTCCGTCTGTATTTATCTGTATTTATTTTTTGGGCATTATTTCTGTATATATCCGCATTTATTTTTTCCGCAACCAAAAGACGACGCTGCAGTTAGTATTTTTCCACATTTATTTAAGGCTATCAACAGCTCAGTACTACCACAATTTATATTCGCATTTTAATGCAAACTAAT